>NC_041830.1:15368666-15970499 GCF_900964775.1 Scleropages formosus | reverse complement strand
TCGAGAGGTGGGGGATGGTGGCGTGTGTGCTTGTCAGTTTTGTACATTGACAGGTCGCATTGTGACACACGTCAGTGTCACGACTCCAAAGTCAGTCCGAGTGCCGCGGCTCCTCCTAAGGTTTTGGTGCTGCCTGTCTTCCTTCGTAACCTGGTGGTCGTCGGACGTGTCCGGCAATGTGCGAGTTTGCTTGAATGAATGGGAAGAGGCAGCTGCCAGTGGGTACGATGTGGTCCAGCAGGGGGTGTACTGCTTAGAGCTGCTGTCTTTGGACCTGAACTAATATATAGTGTAAATGACCCAGCTGTATAAATCAGTAAATAAATGCAAGTGGCTGAATGTCAGTCGTTTTTAAATAAAATAAATGTGAATGTAAGCAATCTTGTCAAGAGTGAGGGACCAATGGAGATTCCCCATTAGGAGACAGGTTGCTGGGAATCTTAGTCAGGTGGCACTGGAAACTGGTCCTGTAAATTCCAGGTATATCCTTGGAAAGGCCCTGCCATTGTACCCTGGATCAGAACCTAAACTGGATTCAGTGTAACATGCAGCTGTTTCAATGAGAGAAGTGTAAATAAGGGAAGCTATTTGAGATGCTTCAGATGGAAGCATCTGCTCAGCAATTAAATACTAACAGTAATGGATGACCTACAGCTGTGTTTATATATGGTACACATGCGTTTAGGCGACGGGTTTGACGCAGATCTGCTGATTGTGAAGTTCTCTCCCGGCCAAAGTGTGAAAGGACCTCCTGCCAACTGCAGCACGTTGAAGGTACACTCCCACTTAGCGGCACACAGCTGGCCTTTTCCGTTCAGCTTCTCTTTTTTTTTTTTTTTTTTTTTTTTTTTTCCCCTTCTGTGCTGCCAGTGTTCTAGTTTTGTATTTAAGGCTCTTCTGAATTTTTTTTACTGTAGCAACTTTGGTTAAACTGCTTAAAAGCCCTTCGGTACGAAGCTTAATTTGTCTCCCTTGGTCCATATAGTGCTGCTTGAAAGTATGCATTCACACTTCCTCTCTGTGTGTGCTTGGCTCTGCCTACCTTTGATATGAGAGTGAAACAAACAGTCATGCCGGCTCAAACGTTGCCCGGATTAACAAGGTCTGCGCCAGATGTTGGGGAACCAGGACATACTGACGATAGGTGGGCTACTGGAACTAGAACAAGGCATGCATGGACAAGAGACGAGAATAGGGAACTGTTGGAATGCTACTACACAAGTAACCCCAGTGAAAGGGGTTACATGACGAGGATGTGGGACCTATGGATGCTTCGAAACCCAACATCAAGACTAACGCCTAAACAACTAGTAGCTCAGTATTCCAGCATCCGCAAGAAACAACTATCACAACTAGAGATTGATGAGGTACAACTCAAATGTTACGGCAAGGGGGAGCCAGGACGGGTCAGGGAGGAGATATCATCATCATCATCATCATCATCATCATCATCCCCACACTCCAAGATTGGGTACCAAGCCCCATGAACAATGAGCCCTTGTAAGCTGAATGCATGGCTAAGAAGGACACCTAGAGCCCCTGTGGCCAATTACCAAGACCAAGTGGAGTACCTACTGAAAGTCTACTAGAAGATATGAATGCAGCACTACGAACAATCCCTACTGTGACCATCACTGAGACCAACCAGCTGATGTACAACACAGCAACAGTGATCCTTGAGATGCTTGGATACAAGATGAATACCAAGCATAAGAAGCAGTATCCTCCATGGAAAAGAAGGCTAGAGGCTAAGATCAAGGCAGCACGAAGGGAAGTTAGCCAGCTATCGGAGCTGCAGAAAGGCGTGATGAAGACTCTGCCTAAGAAGTACAGCAAGCTGTCTATACCTGAGGCCTTAAACTGCCAAACAAAGACTCTCAGCCTTGGCTAATTGCCTGAAGAGGTACACAAGAGAGATAGAGGGGACTGAACAGGATCCAGTAACCATCACAGTGGCAGACATCCAAGAAAGAGTCTCAAGTATGAAGAACTGGATAGCACCCTGACATGATCCATGCCTTCTGGCTAAAGAAGCTAACTGCACTCCATGAGCCGCCTGGCAGCACAAATGAACCAGCTGCTAATGGATGGGACCTACCCTGAATGGTTAACAGAAGGCCGGACAGTCCTGATCCTGAAGGACCCCCAGAAAGGAGCAGTCCTATCCAACTATCACCCGATAACCTGCCTCTGCACAACATGGAGGCTGCTCTAAGATGAACAAGCATGTGGCTCAATACATGAGGGGGGCCCAGAAAAGAATTGGTAGAAACACCAGAGGAGCAAAACACCAGCTACTGGTACACAGAACAGTCACCCGAGACTGCAAGACCAGACAGACCAACCTGTGCACCCCTTGGATTGACTACAAGAAAGCCTATGACTTGATGCCTCACTCATGGATCCTGGAATGCTTAGAACTATACAAGATCAACAGGACACTAAGAGCCTTCATCAGGAACTCAATGGGCCAACTCCAAGCAAATTGCGCAAGTCACCATCAAGTGCAGCATCTACCAAGGAGATGCATTGTCCCCACTGCTGTTCTGCATAGGCCTGAACCCCCTCAGCCAGATCATCACCAAGACTGGCTACGGATACTGACTACGGAATGGAGTAAACATCAGTCATCTTCTCTACATGGATGACATCAAGCTGTATGCCAAGAGTGAACGAGACATCGATTCCCTGATCTACAGCAATGACATCGGAATGTCATTTGGACTGGATGAGTGTAGCCGGATGGTAACTAAGAGAGGGAAGGTAGTCAGAACTGAGGGGATTGTACTACCAGAAGGCAAAATCGCAGATGTTGAGGACAGGTACAAGTACGTCAAGGGGCATGGGAATCGTGAAGAGGCCGCAAGGAAAGCAGCAACCGCCAAATACCTGTAGAGAGTAAGGCAAGTCCTGAGAAGTCGGCTGAATGGAAGAACAAGGTCCGGGCTATCAACACCTACGCTCTACCGGTCATCAGATACCCCACTGGCATAATAAGCTTGCCAAAAGAGGAGATAGAAGCCACTGACATCAAGACAAGGAAGCTCCTGACAATGAATGGAGGGTTTCACCCCCAATCCAGCACCCTGAGGCTGTATACTAAGCGGAACGAAGGAGGCCAAGGACTAGTGAGCGTCAGAGCCACTATCCAGGATGAAACAACAAAGATCCTTGACTACATCAGGAAGATGGCCCCGACTGATGAGATGCTTAGTGAATACCTCAGGCAGCAGAAACCCAAGAAGGAGGACGAGAAAGAACAGGAACCGTCATGGAAGGACAAACTCTTACACGGTATGTACCACTGGCAGATTGAAGAAGTGGCTGATATCGAAAAATCATGCCAGTGGCTGGACAAAGCTGAACTGAAAGACAGCACAGAGGCACAGGAACAAGCTCTAAGTACAAGATCAATAGAGGCCGGGGTCTACCACACCAGGCAGGACCCCGGGTGCAGGCTGTGCAAAGATGCCCCTGAGACAATCCAGCACATAACAGCAGGGTGTAAGATGCTAGCAGATAAGGCATACACGTAACGCCATAACCAAGTGGCTGGCAGAGTGTACAGGAACATCTGTGCCGAGTATGGGCTGGAAGTCCTAGGATCAAAGTGGGATACACCCCCAAGGGTGGTCGAGAATGACCACGCTAAGATCCTGTGGTACTTCCAGATCCAGACTGACAAACTGGTAATGGCTAACCAACCAGACATAGTAGTTGTGGACAAACGGAGGAAGAAAGCCGTAGTGATAGATGTCGCCATCCCAAGCGATGGCAATATCAGAAAGAAAGAACATGAGAAGCTTGAGAAATACTAAGGACTGAGAGAGGAGCTAGAAAAGATGTGGAAGGTGAAGGCAAGAGTGGTCCCCGTGGTAATCGGAACACTTGGGGCTGTGACCCCTAAGCTGGGAGAGTGGCTCCAGCAGATCCTAGGAACAACATCCGAGATCTCTGTCCAGAAGAGCGCGCTCCTAGGAACAGCTAAGATACTGCACAGAACCCTCAAGCTCCCAGGCCTCTGGTAGAGGACCCGAGCTTGAAGGAGTATGACCGCCCGCAAAAGGGGGCGAGTGGGGAATTAATTTTTATTTTATATACATACATACACACACACACACACATATATATTTCTCTGTTTTCTTTATGAAGTTATGGAACTTGGGCTGACCACTTCTATGGAAATGGTAAATGTATGGTATTGTTACACACAGTGGTCCCTCTGTGAGAATACAGTATCTTGGATGACCAGTGTGTAACATTTTTCCTCTAGAAAAATTAACATTGTTCTGAATGACAATTTAGTCAAAATTCAGAATGTTTGAACCCCTTTTTGGATCTTCTTGGTGACATGTGGTCACACCTTGGAAATATTGTAACTTCTTGTTCTGTGTATGTGGAGGTATTTGCAGTTTCTCTCTGGAGAGTTTTATTTATTTTTTTTTTTCTCTCCCCTCTTCTTTTATGCTGCTGTTCTGACCTAGTGCTGTTCTGTTAATCGATTTGGAAAAAAATCTGCAGGTGGGCTCAAATTGACGACAGTAGCGGTAAAACGCCTCCTGGGTGCCTTTGTCAATGGAAGGAACGTCATCAGCACTTCAACACATCCAGCGCTGAAGCCAGACTATAAAGACTAAAACAAGATGCTAAAATGCACTAAACCTTCTCCTCCTGACGCATCTGACAGACATGAACACGAAGAACAGAGACCTTAGCGATCTCTTAAAAATATTCAATTCTAAAAGTCTGTTCAGTCCCAATGTAGTCTAGCATCTTATAAATTTTAACGCATGCCTTCTATCATTGTTATTCCTTGGGAGGGGACAGTTATCGTTCAGGTTGTTCCACGTAATGTAAAAGCTTCCAGTGACAGGCCATTCATCAGCAGCAGCGCTTCTCGCTCATGTGCCTGCTATTTGTACTTGAACTTCAAATCATACCTGATGTGATATGTTTCTAGCAGTTACCGATATTCAGAGGTGGAAACAAAAGAACGAAAACAATGTACTTAAACACGTAACTTTTAAGAGGTGACAAAATTGTCATGTTTCCACAAATGATTGCGCCATGTTCTATATTCTTTTTAATTGGTCTGCCCATCCGATCTTGACAGATCACTGTAGATGCCGCCAAAGAGCTCCTGTACCTTAAATGGTGTTCAGAGGACTGAACAAGTTTTCTGCCTGCAGTGAAAGGTGGACTTGTCCTAAATTTGTGCTGGGATGCACCAGGCCCTGTGCTAAATTGAGCCTTTGGATAAGGGATGTAAAACAGCGGGTGGTATAGTGATTTGAGGTCCTAGGTTCAAATCTTTCCTCCTGGTGTAGTACCTTGAACAAGAAATTTACCCTAAAATGCTCAAAATGACCCTGATGTATTAATGGGTAAATAATTATCTTAACATTGAAAGTCGCTTTGGTTAAATGAATTGGTGTAAATATACTGTTCTGTGTAACTAAATTTAAAATGAAGAGTGTGACCATTGCAAATCACTTTTGAAAAATGATAGCAAAATAAACAAATGCAAATATAAAACTGTTGGACCGACAAGTTGCTATATTCCACGTCTTTGGAGATGTGAAGCCATCCATAAAGAGCGGAATGGCAAAAACAGAGGTGTAATTTGGTCCTTAATTTTAGCCGAACATAATCGCTCTGGACATTAAATAGCATGATATAATTACGCTACAAGATTAGGCAATGAATTAAACTATATATACCAGCAGTACAGCGATTTCCATCCATTGTAGATACATAATTTTAGTTGCTCACTACTGCTATACATCTTTTAGCTTTGGCTGAATTCAATTAAGTTACAAACCACGTTATTTCCAAGATCTCGGACTTTATGCAGTGACCTAGTGATAATTCCATTAGGAAACTGTAGCCTCATATGTCTTCAGCCTTTTCTATTTTTCTCTCGATGTACACACAAGTGTGTCGTCACACCTTCTGCACTAGTACCCTTGATACAATAAAAATGACCAACTATACTAATGGGTAAATCATGGTAAATACTTTTAACATCGGAACTTATTTTGGAGAGAAGCATTGGCAAGATAAGTCAATGTAAATGTTACCCATTGTACCGCAAGCTTGTGGTCTGATGGGGCGTAGATTACATAGATGAATAGGTCTTTCCCACTGTCCCAGGTTCAATCCTCAGTTGAGGCATGGCATGTATATGTACTACGGTCAGTTTCAACTGGGACAAAGAATGTGTGTAATACTTTGTTGGTTTGAATCTACATTGTTTCCGAAGGGTCATTTCATACCTTTCATTTTGGGGTGTGGTCATTGCCAGGTGCACTACTGGTGCACCACATGTTTAGATGGCCATCAGCCAGGCAAGTTAAGATCACAGGTACCACAAATTTTTTTCCACGCACCCACTTTGAGGCTTGGGTTCCTGGTTTCTTGGTGCCAACCCATAAGATTGGAGCCAATGCCGAACTGTGTGTATTAAGAGATTTAAGAGGACAATATTTTTGGGGTGTCCCACCACACAGATGGGCTGAATGACACAAATGAAGGGATGCAAGGCAGGTTCAGCAGTGAAGCAGACCCTTGACAGCAGCACATCTCCATAAGAAGCTCCTGTTTCTGTGGGCCTTGCCGAGGCTCAGCGGTGGGCGCTTGAACGGGACCAGGCTCCATCCTGGGCTAATTTGTCAATTTGGTTGGATTAGCTGCTCACTTCAAAGAAACAGCCCCCCCCCTCCCCCAGATACCCAAATCGCACCAGCGGTCTGCAGATGCTAATAAATGTTTCAGTTGTCAATGGTCTAAAAAAAGACATCAGACTGCACTATAATCATAGCTAATTGAGTCCCTGTTTCAAACACAGTTTTAAGGGGAATATGCAAGTATGTTCAATAAATGAAATTTCAGATGCTTTCATATTAGCATGGCTGCCAAAACAAAATGATCTTAATATGTTAAGCTGTACTTTAATTATGTAGTGTTATCTTCAGCTGTCACTTTGTACCAGCAAGCAGGGATGTAATGATATGGTGATGAGCAAGACTAATATTTCTGTTCACCCTGACATGACTGGACTAAAAGAGGCCTGGGGGGTGGGAGGTGGGTGTTTCACTGGTCATTCCAGTTCCAGTTTATTGACCTATTGTTACAATGTATGATCTAGATCATAGATGTAATCATTTTAAACAAGATATTCATTAAATCTTTTAAAATAAATTGAAAAAACCTTCTTATGCATGATCAAGATGTTTTGCAGATTTTGCACAAATTTCATTCTGTTTGTGTTTCATTTTGCCCAATATCCTATGGCTAGGAAGAATAAAATTCCAGTGATCATAGTAAGAGTGAGGAGACTCATGCAAAGGATAATGGTTCCTTCCCATTTTGCATTTCAAAAAGTGTTTTTATTTTGTGTGTTTGGGAGTAATGTGCTAGAAAACTTGTTTAAATACTTAAATTGGAATTTTTCAAATAGTTTGGCTTTCATTTGTTCATTTTTGAAAAATTGTGGAAAAATACTTTGATATCTAGAATCTATGTAAAAATAGTGTGTCGCACTGGACTGTGTGGCCATTCCAACATCTGCTTGCCTAAGTTTTCGTCACACACGCTCAAACTGTACAGTCTTCTGAATGCGGATCGAATAAACATGCTTCCTGCTTCCCCCTTAGCTGACACCCTAGGAATTGCCTGCTTGGCCAAGACCCCCAGTAGGTAGCAGTCTACCTCTCGGGGATTTTGCTTTATGCCAAGAGCTGCTCTGGGCAACTGAATTGTAAGCAATAATCCTGCGTCGTGCTTCTGATTGGGATTCGGCCAGTGCTCGTGGCCCACGCCATCAGTTCCCACCTGCCAATAGAGTGCGATGAGCTTGCGTTTATTCAGCCCGGTGTTCCCCTGGGGGGGCCAAGTGCCGTCAGTATTCCAGGAACTTGTAATGACACAAGCAGAGATCCTTGGACAGGTTGACATTGCATTCAGCTGATGTGCCGCCGAGTGCGATGAAACGAACGAGGTGACGGGCCCCACACGTGCCTGATTAGCATGGCGGCTAACGCTAGTGGAAATCGCCAGAATGTCTCCGGCAGATTGAGACGCTGTCTGCGAATGACCTATGCTTTCCTGCGCATCTAAATGCAATGGTGAAAGATTTGCACAAATGAAAGATGTGAGCAGCCCTGCTCTGTCAACGCAGTCCTAAATGCTGCGTTGCAGGAAAACAAAATGGAAAATACAGTGAAATGTTCCATTGTCAGGTTGTGTTGTCAGAGAGAAGCACATTGCCTGGATTTTTTTTTTTTTTTTTTAAGTTCTTTTTTCGCATATATATTTCAATCTACTTTTTAGAGGGATCAGGTTTCTAAAAGAGAATCACAGGAACTGTCAACGGCGCAGTGCAGCATCACGCAGGCCAACAAACTTTTTGGCAGATGAAATGCCGCCGGGTTCTGCTGAACAAAATGAAATAAGTGTTTGGCAGTTGCGGTACAACTGATTAATATAAGCCAGTGGCGTGAGATGTTTGTTCGATGTTGTGATGCAGGCTTGAGGTAGCGTGATGTTCTTATTTGTGTTTTAAGTTGGGTCGCACTGGGTTTCTGCTCTGCTCCTTTCTTTGCTAGGCCTATCGGAACGTAATTTCATCCTCTGCAGACCGGCCTGCTGCATGCTGGGAAAACTCGATGACAATCTGCCAGGAGTCAGTATTTTGTTAGTAATTAGCAAGCGTTCTGATCGCAAGCGGTGTAACAGCCTAATGATGGATCGTTCCGGTACCCTTTGGACTGTCTGAGAGGGAAAAGGGACGTTAGCTTTGTCTGCTCTCCACAGAGCCGCCGCCGCCACTGTCATCCGATACATGGCCTCCCTGGGTGCACAGCTGTTTCCGTAATGCTAACAGGGAAAAATCGGTTAGTGTTAGTACAGGTCATCCATCTGTGACCAGATAATGGCAGGACTGGACAGTCAGGAGCATTACAGTTAATAGGTGAATATCACCCATGATTGATATTTTTTTTTTACACTTACATTTATTCATTTAGCAGACGCTTTTCTCTAAAGCGACTTACAATAGATACTATTTAGTGTTACTATCCCACACACCTTATTCGCCAAGGTGACTTACACAGCTAGATACACTACTTAAAATGGGTCACTCATCCATACACCAGTGGAACACACATACACACTCTGTCACTCACATGCTATGGGGGAACCTGAACAGCATGTCTTTGGACTGTGGGAGGAAACTGCAACACTCGGAGGAAACTGCAACACTCGGAGGAAACTGCAACACTCGGAGGAAACCCACACAGACACGGGGAGAACATGCAAACTCCACACAGATATCTAAGAAGATAGAGCTTCCAGAATTTAAAAAAAAGAAACACAAACAGTAGTTGGTTAATTGGCGAAATGAACCCAAACTGTTAACTGGATTTCATGTGATTTTCAAGCATACAACTAAGTCCATAAATATTAAAATTTCATAGAACAAAATTACATTTGTTCATTTAGCAGACACTTTTCTCCGAAGTGACATACATCCAGAAAGTACAATGTGTTCATTACATTAGCAGAAAGAGAAACATAGATGCAGATGTGATTTAGTACAATTAGTTTCCACCTTATGAACCAGTGTTTATCACACGAGTAGCTGCATGAAACTTTAACAAATTGATTTACTTATAACAAGATTACTTTAATGGCAAAATAATGTAAAACAAAATGATAAATCGCATCGGAATATGATCAGTGACTCGCACGACTCGACCCCTCCTTCAGTCAGGTGAAGCTGGACACACAGCACTTAGGCAGTGAGCCTGGCAAAATAGGAGGGTTATGTCAGGTCAAAGGTTATAACGTTACTTTGGCAGTTTTGCTGCGCTACCATGACAGTGACCCTTGTGTCCCTTTGTCTGGCTAGTGTTCACGCATGCCGTAATAGCTAATGCCACTCTCGTTCGGCTGCTCTTCGCTCTTTAGCTCCCAGGGGTTTCCACAAAAGAAATTGGATGTCAAAGCAGCTGATGTCAAGCCAGCAAAACCCTGAAATCCAGCCCAACCACCAGAGCCTGATTCTTGTGCCGAATTATGAACTGTGCTAACGCAGCCCCTCGAGAAATGGTTAAAAAACATAATTGAACCTTTCCTAAGATGGGCTGTGCGCCAACATTTCAGATCAGTCTTCTTCCACCTTGCCTTGGCATGAGGACCTTGGAAATAAATCACCTTTATGTCAATATGACAAAGTTAAATACGGCTCGCAGTCAGGGAGTTGAGTTAATTTTTTAACTTCTTGTTACATCTCGTCCGTTGGCCTCTCAGGAGTGCACAACAATGAGATGTATGTCAAGAAGAAAGGAGAGGAAAACAGATGAGTAGACCACATTTGGAGTCGAGGCTTGGCCAGGTGGGGTGGGGGGCGGGGTAGGTGGTGTATCAAGATAACGTTTTTGACAGCGTGCGTCCTTCTGTGAATGTCCAATGAGAGGCGCCATTAGGGCTCTATTCACCAGACAGAGCTGGGTGGGCGGAGGTTTTGCTGAAAAAGCTTAGAATGGGAGAGTTCAAAGGCAGCACCCTGATTTTTACATCGATTTCTTAAATGCATGCTTCGCAGGCCCTGAGCTAAGCGAGACATTCCGTTCGTTTTTAATTTAACACTGGGAAAGAGCTGTTCCTCTTGCGAGGGGAAATTCAATAAATGATTTAATGAAGACAGGATTTTTTTTTTTTTTTTTGCTTATGTAAAATGTAGAAGATGCTCACTTTAACTTAATTAATTGCTGCCATTTGCTGGATGAGTTAACAGATTGTTAGGAAAATACACTCGGAATCTTCACTGAAACATAATAATAACGTGTGCCCCAGATTATTAAAGCACCCACAAGACTCCAAACCACCTTTTTCATTAAATATATAAAATCCATCCTTATTTTTCCACTTGTGAATAGAGCCTTGTGATGAGCCTGTGTGCAGCTTGCGCTCAGCTGTCAATTCACATTAAGCTCCTGGTTCTGCAGCAGATGCGTTCTTATTTCAGGTGTATGCCCCAGTGGTATGGTTTCTGCCATGGGGGGGGGGAAAAAAAAATTAAAGTCCTCTTTTTTTCTCGTTCTCAAATTCACCTCAAAAATAGTGCTCTTCCGGCTCTGATCCAGGCCAACATCGGAGAGAAACGCAAGAAAAGGGAGGGGTGTCAAACGTTTTATTGCGTCAGCTGCAGTAAGAGGTGGACCTCTGAAGGAAAAGCTCAACATCTCAGCAGGTGCCAGATACATGTTGATCACTGCATTTCTTGGGTTGGGGAAGGGAACTTTCATCCTGAATGGGCTGGTTTGCTCAAAGGGTTGATGACACCTTTAGCAAATGACTGAATTTCAGCGAAGAAGGGATACAACACTGGTACCAAAGCATCATCTCCACTAACAAGATGTGCTTTTCAGAACACTCTTCACAGTCTAAGCCCTGTATTTATTAGTGAGTCTATCAGAGGGCATTGTTGTGAGTGTCGCCTTAATTGCACAAATGGAGAGACTTGTCTGAAATCCAGTAGAGATCCTGGAAAGTGGGCATCATTAGTGCACGTTGTCCAATCCTATCGATTTATTCCGCCCGTTCAGGCAGCAACAAAACATACGTATATTGGCAGAACATCATTATATGACGGCAGTCGATTCAAATCTGTTCTGGAAATGGTGCGACTATAATGGGCATGCATTTTTACTGCAGCAAAGGGCAAATTTTTGGATCGTAAACGTCCACCTTGAGAATCATTACCCAACACAAAAATGTACTTGGACATGAAGTAAATGAAAGTGAGTTTAAAAGCACCTTTAAGTGGTTGCTGATACTATTCATGCAAGCAATATTCTATATTCATTATGCACGAATGCATTTAATTGTGTGCATTATACTTGTAAAATTTCTATATTTGTTATAAAACAGATTTATTGTTGGACAATGATCAGCTGCAATAATTTTAACATTTTGTGAAATGTTGTTGTTTTATTATTTTTTAAAGGAATTACCTGGCGGTAATCTGTCATTAAGTCAAGGGTTTTGTCATTTTTACTGTATAAATATGTTGGTATGGGGAAAAAATATAAAGCTCAGTCAGGGATGTTCAGCCAAGTCTCTTTGAATAAATGCATTCCAATTAATGCCAGATTGAATTTGCTCTTTATTAGAGGTCTACAAAAACAGTAAACCAGAAATAATTTCTAAAAACGAATGGGCTTGAGGTAAAACTCTGGGCCACGACATTATGGCTCCCTCCATATAATTTTCAATTTCGGTAACGAATGAGCAGTGTCATATTTTATGTACTTGCAGTGAGCACACAGGATGAGCTCAGCGTTTCAATGCAAAGTTCACATTCTCAACACGATGTCTTGTACAGTTCTATTATAGGTACAGAGGCCTTTGACAAGAGCATAATTGTCAGCCTCATAGTGTCTTACCTCATTGACCATTTAGTCTGTATATGTTTCTGTTCTCATGTATCTCTTTGGAAAAGGCCTTAGTCTGGGGATGGTCTAACTGCCAGTGGCCCAGATGCTCTGCTCCCCTTCGCTGTACAGGATGTCTCAGGGTTCGGTCATTAAGTGCCTCTGATAATGTGTCTTCATTCCATCTGCTCCCTGCATCCTCTCATTAAGACTAATGGAAAATCATTTCCTACCTGGCTTCACCCCGAGGTCCAAGCAGTCTACGTGACACTGTTTCCTTGAAATAGCCGTGGAAGTGAATGTGGTACAGCAGCAGATGGAGTAAAAACTACAGATGTGCAAAGGTTATGCTGGAGGACCTTTTTGCTGCTGGATTTGGTTTGGTACCCTAAGATGATGACTCTGTGTGGTGAATTGTGGAGTAGCAGGACTTCTTTGCAAGTACGCATGTTGAGAATAGCCATTCTGGAGAGCTGCAGCTTAAGCTGCAGAAAGGACCCTCACTCTCATTCTTGTGTTCCGTCAGTCAGCAACATGAAGACTTATTATTTCACATATGACCCAGGGGGCAAGCAAACCTGTAAAATAAATTAGTTTCTTCAGAGGTGTGACATTTTCAGGAAAATCAACTTTAAAAATAGAAGAAACATGTTTTCCTTGTTGAGCACATATTGCAATATATATGTGACGTCTTTTTTGTTTTGAAATCAGAGAGCTATCAGCGATGGTGAGGTTGAATTTTTCAAATTCTTTCATCCATACAATATGTGTGGAGGATTGAACAAGCTATGAATCCGGTGACATTGACCCTTGACCGAACCCAGAATGCTGTGCAGTCAGTGTAAACGATACCGACTTGCAGCACTGAGGCTGGGAATATGTGGGCTGTTCATGGGCAATGGTGGCTCTGAGGCCAATCGGACACAGTCGGACAAAGAAACTGATTCAAAGTCAACCAAGCCTGCGAGGGCTCCTGGGGAGGCTGCGTGGAAGATGACTGGCGACTCAATGGGGAGTCCTTGTAAAGTCCCATTTTCGCGGATTCATCCAGCAGCTTTCGACCGGAATATCAGCCGGCCAAAGCACGGGCTCCCCATCGCCCCCCCCTTTTACTCGTGATGGTCGTTCTTCCACTCGCATTTGCCTTAGTTCATTTTGTGTTCCACCCTTGCCTTTGTTTGCTGAATAATTCACGGTTCAGAAGCATTGTGGCTATCGTGGCCAGGACTCATTAATCTATAAGAGGCCTCACTGCTGCTTTCCTGCCAGTAAACTGTGTGCCCTGTGAGCCTTTTGGAGCCATGCGTCTGGCTCTGTGAATACCGTTCGCTCGCTGTGTCTTGTTTCCGGGTGTTTACTTCTTAATGTGCTTAGGGAAGTGTGTGTTTGAAATCCTGGGTGTTCGCACGCTTCCAGGAAGTCTCCTGCATTCAGCCGACAACTAGAAGGTTACCCAGCGAGCTGAAAGTGGCGTCAAACACAGTTGGTTCACAGGCTTATGGGTTGGGAGATTGTAGAGTGTCACATTTTTTGCTCCAACAATTTTATTTCCTGATGGATGCTTGATCATGGTCATCAAGGGTCCAATCTATTTTTGTTTTTCAGGATTTCCTTTGGTCTTTAGTGTCACAAGGCAATTTGAAGTTAAAATGACTCTCTCGTCCTGATGTCTCCACATAGATTCCACTTGAGGCCATTTCTTTTTACCCAACTGCAGCAAGTAACATAAATGAGGGAGTGATTTTGAGTAATCTCACAGTTTTGAGACATTTAGGCCATTTACTTTGGTACTTTTTTAATACGGCCTTTCAAATAATTTTACACCCTTTTGGAATTTCCCTTTGAATAGCCTTTGGTTTCCTGTTAAAGACCAGTTAACAATTAGCAGCTAGCTGGTTAGCGGTTTATTTGAAAACCTAGCTGCAGCCAGTTAAATAAAAATCATTATGCTATTGCTATTTGGCTAAATTAGCCAAAACAAGAATGCCGTGTATTTCAAGTGCCTAAAGACTTCTTGCATATTTGTCCGGGTCCAATATAAGTACCAGGTTTCTCTTCATTAGCCATTAAACTCTTTGTTGTTCATAGAAGAGTAGTATTATAGTTCTAATACTATTAATGACTGCATTTGATTTGTATACTTGAAGGCATTAGCCCATGATGCTGAAGAACATTCCAAAACTTTTCTTGCAGCTGATCCAGAAATTCTTTAATAACCTTGAATTTGTCAGTTCTCCTCCAGCAGAATGCAGCGATCAGATACCGAAGTAAGTGTCTGTAGATTAGATTGTGAGCTGAACGATGGCGATTTGATGATGTAAAGCCCGCTCAAGACGTTTGTAGTCAAATCCTGGAAAGAGAAAGCGGGACAGGCACGGCCATGGATGCACAAATAAATATGCAAACGCTGTCATCTCACAGAGTTCAAAGATGTCATCTCATGGAGTTCAAAGACCGGGCTGCGGTGTTTTTATCTGCGTTCGCCTGCTCGGTTCCATTCTGTGCAGGAATGAACATCAAATCTTTTCACAGGGAGTCTAAGTCCTCCTTGATTGAATCCCACCTTTGCATCGCCTTTGCTCGGAGCAGGCTTGATGAGGAAGCTAAGTAGTGTTGAATGCAGAGCACCTGGGTTCATTCCCAACAAGCCCTCACTAAACAGCAGGTGTATGTGCCACGGGGCTCTCATCGACTGTGGATTTCCGGGGCTGTTGAAGGCCAGGCCCTCTGTGCTTTTCCTAAATTTCACGACCTTTATTCACCCTAACATTGTCGGTAACCCTTCATCAAGTTAGGGCCATGGTAATTCAGAGCCAGTTGCAGTTGAGTGGAGTCAAGATGGTACATTTCGAGCACAGTGCCAATTCATCACAGGTCAGGTGCACTTACATAGCTGCACTTTACGGGAGCTTATGAGTGACTGATTTGCCTGCACAGCACATCTTTGTACCGTGGGAGGAAACATGCAAACTGGGGGCCTGAGCCCGATTCGAACCTGCAGCCGTGAAGCAACAAAACAAGAAGCCTACTGGCTGCCTGAAGCAATTTAGCAATTACTGGAATTAAAACATACACTACGAATGGAGAAACTGTAGAACCCCAAGCAAGAAATGAAAACCAGAACATCTTTTCCCTGCTGAAAATGCTCATGATTGTGCCCTAAGCAATTTCATGTACATTTTTATGTACTCAGCCCTCTAAAGTTGAGGCGAACACATGAGTTGCTGAAATCCTTGTGTTTCACCTGCAGTTTTACGCCCTTATGTTCCCTTATGCCCCGACTGCTGGTTGTATGGTGCAGGGGCCGAGAGGTTTTTCCTCCAAAGTTTCTTGTTCTGTTCCTCTGTCAAGTAACACGATCCCTCAGTAGACGCAGGACACAGAAGCGCTCCCGGCATTTTGAGAGGGATACCAATCAGACTTGGCAAGGAGATGCATCTTAGAGGGCTTTGCGGGGGTGTGGTTGATGGCAGGGGATAGTTGGTTGGGGCTTGTAATGCAGAAATAATGATGGCAGAAACTCTCGAGGCTGTTTCTGCGTGGCAGCACGGACGTTTTGTCCTCTCTTCTCGGCCGGGGCAGTTTCACCGTAGACCGTCCATCCAGTCAGGCAGTGCTCTGACTTTTTTCCTATACATCACGTAGCCATAACTATGTCCCCTTTACAGCTTTCCATCTGCTCCCATGAAAATGAAAAATTAGCTTTTTTGTCACTTCAGCGCATGAAATGACAGCAAATGTGATTTTAATGCTCTGCTATTTATTTACTTGTGAAAAGCATTCCATGTATTTTTTTTTCTCAGAACCCAGAAAGCAAACAAGTCGTGCCTCACGTTGTCCTTTCTAGTGCTGTTCTGGTGCTCGGCCCTGCTCCAAGGAAAGGGTTCGCATCCCGTGGCAGTGCTCCTAGTTATCCGTTCCGCAGAAGGTGCGGCTGTTGTCGATGTGGATGGCAAATGCATGCCCTTGGGTGGGTGGTGGTGGTGGTGGTGGGGGGAGGGGTGGTTGTGGACTCTTTGCCAACCAAAGAGAATTCAGGTAATGAAATACGAAATGGAGGTTAACTGAAAATGCACCATTGATTCATGTGCATATTTGTTCATTGCCTTACTGGTTAGGTAACTCCCATATGAATTTAAATCACATGAGGCTTATGTAAAAGGGTACCATATTTGAATAAATGGAAGGGTACAGTATTTACGTGTTGCCCACACTTGACATTTTTTATTTATACTGCATTTGACTAAAAACTAGTGTCTGTATACATTAAGGTGTCCTTTCCTTTGTTTATTACTAACATCAACAAAATTTCTTAACTTCATTGCAACAGCAATTCAGCTCTCATAAAAAAAAAAAGTGTAGTGTAGGGTAATGGCTTACTTGAGATGATGAATTGTATGGGAATACCCTTTGTGACCCATAGGAATAAACATATTTTTTCTGACCAGCACAATGGGAATAGACTTTTACATTTACATTATGACCCATTTTGTCTTGCAAAGTTTTTCCACAGGTCTGAGCGTTATGTAATTAGTCACGTTTGGTTACAGCTGAGCATACATATATTGTTCTCAAGGGTCTGTGTGCGTGTGTATTCCAAAGTCACTTGCTTTCTTAAAATTAATGCCTCTTAATTACTCAACTAAAGTGTGCTGTGTTCTGGCTGCAGGTGATTAATGATTTTTGCAAACATCCTGAGTGCTGGGCCATTTCACGGTGTTGCAATATTTACTGTTCAAAATGTGCTTTTTGAACCCTAATAATTCAAAATTCAGACCGATAGCCATTAGACTGTGCATTCTAATGTTCAGACAAGACTGTGTTCTTTCATAAATGCTCTGTCAAAATGGATGACATTCAGTTTGTTGATCGTTGTCCAGTGGCTGATGGGAAATGTAGTTCAGCAGGTTTGCACAAAGACTGCATTGAAAGAACTACCAGACCAGTCTTCTCATTCTTCAGGGCAGCTGATGGTGATGAGGGCCTTTGCCTTGCCAATGGAATGACCCAGGTTCAAACTCCTCCTCTTGCTATATGTAGTGCACTTGATCAAGGTACTTACCCTGCGCCGATGCGGTAAGAGTTACCTGGCTGTATAGAAGGGTAATTTATTTTAAGTTGCTTTGGACAGAGTCAGATTTGGTAGCACGGTGGCACAGTGAGTAGCGTTGCTGTCTCACAGTGCCCGGGTGGTGCGAGAGGACTTGGGTTCGATCCCCACTCAGTCTGTGTGGAGTTTGCATGTTCTCCCTGTGTCTGCATGAGTTTCATCTGGGTGCTCTGTTTTTCTTCCAAAGTCCAAAGACATGCTGTTCTGGTTCCCTCATAGTATGTGTGTGTGTGTGTGTGTGTGTGTGTGTGTGTGTGTGTGTGTGTGTGTGTGTGTGTGTGTGTGTGTGGGGTCCACTGATGTATGGATGAGTGACTCATTGTACGTAGTGTATCTAGCAGTGTAAGTTACCTTGGTGAATAAGGTGTGTGGGCTCATAACACTACAAAGAGTTCACTGGAAGTTACTTTGGAGAAAAGTATCTGCTAAATAAATGTAATGCAAATCATCATTATATGGAAATCATTCTAGGACATTTGGAAAACAAACTCGATTGGAAATTTTGTCTTTGGTAATTATCTTGTTACTACTCTACGGTAGTAACATTGGCACTTTTCTTTTGTAAATCTTTTAATTCTCTTTGTCATTGCAACAGAATGAGACACCTTACACCTGATCCCATTGAAAATCCCAAAACATGAAGAATTTGTGTGACTTGGTCACTTAAACTTGGGGAGGAATCTCAGGAAAAAAAAATAAAAATTCTTTCTCTCGTTTTGTTATTTGTCGGCAAAAAGAGGAGAGGAGTGCGGATTACCTGAAGGTAAGCTTTTACAGCAGGTCTTAGACAATCCTATGTCTTAAAAGAGGAAGACGGCTTTGAAAGTCCTGACATTTTTGAGATAGACTGTCTGTAACCTGTGAGGAATTTCCCACAAGGTGGCACAGATTTGGCCCTTTCTATTCAGCTCGAGTTCAAACATCTTCAGCATTTGGACTGGAAATTCACTTTTACCAGTTTTAAAACTGAGCTTATTAAGTGTAAATAAGTTTACCAGCTGCTTTACATATATACCAGAATAAAGAAATTGAGAAAACACCTGCTACTTATTTAAATAGATTTAATTTGAATATTAGAACCTTAGGAGGTTTGTTGAAATCACTGGGAGTTTTTTCTCCGTGCTCTCTTACTCACACATACCCTTTTTTTGTTTATACTTTACAGAAAATAATCATATTAACATAATATGAAAAAACTGCATGTTTAAAATGAGACATTCAAGTCTGAGCGTTGTATTTTACGGTGTTACACATCATTTGGACATTTGGAAATTCTATTTAAGTCACAGCAGTATAAAAATGTAAAGCTTAATACTTAGATGCCAAGTAATAGGCTTTCAATTCAAACATTTTGTATTTTAAAAACCATCCCATTAAGATCCCATTATTTTAAAAACCATCCCATGTCCCATTAAGATTAAAGTATAGTACTGTAATGCTTCAGCCCCCCCCACTTTATTAGAGTACAGTATTTAAAACACCCAATGCCATACCCTTGCATGAAAGATTGACCTGTAACTTCATAATGTTCGAATTAACAAAACTCTAAAGCCAAATGGCAGGGACCTTAAACAAAACCTCCTGTTAAAAATAAGACTCTAAGCTCACTTTTAAAGTAAATTTTGTGAAATCAACACTTCAGTGCACTTTTCCTCCTCCTCTTTAGACCGAATTTTGAGTTGCAGTCTGTCTCTGGAGGCCTTAAAAACTCTAATTCCAGCTTATTTAAGGTCCTTCTGTTTTGCGCTGATTGACCTAACTTGTTGACCGGCGCTGAGGTTTCTGTGTAAATTGCTTGCGTGCCGATCATGTCCTGCTTGCTCGTGTATGCTGTCCGTGTCTTTACCGCAGCTTGGCTTACTCAGAGATAAGGGCGCGCTCCTCCTTGCGCTCTCCCCTCAAGCCCGGCGGCGCCTCCTCCTCCTTCCCCACCTGCTGTTGGCTGCTTCCCCCCACAGTCGACAGGAGGCTCTCCTTTAAACCCAAAGACCATCTTGTGTTTGCTTTGTTCTGATCAGGATTTATTTCATCAACCCCTCTGCAAGACCTTTGACACGACTGGCGAACTCATTTCAGATCCTGGGCCAACTTTGGATTATGGTTGTTTGCAGTTAGACACAAAAGTGACTTTTTATTATTAATACTTAATTTAGATTTTTTTTTAAATTCACAGCTATATGAAGTTTATGGATGTTTCCTAAGACATCACCCTAAGAACAGCGTGATAAACGGTCAAACAATTCTTTGGCTGCCACTGTCGACTGGGGATGTTTCCTGAAAGTCATTTAAATGACACACAAGCTTTTGTTTGCACCATAATCGCCACTACGCAGCTTGGTGTAGTTCAAGGGGCAGCAGGTGGCGCAGTGATCATCACCATGCAACATGAAGGTTCTGGGTTTGGATCCTACCTCCACCTGAGGTGCCCTTGATACCGTGACCTGATATAGTAAGAATTACCCAGCTGCATAAATGGATAAATGAGTGTGAAGTTGCATTTCTACCACTAAGGTGTGGGATAGATGACTGGTAACTCCTATATGTTCTAGTTTCAAAATGTCACTTTTTTTTTTTTTTTCTGTCGATTTAGCTGGAGGTGCTGTCCTGACTTCAGACACTTGCTGAGTAATTTAATAATTGTTTTTCTGTTGAACCTTTTTGAAATAGTGAAACGTCAGTCAGCCGCAGGTTATTCCGGAACATTCCCCAGCCCCAACATTTCCTTCAAGTGCCTTGAGTCGCACCAAGTAACACACATCTAATGGAGGGCTTCGGGTTGGGCCTTTCTGTGGCCTTCAAGCATATGCATCGCAGAGAAATTACTTTTTTCAGTGCCTTGGGGCAGAAACCACGAACACGCGCACGGTGTCGGCTCGAGCAGCTGTTCCATGTTATGCTGAGGGCTTCGTGCACCCTGGTGGGACAGTGCTACAGCATCACGAGCTGACATCCCATCAAGTCTAGCCTCTTCCTCCCCAGCTAGATGTAAAAGGGCTTTTCCCTCCTCTTGGTGTTCCTCCGAACTGCAGCTGAAACCGCACATGTACAATACTTGATTCTGCAAGATGTCTTCGGAACAAAGGTGTTCATGTTTTTTGGGGGGGGTGTGTTTATGTGACACCAGTGATGTGACCCATGGTTGCCCAAACAGCTGTAAGGGATTCATTATTGCAGCTTAGCTGCACATTTGACACTCAACGGTTTCCAAACCCATGACCCATTTTATGGGTAGAACATCTGCTTTATATGCATTTTATATGCATGGCAAGTAATACTTGCAGCTGAAAGGTAGGTGTGTGTGTGTGTGTGTGTGTGTGTGTTTTTTTTTTTTTTCTTTCTCTCTTCCTCTTTCCTCTCCCTCCTGTTGTATTGAGCTGCACGACTCCCCACTGTGTTGTTCAGCACTTCATCCATTTAAAATGTGCTGCATCAGAATGCAACTATTGTGTTTGATGGAGGGCTGACCCATGGGACTGCTTAACCTCGCTGATTCTTAACCATCAAACCCACGGTCGTGATTCGAGATGACGAGTCCCACCCTGGCACATTCCACAGGACAGCTATTGAGTTGCTGTTAGTGGAAGAGTGCGCCTCCACACGTGGGCTGACTGCCTCCATACCACTGTCGTCTTTCTCATGGTCAGAGCTGCCACCTTGCATTCAGTGGACCTGGGTTTGAGACCCACCCCCTGCTGTAGTGCCCTTGAGCAAGGTACTTACCTGGAACTATTGCTCTAAACCCTAAGCACTGACACTTACCTGGAATGAATACAGTAGAAATTACCCAGCTATATAAATAGTTAAACCGCTGTAAGTAATGTAAGGTAGTGACTCGCTTTGGAGGAGCCTGTCAGCTCAGTGAATTGCTAACTAACCAATGGATAAATAATTTAGCAGGTAAGTAAACTGGTCAGGAAAAGGCTGAATCAGAAATGCTTGGTGTCCCACTAATACAGGTGCACTGTAGGTTTGTGCTGGCGGTGATGCTGCACTTGCTCGCCAGGTGATCATCCCTTGAATGGGCAATTTAACAATTTCAAATAAAACAGCAAAAATAACATACACACACTGTCTGAAACTGCTTGTCCCAAGCGGGGTCGCAGTGAACTAGAGCCTAACCTGGCAACACAGGACGTAAGGCTGGAGAGGGAGGGGACACACCCAGGACAGGATGCCAGTCCATCACAGGGCACCCCAAGCAGGACTCGAACCCCAGACCCATCAGAGAGCAAGACCCGGTCAAACCTGCTGTGCCACCGCACCCCTCCAAAAATAAATAGGCCCTGTGATTCTTTGAATTCTTTGCTAATTTGCGTTGTAAAATCCAAAGCACTGAAAGTTGTGTAATTCTCACACTGATTTACCTTAGGATTTACTTCCTGACAGCAGCTTACTTTTGTACCTGATTTTAACCAACATCCCCTTGCTTTGGTATTTTCATAATGTGGGAAAGCAGGTGGCATAGCAGTTTGTTGTCTTTTATTTTTAGGGAAGTCCATGGTGGTGTAAGGCTGTCACTGCGATGAAATGTTTCAATATTGAGGTTCTCAAGAGGCAGCAAGGAAGGTATTGATCTACAAATGAATGTATCATGTCTTTAGGATTGCTCCATTCATTGCACAGTATTTATTGAATTTTTTTATGCATTAAATTTTTACGAGTCATGATGTTTAATTTCTTTGATTTTATCCAGAAATTTTGTCTTATTTGCGTTTACTTGAAAAAGAAAGTGTTTAAAAGTTGTCACAGTGCAATCAAAGGTATCATGTTGAAATCTGCACTCCTGCTGCACTACCTTGAATCATGGTACTTACCCTGAACTGATCCAGTAAGGATTACTGTATCAGTTCAGCTGGTAGTGTAGTAGTTCAAGCTGCTGCCTTTGGAGCCAAAGGTCACAGGTTCGGGTCCTACCTATAGCTGTAGTACCCTAAATTCCTCCAGTAAGATACCTGGCTGTATAAATGGGTAAAGTAAGTAACTTACAACATTGTAAGTTGCTTTGGATGAATAAATGTACTGTGCTGTGTAAATGGTAACTAAGTTTTGAATAAAAACCTCAAATTTTATGTCACTTTGGACAAAATCATCAGTAAAATTTAAAAAAAAAATTAATTTCAGAATGTTTGCTGGGATGTGGTATGATGTGAAACGCTTTCAATAAATGAATTTATCGCAAAGAGTCAGTGCTGGTGGACTGCTGCAGGCCTGGCCAAGAGCAACAGCGCAGAACTCCCCCACCCTGTACCCTGCACCCCGCACCTCCCGATAAACTGATTACACGGTGAACGTCTCACTCCAAAATGGCACTAATGGGCACTGCGGGTCACACCGATCGCTGCATGCGCGAAACGGACGAGGGGATGCTGAGCGGGGTGTCTGAATCCACAGGGGGTGACGGGCCGCTGCTGACGTGAGTTTAAATGGAATGGCAGTTAATTGGTTCGTTTGCAGCCCTGCGTTTGACACCGCGGTAATTAGGCCACTTTGGCCCAGTGCATCAATATAACCCTTCAGATGTGACACTTCTCATTAAAATAAAGATGTATCAAAGTTCCTCTACGTATTCCTTGGAAATGCTCTTTTTATCCTATTAAAAAAAAAAATCTGCGTGTTAAACCCAAATTTTTATAAGATTACAACTTCTTAGGCCTTAAGTTATGATTTAAAGACCACACACACTTGTACTGCTTTGAGCCCTCCAGGGGATGTGTATTTTTTTTAATTGTGTTTGCATAACACTCTCAGGCTAGAGAAACGTTTAATGTATCGGTGCACCTTTGACAGGAGCAAACAATAACAAGCGGCGCAAAGCCCGAGTTTCCGCCGGCCTGCCGAGCACCTGTCATCGCTCCCGGGAAAATTTACCGCTAATAACGCGCCGCATCGACTCCACTGGATATTCTCTATTGATTGATTAACTCTGCCCTTTACACTTAATTTGCTGACATTTTGTGTTCGACAAATTATCAGGCCTTCCATTCAATTTACGACTGAGCCATAAGTGCCAGCATCATACCCCCCTGCATGCCAAAAGAACTCAGTGGAAAAATTACAGCTGTTTGTGTGCACATGTAAGTGCATTTTGGAGGGCAGAGGGTCCAGTGACAAAACATGAATGGCTTCTTGTCATACCTGCTGTTCCAGATGCCCACATGCCCAGAATTGGGACTTTTTTTAAAAAAAAAAAAAATTAAAAAAGTACACTGAGTGCATCAGTTTAGTGCATATATGGGTTTTTTAAATAAATGTAAGAACTGAGTCTGAGGAACAAATTACTGCAGTCACCTTCCTATGAGTAAGATGGAAAGAAAATGAAACTTAAGATGCGTTAACTTGAACATGTAAAAGTGATTTATTTTTCAAGTTCCTAAGTTTTACACTTTTGCAAAGTGGGCAAGTTCAGAGATGACAACTGCAGCTTCCTTATGTGTTTTAATAACACTGCTCATGTAGCGTTCACAGGTGTCGCCTTGGATTGTGAAAGTTCCAGGTTCCAGTCTCACCTCCTGCTCTAGTAGCCTTGATCAAGCTGCTTACCCTGAATTAATACAGTAAAAATTACCTTACTCTACAAATAGGTAAATCACTGCAAGTATCTTAGTGTACAAACCTACCAGGTGTCAGATAAAGGAAAATAATGTGTTATGCAGTAAAATCACAATCTGCCTCTGCGTTTGGTTTTTGTATAGTGCATTTTTTAAAAGTGTTCATTTTCATCTACTGTGTTGCTTTCCTGTGGGCTGTTTATAGGTTAATCTCATGTCACACCTTCAACTGAGTGGTTAGTCCGAGAGGCCCATTGGTGTGAAAGTGGTTTAAATGGACAGTACTGAGGTGTATACAGCGTTGCATTTCATAAGAGAACAACGGCATCGTAAACACTCTGTAAAGAGACACTCTTCCTCTGTGCAACTGTTCTTCGCTCAAGTGGTACATCTCAGAGGAGGCATACAAAGATCAGAGTGCAGAGCTCCTCAAAGACCCCATTCTTGTCCCTAGTTTGGTATTGATTCACACCAGCACTGTCTTTGAGCCTCTCCATTAGGCCTTGATAAATTGCCCCATCACCTTTACCGTGGTACCTTAACAGCAGCAGGAAAAGGCATTTTTTTCCTCTCTCTCGCCTCTCCTCGTCACGCTCTGTTCCTTCTGGAAGTAAAATTATTTCGGAAGAGCATCTTGGTGAAATATTGCGGCCTCCTTGGGAGGATTGTCGCCGTTTGCTTTATCTGCCGATACGTGGCAACGGAAAACTCTCCTTGTGCCTGCTCTTCGTGTGCGGGCGTGTGTGTGTGCGCATGTGTGCGCGCTCGCTCGCTCGCTGCAGCAACATCAGACCCCTAATTTGGGACACGGTAACTTCGGACTTGGAGTTATCTTGCGGTGACTCATCCCAGTTACGCAATGGCGTTATATTAACGTTAATATAGTGGAAAGAAAGTAACTTAAGAATCACACATCCACAATTCTCTCTTTCTCCTAAGGTAATGCACAAATTGTATTCTCGGAGATGTATGTCGCTTTGGAGAAAAGTGTCTGCTAAATGAATAAATGTAATAAATGTAGCCAGCTACCACAATGGCAGTTGCATCCTAGGCTACCTTCATCTGAACCATGACACTATCAAAGGCTCTCCAGCGTTCACTGTATTAATAAATGATGCATGTTGCCTTGCGATGGACTGGCCTCCCGTCCAGGGACTACCTGCCTTGCAGACTGTGCACAGACTCCATGACAGACTCTGGATCACCGCACACCTTCACTGTGTTCCAAACAGCTATCGATCGTGGATGGATGAGTGACGAATACACTCTGGTAACAACGTATTATTAGTTATTGCTCCCCTGCACTGGTCAGATGCCCTTCTCGAACCTTAATTAATGGGGCCGGTTGCAGGTAAATGTAAATGCAAATGCGCCGGATACCTTGTGGTAATGCATTAACGGCAAGAAAAAAGCAAACACAGCTATTCTGAGTTGTTGCACTTCCTTTATGATGCAAATAAATTGCTGTTCCTTCGCTTCGATGCCTCAGTCAGCAACCAATAAAGGCGAATCCACAAGGGCCCTTGTCCTCAGCTATTAAGAGCAGAATAAAGCCGCTCTTTGTATGTTATAAATATATTACCCTTCCATCACAAGTACATTTATGTGAAATATTCTTGCTGCTCCGCTGTGTAAAGTCACACTCTTATTATGACTGGCTCTCAGAAAACATCTCCTAGGTATTTAAGAACGATGCTGTGTCGAGCACTAGCGCCACATCACCACCGCGCTCCCGGACGTCCTCCTTTGGCATATGTACTGGGGTGGGGGGGTGAGGAGGTTTCCCATTTGTTTTCGTTCCGTCTTTTGAAAGCCGCTGGCCTGTATTTGTCCAAGATGCTGAGAAACATCGCAAGGAGCCGAAATAGAGGGTGTTGCAGACTAAATACGCAGGAGGGAATCAATTCCGTATCAGCGGTTCAGCGTCACGCACATTGCTTGTGGAGTCATGGCTTTTTGCCTCTGTGTTTTTCAATGTCCCCCGGCCCCGAGGCGCAGTGGCATCCCATCCAAGGTGTACTCTGCCTCACTCCTCGTGCTTCCAGGATCAACTCTGGATCACCACGACCCTGCGCTGAACAAGCTGCTGAAGTCACTATAAATAATCATAACTGGACTCAGAAGAGTTCAGAGTTGTTTAGGTTTTTTTTTAAAAAAAGAAACATGGTATGTTTTCAAGGTTTGGTGCGTGGCTCATGGGGAGTCTCCCCTGCACTATTAAAATCCACATTCCACAGCGTTCATATTCCACTTCGTGGGCAGCAGGTGCTCTAGCAGCCTTCTTCTCACACAACCCGGCCCGACGGAGGCAAGTTAACGACCGGGGTGCGAGGACGGTTTATTCAGGGCCTGCCTGCGTGCCTGACTCAGGAAATGCTAATACCCGCTGGCCTCAGGGAAGCTGTATGTCGACACCATATGTTTTCATTTCTAATGGTGCCGAGACTTAACGGTAATTAATAAAGGTAGCTGTAATTACTGGGCAAGGGCATGATTGATGTGCAGTGCAGGCACAAAATAAAAGGTGAATGAAATATTTTTGCATCTCAGCAGCTCTGTCTGCCAAAGGAAATGACGACACAGATATAGTGAAAAGCAGATAAATAAATTAAAAACAATGCTTTTGAGAGGAACATACTAAGTCATACTCAACACCAAATGTTAAAGTACACATATTGCGTTGGCACAGAATATTGCACACGGGAGGAAAAACATGTGAGTGACAGAGAGTGTGTGTTCCACTGATGTATAGATGAGTGACCCATTGTGATTGTACCCAGCAGTGTAAGTCACCACGGTGAATAAGGTGTGTGGGCTGATAACACTACATAGAATTCATTGGAAGTTGCTTTGGAAAAAAGTATCTGCTAAATAAATAAATTTAAATATGTGTGTATATATAGTATTATCAGCTGAATATTTATAAAAGATTTAGATGTGGTTTGCGTCCAGGTTTTGGGTGTCATGTTTCGGTACTTTAAAAGAACGACCCGAAGTACTAATTGTAATTGCCAGGCAGTAGCTGACCGCCAAAAACAAATGAGTTTACACGATTATGAATGGAAAACAACAGATTTAGCCTTTGCGGCCAACTTTCCAATTATTGGGTTTCCCTTTTTAATTGTTTTATTGATATACTTGGAACCACAAATGAATTTGGCCTGCTTCACTTTGAAGAACTGCAGGAACAGAATGCATTACATCCGTTCGGCAGAGGCCAAGAGCAGAGCGCCTCAACATCTTTAACGTCTGCTGAATTAACACAATAAATTACTGCGTCGTTCCAGCTCAGACAGGGAAGGAAAAGCATATTCTGGAAATAATAAAAAAATGTGGCAATGCCTTAAATGTGTTATCGAAAGTGGCTGAGGCGAAACGACTTTAACGTGTGGCTTTCGGTGTCAGATCTCAGCATCAGTCTGAACCGTTATCTGAGCAAATGCTCGTTACAATCATAAGACTTATGAGAAATGGAAAACAAAAGTGAACAAGTGGGGAAAAAGCTGTAAATCGTGTACATTTCCATAGTTTAGTGCCTTTGCTCTCAGAATAATATGGCCTTTTAAGTCTAAATCATCATGGCACTAAAAACGTGATGAGAGAGGCATTTATGAATAGGAATAAAATCATTGGCATGTTTTAAATAGTTCTAGGAATCTGGGTGGATGACTAGTTTTGCGAGATGTGCCGTCAGCTCCGTGAGGATAATCATAAGGCAACTAAGTTACTGCATGAACAGATTTGTTTTATGCTGGAAAACGAACCAGCTGAACATGACTTTGTCATAAACAATGTATTTTTGTTTTTTTTTTTTTTTGGTGTGGTGGTACAGCAGGCAGCATCAGTGCCTCACAGTGCCTGGGCTGTGCAATTGGGTGTTGCTTCAAACCTAGCTTAGTCTGTGTGGAGTTGGCATCTTCTCAACGTGTTTGCGTGGGTTTCCTTCAGGTGCTCTGGTTTCCTTCCAAAGTCCAAACAGATCTGTTTTGGCTGGGCTGGTGCCTCTAAATTCCCCAGTGTGTGTATGACTGAACTGCGATGGACTGGGGTCCCAGCCAGAGTGTGTCCTGCCTCGTGCCCTGTGCTTCCAGGATAGACTCTGGACCACCATGACCCTGCACTGGATGGGGGGTTCCTGATGATGTATGGATGTTTCTGGCAAAGAGAAAGAAATATTGTTTAGTATCTTTGGAAGCGGTCCTCCAGACGACGATGTCTTCATGCTAGCGACTGAGGCCGCCATGGTAACAACTTGACCCAGTGTGCTACATCTAGCCCTGCTTGTTAGCAGACACACAGAGGAGCACCTAACTCAGCGCCATTGAGGGCTCTGACAGCAGATTTGAACCTGTCGTCCTTGCGGACACGACGTGACCTGTCTCAGAGCCTCATGAGAGGATATAATTTTAGGAATGGTAAACTGCTGTGATGTCCTGTCACACTTGTTTTGGTCATGCACACACACACATTTTCAGAACCGCTTGTCCCATATGGGGTCACGGGGAACCAGAGCCTACCCGGTAACACAGGGCATAAGGCCGGAGGAGGAGGGGACACACCCAGGACGGGACGCCAGTCCGTTGCAAGGCACCCCAAGCGGGACTTGAACCGTAGACCCACGGAAGAGCAGGACCCGGTCCAACCCACTGCACCACCGCGCCCCCCTGTTTTGGTTGCATCTTGATGCAAAACACAAAGACATGTTGAACAGAAGGTTTCTCAGTGCCTTCGCTGAGATATTCCAGAGTTTCCTTCTTATCATCGTTTCACTGGGAGAGCTTGAAGGGCTCAGTGGTTTCTGCCCTTCAGTTAAATTTTTTATATGTATATATATATGTTTTAAGATGAATAACAGCAAGCACATATCTTGTTGAGATGCATTTTTAACAATTCAAATAGAGACCATGTTTGTGTCTGTTCTTAAATAGAAGGTGGCACTTCCATATTCCTGGAGACTGCATATGCAAAGCATTCATGCCTCAGGTTTACGTTAATGGTAGCGCACCACTGGCACAGTTCTCCCAGGACATGAGTGACGTTGAATACAGTCCTTCAGAACTTTCTTCAGTTGTTGTTATGTGTAACTATGGTAAATGGGTGTGAAAACCACTTGTTGGCTTTTGTTAATGGATGGATTAGATAATAATAATAATAATAATAATAATAATAATAATAATAATAAACTATTGCACTGACTGCCTTCCATGAAACAAGGTACTTGGTTCAGTTTTCTCCTTGAAACCACACCTAAATTCACAGCATTGCTGCATATCTATTTGTGATGTGATGTTAAGACCAACAAATGTGAAGAGTAACCGATGTTCTCCTGCCGCTGCCGATATAAGTGCTGTTTGCACTAAAGCGCAGCTAAAGAGAACCGACAGGTCCCGCCCACACGAGTCCATATCCGTGTGGTTCCGTGTAATGGATCCAAAGATAATTTGGTTATCAGGTATCGACACCGACTCCAAGGCGATGTCACTACAAGAGCGGCACCGAATGGGGACCGTTAAATCGTCACGAATCCTTGCCTAACAAATTGTTTGGTGCCAACAGGGAATGGGCTTGAACTTCACTTGAACCTGAGCCCTTGGTAACTGCCATATGTAGCGCATTAATTTTTAATCTCTCATCGTGCACAACTGGGGGGTGTGCCGTGCAGGGCCGAGACATGTTTAAAAGGCAGGGGGCGTAGTGGCTTGGGCGGTCTCTCTGCATTCTGAAGGTTGTTGGGTTCGACTGCCACTTCTGGTGGGGACCTCATGATCAAGGTACTTTTCTTGAACTGTTGCAATAAAAATTACCCAGCTGAATAAATGGGTGAATCACTAAGTAACTTAAGGTAGAGACCTATCACTGTAAGTCACATTGGGAAAAGCTGTCATGATCAATAATAGGCAATAACAGCAGCGTAAAAGTCTCAAGTAATACTGCTGTACTAAGTGTGGAAAAGTGTGCAAGTGGGTTAATTTTCTCACCACTACAGGTGATGTATGCAGTGTTTCACACCGTGAATGTTAATGATGGGAGGTTCTGATTGCGCAGCTTAAAAAATAATTTTGATTATCATTTATATTTTCGCAAAGTGCGAATATGTTCCTCAGTCTCGTTTATTTATTTATTTATTTATCTATTTGTCTATTTATTTATTTTTTGCTCCATTTACACATCCTGTTGGAAGCGCTCCTCCTGGGGACGTCAGTGTGACGTGTCCGCCCCCACCCCCCCCTCCGCTCCCACCCCCTTCGGACCTCTGCGCGCGCTCCTCTCCCCCGCATTCCGGGCGCTCAACTCCGCCGCGCGCGACCCGGGAGGGGGTAGGAGGAAAAGCGGGACCTGGCTTGAACTTTTTTTTGGGTTTGTTTTTTCTTTGTTTTTGGTCTTTTTTTTTTTTTTTTTTCTTCCGAAGGACGGGACGCAAAGGTTTTGCAGCAGGAGGACACCTCCTCATCATCTCCTCTCCCTCAGTCTCTTCATCAGCATTATGCTGTGGTGCGCGGCGCGTCTCCATCTATTGCCGCCTTCCTGTCGTCGCGCGGGACCCGCTGCTCTTTGATTCCACAACCCGTCACCCCCACCTCCCTCCAGGGCAACAGCAGGGTGCTGGACTAGGCTCCCCGCCGGGGCTGGAAACTGTACCTTAGAGGGGGAAACCTGAAGGACTCGAGGAGGAGGAGGAGGAGGAGGAGCGTCCCGAGCGAGCGCGTGCTGAGGGTACAGTATCACAGCATCTCCTTCCAATGTCCACCTTGTGCCGTCCGTGGCTGGATTACACTCCACTCATCCACAGTCGTCCTCCACACTCATCCACAGTCATCCATTGTTCAGCCTGCGCATTTCCACACTGCTGCTTTGCGCTGCGGTCGGTGCCCGCAAGGACGAGCCTCACCAAGTGAGAAGTTCTCCAGAGGTGAGAGCGAAGCCTCCATCCTCCCTCCTCCCTCCTCCCTCCCGAAGGAGCAGAAACACGGAGCGCTGAGTGGAGGAGGTGTAGAACATCGTGCGCGTGTGTGTTACGTGTTTGACATGCACGTGGCTGCAATATGCGTCAGATGCTTCTCGGAGGTGGGTGAAAAACTCTGCGGATCCACTTGGATTTTTTCTGCTGCTGCTGGTATTTCACGTGGTCTTCAACTAGTGTAGGTGGTGAGGAACCTCTGAAGGCGAAGCCACCTTTGCGTTATAACCACTTCAGGAAGGCAGCGTGATGTTTTTTAGATGGTGTCGAAGCACATCTGCCTGGAGGCGCGAGACGGCGATGCGTTTTTGCGGAGGAGATAATCTGTCGGAGAAAGAGGAGCGCTCCGAGATGTTGGCCGAGGAGTTGCTGAAGAAGTCGTTTCAGTTGCCGGAGACGTCGTTTGACATGTCGGTTGAGGAGATGTGGAGGAAGGCGTGGGAGTTGCTGAGGTGGAGATGGTCATGATGGTGGAGATGGTGAAGATGCTGGCTCATGTCGTACGTGTTCATGTTGCTTGAGATGCTGGTCGAGGCGATGCTGCTGTCGAAGATGTCGACTGAGATGTTGGAGAGTTTGAGGTGCTGGACGAGACGCCTCGTTTCGTTTCACTGACGCGCGTGTCCGCTCGTGGCCGAAAGATGATGTGGACCTTCTTCATGATGCTTTTCCTCCAAAAGACGATTTAGGCACCGGGTCTATTATGGGAAGCGGGTTTGCGCGGCGCTCCATTACTGGCGGGCGCGCGCGCGCGCGCGTGTGTCCGTCCACGTCCGACTCGCCCCCCCCCCGCAAATACGTTCACTACAAGGCATGCGTTGAGATGGCTTCAGCACGTAGGCTTTTCGTGTTATTTATAAAGAAAAATCACCATGGAGATCGAGCACGATTAAGACCGTTAATGTTCTATTCCCCCCGTTACTCTTGTTAATAACTTGTTTCTAAGAAATTGACGCGAGAAAATCCACATCTTCAGCTGATCTTATAAAGCAGCAATGAGTCATGCTGTTTGCACTGACGGGGTTGGGGGGTCTTATGGAATTCATGCAGCTATTTGTTCTTCAGGTAAGGCCCCCCCCCCACCGGACCCTCCAGCACATGTGTTATGGTCACACGGCCTGTAGGGGGCAGTGCAGGTCACTTCTCGACGCGCTCAGGGCAGCGCATCTCCATCTCTGAAGCACGTGCGTGGCTGAAACCTTAGGCTGCTTCTTTGCCATTTGATGCTCCCTTTATCTCACAGGAGGTTTTTGCTTCTTTCTGTACAGGACTGGAAATATTGCATCAGTCAAAATCACTTTCTGAAGTTTTGCTGCACAGCTAGAATCTTCGAGCATGTGATATTTAATTTCCAGTCCGTGCTCCCGTACAACTGAAAGGTGTCTGCGTTCTGGCTTGTTGGGGTCATGGGCTCGAGAGCAGCACGTAGGGTCACTGTGCCTTCTGCCCACCCCCGACAATCTGTGTGGCGTAGCTTTACTGGGGGGGGGGGGGGGGGCGTAAGGAGTGCATGCAGCCCAACGGATGAGGATTTTTTAATGGAAAAATTGGCCCTGCATGCTGTCTTTTCCAACCGGGCACACCGTGACGCTCGCTCCGAGAACCTGACACGTGTGAGGAAATGATGGAGATGACTTGGTGGTGTTTATGAAATGTGCGCCGTGCTTCATTCGGGGGGGGGAAATTCTTTGCTTCGTCAGTCCAGCGCAGCGTCACCTTTTCCAGCGTTGAACACGTTCCTCTGACCGGCCACAGTGACGAGCATCAGCTGTTGCACCTTTGCACCTTTCCCTCCTTTTCCCGACGTCATAACACTCGTTCCTGTCGCTGAGCCCTTGGTTGCCTCCTGGAGCTCATTCGTATTCCACAGACATAGGCAGTGAGCCTGAGAACTTCTGACTGCAGAGCATGAGACGCAGAGGAGGTGCTACCATGGCTTTCCGAAGGCCTTCGCTCACCATGTTGAGTGGCACCGAATATGGGTCAGGTCACCGGTGCCAGGAATAAACATTTTCCAGGGCGAAGAATTGCTGTCAGTCTGGTAAATCTAATCGTTCGACTCGTAACAATGTTACCGCCGGCACGCCGCTCATAAAAGATAGCGGTGCCTTAACTACGGAGCATGTGGATGACCTCTCGGGCAGGTGAGAAGGGCGCCCCGTTCGGCCTGTGCTAACCGGGGCCTCGTCGTCTAATTCTGTAAGGCGTCTCGAGGAAGGGAACATCTGTGGGGCGAGAACAGCGTGCACGTAACGCTTTGGAATGAGCCCGGTGAGCCGGAGAGGAGAACGGTAAAAACGTTTGGTTTGACCGACGAGGTGTGCAAAGCTGCCAGAAGAATATCATATATTAAGCGTGCTGCTTAAACCCGGTTTGTCTATGTAGTAAAACAGTAAATAGTATGTGCTGCACCAAGGGCCCTGTTGTTCCGTCTGCTGCAGCGTGCGTTACAGCTCCGGGGTTCGAGCACTAATCTAAATAAGAGCACATCTGAGGTCGCGGGTCACCGCTTTGCGCTAACCGTATTACTCCGTTGCTCTAAGTACCTGACAGATTACGCTCGCTAAAATGGCAGGGTTTTTATTGCCGGGAACGCAGGTTTATTCGTCCTCCGTGTCCGTTCGCTGCGATTTACTCTGCCGTGGGGTTTTGGAACGGAGAAGTTTCGTCGCTCCAGCTGCACGTGGGCCGACGCCACGGAGCCGGATCTCAGCCAGGTTCCAGAGTATCATCGCTGCACTTTCTGGTGGCTTCCTGGGGGCCTGTGCCATTTTCTAGTTCGGCTCTGTGTGCGCCTTCGTGAAACGGTTAAACTGTGCGTGGTGCCCGTGGTTACCTAACTGTAAGATAGGATTTATTGCCCAGGTGGTTTGTTTTGATGAGACGGAAAAAAGTGCGAAAGGAGGCTGCCTCAAATTGGCAGGGACTGTTGCTGATGCAATATATTTACTTTCAAGTACGAAAGGAAAATGTAGGACTTCCTGTAAGTCGAGTGGTTGTGTTTGGGTTGCCCCCCCCAGTCCATTACCCAACATGTCCCTTTGTTTTGTGAATGCAAACTGCTGGTCACACATGGGTGGAGTAGTGGTTAAAGGTCAGGGCCTTGCACACTGAAGGTCATACGTTTGAATCCCATTATTGCTTTCAGTACCGTAGTACTTACCCTGAACTGATAGAGTAAGATGTATTTGTTAATCTGACACCCTTGTCTCAAGCAACTTACAGTTTGAGGTTTGTGTACTAAGTACATATAATTATTTACCCATTTATATACCCGGTGGGGTTTGAACCTGTCACTTTCAGATCTGAAGATAGCAACTGTAACTACAACGCTGTCAGCTGCCCCAGTTAACATTCATATGCATTGTGTGTGTGTATATATATGCATATGAGAAACACATACAGTGCTGGTTGAAAGTGTGTGAACCCCGTGTGCCCCTTAATTTTACCACAAAATGTTTATTTAATGACAGTCAGTCGGTCAGTCTCTCATGTGACATAACGGGTGTGTAATGGCCAGTTCCATATGTTGCTTTAGATGAAACTGTGTGTAGTAGAAACACACAAGTAGTGTAGGTGTGAAAAAAATGAAACCCAAGCTGCATCGATTAAACTAAGTATGTAAGTAGAATCAGGTGCGTAAATGATAATCACTATTCATTTTATAAGTTTGTTTTAATAATAGGTTTATTTCAATGTTTTTATAAAAGAATAATGATCATCCCTGTAGGGTTCTCTCTCACACACACACACACCCACACACCCCTACACCCATATAAAGAAAGAGAAACTTTGTGGTGCACTGTGAACCCCAGGAGCGCCAGGCAGAAACAGGCGATGGCACTGGGACCCTAAAGTTTGTCTTAGGCAGATTAACGGGACTTCTTGTTAGGATGTAACCGCAACCTCCTCTGTCAGAGATCACATCCCACCTGCTCCTTCTCGGTGTAAATGTGCCCCGGTTGACGTGCGTTGACCTATTTGGCGCATCTGTGACATAGAAGCGATGTTTGGGGCCCGATGAGGGGTCGGGGGGGTGTACAAACGACTGTTCGTGGGGATTGGGGTTCAGCTGCGGTCAGGGAAATGTTTATCAATTGTCAGGTCGCGCCTGGCTGCGCGACTACGCGCTGTAGCGCGAAAAAGGCCCCCCCCGCCAACCCTCGGTCACGAGATTGACACATGGGGGGCACCGCGGGGATGTGTGCCTTTCATGAGACATTTTTTAAAACTCCCCAGCGCTGCGGGACCCTGAACAGACAGCGCCGTTAGAGGCCTTTTCCGTGCTCTTCGGAAGCAATTATAAATCTTTTACGGTGCGTTAGCGCCAAGGCTAGTTTAAGTTCACGCCCCATAGCCCTTCGTCTCAGCGGCGATATCGCAGCGGAAGGCCGGGCCCGTTTGCATGCCCGACACAACGCCGCTGCGTTCATTCTTCGGAGACCGGCGTGATGTGTCTGGGCAAAGTGAGAGACTGCAGCCCTTGGTACATGTGACCGTGGCGTGAAATTAAATCAGCACGTCGCTGAACTTCCAAGAGATGTAAATTCTCCCGCTTCGTGCTAAATGCTAATGCCTTCGCTGAAGCACGTGCCTTCGGTGCAGGCTGACCCGTTATTTAATGTCACGTCGGCTGAGTGCGGCCATACAAGCATGAGCAACATCTAAATAATAACTGGCGAATAGGTGACGCTTCGCAGAGGTCTGGCGCTTCCTCATCTGGTGCTTTTTAGTGCTTTGCTGGAAGGTAATACAAGCCAAAGTGGGCTCCCCAAGCCACTGTAGGTTTGAAAATAGCCACTAATGGGGCAGCACAGTGGGACAGCAAGTAGCGCTGCTGTTTCACAGTGCCTGGGTGGTGCAGGAGGACTTGGGTTTGAGCCCCACTCGGTCTCTATGGAGTTTGCATGTTCTCCCCGTGTCTGCGTGGGGTTCCTCCGGGTGCTCTGGTTTCATCCCACAGTCCAAAGACATGCTGTTCAGGTTTACCCATAGCGTGTGAGTGACACAGAGAGTGCGTGCCTGTGTTCCACTGATGTATGGATGAGTGACCCAGTGTAAGGAGTGTATCTAGCAGTGTAAGTCACCACGGTGAATAAGGTGTGTGGGCTGATAACACTACACAGAGTTCATTGGAAGTCGCTTTGGCGAAAAGCATCTGCTAAATAAGTAAATGTAAAACATAATTAGCTTACTTAAGTAGTGTAGGTATGTCCCGTCCCTCGGGTGGGATGTAATTATTCTAATTGTATGTATAGCGATTCACCGCCAATACAAACACTGGAAAGTTCCCTCTTCGCTCTGCAGCCGAGCCCCTCGTCTCGTCTCCGTGCGCTTTATTTCCACACGCCTTGGCTCTGTCGACTTCAGCATGTTTACGTAGGGAGCTGTTTTGCCGTGCACTCGCTAGCCTGTCCCCGGGGCTCTCCCTTCACCTTTGAAACGCAAGCCAGCCGTTGAGCATTTTATGGAGCTTTGGGAGCGAAGGAATTAAAGCACGTCTCGGTTTCACCTGTTCCAGGAAACCTCTTCTCACCCCTCTCTCTCTGCCCGCAATGGGAAAGGCTTGTACGTTGGAGGCAAGATGACAGACTTAACGACGCGTCAACGTTTTGCTTCCGGAAAGATCTTCGTCTCTCCGGCGGCCGATGTAGGGCAGGGGAGTGATGGTGGTTTTCTGGGTCAGACTCACCCTGCTCTTTGTCGTGCGATATTACCCACTGGCTATACTGTATAAATATACACGGACACAGAACTTAACATCTAATTATCTGAGAGGTGGCAGCTGAAGTGCCACCACCTTGCAGCGAGACCCAGTTACTGGGTTCTTCTGAATCCCCTTTTCAAAGAAGTTTTTTTTTCCTTCCCCTAACGTCAACCTTAAATATTCCTAATTTTTTTTAACTTGAACTCAAATGTATACTGTGAGTATGCTCCACGAGGGACTGGCGCCCTTTCCAGGCTTTACCCAGCCTTGAGCCAAGCATCCCTGTGCTTCCTGAATAGACTCTGGACCTCTGCCACCTTGCACTGGACAAGTGATTAACGATAATGGATAACAAATAACTGCAGACATATGTATAGCGCACTTTTAAAGTGGGTATGTCTCCCTATGGCCATAGAAGTGGAGAAATTGCTTTGAGTCTTTTACCATATCTTAACATGTTGATAAAGGCATCACTGAATATCAGTATTTGAAAAAAGACATTTGGTGAAATTTAATGAAATATTTAGACGGCTGAGCAAAATGCTCTCGTTTTCTTGGTTGTTGTGATTAGTGAAAGCAGACATAAAATTACCAAGATGCTTTAGCTCTGAATTGACTTGCCCTCTACATTTTTCTTGAATTTAACTGGAAAAAAATTGCGCTTCTCAGAGAAACTTCGGACGTGGAAAGTGAGAAAGGTGAACAGTAACTTTTATTATGAAAGATAATCTGACTATGATTAACCGGAAGACATTACTCTTAGATTGTGCCTTATGAGCGATGCTGTTGCGCTGATGTTCGGTGAGCTTCTCGCTCCATCGTCAGCCGCGTTCCGAACACCACGCGGCTCCGCACTCCTCTCATCCTTACAGAGGCTGTTGCTGGGCCGAGTCCAGCTGCGGTGTGAATATGACCGAGCAGTTATTCGCCGATAGAGCGTGTGTCCGACTGCTCGCCGCCCACCCGCCCGCGAGAGCCCCGCAGGAAAACTGCTGACGAGCACGCTCCGGCTGCCGTCCCCCAAGCTCGCGCCGGATATTAACGACGTAATAATATTCCGCCCCGCCGGTAACTCACTGGGTCGCAAGTCCGGCCGGTGCTTGTAACGGCTCGAGGTTGGGGCTGGCGGCGGGCAGCTCTCTGCCGGCTGCATAGCACCGAATTACCCAGAGAGCCACTCCACAGAAATAATCCAATTTAGCGCTGTAATAAACTACTCAGCAGATGGGGGTAGGGATCCTCACAATTAGCCCATTAAATGCATATAATCTGATGGAATCCATAAATACAGAAGTGTCTGTGGGGAAGTTAAGGTCAGGCTTGAAAGCACCAAATGTGTGCAGTGAACTAACACAGCGCCATACACACAGAGATGGGTCTCTTTTGCCACAGGCACAATCCTGTTTTTCCCACTGTGAAGAAGTGGGTTTTGCTCTTTTCAGCGCACGCCCTTTGGGTCGGATGGTGATCCACATGTTGATCCAAGCTCTGTTTGACACGTGAGATCTGGCTCCCAGGGTGAATCGCACATCCGGACAATCTGCAATCTATTACCTGCGATACCGCGCAAAATTGGCACTCGCACTCCCAACGGGAACGAACGGGGTAGACCGCTAATCTGACCTCCAAAATGACTCCCACGTTTTCACACAACAAAACCAATTGCCTGGTTGATATTGACTTGATACTAATACTGATTGCAGATACTTGATGTGCAGTTTGTAGCCATACTACACCAGGCGTTGTAGAACGGTGCTGTTCATAATGGCACTTCATTGTCTCTTTAGATTAACGTGTCTATCAAACTAAATATCTGAACTGGTTACTGTCAGTGGATGATATTGCTCGTGAATCCCCCCCCGCCCCAACTCCAGCATGGAACATGCTGTCAATAATCCCTTGAGCCAAACTGGCTGAGATGCAGATAACTTATCCGAGATCTCTGTTCGGAGCCAGAACAAAGGAAATAGAAAAGAACTTTGTCCGTATCCAAAGCATTTAAGATACAGATTCTGTGATGAATCCAGCTGTCTCCTGTGATGAAAGGACGAAGACGGTCTGTCACTTTAATGGGAAGAGAACGAAAGAAGAAATTCAGGGATAACAGGACACTGCGGGTCGTGTGATTTGCATCAGAGGATCGTGGTAGCGCTCGCTGAGAGCTGAGAATGTGACCTTTGTTCTGCAGCGTTCCGAGTGATTTTCCCGCAGCCGACGGTGGAGCGGTGGCGTTGGAGGAAAGGGGGTTGGTTAATGTCTTTACTTTTCACTGTACTTCCTGGACTCTCTCTTTTCATTTGAAGCCCCTCAATGCGTGGCTGGCAGCCAGTGGCCCAGGACCTCCCCCCCCACCCACCTCTCTCGGCAGGCAAAGCGGTGCAGTGCCAGCCGCCTCGGACTACTGAGGGATTCTCTGAGGCCGCTCTGTGCCTGAGCTCCCCGGCTCTCCTTGCCCAGCGGAATACTAATGCCCCCCGAGCGCCGTTCGGCCTGACTGGAGCTGTGGCTGGGGAGGGGTGAGCAGGGGTTGAGGGGTGTCTGCTTCCTCTGTGCCAAGGACGCAATGCAGAGCACACTACAGCCTGAAAATAGCAATAAATAACCTGTTTTGGTTGCAAGTTGGGGACCGTTGCATCCTGAGCTGTACCTCTCGCACTTTTTTGCACACCCTCAATGCGAACCTCATGGAATACATCAGATGCGCTCCTCGTTTTGTCCTTCTGCTTCCTAGTATCTTAAATAATTTTGTACGTGGCAGCGGTTAGAGTTGCTGCCTTGCACTCGAAGGAGTCAGCTAACCTTGAATTGATAGTAAAAATTACCCAGCTATATAAATGTGTGAGGGGGTGCGGTGGCGCAGTGGGTTGGACCGCTGTCCTGTTCTTCGGTGGGTCTGGGGTTCGAGTCCCGCTTGGGGTGCCTTGCGACGGACTGGCGTCCCGTCCTGGGTGTGTCCCCTCCCCTTCTGGCCTTACGCCCTGAGTTGCCGGGTTAGGCTCCGGTTCCCCGTGACCCCGTATGGGACAAGCGGTTCTGAAAATGTGTGTGTGTGTGTATAAATGTGTAAGTCACTGTAAGTAACTCAACATTGTAAGTCAGCTTCATAAACAAATGTATATGTGAAACCCTTTAGTGATGAATGTTTGAAAATAAAAAACAACAAAGTGGAAACTATTAGAACGTTTAGGTGAGGCCTTCTGAATTTCATGCTTTGTTTTCATTTTGGTGGGAGGGAGCGTTCTGCGGTACTTCACGGAAGCAGCAGTTTGCTCTTCATCAAAGTGGCTGATAATGGGCAGGTAAGCTGCTAGGGAGCAAAGTGCTTAAACAATAACAAGATTATACGGGGGCTCCCTCTCCTCCCTCACGGCTCGGGCCCATTGTGCGAGCCTCGGGATTAAGCTGGCTTTTCTTCTGTGCACAAGTGCGTTAGCGGGTGATAGTAGCCAGGGATTTGCATTTTTTAAAAGCAGCCTTGGCAGGCTGTCCACATCTTTCCTACCCACTGAGGTGCGGCGGAGTGCAGCTGGAAGCTGCTGCTGCTGAGGAGGGGTCTAGAGGGGCACTTGGGGAGGGTCTGCTGCGCCCTGCTGTGGGGCCTGACTTTTACACATGGACAGTGCCTGGCATTTCAAGGAATACATCTGGAAGTCACGGGAGGGTTGTAAGATCAAGTCTCGGAAGTATGGGTTCCCCTCCCAAAAGAGTGACGCTTAAGCTGAATTGCTTCAATGAAACGTCCAACTTGTCTCTTTTCGCTAACATGATGGCAAAGCAAATGGTATAGAAAACGTTAATCTTGCGTTCTGAACGGAGACATACAGTACACGGTCAGATCGCAACGCAGCTAATGACATGCCTTGTGCGTTCCACACGTATTGTCCATGAACGTGCTGCGTATACTGTTGCTCGGCGGGTGCAGTGTTGTAGACAATGCTGATGTGTTTGCTTGAGAATGTGCCGGAAGGCTGTTTCGTGCTAAAGTGGGCACATTTATCTCGCAAGTCTGCCAGAGCGTTTAAATGTGGCCGTTTGGGTGAGGTTGTTGACACCCCCTATATGAGTATCACACGCACAGAACAGAGACGGAGCTGGGGGCGGGCAGTAGGGGAGATGTGAGCAGATGATTCAAGCAGCAAGGAGTACATGGCCTTATTCAATTTCTGGAAATAATACGACTTGCTTTATATCATTTTGTATGAGTTGTGAACCAGAGTCCTCCTCACTCCTTCGTGTGAGAGGGTACTTGGTGCCCGATCAAAAACCAGCAGCAAAGACTGAAATTGCTAATAGAAAAGGCAAAAACCTGGATAGGCACCCAAGGAGAACACTGAAATAGGACACGGGAGTGGATGTGTGCTGTCCAGGAAGAGCAGTCTGATTTCCATGTAGAAGTCATCGTTTATACAGCTTCGAGAGTCCGCCAGACAATGGAAGCTCAGAGCTGCTAGATATCGAAAAAAGGATTCCCACGTTTAGCTCGGGGTCCCTCATTGTCTCCCAGATCCCAACTTTAATATCTTTAGGTATCAAAATCTCATTACGTTGTTGTCAGAGAGGAGTAATGAGGCAGAAAGTGAGGAAGTGAAGACAGGCATTGACTGGGCAAGAGGTGAACCACGCAAGGCGCAAACACAATCGTCCAAGGAGCAGATGGAGTGAGATACGACTCCGTTTTGTACGATTCCGTCCTTCACGAGCGACCGTACCGACAGTAACGACCCGGCTTAATAACTTTCCCAACAGGAATATCCTTCTGGCACAGGGTATATGTCTTCGGCTGCTGCTTGGGCTGGAGCCGCGACAGAACAATGGATTATGTCTAAGAGAAAGGGGTTTGAATTTATATCCGCCTTTGTGTAGAGTCTAGACTAGAGCGGAATAAGAGACAAAGGCACACACAAACATTGATGTGTCACATTCAATCTCAGGCATCGGGGGAAGAACTCAACAGGAGAGGTTCCTTAGCGCGGCTCACGTCGGGTTATTGGGCCTTAAAAAGACTGCATTATTTCATTGGCGGAGCCGACGCGGGGGCCCCGATTGAATAGGACCGAGGGGGCATACCGGAGCGCGGATCCCATTTGGAAATGTCAGCCCGCTCACCTGTAGACGGGCCCGCGCCTGACGGGGGAAGTGGGATTTAATAAAGTCTAAAGGTGCATGTCGTGGCGAGACAGGAGAGCTGTCTAGGCGCGGGACAGCCGGCTGGCGGGGAGCCGAGTTCGTGTCAGCCGTGTAAGTGACAGCAGATCGGGGGAGGGGGGAGGCTGAGGGTCGGTGGCATTCGGGCCTCCGAGCGAATGAGATGGATCCCTGGGGACTCCAAGGGGGTCAGAGACGTGCTCTGCCACACGCCGACACCCTGCACGCTCCCCAAGTACCACCAGCCGGTGTCCCGCTGGGAGAAATTCTCAAAAAAATGGCAGTGGCGTGACGGAACATGCTGCGGAAGGAGCCTGGGAGATTGAACCCTAGAAGATGCGGAACTCATCCGGCAATATCTGAGCTTCGTGTGTTTCTACTCTCCCACCGACCAGCCAGTCCAACCCCCTGCGGAGCGTGGACACTAAGATACAGATAGTGTAGAGGGAGAAATGGAGTCGTCCTCCTCTTGTCTCAACTGTGGATGGATCCCGTGTGGAAGGTGTTATACGTACACAGTGTGTAGCTCCTCCATTACATCCGCCTTGAACTTCCTATGCGTCTCCTTGTCTGGAGAAAGGGCTGGAGCAAAAGGAGGGTTTTGCAACGGGTTACTTGAGCCTCTGTGTTCTAAGCGAATCGTCTACAAGGTCGCTGGCGTTACGGGTGGCCCTGATTTTGCGGGTCACCGACTGCTCTTGTGTCTGAGGTGAGTGGCAACGTCACCCCCCTCCACGCAGTAGCTAGTGCTAATTCCAAATTTGTCCGAAACTGCGGCCCCCCGGTGGAAGCTGCCGAAGTCCCCGAGCTTGTGTTGCACTCTCAAGCCAAGAAGGAACACCAGCTGTTTTCCACACACAGTGGGAAATGCAATTACTTTTAAATGTGTCATGTTACCACTTCATAAGCTACATAGGGGGGGAAAAAAATAAAAACCACTCAACACACTCTGTGTTTGCGGTAAACCTATCTTAACTTGTAGAATTTATAGTCTGCTTACACACCATGATGTGTAGCGTCATGTGACTATCGCCTGCGGCAACCTATGCCGGCGTACGGTTCTGTACACCTGTAAAATCCCAGTAAAACCAGTTTAGAGCACACTTAAGATTAGCGTTTTTGAATATAGCCTAGTATAAAAGACATTTGGCCACTGGAGAAGATTACGACGTGGAAGCAGATTCGACTTCAATACAGAAACCCTCACAAAGTTGTTACGATGCGGCGCGGTGCGCCCAAGCCGTGTTTATCGTGTCACGTCCCAACTTCGGTTTCAGCCGAACCGTGACACGTGTTTACGGTTGTGTATGTTATGTAATGAGCGCTGCCTGAAAACAAATGCAGCCAAGGCTAGGGCATCTACCTGAGCACCCCCTTGAGGAGGGTTGTACGGTGAGTGTTTGGCCTCTTTTTGTGGGCTATGGAGTAAAAAGGGCGCATGTGTTGTTTGTCTGAGAAACGTTCAGTCCCCTACGGTCATAGTCAGCGCTTACTTATTCATGACAGAGGTTGTCTGCCTCGTAGGTACGTCATTTGCCCCCCCCCCCTTTACTTTTTTTTTGTTACAAGCCGAAAATAGCTCACCGTGTCTCCATGGATATGCAGTGTAAATGACTCTCTCCTCATTTACCAAAGGCAAGGCTCTCGCCCAAGGAGACAACGAGGCCCCAGAATTGTCAGAACCAACAAGGGCGACTCGCATAAGCAATTAGGAGTGCGGAGTTTAAAAGCCCCCGCTTCCTCCGCCACCTCCTGTGCTGTGCTCCTGAGGAGGATTGGCAGGACCGTGGCTCCTGCATCCATCCGAGGAAAGCGTGCTCTATTTAAAGCTGCGAGAGAAGGGCTTGTATTCAACAACTCCGTCTGCTCGAATAGGTAGCTAGGTCATCACATTTAAATATATGCAAAATCTGGTTACTAAATGAAAAAAATAGTAATAACAAGGGCAGGGAGTGGAAGATGAAGCCGTCTTTCCCAGAAGGGGAATTGCACTTGCGCTGCTGAGAGAGGTACACTGCCCGTCTAATTCCCACGCGCCCAGCTGCGTCTGTGGGGAAATGACATCTGATTAGAGGGAAAAACGAGTAATAATATGTGGCTCTATCGTGGTTTTTGGGTTATGTTTTAAATTGGCGCATGGGCCGAGGTACACGGCACGCGGACAGTTGGAAGGGATGGCCCCGCGAGGAGCGGTGGACAATCGGCACAGATTTATTCGGTGTGCAAAATGGAATCTGAACTCGGCCGCGGAAGGGAAACGGAGGGGAAAATTGGCACGTGGGGTTTGTGCTCTCCAGGCTGTTTCTGGAGAATAATCAGCGTGCCGAGAAGTCCAGAAAAGGACGGATGTCCGGAGTAAGAGCCGTTTTTATTTAAAAAAAAAATAAAAATTCCATCCATAATGGTGTAAACATGAAAGGATGCCTTGGAACCCTAAATGGGCTTTTTGAAGCAGCAAATGGATTCTGTATCGTTTAACCACAGTCTGGCAGGAACAATGGCACAAATTATAATAAGGAGACTATTAGCAATACGCTCTAAAAGCCCGAACCAGTTTCTTCTTTCTTTTGTAACATTATGATATCCATTATGTGGTAAAGTATCGCTAATATATTTGCAGTTATTCTTTTGACTGGTTTTCCTGTGACTAATTTTGCGTGTGGTGTCTAAACAATTTATGCCTTTAATCAGTGAACTACTTCTCACATTCTTGGTTACAATATACACTTGAGGAGTGTGTGTGTGAGGGTGTTTTTAGAAGGGCCACATTCATGCAAGCGCATCTTCAGATTCCTTGAGATGCACTTGCACTTTGAAGAGGCGAGGAGGAAGGTAGGGAAGGCGTATGAGGAAGTCACGTAGGGTGTTAGCCCACCTTTCCGGTGGGCTGCCCGTCACTCCGAGAATCAGCGTGTGCGAGAAAGAATAAGCTCTTAGCGAGACTCCTAAAATGCCACTCGTCTAATCCCTTTACTATACCTTTCGAGTGCACGTTGTTTCCATTTTTGAAGAGTCCTATAAGCAGACAAATTGCCCTTGCAGTCATACACTGTCATAAAGGGGAAAGTCGTTCCTTGGCGAGGAATCCATTCTCCCGTGGCCTTTTTCCGAGAGGAGAAACAAAAACGCTCCTTTTTCGGGGGAAGACGGTGTGGATCAAAGGGACGTGTATCGACGAAAATGAGCGGTCTACCCAGAGCTGCTCTAATGGGAAGAAACGATCACTCGCTCTGTGCTTTCGCATTAGTTGCGAGACGTCGGATGGCGCTCATCTCCTCCTCCTCCTCCTCCACAGCAGCAGCGAAATGCCACATGTGAAGACTGCAGACAGCAGCTCTTCTGTCCACCGTATCCCGTGGACAGGTCCATATCCCACCTTCCGAACATGTCGAGAAGACGCAGGTGTGTGTTGTGTCTGGGAGTGTCAAGTTTATATAGAGCTCGCTGTCTAAATACTGTTTCGGCTTCTCCCGAAGGTTGTGTTCCTCTTTTCTTTTTTTTTTTGAATAAAGATTTCACACTGTGATGTTGTCAAGTTATCCTGAAAAGTTTAGAATTGTGAACAATCAAAGTGTAAAGACATTCAAATCTTTCTGGCTCTTTGTCCTCAAATTCCCAAAAAAAAAGGATTTTAAATTTTTTGCAGCTCATTTTCAACAATAATACACAAAATGTACTGGGACATGGTTTTTCCTTCATTTGTAAATGTTATTTACTCTATCGTTTCTGTACAGGAGTCCTTAGGTTTCATCACATCAATTCTGCACTTCCTAGAAAGAATATTTTTCAATTTTACTGCAAAAAAAAACTATGATCGTTCCAACAGTGTGAAGTTACTCAACCACTAGGGGTTCTGTGGTTCAGGGCACATGCCTAACATATGGTGAATCCTTAGAGGAGAATACTTTGGAATGGACGCGTGCAGAAGGAGGGGTTCAAGGGTCGGAGACTGAAGACTAAGGCATTGTGTGACAGCTAGGAGGCCAGAAGTGTTCCCCATGAACCTTGGCCATCTTAGTCATAAAGTTGACTCGCTAGACCCTACAGAGAGCATGTAGCCAGAGGTTGATTGATATGATTTTGAGCCAAAAGCTATAATGGCCGGGATCAGCATAATGAAGGGAAATAAGAGTCCGTACAGTCATCATTTGTGGACTCGGGCAGAAAACATTATGTAACGTGAATAATCTTTATGGGGTCAAAGTAAAATACTTTCATGATGAACTACATGTTGAAGTGGCCAATAGAAATCGTTACGCTTAATGCAGCCTCTACAATATAACATGTGGAATCAAATCGGAGGGATAAATAATTCAGGCTCGTTGGATTAAATTGCCAGGCTGGTCTTTGCGAGAAAGAGGAACATACAGTATGTGCATAAATGTATGAAAAGCCCTGATGCATTACTATGACAAAGGGGGGGGGGGGAATCTGTATTCCTTACACAATGATGGCCTGCGTGGAGCGATACGTAACGGTGGGGGTACTGTTATTAATGGCGAACGAAAGACGGAGGACGGCAGTGCGCCAGGCTGTTTCTGCTCCATTTTCACTGAATTTAATGGTCAGCTGTGACCACGCCCTCTCTGTCGCGAGGTAACTTCCTGCTGGACCGCTCCGGCTGCCGTTGCTCAACTTCCACGGGGAATGCGATTAGAGCCAAGGTATAGGTTGCTTCTCCCAGAGGGTAGCACCAGAGCCTCAGAGCTCCTGGGCTGCGGGGTTTGAATCCGGCTCATTCTGTGTGGAATTTGCTTGTTCTCCCCGTGTTTGCATGACTCTCCTCTATAGTTCATAGATGTATGGAAGACTAGTAACCACTTCTGTACCCTCCCTTACCCTGGAAACCATGAGAGTGGTCTCCGTGAGTCAGCTTTAGCTTGATAGTGCTCACCCTTACCCAGATCGAAATACGTTCTCTCTCCTTGGCACGCTCAGGTTTCAGGTGCGGTCAGGATGTAGACCCCCTTGGGGCCATCTGGAATCCAACGGCGCACTTACCAAAGATGCCTCGTGCTCGTGCGTCGAGGTTTATTCGCTGTATTTGTGGCGGGAGTGTGCCAACGCACCCTGCTGACTTGTGCTCCGTTAGTTAGGAATCCCAGGTGTAAAGTCTCTTTGCCCTCATCGGCGGGAGGTCCAAAGCCCTCGCCTTGCCCACCCCCTGCTGCAGCTCCTGCTAATCCCCCAAACAAGCAGCGGCCCACCCCTCCCGCACGGACTCTCGCTCTTCTGCCCACTCTGAGTTTAAAACAAGGCTTCAGTCTGCCACAAAGTCATCTGGCAGCATGCTTCCAAGCAGCGTTTGATCATTTCCAACACCCTTCACAGTCCCATAGCCGTGGATCATCAATTGACACACCAGAAGTTTGGTCTCCGGGGCCCGATTCGATGTGCGGGTCCACACAAATGTTAGACCGAATTTAAGACGACCAACCCCCACCCCCTCCCTGTAAGCCCATAGAGTCGCTACGCCTTTGAGGACTTCGGATCCTCCTCTCATCTTCTGTTCTTTACAAGGCGGAGGCGCAAAGTATGCATGAAGGAGTCTCCCGGTTGTAGACCGTTTATAATGGACCGCGGGAGCCGTGGACAGGGAAGAGCGCTGCTCCCTGTTGTCGTCGAGCTGGCCAATAAAATGGCAAATCGGCAAGGTCGGCGCACAACCGGCTTTGTGCCCGTGATACGCGTGGTTCCGAAGGGGAGCGCATGAGGCCGAAGGTGCCGCTGCGCTTTCGACGTGCGGACGGTGGGTTCCTTGCCCGAAAGGCGTATCTTGGGAAGCAGATCCGGTTATACGCCTGCGCCTTCCGCGCTCCGAAGCCGTTCTGTCTCCCAGACGCCTGCTGCAGATGGATCGTGTTCCGTGACTCAGCCCAGGATCTTCAGAGACAGCTGGAGCCTCGTTTTGTCAGCGGTTGCGGAGAAAGGATGTGCCGGCTGCGGAAGGCGCTCTCCAGAGTCCCCGGTCTCGCGGTTTGTCCTCTATTGTCAAAAACGAAGCAAGACATCCTTTTTTAAAATCAGAGACGATAGAAAGCCTAGCTTCACAACCCAAGCCCGTGTGCATTTTGGAATACAAATAAGCTCGTGCGACGAGTGAGCCGGTTTACCTCTGCCCCGCAAGTACAGGAAATGTGATTTCAATGTCAGCTGCTGGCGGTGGAGGGCCCATGCAGAATAGCGAAAAAGGAACGTATCAATTCTGACCTTGTACCAAATAAAGAGGAAACGGCGGTCTGCACCTCACAGTGATGCTTTTTCCTTTCTGCATTTCAATGGTTTTTCTTTCTCTTAAGTATACACACCTATATAAAGAGTCAGGTATAACACATTGTCCTTCATAAAAACGCCACATAGCAGTAACTTATCCATACTGCTAGAATTAATCGTTTAGCTCTGATTCTCGGTCAAAAGGTTACTTTATATTGTCTTTTAATATGAGTTTGTTGTATATGCGTACGCCAGCACTTAATAGAGATGGTGAATGCAGCTGACGGAATATAAATACATTTTGCATTCATTTATTTGCCTTGTGCTTTTCTCCAAAGCCGCTTGCAGCGTTTGGCTGTTTACCATTATTTATTCATATATACAGTATACGGTAAATTTTTACCGCATTGGTTCAGGGTAAATACCTGGCTCAAGGGCACTACAGCAGGAGTTGGGATTCAAATGTGGATCTTCTGAGTGCACCTCTCACCATTACGCCACCTGCTGCCCTGAAAATGTAATAAAACTACATTTGTTTACAGGCAGGGCCGTTATCGGTAAAAACCAAAAGGTGGCTTGGAAAGAACTTTGCACTTAACAAATAAATGAAATAGACAACTCAGTTACTTAAAATGCACTACGGAGCAATTGGTTCATGTGCTTTTCAGCCTCATTTATCCCTGAAACACTGTTACTGCAAGCGCATCCCTTGTACAAGCGGACATGACAGGCTTAAAAACTGGACACGCGAACACTTTACCATGGTGTTCTGCACACCACGTATGTGAAACCACTTTTAAAAATGCAGCATGTGTGAACTTTTGGGACTTATAATTTGCAATAATTGTCAAACCCATATTGAGAGCACCTACAAACTTTTTGACCCGTTGTGTATTTGAGCCTTTCAGTATTGCCCAAATAGCAGAAAAAAAGAAGAGTATACATTTAGATCACTGAGCTGGCAGTTGTTTTTCTCATCTGCAGGCTCCATTCTTCAGTGTCCATGTGGGACTCCAAATGTGGGCTGTAATGTCCTGGTAACCCCCTCGTACCCTCCCGCAGCCCCTGCGCAAACAGGATTTAGCGTGGAGCCGCGATGTGCCAGGGAGTATCAGCTTATCGCAATCCTGGTGTAATTGAAACGAGCTTGGAGCTAAAAATAGTGGAAAAATCCAGAGCTGACTCCCCACTCCCTAATTGTCCACGACCCCTGAGATTTTTGCAGCTGTTCCACACCTCTAATCTCGTAATGGCCGGTGTTTAAACACGGTTTCCAGCATTGCAGATGTTCGCATGCGCTGTGTTGAGCGCGTACCGTTCCTGGGCTGATGAACGCCAGTTGTCTTTGCTCTACCCCTGCATTACGTCTAAAGATGCTGCCTTTGCACTCAGAGGTTGCAGGTTCAAATCCCACCTTCTGCTCTGGTGCCCTTGATGAGCCACTTAAGTTGATAAACATTACGCAGCTGTATAAATGTGTAAATCACTGTAAGCAGCCTAACACTCTAAGTCCCTCTGGAGAAAAAGTGAAGCCAGATAAATTAATAGATATGATGTAGATGTGAAATAATGGTATCGAGCGATGGTCCTCGGCACGAGCAGCGTACCCCACGCTCCCTCCGATGTCCCTTCAAATTCTGGTGGCTCATTCCTTAAAACGAGTCAGAATTGCTTTGTAAAAACGCCAAACACAGATGATTCCGGAGCAAAGGAGCCTTCATTTTTCCAGGGACCAGCCTGCAAAATTCTGTGATGTTGCTGAAGGGTATTTGAACTTACATCTTACAGCACCCCTCACTTGGTTCCTTTTGAAAAGGTCTGCTCTGTATCCTTGCTTCATTTTCTGTAGGCTTACCTCATGTTCCTGGGCTGCAGATACGGACGTGGGTTCGAATCCGACTCGGTCTGCGTGCAGTTCATTCGTTCTCTGCACGTGTGTGGGTTTCCTCTCACAGTCCAAGGACATGTTTTAGGCAAACTGGTAGCAAATGAATAAATAGAAACGTAAACGTTAATGTAAATGAATACACGCAAATGTATGTATATTATAAGGCACTGCTGATTGCTGTGATTTATAGTGCGGAGGGTGATGTACATGTTTCCCGCTGATGGTTTCTGGTTTGAGTCTGTTTCCTCCCATCATGTGGGTTTTTTCCCTTTGGCACAAAGTTCATTTTGCTGCACGGTCTCATAAACTCTTATTGCTCTGGACCTAAATTTCCACCGTTTTCATGAATTTTAATAGGCTACCTGCTCACATTCCTTCTGTAATATACGGTTACGGTGAGATGCTCCCGTCGTTCATGCTATCGTTTCCTCCCACAAATTTCAATTGTGCCATCGGTTGCTCCCTGTTCAATCTTTGAGGGTCATTTATTGAGGCAAAGTGCTGCCGACCAAAAGGCAGGTGAAAAAGTGTACAAAAAAACCCAACAATCCAGGTTGCTTGTACCAAAGGGCCGTGTTTTTCTTCCCTCTTCTTGTTTGCCGCCACTCGTGATGGAGCGCCGCTTGGGACATTTGGGTCGCTGTCCCTTTCCAGGTGGACTTGCAGCTGTGCGGAACAAGAGCGGTGACACCTTGCTTGTTGAAACAAGAGCACCTTGTGCGTCACCGCCGTTTCGACTTACTCACATTCTGCGTTTGTCTGATGCCAGAAGACTTGCGTTAATGGAACCCAGGACTGCATTTCCTGCTAGTGAGGGAGACTGGTGCCCCGTTTAGCAGTGCTCAGCTGGGGGTGGTGGAGGACAGCTGGCCATGTGGGGGTTGTATCGCTTCAGCAGCGGCAGGATTTCCACTGCTATGACACGTCCCATAGGCTCAGTGTTAGCCCTCAGCCTGGACCCCCGGGGGGGGGGCACTGGCCTCGGGCACCACCAACCTCAGATGTTGCGCATTTCCTTAAACATCCGGCCACATGTGTGTCAAACGATGGGCCCAAACGCCCAAAAAGTCCATCTGAGGTTCACACTCCTGGAACAGGCTGTGTTTGCAGCGCCATCATTTGGGGGAAATGGCGCTTGGGCTCCAGGATGGGCGACGCCGCTGGCCGTGGTCCTGCAGAGAAGGGCGGGAACACCACGTGAGCGATGTGAAGCGCATAAGCAGGGGTAACCAAAGGAGCGAAAGGGAGAGGAGGCAGTACTGACAATAGTTTCCTCCTCTTGAAAGCTGTGAGAAATGCGTGGAGCACAAAAGTTGGATGCGAACTTCAGTCACTGCTTCCGCTGCACACAAAAGCATCTTCTGCCTTGAGCTTGTGGAGCGAATCAAAGCGTAGGTCGCCGCTCCAGCGTGATGTTATTGACAGCACAAATTTGAAGAGCTGGATAATGCAGCAGCGGAGAGCTTTATTTGCAGAGCCAAGCGAACAGGCAAAATTCTTTCAAAGACAGGGGTCTTTTATTAAGGAGGCAGGAAGTCCAGATTCTTAAGGCTGTGTATATTTTTAGACGCTTCACCGATGGTACATTGGAGAAAGTTTCAAATCGTACATTTTGATGTAGCGCAGCACAGGGTGCAAGAGTTTGCATGTTCTGCTTTAGGTGCTCTGGTTTCCTCCCACAGTCCAGAGACACATCTTTGAGGTGAAATGAAGACTCTAAATTGTCTTTAGTGCGCGTGTGTGTGACTGCTCTCTGACGGAGTGATGTCCCGCCCCTGACTCGCACTCTGTTTCTGGGATAGACTCTGGACCACCGCAACCCTGTTGGAGAAGCAGTCCCTGATAACAGTTGGATAGTTCTTTTTAAGATGAGACTTTAGCCTTCGCCCCCCGTTGACCGAACAACCGTACGTACGGAAAAACAAGCTAGTTACGATATTTCTGACTTTTTGAATTTGGGTAACCATGGCAACTGGAAACATGGACAACAACGGGTAAGGTTGATTGTATTTATGTGCCCAACTTATGTGGACTGATCAGATCATTCACTGTAGCTGTGATAACATGACAGATAAGAAGTAAATATGCAAACAGGTCAGTCGAGCCTGAAGGACAGATCGGTTCCGCGCTCCTGGACCGCCCTCGCAGCGTGTCCCGCTGAACCCGATACTCACGGTCGAGACGTGGTCGCGGTCTCCCCAGCTTTTTCCAATAAGATCCAAGACGACTGTTACTTTGCAGTCCCTGCAATGCCAGCCCCACCCCCGACATTAGATTAAAAACGACACCACAATGTTATGTATCGCAGGGATATAACTGAAATGTTATGAGCTGTGTTGCCTTGGCGTTTGCAAGCAGAGTATTTTATTGGCCACTATCACACCGCCCAGATGGCTGCTGTTGTATCAGATGAATCCTAACCTTTTTTTAGCACCCCGTCGCGTTTGGTTCAGAAATATTGTCACCATCTTTTGCACTTTTTGTCTTGAGTTCCCAGACAGAGAGAAATCATACATCTGATGGTTTTTTTTGAAGATAGTTCTGTTCTCTTAAGAGAATATTGAAATCTTTTGACATCTTATGCTTCCAGAGCTGTTGGTAATCTGGCTGGGGACTGAAGAAGCGCTTCCTTTCTAAACAGTCCAGATTACTGAAGCATGCGTGAGCATTGCTCGCTTTTGATTCCTTAGGCGCTGTGGGGCCGATCCTTTTTTTTTTTTTGGCTATGCAGATTACACACCTGTAATTGAGTGTATCTTAAATGCCTTTTACATTCTCCACGTGACCAAGAGGCGACCGTAAAACCGCAACAGTCCTACGGCTGTTTTGGGGTCACCATGCTGTTGTTGCACTACGGTTGTGTCAGGTCCAGCTCGAGAATTTGTTTGAGTACGATGTCCCGTTTTAGGCCTGGTCTCACTTTTACCACAAGGTGACACTTAAGATACAGCGTGCTCCTTTCAATGACACCTTGAGTGCTGCCTTTTATTTCTTGCATGCACTGCTTCCTCTGAGCAGGCTCAGTGCCGAATGGTACGTGGCCTAATGGCAGACCTAGGAGCGTACCGTAGTATTATTTCAGCGGTGCGCCACACCGGCACTGTGGTGCCGGAGCTGGGAGTAGTGATTTAAACGCAGCGAGAAACAAAGGAGTAGGAAGGAGCCTTTCATGCTGCTGTGTGAGCCCATGAAGCTGAGAGCTGGGTGCTTTTTCCAGACTGTCACATTAATTATGAACAGTATTCTGAGATGCTGCACTTCCGCAGCAGACCGCTAGGGGCGCCTCTGCTCCATTTTCTCCTTTCTCTTTTTTCTTCTTTTTTTTTTTTTTTATTTCCTTCACCGGCGCTCCTCATCACTTCAGTCAGTGCTGTAGGGGGGCTTGGGGGGAGCCAGTGGCGCACAGAAGCAGGAGGAGGAGATATGGGGAGAGCAGAATAATAACGGCAATAATGAGAGGAAGAGGCGAGCAAAAAATATATAACTGATTTGCCGGAGCAGCCGATGGAGACGATCTTCTTCGTCGCACTTCTCACACCTTCATTCAACCTTCCAGCAGCATCCTGGATTAATTGATCGGGTGGAGGGGACTTGCGGGATTATTGCTGTTCGGCGAGACTGCGGGATCTAAATTATGAAGAACTGCGAAAAAGCCGCGGCGCTGCTCCGAAAGCCGCTCCGCTCCGATCATCGCCGCGTTTTCGCTGCGCTGTTTCGCGAACGTGGAGCGTCTGACTGATCGCGCGACCCCCAGTGCGCGCGCGTCGCCGGCCGGCGGAGCGCAGGAGGGATGAGCTTCGCGTCCGATCGGGCTGCTCGCGCTGCTCGCGCTGCGGCGCCTCAACTTTGATGGTAAATATGATATTTTCTGTCTGCCTCGCGATCAAAGTTTTAGCCCCCCCCCCCCCCCCCCAAGTGTCGCGAACGGATCTGCGACGCTGTTGGCGCGAGCGCATCCCGTGTGAACGTGTATAGCCTCTTATTAAGGAGGAACAGGTCAGGAAACAGTTGAGGCAACAGAAACGAGGAGAAAAAGTGAAGGGATACTTTTTTCCTCTCTCTTTCTCTCTCTCTTTGGTGCCCGTTTGAAGAAATCCTGCGATATCTCATATGTCAATGTGAATAAAACGCGGGACGCAACTAGTTACAGGGTGTTTATTTGTAGAGAGCCGATGGACATTATACGGTGCATATTATTCCTTTCGCAGTAGTAATTTTTTATTTATTTTTTTTCTTTTTTTATTATTTTCCATAATTTCACCCGTACGGTTGCAGCGCAGTAGCCGTTTCGGTGGAATGTAAAAGTGTCGGGACACAATTCCAGCGAGAAAGAGGGAGAAAAAAAAGGTGGGAATTCATTAGAAAAGGGATTAAAATGCACGCAGAGCCCCGCGTGACGGAATAACGGCGCTTTGAGAGTCGTGCGCTCGGCGGCGGCTCCGAAGACGAGGCGGGTGGGGGGGTTAAATCCCCCTTCGCTTCGGACGATCGTACCGCTTTCTCTTCTTTTTTTTTTTTGCCCCCTGTGCCCGGGGTGCTTTATGTCCCACCCGGGCCGGGGCCCGAACACACAGCCTACCGACCGACCGACCGACCGACCGACCGGCAGAGCGTCCGCGGGAGGCGCCGCCGTGACAAAAGCGCCGTTATTATTGAGCCTGTAAAGATGCGGCGGCGAGTCCCTTTTTTCAGCCAGGGCTTCTGGTGGAAGGAGGCGCCGCACATGATCGCTGCTCTCGTTCCACTCGCTCGCAGTGTAAAGACGATGCCCGCGTTAATGCCTGTAGCGCAAGGGCTGCCGGTGAAAAACACCTTTTTGCTCTTCTCATCAGACACAGACAGTGCAGCAGCTGGAAGCTTCCCCACTTGCAGTGTAAGGGGTCCGTCGGTGGATGTGCTCAACTGTTTCAAGCGCTATTCCCTCTCTCAAGTGTCTGTTGAAGATTTTTTTTTAAATGATGCTGTTAATTACAGTGATATAATAGGTACAGTAGCTGTGTTCGAGCAGCACCTGCATAATTTACGTGATGAAGCGTTTAACAAAGACTCACATTTCCATTATTGTTGGCCTTTTTGTGCAACGCTGTTGCTCCAGGACTCTCGGAAGTTGGGTGGTTTGGACGGAGACTGGGTTCCTTTCGCTTTTGGGGGGGGGGTCGTCTGGGATTATGCGCTCGGACCCCTTCCCATCATACCTTTTGGGTTTTTGCTTCGTCTACAAATCGCAGTGGTTTAACAATAAACAGCTGCTCGCATCTGTCATCTGCATTACTGCTGTCTGCGCGAGACGCGTATCCTCATTTCCCACATATTGCCCACGCTGTGGAAGTGTGTTCGATGACACCCCGGCAACGCCGAGCTTCCCCGAGTGCGTCTGCTCATCGGAACTCTTCCGAATCCGTACAGAGGAGGGAGCTGCAAGGTCGTAAATAATGGAGCCATTTCCTCAACCTCTGAGATGCTTGCATCTTCGGTTCCCCCCCACCCTGATTCTGCATTCCACGGACGTGTTGTATATAGTGGATCTGTTTAAGAACACTCTGTGCAGCTGGCAGCATCACGATTGGTTGATCCAAGGGGGGCGAATTGAAAAAGTTTGCATTTTTAAGATGGCTTCCTTTTCGGGGTCGTGTCCTAACGGTAGTTTTACCCTTGCGTTATAGAATCAGCACTTTAATTTTCACCGTGGGTTCTCCGTCTGTCTGACTCACACGCTCGCTCACTCGCTCACGCACTCACACACACTGCGGTGTGCAGTCAATGAACTGGAAAGCAGTACAGTACCTGTCTTTTGCACTCATGCGCTCGGTAATAGAGCTGCTGCAATTATGAGAGTCTGGTTCCCTCCCACCCAACCTGCGTGAGTCACACAGTGCGTGACATTTTCCGGCGTGACGCTCCATTCCTTGAGAGTGAACAGCAGCCTCCGCAAGACTCCTGCGAAAGGTGAACTCCCTCAATATACAAACGAGTACCGCAAACGCTTCCTCTTTGGTTGTCGTGCCCTGTCTGTGTACAGCTCGCACTGAAGAGCGCTGGAACCTTAGACCCGGAGCAGTAGGCGTGTGCTTTTTACTCTGTTTCCCATAGTTGTAGGTGGTTTCCTCCCCCGTTTCTCACGAGACCGCACCAGTGACTTCTTGGCCACCTTTTCACCAGTGTGACCCGTCATGATGCCAGAGTCTAGGTCTCCAGCAGTGTGTGACGCCCGCATTAATGCTCCACACCCTTCCCTGCGGGTGCACTAATACCCTTTTCCTTGCAGCGTGTTATACCTTTTTCTGTTGTGGTTTGTACATTGATTTTCATGGAAGGCAAACATCCTGCAGGTTGCTCGACGTGACCTTTGCAGAGGCGTGCAAAAGTTAGTGCAAGATCCCATATGGGTGTCAGATTGCACTACTGAGGTTTTATTCTGTTTTTTGTACCGTTGTCGTTACCTGCTTAATGCCGGCTTCTTGTCTTTGTCCTTCATTTACGGTATGTTTATTTTTAACTAGGGAATTTGTCCTTAATTGGAAATGTACAAATGCGGTAGTTCTGTGTTCTCTGTATTCGACGGTAGTAATGAGTGCACTTATGAATGTTTAAAGGATACTTATATTATGGGAGACAACTGATGGTATCTGATAATGTGCTGTATGTGCTGTTGGGACAGCTTTCCTGGTGTTTGTAAAAGGACGATAACGCCCTAATGAGGTGGCCCATATTTAAGCAGGTATAAATGTGGTGATGTGGACGTGCCGGAGTTGAGCCTCATCTGAGGGACTGTCAGCTGTGACTCGCCACCCACGGAGTGGAGCTCTTTGTTTTGGGGACTGGAGTTGACGCGAGGGAATACCTTCACGGTAACATGGTGATACCGTTGTGGTAACCTTGTGCCCGCAACCCGTCGCTGGCTCCGTGCCACGAGAGTGTTTGACCTCAGAGCGTACTTGTCTCCTGGAGGAGCAGATTTTTAATAACCAATATAAAAAGAAGGACATGAGAGTCTCCCAGGGGAGCTGACCCAAGATCAGATCCTTGCCTTCCTCCTCCCTGGTGCGTGTCCTCCTAGTTCCTTCCCACAGAACTGTCCCCAGAAAAATGTAGTAACCGCTTTAATGGACTCTTGTTTCATTCGGAGCGGAAAACCAATCAATTCCATCGCTCCTCCTTTGTGAACCATGGCGGTTGGTGCCTTCCGACTTGCTGCCCTTCGATGCACGATCGATCGGGCGTGCGGGCTATGAGAAGCACGAGTCCTCGCCGGGCCGTATCTGCTGCCGAGTTCTCGCTTCTCCCCTGGACTTTCATCACCCCGTTGGCTTTGCGGCATGGCCGTCCGTCGAGCGGTGCTACCTGTGATTACTCTCCTGGAGCGACACGGTGTCCCGGAGTCCAATTTGCCGCCTTCCTGGGCCGCATTTTTCATCTGGGGAAAGGCGAAAACATCTGGCCGTTTCCACAGCCCGTGTCGACTAATGAGTAATGGCTTTAATGGAGCTCACCATGGAGCGACCGGCAGCCTGCCGTGGATCGCAGGCATCCGTTGGCGGGAGAGGTGTGCTATTGCGATCCACACCGAAGGAGATTCAAATGCACTGCGTGATACCAGCTTTCGCTGCACGTTATCTGATCAAGACCCGGACGCTTCATGCTGTTGCCACAAAGGGAAATAAATTGGAGACAGCATGCACCCAAAGGGCACGGTTTGAAAACAGACTGCTAAATGGAAGGTGCTGTTCAGGACAGCATTTGAATGTCATTCCTGTGATTCAGCTTTGAGCGGAATGCAACAGCCTAATGTTTGAGCAAACAGGAAGTGCTCTTGGAAGAAGGGTGGAAGACTTCCTGTGCAGGTCAAGTCGGCTGTTATTGGCCGAGGGGAGGATATCCTGTACAAGCCAAGTGAACATTTTATGCCACACGGTAGAAATCCTACAAAGTATTTATACAGGAGACAGCCGCAAACTGGCTAAGTGGCTTGAATGAGGGTAATGACTTGAAATAATGCACACAACGGAGTTGCCATGACAGATTAAAGTTGGGCTGCGGCACTTTCAGGATGGAAATTCATTGGAGGGTGTGGGCTGGAGGGGGCGCGCCGGTGCAGCGTGTTTGGACGGGTCCTGCTCTTCGGTGGGTCTGGGGTTCGAGTCCCGCTTGGGGAGCTTTGCGACAGACTGGCGTCCCATCCTGGGTGTGTCCCCTCCCCCTCCGGTCTTACGCCCTGTGTTGCCGGGTTAGGCTCCGGTTCTCCGCGACCCCGTTTGGGACAGGTGGCCTCAGCCTGTGTGCGTGCGTGTCGTGGGCTAGGAAAAGGACTAACGTCTTGCTAAAATGGCTTAAAGGCAGCCTGGCCAACAAACAGTAACACAGGTTTAGCACATTAGATGGCACTGGGATTTCTCATGTGCTTAATACCAGGAAAATTTATCCAAAGACACGTCCAACAGGATGTTGTTTCGAAAACAACGGGATTCAAGTACCAGTTATGTCTAGCGTAGGTCCCCTGTTCTGTGCCACTTTAGGTAACCTTCTAGTTCTGTTGACCTGCTACAGCTGTGCAGCGCGTTATTTGTTTTGGGGGAGCCTACAATGCTAAAATTCAGCAAAGTATAGCAATTCTCGACACCCAGCAATTGTTGGTGTCAGTAGTGGGATCAATAAAAAATAAAACAGGCAGGTAAAAGTACCCAGACACAACTATTATAATTGTTTATTTTTTAATATTATTTGTTTAGCCGGTGCCTTTGTGCAAAGCAAATTATGCGGCTATGTTAATACCAAGAAACCTTTGTCCTGGACGCTGTAACCTTTACGCTTTGTGCAAAAACATCAGCATCAAGCCCTGTTACGGTATATGGGATATGGAGAGCAGAATGTTTTGCTGGGGTTTTTCCTTTGGTGCACACATTTTATAAAACATATGAGTTGTTACTTTTAAATGTGATTGCTGCATCGGGGGGAGTCCTTTCAAATTTACTGTGACGCTTACCAGTTTGACTGCAAGCGCGGCCATCTCCGGGGCCTCGGCTCGGCCCATCTGGAGCCGCAGTGCCAGCTAAGCATATTGTCCGAAATAGTCTGAAGACCCGTGCCGTAAATTTACCTTGGGTCTTGCTGGAGGGGGACCGAGCTCGTTAAGGTCAGCCAAAGCATGCTTTTAAGTAAACTATACAGCATCGGAGCGATGCGCCGTGGGTGTCCCACGTTGGCCATCTATTTCTCATTTGCATTTTTGTGTACCTCGCTGTTGACAGCCTTAGCAAAAATAATGGTAATAATCATAATAATGACACGTCCGTTCTCCTCAGTGGGTTTTGATTATGAGCTGTTCAGTTGTTGGGGATGAAATGGGAAAGTGAGAATAAGTGCCTTAAGAGCCTCAGGGAAATACAAGGCTTAGTCTGGGACTTGAACCAACATCCTTTAGTACACAGGTGGAGTTCCTGAACCACGGTGCTCAAGTACCGGGACACAGAGCAGATGGCAGCCTGCACCCTGGTGCGCACGTGTGTCGGCAGCATGTAGGAGCCGCTCGAATCCTAAAACGCGCCGAAGCAAAGAGCCGTCTTGCACGTACTTTTTATGTCGACGCGGAAAACAAACGTGGAAAATCTGCATTAAAAACGAGGTTTGATGGGTTGTTGGGGAAAAAAAGAAGAGCTGATCAAAGCCATTGAAAATTGAAGCCCAACCAGTTTTTTAAGCAAAATGGCTTATTACGTGCTGTTTGTGTTAAACGTGATGAACTGATAGGAGACCTAAATTTCAACAAAGATTTTTTTTAATATATATATATTATATATATGTATAAAATAAATTTGGTACCCAGCATCGGGAAGCCTTTAATCTGGGCAGCAGCCTCTCGTAACTCCTTCCGCGGAGTAAATTCAGAGTGCCATAATTCACCTAATGTAAGATTAATACTTTCCACAGACCAGTACTGTAGCAAATAGACTGTTTGCTGACAGGATGTAACGCTTGATCTTTTAAGCTTAAAGTGGTATGGGAGGATTGTGAGTAATGGCAAATGAATTAGCCAGCCGGGTGTGAAAATGGTTCTTTACATACTTCGGGAGTTCAGCTATACACAAGTCGAAATATATTTTTTAGAAGTTTATAAAGAAGCCGGAGACGGAGCTCTCGGATACTCCAGCCGAAGCCTTTTTCCCAGCCGAGATGCCGAGCCCGGTCCGACCGTGACCGCGTGAGGTCGAACGCGATCGCGATCGCAGCGGTCCTGGGAGGTTGGGGGGGGGGGTACGTTTTAGACACCACGTTTTCTCTCTCGCCTTTGGCCAAGTGACACCCAGCCCCACCCGCTGAGGGCTTCTGGACCTTGATTTATGTTGTTTACTCCCCCAGCGCTGAGAGGAGCGTGCCGGACCTGTCCGATCGCCTCCGGCCATCTTGCGCGTTCACTTCAATTCGCTTTATTTTTATATCGAGGCCCTTCCCAACATGGCTGCCTCGGAGAGCAGGAATCGCTGCAGAATTTGGGGATCATTCTGGCCGGAGGCCATGTTGGCGTGCAGGTTCTCCCCGCTTAATTTAATTTGTCCCGCGCAATGCCGGGCCTGTGCTCGGCGATGGCCAAGCCCTTTATATCCTCTTCCCATTAAAATCACCTCATGTCGGCCCATCGCAGCCAGGTCATCAAGCAGCCAATTTCAGAGCTAAATATTTGGAGACCGAACTGCGTGTTTGTTCACTTGTGGCCTTGGCAACGGATGCGATGAATTTGCAGTGGGATTTTCGGGTTTTTTTTTTTCTCCTTCCCCGCCGTAACTCCATTGTGCATAATCGGTGGAGCGCACTGAGCAATTCTGCGCACTCCTGTTTTTTCGCGCCGTTATTCCGGATCGGGGTTGGTGTTCTCTAGTCCTGGCCGTTGAACTGTTGACGGAGCGGTGAAAATGTTGGCTCCGGGGCGACTCTCATGTCGGGTACACGTAGGAGATGTTGGCAGCCAGCGCCGGGGTGATATCGAACGCTTCGTGTGCGACCGCAAGGGTGTTCTGACATTCCTTTGCACCTCGCTTAGTGATGCAATGAACAATGTATGAGGAGTGGCGTGCGACTCCGGTCACGGAGGCCTGGGCAGCAACGGGGTCGCCCGAGGGTCCGGGATAGAGCGCATCGGTTGCTCGATTTAGACTCGCGCCACCTGTCCTTTGCCAGCGGTCGACAATCGCTTGAGCGACACCCGCACAAAGGTAACAGTACATGGCGCGCTCTGCAGTAATACCCCAGTAGGAAACGTGTAGGGCGGGTGGGCATCTCCGAAGCCCGTACGCAGCGTGAAAGGCGACGTGCCCACAGCTCGAATTGGATCCCCGATTGTCCCTCAGCTATTTTTAGCCATTCCCCGGGAAGAAGAGCTTCAGAGCGCATTTAGAATATTAGTTTTGCCTCCCATTGACGTGCTGTGAAATCTCGTGTCACACCTGTGCGTTCTCCCGCTATTGAACGTTGGGAAGATGTATTATTAGCGCGTAGTGGTTCACCGGGCCTCTGGGAGAGGGCTCAGAAATTGTACTTATACACGTGATGCTGCAGCATCCCACGTTCTACGTTGTGCCTTTCTTTGCACGCGGAAGAATGTCAGCTGTTGGAATGTCCATCGGGATCCCGCATAAGCAGACGTACCGGAGAATTTATCGAAGAGAAGCACCTGGTTATGGTTATGGGGCAATACAGCTAAGTCATTCTGTGATACCGGATTTCCGTTTGGCTGTGTGAACATCGACAGGAAGACAGTCAGTCCACAGACCTCTTTTCCTCCTCCATCGAGATCTGCTTTCTCTAATGGACGCGAAAGTAGTGTCCTTATAGATGCGCGGCAGACAAAGCACTAATAACAGGAATAGCGGGCAGAAGCAAAAGCAGCACTGCAGGCCGCCTGGTACCATTACGAGAACCTGAAACGGCGCATTATTATTTCAGGAAGGTGGTCTGTCTGCAGATGTTCCTGTCTTTGCAGTGTTAGGGGTACATTTTAATTTTCTTCCAATTCTTCAGTTTCTAAATGGCGGGGGCCTCCAAGGGTGTGTAGGAGAGCATGAAGCTCAGTACCCCTCACATGGTGCTTTTACATGGGATAGTGCGTCTCCAACAGCACCATGAACAGGAACAGGAGCGGGCTGTGTTTCACACCCACCCCTCTGTTCTTTACACCTCATGAACTCCACTCTGCTGGCATGTGTGTACGTGTGAGTGTGTGTATATATTTTTTAATCGGTTCCTTTATTGTTTCCCGCAGGTTGCGGCTCGGCGGCTAGACTGGATTTGATTTATCAGCCGGGAATCCTGCAGCAAATGGGCTACCTCTTCGCTTCGCCGGGGAGGGAGTGTCAATAGGATGCGACTGATGGATGGTGGCGAGTGAGGATGACGCCCCCGTAAGCGGCAGATCGATGGGAAACACTTGCCATGCGACTCGGCTTTGAGAGTTCGGACAGCTGCTCGGCTCTGATCGGCCCGCCTGGCCCGTGGATATAAATATCAGGCGGTGCTCGGCGGCACTTGCGGCCGAAGGGCCCCTCTCCTGGCGTTCCGGGGCGGAGGGAGGATGCTGTGGCGCCGGCGTCCGGGCCTTGCCGCCCTGCCGCTGTGGGCCCTGGGGCTGGTCCTGCACGCAGCGGCGATGACCCCCCAGCACAAGGTGGACGAAGGCGACCCCGTGGTGACGACCGTCTATGGGAAGGTGCGCGGCTTCAAGAAGGAGCTCCCCAACGAGATCCTGGGCCCCGTGCTGCAGTTCCTGGGGGTGCCCTACGCCGCCCCGCCCACGGGCTCCCGCCGCTTCCAGCCCCCCGAGCCGCCGGTGGCCTGGTCAGGCGTGCACAACGCCACCCACTTCGCCCCCGTGTGTCCGCAGAGCGTGGAGGAGGGCAGGCTGCCGGACGTCATGCTGCCCGTGTGGTTCACCAACAGCCTGGACGTCGTGTCCTCGTACGTTCAGGACCAGAGTGAGGACTGCCTTTTCCTAAACATATATGTCCCCACGGAAGATGGTGAGTGAACGGCGCGGGGAACGGGGAACGGAGTTTCTCCGGGTTGCCGTGCCGACAGGACCTTTACGGAGCATGATCCGTGCATGTTCTCCGTGCATGCGGCTGCTTTCTCAGTTTGCGTGAGTGTGTGCGCGAATGTGTGCGCGTGCGTGCGTGCGTTTCCACTTCCCCGCCATCGTTGAGCTCACCGCAGCACGCCCATCCAACGTGACGAGTCCCTGTCGCTACTTCCCGCCAGCAGCGCATCATCTCTCCATACGTGTGTGGGCACACAACCGTTTGGGCTTAGAACCAACACCTTGAGTTAAGCGATTATGATGATGACGGACGATGATCCAGTAAGATGCAGAGACAGAGAACAGAACGTCACACGATGTTGTTGCATGCTCCAGCTGTCTGTAATGGAGCTCCATGTTATTTTTTAGTCTTCTATTCATTTTGCAGTAAAAAGAATATCCAAGGAATGTGCCAGGAAACCGGGAAAGAAAATATGTAGGAAAGGAGGTATGTATCCGCTGGCCAATAAAATATGCAAGGACTCTGTGTGTGTGTGTGTGTGTGTGTGTGTGTGTGTGTGTGTGTGTGTCTGTGTGTGCACGCTTCTCACCTGAAGCTTTGGGAGCACACACAGGTTATGGCTGTTCTTGTGTTCTTGATGTCACCTTTGGGAGGACTGCTGCTGAATTTGGAACATGGTGAATTTTACATGTCTTGCCACAGCTGAGTAAAGGAAAGAGTGTCTCCGACACCTTAGTGCTGAGAGCTGCTGTCGCTGGACTTGTAGGTCCCAGGTTCAAATTCTACCTCCTGCTGAAGTACCACTGATCTAAGTACTTAGCCTAAGTTGACAGAGTAAAAGTAACCCAGCTGTATAAACAAGTAAATCAGTGTACTTGACTCTGGAGAAAAGAATCAGCAAAATGAATTAAGTGTAAATCCCCTGTCACCGGGTCTTGGTCTTTTTTGGAGACTCCAGCCTTTACATGGAGCAGCAGGTTGCTGGTTTATAGCACGCGGTAAAATTCTAGCGCCTTGTAGCCAATTGAGTGAATCTCTGCGATAATGAAGGTTAGGGTTTGTTTTGAACGGCCCCCGGGGAGGGACAGGATTTTGGTGTCTGTTGGCCCTGAGCTCTTTCGAAAAAGGGGTAAATCCCAACCGACTGACATCGATCGACGTGACGCCATTGAAACAAACTGTTCTAATGCTAAAGCACGTGACTAACAGAGAGGCCGAAGGCAGAAACTTTCTTGGGAACTGCTTAGAAATTCTGGAATTATGTTCTTGAAATGTGATTTTGAAGTTTTGGTTGGGTTAAAGTTTTGTATCTTTTTTTTTTTAAAAAGTTTTCTCCATCTTTTTACAGCTTTTTACAGTTTTTTCCTCTCCCTCGCAGGCCCTGGGCACCGTGCTGCAGGGCCTAATGGGAAATCGGGGACTGCGCCAGGGTAGGGAGTCGTGTGCATCTCCGGAAGAGGGGATCGGGTAGAGCCGAGGGCCGGCAGTCCTTCCTCAACCATCCCGAAGGAAGCACCTCCCCTAGAGTCCCCGTCTCTCCCGAATCGTGCCGCCAGCATCGCATCACCGTGCCCGGTGGGAGAAGGCGGGGGTCACCCGCCAACCCGTAGCCTCCGACCCAAAGGCGAACGTCTCGTGCCCGTGCATCCTCCTCTTCCCCACGACGCCTCTTTCAGTGTGAAGAAGCGTTGTGAGCACGATTACATAAACACGAGCCAAATATTTGTTTTGAAGCTTTTGAATGCTGCAAGCTGGATTTTCAGCGTCTGCCCTTTTATCTCTCTTTGACAATATGTGTGTGTACGGTGCGAAAGGCTGAAAACACACCGCATTGTTTGCCTGCCGGTGCATTTATGCCTATATTAAGATTCTTTTCTCCTTAATGCAGAACGGGCCTTTGACACAGTTCACCGTGCAGCGCTTTGACATTTACACACATACTTGCACACGTGCTGTGTTGTGTCTTCATTGCTGCTTATGCATTAGTGGTGTAGCAGTGTAAACTTGGGGAAACATGTTTAGACTCGAATGCTGGAACACACCTTCTACTTGTTTCGCCTGTTTCTATCAGCTCTTGCACACTGACTACAGTGTGGTTATGCAAAATTAGTAAAACGTAGTAAAAGAACTCCATTGAAGAGAGGACAGGAAAAACTTGAGCATCGCACTTCCAGTTTGCGTTCGTCCCTCATTTATATACAAACCAAGTTCCTTCCACTGCAAATTTACTCTGCCGAGGGCCCTTTTAATATAGACTCTTTGTTATACATAAACGCACTTACATGTGTGCACACATTTGTTTGTTTGGTTTCATATGCTCACACAAGCCTTTGGATTATTCCGGATGCAATAATAACCGCTGTTTGTTTTCCGCCCCGCAATGTCAAGTCCATAGTTACTCTGGGATTTTGGGAAATATTCGCCGCACGGCGATAAGCTATAAAAGTTATCCCGCTCTAGCCTGGTTTTGTTTGCCATTCCAGCAAAGATGGTATTAAGGCCGCAGCGTGGCGTTGTTTCTGACAATTGTAACGCCGTTCGATGTTGCGAGTCGGTCGCCCACACCGGTCACGTTCAACAAGGCTGACGCTTCTCCGCCCTTGGCGGTCTTTCTGCAGACCCACAGCGATTTCATACATTGTGATTCCTAAAGAGCGACATAACATAAACATAATTACAGCGCTCTGAATTAGCGAGCAGCTCTGCCATGGGCCGGAGCGAAAGGGCAAAGTGGCACCTCTCGCTGTAATTTAGTGACCACCTTTCTTTTCCTCGGCAACACACACACACGGTTTCTGAACCGCTTGTCCCGTACAGGGTCGGGAACCAGAGCCTAACCTGGCAACTCAGGGCGTAAGGCTGGAGGGGGAGGGGACACACCCAGGACGGGACGCTAGTCCATCGCAAGGCACCCCAAGCGGAACTCGAACCCCAGACCCACTAGAGAGCAGGACCCGGTCCAACCTACCGCGCCACCACGCCCCCCTCCTTGGCAACACTCAGGTTTTTATTTCAGATTAGTTTGCTTTCGTTAAATGTGTCAGTGAAGCCCGTTTGCGGGGGGATGACAGGTTCTGCAGGAGGCCCCGGGCATGATGGGTCGGTTATGTTAAGATCCGAAGGCCTCGGCCTGGTCTTTTGATGGCTGTCCTGGCTCGGGACACGTGCGCCTCTAAAGTATGCGTGGTGCAGGTGGATGGAACGCGTTTCACAGCTCCGCCACGCTTCTGTTTTGCTGCTCCTCCTCTGGGAGACGGTCCGGAAGACACGGATGAAGCTGCAGCCTGTCTTGGCAGGGGTGAACAGCAGGAGGAGGAAGTGGCAGTTCTGGTTTGGAAGGGAGGGAGAGAGGGAGGGAAGGAGGGAGCGAGGCATCCATTTTGCTGCGGGTGCGATTGTATGGTATCCTAGGAGACGGATATTCGGAGACCTTTATGTACGGCTGCGTGGACCCGATCCATTTGCCTCGGAGATGAGCGCACGAAGCCCTGCGTGGCAATCTGAATTTGCGTATTGAGCCGATGCTTCCCTCCAAAGTAACTCGTGGGGTTAATCTATTTGCACTGATTTACCCATTTATGCATCAGGGTAATTTTTACTGCGTCAGTTCAGGGTGAGTACCAAGATCCAGTGGTACTATAGCGGGAGGTGGGATTCGAAGCCAAAACCCATGACTACAAATGGAATGACCGTAACCACTGCGCTACCGGCTGTTCCATCGGGATGTCGAGTCAATGCAAACGGACGAGAAAGGAGACGGTATAGAAATTCACGGCACGCGGCGCCTTTCGCGCTCGCAGCTTCCTGCAACGGAAGTGGCATTTTGAGAAGCACCGTGCCGATATTAAGTGTGCCGAGTCATAGCTTTTAGTCATCCTTACATATTGATGGGTAAACATTTGGATCAATGAGCAATTATTCTACTTTTTGTACGTTTGCTTGAAGGCGCTTTAAACGGAATTCGCTTCCAGGGCTCCGCCTGGAGAGGTTCCTTCGAGGTCCATCCATCACATCTCGCGTGTTTGTTTCACGCCTTCGACATAAACTCGGGAATCACTTCTCAGAGTCCGGCAAGACCCGTCCTCTAACTCTGAATTGAAAACACCCTCCTTTTGCCGTAAAGTAGCCTCTTATGACTGTCATTAATATTTATATTGCCGGGAACGGCCTGGATTATTGAGGAAGCCTCTTGTGTGGCCAGAAAAGCCATCTTGCAGCGATAATAGAGTGGAGCGCAGGTCTTCTTTTCTCGCGATCCAATCACATAGAAAGCTCTTTCAGAACGCCGCCGAGATTCTTCCGGTAGATTACAGTCAAGTGGAATATTTAGCTGTTTGTGCCGCTGTGAACTTCGAAATGGCCCTATAGCACCTGGAAGCGCCTGGTGGTGAGTGAACTGCCATTTAGGTGATGTGATCCTGGGATTGTCTCCACTGGGGACCTCTTCCGTTAATCTCAGCGTACACGTCGCAGCGCCCCCGCCCCCCGCATTAGAACATTTACAGTGAAACGTGTTCCATGGTTTCAGAGCGCTAGTGCAGCCAGTTTACATTCTATTTTTGTAAAACCTTTTCAGAAGCATTAAAATAAATGTATTCCTGGAAGATTTGTGTACAGATGGCAGTAAACTGTGTATTAATATGCTTTCTTTCATTTGCCCAATTCTGCTTAATTGCTGTTTCTTAGTGTTCGCATCATTAATTTTTTTTTTGTTGGTTCCAGCATAAATGCTAATGAAAGGAGTTTTAATCAGAAATCAGACTGAAGGTGGCCGACGGCCAATCGGAGGCAGACCTCCTGTTGAGGTGGGCGGGGCTCTTGTGAGGTGCCACAAGGTCACGCGTGACATTGAGTCACACCTCCCCCCCTCCAACCCCCAGGCTTTGGCCTGGCAGCCTTATTACCTTCCGCTCCACTTGTTCCACCCCAAAGCGTCCACCTCACTGAATGAGGCTCCATTTTCAGTTGAACGTGAACTGATCTTTGCTCTTCATATACGGCCCCAAGTTTATGCTATGTGTGCACGATACGTAAAATTTTCCATTTTGTCATTCAGCATAAAGTTATATTTGTTCGCAGTAAAATTCACATTAAACATCAGTCAGTTGCTATGGTTTCATTGTGTTAAATTGACAGTAATTTCTGGCCTTAGTTCAGCCCAATATGGTACAGATGTTGTCTTCCAAGTTATTTGCCCGCATTGTTAGCGAACTCACATTATATTGCATTAACTCATTCATAATTATATGCGATGACAGCCAACATTCTCAACTTACCAGTCAGAAATATAATTATTTGTGCAAGAGTGGGTGGAAAAGAGAAAAATAAATGCATTTAAAATGTTTTCTTTAGAATATTTCAATGGTTTTATCATTAACAGAAAACAATGGGGTCCGTCTTTTGATGGCGTTACGAGCGGTCCTGTGCCCTGCATCCAGCCGTGTTACATTGATACGAAGGTTGATGCGAATGTCTGTGCCTCTTGACCAGAAGAAAGAAGCAGGTTATACTAAGTTACAAGAGTGCATCTTGCAGGCGGTGCGTCGTCGTGCTCTTCTTGTTGAACAACATCGAGGAGTGCGCCAGCGCTGTATGCAGTAGAGTGATGTTGCCATGCACATTATTGGCATTATCATGCAAGAAGAAAAGCTCCATCAAAATACTGGCGCATACGGCGTCATTCTGGTCGCTTTTGCATCTAGCCATTGAGTGCGATCGGGGTAAGGAATGTCCTCCAGTTGGCCTGCCAAATTACTTTAATTACAGTTTATGTTAAATGGGAGTCCACTGGACTGAATAAAGCGCCAGGCTGTGTCTGGCCTCCTTCCCGGAGAAGCAGAAGCAGCATCTCCTCACATGAATGACAAACGGGATACCTGCCGAGAGAAGAAGGCAAACAACCCCCCCAAAAAAAAATTCAAAGACAAAAAACGAGGGATCAGCGTGACAGGCTTTAGCAGGTGGTGGATGTTTGGGAGAACCTGGGTGGATGGAAGCTTCACCTTGATATGATAATGAGAGCATGGTGTTTCGCTGTGTTTACAGCAGTCTGGTCTGCTTCCTGTTGCTTTTCAGCTGTTTAACTGGGCCTTAACCCAATACCCGCACTCTGTGGAGTCGGCAACAGAGACGTACGAGAGGAACCCGTCCAAAGGCTAATGCTGTGTGGCTCTGGCGCCTGTTTATGTGCGACGGTTCTGGTTTGCATCCAGCAAAGTACGACGGTGGCAGAAGCGTAATGCGTGATTTTGCTGCCGATACGGGAGCGACGCTGGCCCGGTCGTGGTTTTGAAGCCGCAGAAATGACTACCAGTTGCTGTTGGATTAGTTCATCAAGAGGACATCAACAGCTCATGCTTCGAATTTTTAATCAATGCGTTGGCCCCACCAGAGATCTGCAGCTTTAATATGCGGAGCCTTGTATTGAAATTATAAGCGGACACCATAATCACGTCGTACGAGTACTGTCCTCTTTCTGCATGTGAAAGTCTGTCAGGGCACCGATGAGTGAAGCGTGGATTAACCGACGTCCAGCCGAGCGGCGTCCAGCCTCTGACCGCGCGTTTAATTTTCCGCAGGCCAGTAAGGCCCGTGATTAGTTTAAGTGATCTTTCGAAGACTGACAAATTGCGGTTGAAGACGTTAACTGGTACAAGAAGGCAGACTTCTAACCCATCGGTCTAGTTCTGTCCTTTTCTCTTCCCCACTGCTAAAATTGATGTTCCCCTACGCTGCACACTTCCTGGTCTAGAAGTGGCAATGAGAAGCTCTGTTTTTGCTATGATACGATTGCCATGGATAGCTTGTCCTTTCACTTGGTGTTCTATAAGATCTCTCTTTTGCTGTCCCCTGCATGTTCCTGTTAGCGCCATCTTCCAGTGTCTCTTGCTTTAGCTTGCTATTCCAGTCACTGTATAACCCCGCTAATCCGTTAGCTTGCCGCTCTGCTCGTCGTTCTGTTGGCCCGCCGCTAAGTCGTCGTGCCGTTGGCTTGCCGCTAAGTTGTCCTTCAGTTTGCTCGCCGTTTTACTAACCTGACATTCAACTCCTTGTTCCATTAGGCCGCAGATTTGTTAGCCCGCCAACGTGCTTGTCCTTGTTTAGTTCACCGTTCCGTTAGCTTGCTGTTTGTTTGTCATTCCCATGTGGCTTTTACAGCCAAATCTTTATGGTTCGATGACTTCATCCAGCTGTGTCCTCATCTGGACATTGCCTACAGTGTGTTTAGGGAAGTCAGAGCTGGCTAGGCTATGAAATATTATTCCATAGCATAACTGTTCAATGAGCGTGTCGTGGTGTGCCAAGTTTGGGGAGGGACCAGGCAGGGAGCTGTAGGTGGTGAACTTGTGGCTCTTTTTACTTCTTTTCCTGTAATAAGCAAATACAGGAAACGGAAAATACAGCAACAACGAGAGAGATGGTATTTCAGCTGAAACAGAACAACTGAAAGCAAAGTGTAAACTGAACTAAACTCAGGATTTCTGCAGGATTTCGGGGTTTCAGCACCAGAGTCTTCACATCTAAGAACCTCCCTCCCCTCTCTGGCTCTGAATCCACACGTTCATACTGTACTTTATGGGGTGATTAGCTGCACCTGGTCTTTATCATCCCATCAATAAGCTCTTCGCAGCTGTCAATCTTGTGTTTTGGGTGTTGCCAGGTTGAGGGCTGCCAAAGTTCCTTTAAGCGGCTACGAGTTACTGTGAAACGTCTATATACCGTACAATACGAAGTAGTAATACGGAGATTTGGAGGACAGCCTTCAAGTGGTTTGCTGTACCGTTGGCCGTTGAGATTTTAATGGCCGAATGAAAACCCATCCAAGCTTCAGCTGCAGCGTGAAATGAAATTAATTATGGGTCTCAGTTGAAACCGGGGATGGTAAAGTGATAAGCTAATCGCATAGCTATGGTCCTGAAGATCAAGATTACATCCACTCCCTCCAGGCCTTTCTCACAAAGCCCCCTGGGATAGAGTTGCTCATCACACCTCTAATGCTACTTCCCATATGTCACAAAAGTGCGCAAATGAGACAGTGCTACAACACTGCTTGTCAAAGTAAATTGGAGACAAGACGCGACGACTGTCGAGGGACACATCAGGCTCTCGTCGTTATCCACAAAAAGGCTGCTGCATTCATCAGCCTAATATCACTGACAGTGTCAAGCACTGACTGGGGGAGTCTCGCTGTAGTTAACGTGCCCGCAGGCTACGATCACCCGGAGGTTTATTTTCCCTCCTGATCCCTCCGTTTTCCCATCCTTTCTGCCATTTGTTTATGTGTCCCATTCTGTTTGTTTCTGTTTATGCCTTTTCTGAGCTTATTTCTGCTTTCTAAGGAAAGGTGCTAATAAAAGTCAACTGAATTGCCTTGAATTGAATTCAGGCTGTCTCATCTTTAGTAATCATGTCTCCTGTTACACGTGTGCCCTGTGTGCAAGACTGGTGGTGGGCATATACAGGACATATGCAGAACATTCAATAAGTTCTCACTCAGTTTCACAGTGTAAGTGATAGTAATTTGATTTGTATTGAGATGTCAAAGTTTCAGGGGCGAGATGTATTTCTCTGCTGCTTGCTCTCCATATGTTTACAATATAGCTTAGATGCACCAGGCCCCTGTCACCGCCATATAGGTATTCCCGCAAATGCCTTAAATGAGGACGGCCTGTTTTCGACTACTCTCAGGGAGTGTTCAGCTCTGGAAGGAGTGCTTTATCTACATTGCCAAGAATTTTACAGCATTAGAGCTCAAGAGCTCCTCTCCAATTACCCCTACGTGCTGTTACAGTCTGTAAACGTCTCCGTAAAGATATGCAGGACTGCCTGCTGAACGCGTACTGTACTCAAAAACAAAATATTTATTCTCCTCTGCAGAATTCACAGCGAGCTAAAGTGCTGTTGCACAATATGCTGTAAGTGTTTAATCTGAAGGCCCCAACTGCTTCATTAAGATACATGGTGCCAAGGAGCTGCAGGCCTCCGGCTCATTTTGTCTTCATGCTAAATGATTAGACCATATCGTTTATGTTGGGATCCTTTGGTTTTACCGTGGACCTATAGGTTTCTGTCCTCAGCCTCTGCTTTCGAAAGATATTATTGTGTGACGCTGCCTTCGTTCAGAGGGATACGGATTGCCGCTGACTGCGACTTACCACCGCGTTCGCAGTGAATTTCAAATCAATTCCCGCTTCTTAAACGTGGCTTGCATCCGCGTCCTCGTAGTCTAACACGTCTCTGTTTTAAATTAGTCATTAGCAGCGAGCTGATATAGCGCATCACAAAATGCCAGAGACTGACTTACGAGCCATGGGTGAGCGCAGGCTAATTAACTGAGCGAGCGGTTAAGATAATAAAACAGTGCTCTCCAATAACAAGCTAAAACACATTATGTGCATTGTTGCAATAAGTGACTCTGTGCTACACATCCTTTTTAATATATGAAAACGACACATTTTCGCCCTCAGTGTAGGGAAATATTTCAGGGAAGCACAAACACCTCAGTAGGATTCATAGTAGTAGTTTGCAGTAGCGTGATGATGACTTTGCATGTGTTATGAAACCGTTTTAATTTAAAATGCTTATTTGATTGTAGAGGACTGCTTATTTTGTTGAAGAATTTATTTTTGGAGTCCCTTGAAAGCTGTGCTTTATCTGAAAATAGCTCAGTGCAGTCTCCCCGTGACCCAGTGTTGATTCCCCCAGGTTGATTCATCAGCATTGTGGCATTTAAGAATTCTGGTGACAAGCTTGACTTATTCTCCACCACCCGCATTGGATTTCTTTTTTTCCAGCTTTTAATTTCTTGTTTAATGGTTTCATTTGAAGCTATTGTAATTGTTTCGATTTCAGAAGCTTCCAGTTCTGTCGTTTGAGTAATTGGCCTTCAGGAAGTCAATTGTCTCGCAGTCTCGGCGCATTTCCTTCCTGCGGTGACTCTCTTCTGTGCCGTTTCTCGATGGAGGCTCCCTGCCTTGCTTTTCAGGTGCAACAGAACCAAACGTTTTCAGTGCATTCCCAGATTTTCCCCAGAGATTCAGGTTCAATTCAGTCATGTCGAGATGAGCGACAAGTTCCATTTACGATTCATTTCGGTTGATGCTTTTCGCCAAGGCAACTTGTACTGTTAACATGCTTACAATAACTTACCCGTTTACATACTGGGTAGCTTTTTACTGGAGCACTATGTTTAAATATCTTGCTCAAGGCTACAGCAGGGAGTGGGATTTGAACCTGCAGCCCCTGAGTCCAGAGGCGACAGCTCTAAAAGCTACACTACAGGACCTTCTGCCCCAAACCGCAGCAAGATTGGTTCCCCCCAACCTCCTGCTTTTGAAAAAATCTGAAACAAGCTGACAATTGAATTGGAAAGAGCATGAATGTTTATCAGGATTCTTGAGGACAAAGAGCAGTTCTCATCCTTAAGTGCTTACAATCTCAGTCAGGACGGCGAGAAATGCCCTTTTCCTGGCAAGCAGTGGTTACACTTTAGTCCACATTAATTTAATGCGGTGTAAGGAAGACCTCAGAGGCCTCTACAAGCCGCGCTGCTGCTTGCATTGCAGACGGGGGCCATTTTCTTGCTGTTCTCTCTGTCACACCGAGCACTTAAGATTGAAATTATACCGTTGTAATTTTGTCCCCGGCTTTTGAGTCCTGCATCAATGTGACGTGCAACAATAGCGTGCGCCTTTTTTTCGAGAAACAACCCGGCCGCAGCCTTCAATATTTCTCAGCGTCTCAAGTCCCATTGAGTACAAGACGGCACCCGCTGCTTGCCTTCGCCGCTCAAGGACTTGTCTCCCGGCTGACGCTCACTTGGCTCGCATTGTCACGTTTGCTATCGCAGAAGGAGGCATTGTGAAGGTGCGAGAGCTGTAAGCCGTTTGCCTTTTTTATGTTTCCGTCTGCGGGGACATATAACAGGTGATGCTCAATGGCAGGTTGGCAAAATCACTCTACTTGTGCCGTTTGTGTGATTACATTCCGACACCATTGATGGTGCCAATAAATGATAAGGCCCCAGGGATTATCCCGAGGAAGAATTGCGTAGATGAGCGCTGGGAATCGGTGCCGTTGATCTTGGGGTAGGATGTAAATGTGCAACAGAAAGTGTGGGACTGTGCCTTATGCAAAGTAAATGTGGAAATACATTAATCAACGGCTTTAATGGTGAATCATGGTGTTCTTCGGTAAGTCTTGTACCGTGTAAGTTAAACGTTGCGTGATGGAGCACACTTGACGAGACTGTTGGTGCTGGCTTCTGAAGAGCATGAATGGGTTTCTGCGGTAGCTTTTTTAGAGCTCTGGGATGACTTACAAACAGTGGAGCTAACACAGCTGTCGCTGACATTTAAAGCAGGCAGGTGAATGGTTGCTGTTCAGAGGAGGAAAAATTGTATCATTGATATGAAATAGGTGCCGTGATCTGTCAGCAAGGTGAAATGTTGGAGCCTGGAGTCTGTCAAAAAAGTCATAATAGCACTTCAGTGGTGTTGAAGTGTAGAATGTGATAGAGCATTCATCGTACAACCAGGACAGTGCTGGGTGTCTTGTTGGTCTAGCTTCCTCTTTACATTTTGGTTACGCTTTGGTCAAAGCTCTGCTGATGTCTGGTTCACAAATTTATTAGTACGGTATATTTGCAGACCTTTAGCACAGCATGTACTCAATAGTTTGTAAACTTCTGAGGGACGAACACAGGCTCCACAACTCTTCTTGACTCTTGAAGTCACTCAAGGTGGTTCAGGTCCACATGCAGCCATACAGATGTTGTCGAAAGCAACGCAGTGGAGAGAATCCACAGAGCTCATTTGTATTACCTGCCACAGCTGGGTCTCGAACCCTGGTCCCCCATGTAGGGCACACAACAATTTATCTTGGGTTGTTGTCGATTTGAGGGCCCACAGAAACTGGAAATGGATTCACCCTTACCATAGCACCCTGACGAAGTAATAACTGTGTGGCCTCATCTCAGAGTGCTCTCCAACTGAGTGGCAACTGCAAGCGGTCCAGAGTTCCCCTTTGTTTTCCTTTCATGCCTGTTTGATGCTCGGGTGTGAGAGCCCGCTCGCTAACCTCTTAGAAAAGCACAAGCAGCATGCAGGACCATCAGGAGAAAAGTGGCGTTTATCAAAAGCAAAACAACTCGAAGGCTGCGAGCTGCTTTCAGGCCGAGCGCGACCCTAACAGCTCCGCCCAGACAACGCCAAGCGGCCGAACACATCGGCGCTAACCGTCTGTTGCTTTCTGGAGGAATCGAGAGAGATTGATGCTGTGATGGATATTCATCGACTTCTAACCTTTTCCGCTCCGTCACGGGGTGGCGAATCATCGACGAAACGGTAGGAGGAATTTGCAAAGCTGTTACCACCACGTCTCTGTAAATGGTATGCCACCTATTGGAGAAAGCTCCTGTAATACCAGCCATTAACCAGCCAAATTGCCTATTATATCCCGTCTTTGTCTTGGACTTTTCTGCCTGGTTTTGGGGCGGGCGGAGGGCATTTCATTCCCTGTACGGTTTTGTGTCTGGTTGTCACTTTGTCCTTTTTCCGGAAGCGTCCGCCGATGTGTGCGAACAAACAATGCTCGGGTGAAGAAAGGATGCGTTGACCTTCCGAGACTCTCCGCCCGTAGGAACCCTGCGAAACCTCGTCGCTAATAAATTGGTTCTGAGATTTAAGCTTTGCCGCATTGTTTACGACGGCCTCATTGTTGGAGGATAATCTACAACAGCTGTGCATCCATCAGAGTTATAATTGCCGACTGAAAAGACTAATTCGCAGATGCACTTGTTGGCATTTATAAGTCACGGCTGAAAGGGAGAAGGAAATGAACCCACAACATTAGTCGGAAGACGGATATTAATTCAATTAGACTTAAGGCACTTTTTTTGTAAAATAAAACAACAAGGAAAAAACAAACAGATATTAGTTGACCTCTGTTAAATAATTCATATCTGTTCTTAATTTATATCTAGCATTTTTAATGCATAGTTAAACATATTAATTTAATTTACATAGGAAATTTGGCAAAGGAGACTATCAGAGATGAACTTACGATTAATGTGCCGTGACATATGGTGCATTCTCCGAAGAAGATGATCTCTCGCAGGTTTTACGTCTTTGATTTATCGTATCTGTGGTGATAATAGGAAGTTGTGTCCTCCCTAACAAACAGTCACATGGTTTGCATGTCCGGGTTGATGTTTAGATCTTAATTACTTGGAGGACACGCATTACACGTTAATTAGCTCATCTTAACTCGCCATTTCAGTCGAGCGTTAATTAGAAAGGGCTTTTGTGAATATGACAGTAGACAGAGGCGGGGCGCAAACCATACCATCCTGGAAGAGTAACATTACATCACTGTTTCTGGATGCAGTAACACCTCGGAATAGGATTTCCTGTTAATTTTATGTCGCTCGTGAGAAGGCGGGGGAGCATAAAGAACTAGTCTACACCTGTATGCAGTGTCCTTTAGGATTTATGACGTCTGTCTTTCCATCCGTGGAAGGCCGCCTGCTCTCAGTAGCGCTAACCTGAGTCAGCCTCCCACCTGTTGGACCACTTTGATCGGGTGTCTGTGCACAGTGGTCCAGCAGTGAGATAAGGTCTCGAAATTGTGTTTTGAAGAAATCGTAATTTGTCTCGGTCACGTGACCTCATCTGACCTCTCCGGTAGCTCTGTGACGTTCTTCTCATCCGAGGGGGTGCCTCCCTGTGGACTCATGGGACGGTGAGGAGTGCACGGCTTTCTTTGCTTCTGATGAACCTTTACTCCTTGCACCAACTCGTCACCCTCCGTTACCTTTCAGGTGTCTGATCCCCGTCCCGCGTTCTTCTCGCTCCGTGCACCAGCAGGTGGGGAGAAGGAGCCTCAGAGTTGGGTGGACCGAGGTTCACTCACATCAGTCCAGCTTTGTGGCCACAGGGGACGCGCTTGGACTACGGTTAGGGGACGCAGGAGGAGGATTCGGGCGGCTGAGATCCGTTGGGCTGTGCTGTCAGTTAGCGGATGACTCCGTCACGGGAGAGGACGCGTGCGCTAGAGATGTTCGCCGTTCCGTGGACGTCGTGTCAGAGGTGGGGCCGCCGCAGCTGTGCCGCGTCGACTTTCGAACCCGATGACCTCCCCAGGGGTCAGCTCCACATTGCTGACATGGTAAAAGGCAGAGCTCAGCAAATCCAGCTCTCTAATTAAGCCATGAATAATTAAGCGACTCTCGAACCATCGGTCACTCCTCAGCAGGGTGTTTGCGCAACTCAGTTACAGTGTTTTAACTAGCGCTCGCTTAAAGTGTGGCCCATCTGTTACGTTTCCTAAAATAGAAGGTGGCATTTGGTGGAAAATAGGAAATGAATTTCATCTTTTAAGTAGTGGATATTGAGCTAGTTATGACATTTAATATCCTTTATTAAATCGAGGACCTTTTTTTTGTTTTGTTTTAATCTGTGTGGGCGAGGCTAATTGCTAATAAAACGGTGTTATATGGCAACGTTTTTATTAGGAACGAAAGTTGATTTGAGGTATTAAAAAATGCTTCATTTCTGTAAACTGGTATTCAGGACGACACCTACAGTTTTATGAGCCCTTATTATTTTTTTTTAATTCAAAATGATTTGGGTGCTCAGGACAATTTAAGTAGAAGTCACTTACAGTCTTGGCCATTTGCATAATTGGTGTTTTATTAAAGCATTTTGGATGGAAATTCTTCAGCTCTATGCCTCTCTGCGAACAGAGGGCACGCGATTTGTATCCCGGGAACTGCGATAAACAGGGTAAATTTACTGCACTTATGGTATATTACAGATGTTAAGTGTGTAATTAATGTGCATTTCCTGCCTTTACTATGTTAGCTTCCCGGGCACCAGGTTTTTAAAAAAAAAAAAAAAAAAAAAAATTCGATAAACTTCCAGGAAGTTGTCCCTGTCCCACCCTCCAACTTGTGGTATAGAATGTGTACTTGAAGCATATGTCCTCTACAAAGGACAAAAGTGAGTGCTGTTGTACTATGTTGCAGCACATAGGAAAATTACGAAATTATGTTTTTCCACCGCTGGAGGACAACTCTCTCTGCGTCTCTTTTTTTTTTTTGTTTTCCAAACTAAATGTCAGTGTATAGTGCTGACCTGGTCCGTGCTGAGAAATGAAAAGAGGCAAAAAAATCCCCGGTGATTGCTGCTCCAGCTTTCATTGCACACCACAGAGCAGTCCGTCAATTTGCTGATATATTGATCTGTAGATAAGCAATTAGTCCTGCCTGGCATTTTCCATCCAGATTATTATCTACAGCCCTATCTGCTGGCAAACACAATTTGCCGGTGTAAATAAAGGATTTGGCTGACAGGTAACCTCTGCGGGACTGGGTGTTATGAAGACTTTACAGAAAGAAGAACTCGCCCTCTCGCTTTTGGGCTCTAATTATTCTGACTCACCGCCACTCTGTTAACAAGGGCTCTGATGTGGTTAGAGCCGTTGCCTTCCCGATCGAGGTCTCGGGTTCGAACCCGAGCTCTTGCTGTGCTATCTGTGACCCAGGTACTCACCCTGAATTGATTCAGTGAAAACTGCCCAGTTGTATCAGTGGGTAAATCTGTGTAAGTCGTTCGGTGCTCAACCCTCACGTTGTGAGTGGCCTCGTACAGAAGTGTCAGAGGAATGAATATAACTGCACATTTGTTCTTGTCTTTATGAAAAGTCTTTCACGTATTTATCAAAGCTGTCTCACACATTCCCCTTTTGATGTATCGCTGTTGTTCTTTTAGTCTCGCGCTCCAGCTGTGCTGAGATTCGATACTGGAAAATATTCCATTTGTTTTATCTCGTCAATATTGAGGATTATTCTTGGTTTATAGTCTAATGAGCAGCTGGATTATTATTGTAATGATTAAAAGTGAACTTGTCTCATTGGTTCTGCAACTGATTGAGCTTGATGGAGAAACAGGAAGACAGTGGTGTTTGTTGGAACCAAAAATATTGTATTGCCTTTTGAAATGAGCTCATTTCATCTTCCACTCGCTCTTTTCAGTTCGCTGCTCTTTTAATCGCGCTCATTAATGGACTTATTTATGTTTTTTTTTTAAATGCTTAGTGGCTCTTTCTACTTAAAAAAAAAAAAAAAAAATTAAATGTTTCTTTCGGTTAATGAAGCAATGAAGATGATTATTGTTAATAATTGGCAAAACGGTTTGTAAAACTAATGACTTTTGGTGTAATTAATCAATCGCAGACACTCTGAATAAGCAGGATTCTAATTATTCTTGACAGGGAGAACATCTTCCGCTCAGAAAGTGTTTACTGCTCAGGAGATTATGTGATGGATGATTCCGGAAAGTTCTTGCGGCTCGGAAAAGACACCTCCTGCAGTTTTGATGTTGTTTGCCGAACCATCGGCCCATGAATTTTGTGTGGTCAGGGGCTCCAGGTGTCTGCATTTTCAGCAACATGTAGACAGCAGGGGGCGCAGTGCCTGAAGAACTCATCTTGAAACCCAAGGACCAGGTTTGAAACTCCTGCTGTAGTTCCCTTGGTGAAGGTAGCGTACTAACCCTGAACTGACAGTAGTAAAAATGACCGTGTCGTATAAATTGGTACATCAGTGCAAGTATCTTAACGTTGTAAGTTACTTTGGAGAAAAGCATCGGCTAAATAAATAAGCAAAAATTGCTTTAATTACCTTAATGCACAGTCTTAATATGGCAAGAGTTCTAGGAGAAAATCATTGGCTTTCTCAATGGTACAACAGCAGGAGTGCGGATTTGAACCCGGGACCTTCCAGCATTGATCTGTACCGCTATGTTAAATCTGAGGCTCCTTGGGCATGTTGTAGAAAGGGATGCTGACGCTGTTCGGCCACAAAGCATCATGGATCATTTAGGATAGGATGCCCTTCAAAACGCATCAAAGACTCATCGGTTTTAATACTTCAGCGTGGCAACGCAGCACTGACATGATACAATGTCACGGCCGGATGTCCTTTAAGAGAAAAAACATGTTTGTTAGCAGCTGATAAATAACCTCGGAGAGTGAGACCTGATCCTGCTTGTCGGCTGCCCTACCGACATGCCTGTAGTCCTGCGCTTCTTCAACGTACAGCGATTATACCGTAACAATCAGTCTGTAGTACTGTGCTTTTCCACACTGCTACTACGGTACAGCGATGAGGCAAAGGAATCAATTAACGGCACATCAAACGCCACAATTAACTGGAGTGACCCCAGATCTGCCTGCAAAGGAGAAATAGGTGCTAGAGTCGGCGCTATTGCAGGTCGCGTTTGCAGCGCCGGATTGAGCGGGGGTTGCGGCCCTCATTTTTCGGTCTGCTGGCTGCCCGGTTCTACTGCTAATGAGGGTTGAGGCTCAGATGGGACTCTGAACGGGTTTGCGTCCCGCGGACGGACTGTGGTGACCGTGGTGACTGTTGGCTCTGCGTGATGCAGGCCCGGGCAGCTGCCAGCGAGAGTGGATGCGGTTAACGTGATTCCTCATCAAGCGCGAGTGTCGGTGCATAAAGCTCTTTCCACGAGGCTTTGTAGAGAAGCCGCTGCTAGGTGAATAAAGGCGAACGTGAATTAAGCTCCGCCCACGAGCATGTGTCGCATATGAGCAGGTTGATAACTGATGTGGTGAGTTAGCTGCCTGTCAGTTGCTACGTTGACAAGGTCTGAGCCTGGCTGCTGGTCGTCTCCAGCAAGTTTTATGTTGCCGTTCAGTATCGCTAAAGTGGAAAAGGAACAAATGTGGTTTTCAGGCTTTTTTTTTTTTTTCCCCTCCACCCCCATCTGTTTTCTGCCTTTGTAATTTTTCATTTGGGTTTTGTTGTGTAAGCACCATATTGTTTAAGTCCTTTGTTATATTGAGTTCCATTGATTTAGGATGTCCATGGTTCCATTTTTACTTTACTGTGGTTATTAGAAGGTAATTAAGGAGTTGCACAGTAGAGCAGACTTGCAAAATTGAGCTTTTCTGAAATTTATTGGAACTCGGTCTCCGATTGAAATGCAAAATATGGAATCACGCTTTAATGCTCTGGGGTCTCACACTTTTTCCTTTTCACGCAGTGTTAGGGGTCATGGGATTAGAAGGACGAACCGGGCTGGACCCCCAACACCTTCGTGTAGGTTACTGTTGAACGAGGGCTCATGGGAACTCGCGGCTATGCCTCTCCCTGCTCTATGGGGCGCCAGAGGACGGCTGCAGAGGGTTCAATGAAAGGAGTTCTCTCGCAAATACCTCAGCGAGTGCCCAAAGGGTTGTGACGGCCCCACGGCGCTCCGCTAGGAGAGATGATGCATGCAGGCGACACCTAAACCTGGAACCGAGGGCCGGAGATGATGAAGATGCACGGCCAACGTACCCGCTCGTTATGAAGATCCCCGACTGCGATTTCCGCTCCACGTCTCCGTCTGCCTGCCATTGCTTCTGTGGCCCCCGTCGGTACTGTAGCCGAGGCAGCAGCAGGGACGCCTGCGGGGAACATCTGTAAACACCCAACGGCGTGCTGTGCGTTCGTAGTCCTCACAGACCGTCATGACCGAAAATGAAAAAACGGGATCAATAACGCGGAATGTCCTCCTTGTAAAATAAGATACTTGTGTTGCAGTGGATGTTGCAAATGTACTGCTGTCACCGGAGCCCCTTCGTGGATCTGGTTCCCGAGGAAAAAATGTGACTCACAATAGTACACTGGCTCTTCATGTTATCAATGGATGACTTATGGATTTACTGATTTTCTATGCTTTTCTTGTTAAATTTTTTGTCTGTAGCTGAGGAAATGCCACCTGTGTTTGCCCACCGAGCTGATAGATGGCAGTATAGAGCCCCCAAACAGTATTTGAGTTGGGCACCACCTTAATTCAGCTCACCTCCACACTTTTTATAGCTCGGATCGGATGTTTCCCCGAGTGTCGATGACCAGTACCAAGATGAGGAACATCGTCCACCTTCATGGGATGAATCAGCCAAGAGTTGAGTTGGAGTAGAACCCTATGGAGAGAATTTTCATATTTTTTCTTGTTTAATTAGTTTTAATTCTTATGTATCTCAAAGTTATAAAAAATTTGCGGTATTTACTAAATATAGACAATATTCTTAGAAAACATACTAAGACTTAGTCTTCGTCTAAATCTTACTAGAACAGGTACTTCTGAGATTTCCAGAGAACCTAAATATCCCCTGAATAAACTGAGGGATATTTGAATTATTACACTTTGGATAGGGGGGCGCGGTGGGGTTGGCCGGGTCTTGCTCTCTGGCGGGTCTGGGGTTGGAGTCCTCCTTGGGATGCCTTGCAACAGACTGGCGTCCCGTCGGGTTAGGCTCCGGTTCACCGCAACCCCGCTCGGAACAAGTACTTTCAGACTCTGTGTGTGTGTGCACTTTGGATAATGCTGTCATACTGGAGTTATGAACAAACAAGTTACGAACAGTCTTCTAGTCCCGGTTGTGTTGGTGCGCTGTGGAGCTCGAGTATACTGTATGTAAAGCTCCATCCCAGATTACTTTGGTCAGGTCGCCTGTTTCCGTTACCGTGGTTGGGTCGCTCAAGTCAGCTTAGGAGTAAAAAATTTGGTATAAATATCCCAGAAGAGCCTGTAGAGCGCAACGCCCCTGCTTTTCATTTGACCATGTAGTAGCATTTTTTATAGGAAAGGGATTAGTTATTTTTATTTATGAAAAGGAAAACTTAATTTAAGGACACACACTGCCTATATGCGCTTAAAGCCGTAGGGTCTGAACGAAGAGACTTAATGGCTTATGTGATGCGACGGGACGACCTCTCAATAAAGTTGTGCGATCCGAGGGCGGAACCCGCGGCTGTCCCACCGAGCGCCATAAATCCATATGACTACGGAGGCACTCCCAGAATAGGTAATGGCACATCTGACTAAAAATATCTTTCACAGGGGAGTGGAAGGCTCATTAGGCCGCATGATTTAGGGTCTGAAGTCATTTAATAAATTCCCGTAATAAACAGATCAATAGATCAGAGTCTTGGAGAATTTCTCCCTGCTGTACTTTTTTTTTTCCCCTCTTTCTTTGTTTGGATTTAAAGAAGTGAGCAGTTGGGAACTGTCTGGGTTCTCTGCCTGCTTGTCTTGGGCTCCATGCTGGTTTAAATGGGAATCTGAAAAATGCCGCATGCGCTGCTGGAAAAACGGAGATATGCCCTCGATACTAAGCTCAGATTTGCTTTTTTTTGTTTGTTTTTTTTGTGCAGAATGGCCTTTGGGACAAAACACACACATCAAAACAGTTTTGCGCAGCGTCCCCGTAGATATGTTAATCCAACAAGCCCAGGGAGTCAATGCAGTGTTATTGATAAATATACTGTGTACTTCCTGTATAATGTACTTTATTGCTGGAAATGATATTAGAGGAAGCTGGAAGTGCAGCATGCTGCCCGGATTTGTTGTTTATCTGTGGGGAGTTTTTTTTTAATTTTTTTTTTAAACTTTAGTGTAAAACAAAAAAGGAAAAGTGTGGAGGGAACGGTGTGGGCCTCGGCGGGAGGCTGCCATGGCAACCCAGCGCTCACCTGTTGTGCTGAGCGGAGGACGAGGCCATGAAGCTAATGGGTGTTTGATAGTACGAGGGCATGGGGCACGTACGGCGCGCTTGTTTTCAACTTTGCATATTTAATTTGACAGAGTGACAAAGTGGGAGTTGAGGTAGCTGGGCATCAGAAGCCCACTGCCTCGCCTGTCGCTCTACGGCCTCCAGTTACATTACCCAGTTGCGTAAATGGGCCAGTAATTGTAAGTAACGCTGGAGAAAGGCGTCACCTGAATGAGTGAATTTAGGCTACTTATGGTACATTTTAGTCTGTCCTTTCAGGGTAAATACCTTGCTCAGGGTTACTGCAAGAGGAGCAGCTATCAAACCCAGATCCTTTGATTGCAAATGACCAGTATTAACCGCTACGCCGCCTGCTGCCCCAGTAATTACATGTTGACAGTATCTAGCTGATGCATTGATGAAAAATGAGTAGTATTAATTTTCTGTTTCTCAAGCTGCACATTTACTGAAGAAGTTCCAACAGCTGATCCCATTTTTGAATTTGAGCAACGACCATGTGCTCAGCTGGTGAAGCCATAAGACCAACTTCTGTCTCTGAAAGGTTTTTATACAGATTTTAAGGAAATACATGAATGTCAATGACCTCAGAGTAATTTCACACTGCACTCCAGTCAAACCACAGCGGTGTATAATTTACATTGCTGTCCAATTCCTATTGCACCCCCCCTTCTCACGTTCAAACAGGTCAGTCAAACCCATCTCTTGCCATAATATCCACAGCAAGAAATATAACTCATTTTCTGCCACGTTTTATTTATACCTGTGCCTGAAAGTTCAGTTCCTTTTTGTGAAGAACTCTCTGGGGTCACCAGCAGGTGGTGTATTGGTTAGAGTCCTTACCTTAAACTGATACAGTAAGAATACCCTGCTGCACAAACAATTAAATCCTTGTAAAGTTGGGTATATGACAGTGTAAATCACCTTGGACGAAGGTTTCAACGAAATAAAGGTTAATAGTAACTTATTATTGTGGGATGTGTGCAATCTTTTTCCTCTGCTATATACTGTTCTCTACTGCTGGGAATCAGGAAGCTGCGTATTAATGGTTTGACTGTAGTTTGACATACATTAATAGTAATTTAAAATGGTTTGAAAGTAATTTACCAGTCCATTACCCTTTTGTGGAGCGTTACTTTGTGGACATTTACCCAGATAATTCTCAAACGTATTCGAAGGGCACGTGGCTGTGAGGCTGCGCTTCGCAGCTAATGTTTGCAGAGGTGGTCGTTCGTTTGCCTGCAGGTCTCTTAGACGCCGATACTCAGATGCTCAACATCGTTTTCATCTGATGCTTTTTTCCAAGGCAGTTTACTATGTTACCTGCTAACAATTATTTACCCATTTATACAGTTGGGTAACTTTTAGTATACCAGTTCGGGCGACGTGCCTTGATCAAGGGTACTACAGCACGAGATGGGATTTGAACTTAGGCCCTTCGAGTAGAAGGCCGTCGCTCTAGCCACTACGCCATCTGCTGCTCCTGTTGGATACCTTCTAACTTGTACAGGATGTATGTTTGAAGGCCCATTTTCATCAGTCCGCATGAGACAGCAGCGTAAAGTTAAAGCATCATCTGGTGCTCGTAACGCGTGTCAGTGGGTTTGAAGCCCTTTGTTTTTCATACCAACGAATCCGCTATTTAGCAAGTGAAAATGATGCTTATTTTACTGCTCCAGAGGGAGAAATTCTCAGAGGAAATGGAGGAATCCTTCGAAGACCTGTGCTGTAAAATATCTTACCATTTGACGAGAAATATTGTGCTCTTGGTGATGCGGGAAAAAAATTGAGAAAATGTTGAATTTTGGGAAACTGGAAGTCGCAAAAGGCTTCACAAGTCCCCTATCCCTGAAACAAGCACCGCATCAACATTTTTTCTATTCTTTCTGATCACCTAGAAAAAAGTCCACTTTGGGTTTGTCTCCGCTTTCTTCACGTACGAGAATTGTTTGGTTCGTCCCTGGATGTAACGAGATTAATACGCTGATCCTTGAGGAAATAATGGAACGATGAGGACGGGGGGCGAAAAGCTGCATTTTGTGAACGTGCCAGAAACGAGGACCGTGGTGACAGCCTCAAACAGCGGCCTTCCAAGAGTTTCCTCCCGGCGGAGCGCGGCATGAATGTTAAACGCCGGCGCGCCCCCTCCACAATGACTGCCTCTCTTGGCGTCCGCTTCCCACACCCCGGCCCCTCACGGTCTTTTAATGACCGGCGTCGTTCAGACTAGAATAACCGTCCCTTTTGTTCGTGATGGGGGGCGACGGTCAAAGATCCTCCCGCCTCTCATTTTCAAACCGCTAAATAAGAGTCCGTCTGCGGCCGCCCTGGGGGGCGATGGCCGTCCTCCAGCTCCGCGTGAAATCCGAGTTGCCAAGGTAGCGGATTTTCCGACGAAATCCCGGTTCATAGTGCGGATTTAAGCTCTTAAGGGATTTAAGGTTTTTGTGCGTGAAAGTTTTCAGAGGCGGGGATGGAGAAGCATCTAATTTTCCCCTTTCCTCCGTATTTTATTCATACATCGCGTCACTGGTTCTTGCCCCGAGTTGCATTCCACCTTGGAAAGAGTTGCCTCTCCATAGATTTACTATTTATATTCTATAAATATAGAGAAGTAGTGTAGTCAGTCAGTCGAACAGCGTCACATAGCGGCCACTCTTAGAACTTTCTGACTCTGCCACATATAATTGCATAGTAAAAGAACATGTAAATTGAGGTAATTACAGACTTTAGGGGTTCTGTTTCATTCTTTCTCCTCCTTTACCCCGGGAACTGAGTTAGTGGGTTGAGTTAGGCTGAAGCTGCTCTCCTTAGTGAGCGGTTTTGAAAGCGAGTACTGTGACGGTCCAGGAAGGCCATCTGCGAACCTCGACTGCGCCGTACCCAAGTCCTGCTTTCGTGTCCTGCTCCCGGTTCAGCTCTCTCGTATCTGCTCAATTCTGAAAATACAATAAGGTCGCAAATGAGCCTGTTTGCGGTGGGCCTGGAGTGGAGGACGTCCCGCGTTCTCGTTTGAATCCGTCGTACCTCCCGTGCTCCCCTCCAAATCCACCGTACGTGCCGTCCTAAGACACCTCCGGAAACGTCGGCCTTCTGCGGCGTGCCGGCCGAGGGCCCTAGTACCTAGTACCACGGCGCGCTCGTGTACCCGGAGGATTGGACCAAATACCTTCGCAAGGGATGAATGGTCTCGGTGGCACCACTGCTTAAGGATTAAGGAAGCGAAGCTTTACTTAACAGGCGGCGCGTCCCTCTCACAAATCCCTCAACTCAGGCCAATTAGTTGAGCTGAAGAGGGTGTCAGGAATGGATATGCTCCTTTTAAACACACTTTCAGAGTCGGAGCAGGGAGAGACGGCTGAACTGTGCTCATGCTCGGTGGAATCCATGTTTGACCTCCCCGAGTTCGGAGCCATGCAGTTAAGTTAGCTAAGCCAGTGCCGCGTGACTTAATTTAGCGTCAAGTTACCTAAGTTAGCACCAAATTAGCTAAGTTGGCCCCATGTTAGCTAAAATTAGTCAATTTGTACCAAGTTAGCTAAGTTCATGGAAATCTTTGGGTGAATTTTTTTTTTTTTTTTAAAAATTCAAGTTGTGAGCTGAATCTCTCATTGTACACTTCACTCAACACACACATCTCACATTGCAAGTGACCTGTTGCGTTTGTCCAGGGTGACAAGTTTCAGAATGTGTGAGTATTTTTAAGAGTTGATGTTACGAGGAGATTTGTGAAGGACACCAGATGGAACCAGGTTACGCTCATAAAGCAATGCTGTGATTTTGCACAGCAGTATGTGAGTTTGTGGTTTATCTGCTGGACTTTTTCCATCAGGGATTGTTGTGCACTGAAGGTTGGGTTCAGGTGACCAGAGGAAACGCAAACATCCACCTGTATGCCTGGGAGGCCTTAATTTGAACTACAGTATCTTTTTCCCCTCCTTCAAACTAAAATCTTTCTGAATCCATTTTGATGGATCAAAGTGGGAACAAAGCAGACATTCGATGTTCGCTATTTACTCTTGAAAATGTTTTCTTTTTTGCCACTCTGTTCTCCAGCGGAATTTCTGACCAGGGCTTTTCAAGACTCTACACCTTTCCGTGTGAGATATGTAACAAACGTGAACCGGGAATGTAGATCTGCATGAGTGTGTTGTTCGTCCGCTAAATGAATAAATGTAAATATTATGGCCCCGCCCCTGACATGTGGGCTGAGCCAGAGGGATGGCCACACCCACTTTCCGATAGAAATCCTGCCCTTAACAATGTGAACTCTGCCTGCGCTGCTATCCAGGGCACATCCCGGAAGCACCCCAAACTGACTGCCGAAATAGTCTTTGCTCCCTGTTCTGTGTCATTTCCGTCACTCTGAAGTGAATAATTGCATGTTGTGGTTTCTGTGAGGAAGACGAACCCATCAATATTTGCTGTGTGAATCGGCGCAGATTAGCGCCTGTCAGGCCCCCCTCGACCGACCCGTTGTTCTGGGTTACCGATGGTGATGCGATGGAGCCGCGGTCGACCCCGTGAGTCAGCAGGTTCTTTGTACGGCCATTTGGATTTTTATTCCGGGACATCGACGTCTCTCCTGGGGTTAACGGTTACATGCCGATTTGTCATTCCTCTTTCGTTTAGGAGGTGGTATTTGCACCTGGGTCCTTTGAGTGTAAGGTGGCAGCCCTGACTACTTAAAATGCCTTAATCACTATAATTTGTTGTGCTTGTGCAGGGGCAGCAGGTGGTGTAGTGGTTTCTCCTTGCACTTGAACCTGTGTTTGAATCCCACTTCCTGCTGTCGTACTCTCAGTAAAGGTACTTGCCCTGAACAGTAAAAATTACCAAGCTGTAATTCTCATTATATTAACACTATAAGCTGCTTTGGAGAAAGCATCAGCAAAATAAATAAAGTAATGTAAATACCCGCCCCAACTTAAATGACATCCCAGAATACTTTAATGAGCGCCGGACTGTTGGAGGGTCTGAATGCATGTTGACATTCTGGTCCCCTTATCCTAGGTGGCCTCTGAAGGGCCTCCTAAGAAAATAACCTTCCTTTCATGACATTCAGGCGTGGTATTTGAAAGCACCGTTAGATCTTTCTCTGCAGCCTCTCTGCCCCCTTATGTTTAGAGGCAGAGAATGTCACCCTGCGAAGGCGAATGAAATATTTATGAAATGCCATGCGAGTGCAAATCTATATATGTGTGTGTATGTGTGTCATTACATTTATTCATTTAGCTGATGCTTTTCTCTAAGCGACGTACAACTCAGGGAAAACAAAAGTGCATTTCATCGACTGATGGAGAGACGTAGCTGCAGACATGCGATTGTCGATTTTCTTTGTCGATGTCATTAGTAGCTGTATTTCGAGTTAGCAGAAAGCGCAATTTATTTAAATATTTAGACATAATCTTGAGCACGTTTAGGTAGCAGGTAAGAGATCAGGACAGAAGTGAGTTGGAAAGAAATGGGTTTGAGAATCTTCTTGAATGTTGAGAGGGATTCGGCAGCTCCAAGGAACAGAGGCTACTCATTCAACCACGTTAGATCCAGGACAGAGAATCTTCTGGCTTTTGGTTTTGCACCTCCTGTGTGTGTAGGACCACCATGTGGGCAGAGGTGGAGGAGCATATCAGTCTGCTGTGGGAGGTCAGGTCTTGTATGTATCGGGAGCAGATTCGTTGATGGTTTTGTGCACCATAACCTGTCCGGAACTTACAGAAATGGCTTTCGGACATAACAAAAGCAGTAAAGTGAACGTCCAATCCCATCGTGGTACCGCCGTGCGTCCGAGGAAGTCTTCCCCGTTCTCAAATAGGTTGAAAAGCGCATGTCCAATGTCCGCCTGGGTTCCGTGCGCACCGCACCCCACGAGGGGTCCGCACAGCCGTTTCTGTAAGCAGTCATTTCTGAGGATGTGCCGCCGTGCTGCGGGACCGGTGACGGTTGTGCTCTGGTCACCTGCCCTGCAGCAAGGGGACTTAAGGACCCCACCTGATGCTCTTGACTCCTTTGGCAACCCGCCTCCTTCCAGACTTGCCTGGTTCTCTGGGATGAAAGAGTGTTTTTACGCAGCCCTCTGGGACTCTGAGACCGAAAACAGAGTAAAACAGATTACTTTATTAATTTTACCGACAGCGTAAGTTCGGTTTTCCAAAGTTCAGCAAATTTCAGACGGACTCAAAGTCTGACTTTTTCATCACATCCAGAATAATCAGAATTTTACTGGAGTCACTGAACAGTCTTGGTTTTTCAGATATTATATGAAAGCTGAACTGGTTAGTCACTAAAAATCTGGACCGATTTATGTATTGTTCAAGGCTCCGCATCACTCTGCTCTATGAAAATTAATTGAATTGAATTGAATTGAATTGAATTAATTGGCGGCCATGGTTAAAATGAACAGTAGGTGGTGTAGTCATTAGAGCTTCTGCTGTTGGGATTGAAGGACCCAGGTTCGAATCCCACCTCCTCCTGGACAACCCTCGATCAAAGTACTTCACCTGAGTGATAGGGTAATAGTTACTCATCTGGATGAACAGGTAAATTGGTGTATGGGCAGCACGGTGGCACAGCGAGTAGCGCTGCTGTCTCACAGCACCTGGGTGGTGCGAGAGGATGTGGGTTCGATCTCTGCTCAGTCTGTGTGGAGTTTGCATGTTTTCTCCGTATCTGTGTGGGTTTCCTCCGGGTGCTCCATTTTTCTCCAACAGTCCAAAGACATGCTGTCCAGGTTCACCCATAGTGTGTGAGTGACAGAGAGACAGAGTGTGTGTGTGTTTCACTGATGTATGGATGAGTGACCCATTGAAAGTAGTGTATCTAGCAGTGTAAGTCACCACGGTGAATAAGGGGTGTGGGCTGATAACACTACATAGAGCAAGGTGTTTGGTTGTTCGCCGAGCTTGGCATTTAGGTTGCAAACATTTCATCAGTGCACAAGTTGTGTGATTTGTGTTGGATGCTTCCTCCTTTATGTGTAGTTTAATGGGTGGGATTGCCTGAAGCTTGGACGTGATTGGTTGGTTTCATGTGACCTTGAGCATGAGCGGTTCTTCTGATTTTTGATTGGTCGGTTGCCGGTTTCAAACCGGAACCGCTTCGATACCGATTAGGCCCTTGTTGGTCTTTGCATCGTATTGGCTCATAGATGGGGTCCAGACGGTTGTAAGCTCGGCAAACAACCGAACACCTCAACCATCAACCCGAGCTATGAAGACCACCAATATTCTCTGTGATCTTCACTGCATAGAGTTCATTGGAAGTCGTTTTGTAGAAAAGCGTTTGCTAAACGAATAAATGTGAATGTGTAAGTACATTAACATTGTAAGTTGCTTTGAAGAAAAGTGTCATAAATGAATAAATGTAATGCGAACATAAGCTACTTAGTGATTTACGCAGGAGGGTAATTTTTACTGTGTGACTTAAGAATAAGTGCTACAGCAGAAGGTGGGATTCTACCCCGGGTCCTTCAGCTGCAAGGTGACAAGTCTAACTGCTGCGCCACCTGCTGCCCATTTGAGCCCCGCATGCCGGTTTAAATCAAAAGTGCTCGGAGCATCAATTAACGGAAAGAGTCATCGCCAAAGCCGTCACTATTTCAAACCAATTAAATGACTTTGAGAAATGAAATGGCGAGAAACCGAACCAGTAACCTGCAACTAATAATCTGTTCTGATAAATTATGTGTAAAGGTAACAAATCTACAGTCAGAATTTTTAATGCTTTCGGAGCATCGGGAGATTTCGTTCATTAGCTTCTCCGAAAAGAAGGGCTGTTATGAAACATTGGTTAATAACCTTTGGTCATAAGTGGAGGAGCAGAGGGTAAATGTATCAGTCGGACGTAAAAGGCGAGGAATGATTTATTCCAATTTACCTCACACGCCGGTAATTACTGAACCCCCTGGTTTGCACAGTAGCGGAGGGGCTGCTGCACAAAGCATAAATCATTTTAATGAAAACGGATCAAAACGAAAATGTTTCTAAACCGACCAAATGAAATTCCATTTGAGATGGTTAACTGCTTTTTGAGAATTAAAAAAAAAAAAGAAATCATATTTCTAAAAGCGATATGTGCAGTGGCCATTAACCAGAGCAAATGGTCCGAGGTGTCTGGCTCAAGTCTGCTTTTTCCCCCCAAAGCCGTTCGTTCACCCGCCATAACGGATGGGGGAGTTTGCGTGTCGCTGCCAACATAATGACCGAAACCTTGGCTCACGCTTTCGCGCCTGAACACAAGCGGCTTACAGGTCTGTGGAAGAGAGAAAAAGACCTTGTAAGAAGGGCCGTTATTGCTTAAGAAATGAAATATACTGAGTGCAGACTGCGCTTATGCACCGAGCAGATAGATGACGCTAAAGAGAACCTAGTCCAGACAGCAGCGTGCAACCGCCTCAATTCACCTCCCTTCTACGGTGTTTACGGTCTGCGTCTTGTGTCCCTCAGCACCGGTGATTCCAAAGGCGACAGTAAAACAGAGTACTTTTCCAGTATGTTTTTATTTTCAGTCATTTCAAAATATTTTTAATCTTCATTTAGCTCAAGATAAAGGGAAATAAAATATCTTCTTTTCATATACAACCTCTGTATCTGAGATTTTTAAAGAAGCAAACTCAAATAAATGGAGGGGCGGAAGCTGTGCTGTTTTTTTTCTCTACCGTTGAACTTTTATTGATTGTGACAGTGGGAAAAGTGACACTGGAATTATGAACAAAACGAGTTATGAACACAGTTCAGGCCTCAGCTGTGTTCTTAAGTTGAGGAGTCAATAAAATCTGTGTTCACTGGGTGCTGTATCCAGCAACGGTGAAAGATACGTACCAGCGCGGCTCGAACCCGAGTTTCACCTCCACCGGTTCCAGTTTGGAGACCATATTGAATAGCTTTAGACCAAGGGCTCTTCTCTTAAAGCACCTTAAAGATCCTCCCCCAGACTGATGTGTCGATGTTTCCGGACGAGTGTCGGATTCGAACCGGGGCTCGGTATCTTCTTCCGGTTTCATTAAACATTTTGCTGTCGAAAGGTGAGTCCAGTACTCGACCACACAGCTTTTATGAAGTACCGCTGACAGGTCCCCAATATTTCCAGCTAATATAGGAGGGGTTCAGCGTGATAACTTGATAACTTTCCTCTCTCTCTCTCTGTGTGTGTGCGTGTGTATATATACACACACATATATATATAAACTCCCGTCAAATGGACAGCCTTGTGCAGTTTCTCTGGAGGAAAACTGTGAATTTTGTGTTTTGAGCAGAGATTATGTAAACCTCTCAGTAGAAAGTGCTGCATATTATCCATGACTTGCCTTTTTCAAATGTCATCCTATCTGCTTACTGTGTTTGAACCCATGTCCATGTTTAGATGATCAGTTTCCCTCGACCAGTTTGCCGTCGATCATCCTCGCACTTCTCCGGGCGATACGTAGTTGAATGGCACGTTGTAGGAAGAGGCTGACAGCACGTGGTGCAGCGCTCAGCGCAACGCCTTGCACTCGAAGGACCCGGGTTCGAGTCACTGTTGTAGCACCACTGACGAAGGTACTCGCCCTGAACTGATACAGACAAATTACCTCGCTGTGTCAATGGCTAAATAAATGTAAGTCTTAGCAGACAGATGTAGCACGTTAAACCAATGTCAGATAAATAATAATGATACTTTTTAGAAACAACTATAACCGCACAGCTTTTCAGTGAAATCATTTCTCTTTTGTTTTGTACTCGTCCTCATATCGTAAAAATATCGCGCTCCTGATATTGCACTCGTGTTCCATCTATTAACGGAATTGGAATACATTTGCACGTTTTTACTGTTTTCACAGTTGTGCGTCTCGGCGTAAACAAGTTCTTTGTGTAGGAAAGACGGAAAGTTCTCTCGCAGGTTGTTTTCCATCGTACTGAACTCTAACTTTCTTATATTTGTGCATATTTTCCTGAAAAGCTACTGGAACAATTGATTAAGGGAAATCTCCAGGTACATCCAAGACTAACCTTTATTTCTTCACACACCTTCAGTCATGCGGAAGGATGTTGTCATGACGACAGAGAAACATCTTCTCGGGCACCTCAGCAAAAGGACAGGAGAATAAAAGGCCTCAACGAGTGTATTATGGATGTGAGAAACCCACAGGTTGTCTGCTTGGAGGAGTGTGACATGTGTTACTGCACCTGCATCTGAACACACGTCGTCAGGCTTCTCATTTTCACACATTTTTCCTCTGTGTGTGTGTGTGTGTGTGTGTGTGTGTGTGTGGCTGGGTGGTGGGGGGCATGGTCCAGTCCTCAAATGCATGTTTTGCCCTCTGCTTTCCCATAATTGCTGGACCAATAATGAAATGTGTTTTCCAGCCCCCTTGTTTCAAACGTTTGCCTTTTTGTGCGTTTTTCTTCATATATGGCTGCTGCTTCATCCGTTTTTATCAGTAAAAATTTGCCAGATTTGATGACTTCCTGCTTTATTGCTCTAACAAAAACAGTAAACAGTTATTCTCCTCCGTTTTGAATGCACGCAAAGTTGATTTTATACTTCTCTCTTTTTAAATTTGACCAGCCAACACCTGTAGTCTGAACGTATGATTTTGATTTTTCATTAATTATGGTTTTAATTTAGCTCGCTGGATTTTCATCATTGAACACTGCCGACTCGTGCTTCGGTGCGGTCCACGTGTGGGTCTGACCGCTACTCGTTATAAAGCAGGAGGTCGTCACAAATGCCCTGTGATATTCGTACGTCGCAGTCGTCATTCACACATTTTAAAAGCTGTCGCGGTGCGCGGGAGAAAAATGTGAAGAAGTGGAAATCTCATCTTATTATTGCCTTTAACCTTCTGCTCTTTCAGCGAATCTGATCCAAGCAGGAGTTGTTTTTGACCACTTTTTTCCCCATTTCTCTGCTTTTGAACACGGTGTAGCGCTTTCTGACTCTGTTTTTGAGATATCACAGATCTTTAAATTGCTTTCTTATCGCACCGTAGAAATTTTACCTGATTGTTAGTAGTTTTTCCACATCTCCTGCAGAAAAACAGCAGTTTTATAGGAGAAATGCATTAGAACCTCACTGTATTATAACGTTTTTTTTTTTTTTCTCCTGCCTTGTCTGTTCTTGAATGCTGCTGTGTGTTTCCACCATCTTCTCCGTTCTTGATCCTAGGTCCACTTTCAAAGAAACAGAATGATGATTTAAGTGATAATGACGATGCTGAGGACGAAGGTATTTTTTTTGATGCCAAACTGATATGCATGACAAGGAACCCTCCAGTTTTTTTTTTTATACCTCTTTCCTTTTCTTAATTTTCTTGTCCTTTTTACAAATAGAAGAATTTTTTCCTCCTGTTTTTTCAATGGATGTGTTTCACCTTTTTTTGCTTGATGTTTTAAGAGTATGTTAAATGTTTTCTGTCCTTCTTGAATATTTCATTGTATGAAACCTCACATGGGTGTTTTTGCTTGAATCCTCTTTTTGTTTCACTTTTTATATTTACATGTTGCATCCCACCTCAGCAGAATAAGTGCAAACTGACTAATACCCTTGTACCAACACCTTTTTTTGCATGTCTTTTTTCCCCCCAACTCATTGAGTTTTTGAATGTATTTCAAAACATTCACAGAAGTTGTGTGGCCAAAATGAATACTAACAGCACAAACCATGTTTTTCAGTTTTGCCGTGTTGAGTGTTTCCTAAGCAACATTGGTTTTCCATGTTCCTTGGGTCTCTAGGTCCTCCACGTCCTACTAGAATTCACACATGCACAGCAGAGCCAGCATTGTCTCACCAGATGGTGATCAAGTCCTTCTATCCACAGTTACGCCTTTCCGTTCGTTCTGGGTGGAAGGAGCTGTGGATGGTCGAGATGTTGGGGCTGCGTTCCTGCTTGGGCGCAGTTGGGTTGATCAGCCAAGCTCATGGATGCCCATCTGGTCCAACCCAAACGTTGAGATTCCTGTGGCTCTGTTAATTGAAAAACGCCTGCAATGGTTTTGTTTGGCTAAGCAGCAATGCTTGGGAGAAGATGATCTCCTCATCAAGACAGCTTGGCCCATAACACAAAGCGGCAGAGGAGCACTTTTGGATAATCCAGCATGATCCCCTGATCCTAGTCCCGCTGGAGATACCTTAAATGCATTTACAAGGCTTTATCATGTTTTTGCCACGCGAGGAGAAGACATTTGACAGTCATATTTGTAGCCCGAAGGAGATGGCCTGTAATGCCTTCAACGTGCTGTAAACAGAGTGTCGATAAGGTGTGTAACACACATTTGAGGGTTTTTACGGCACCGTGACAAGATCAGGATGACAAGGGAGAGGACGAAACCGACCGTCTGCACCCGCAGAATCCGACCCGTCTCTTTCCAGCGGCTGATCAGGAATGACCACGCTGAATTAGTTGATATCGATGGCCATATGCCAGGAGAGCTGTGACTCTGCTGTGACTCAGCCGCATTTCTTCACTGCAGCCGTTCCCTGTTCGGAGGAGGCTTCAAACAACAGCTGCGATTCAGTGAGGCTTTTATGATGAGCCTGCTGTGTACCGAGTGTGGCTGAGGGTGGCAGCGATCAGGACGTGTGTTAGATTGGGGTCGCTGTCATACACTCGCTAGAGCAGATACGGTCTTAAAAGGAAGCAGCGCCGAGCTCTTCTACACATTGTTCTCCATCCACTCGTCACAATGTCTGGGAACAAAATTTGTCACTGTCTGGCGCCACTAGTTATTGCAACGAAGTCATTGCAATGTAGAGCCATGATGTGGCGCCACATGTCATCACAATATGGCACCGCTCATCATTGTTGTGCCACAAGTCATCACCGTGTTGTACCACTTATCATAATGTAGGAACTCCAGTCATCTCAATGCAGCACCACAGCAGGGTTTAGTACCGCAATTCGTCACAGTGTAGGAAGGTGATGATTGGTCGCAATGTAGCACAGCAAGTCATCACAATCGAGTACCAGTCATCGCAGCGAAACAGCAACAGTCATCACAGCACGGTACAACGAGGCATCACGATATTGAAAGTGTAACTTTTGCACACGGCCTTTGTCTCTATTTCTCTTCCAGCTGCGTTAGAGGAAAGTCATTACTGTATGCGTGAGTTCATTTGGAGTAGTAAAAAAAAACAAAAACATTAAACAAAACTAAAAAATGTAGTGTAGCAGTCAGTGCACTCAATTACCATAATTTTTATATTTAAGCATTGTTGTGTTTGCTCATTTGCTGCAGAATGCATTCAAAGCGCCTGTAATTATTTATTGTTTTAAGTGCTGGATGCAACACGTCGCATTGTGCTCGACATCGCCTCGCCGCTGCTTTATGCACTTGCATGCATCCAGCTGGCCCGGAGATTAAATGAATTTATCAAAGTGAATGGAAGATGTAATAAAACAATCTTGGTTTGCCTTCCCCTCCCCGAGGACACGAGCGCAACAGCAGCCCCATCCTTTCTAATAATGTGTAAAATAAAAAAAAGAAAGTAGTGCACTTCCTGCTGAGTGAGAGAAGATGAAAAGCTGTGTGTTCTTTAATCCACGCTGCTCCATGCCACCTCCAGTGCCCACCCCGCTGTTGGCTAGGGTGTCACCATCTACCGCTGGGCCCCACACGGTGGGAGCAAGAGGGCCGAGTCGGACCGGGAACAGGATGGGACGTCTCGCATTCTCAGTGGTGCGCCACTGGAGGAAGGACAAGTTCATCTCCCCCTTCCTTTGGTTCATGGGAAACATGGAACTGGGACCTCTGGGAAGACATGAATATTCCCCGTACAAACATAAGCACACACACTTTCCATGACTTCTGTATGGCTCACACTCACTCCTGGGAGGGATGCCAAGGGAGGATGCCAGAATGCATTTTTTAGTAGCATATCTTGTGTCGTCTTCCCGTTGACGTCTGATTCAAACGTCTGGTTCCATTAAACAAATGGATGTCCAATCACCGGGATCATGTCCTAATGTTGCTTAGGAAGCACCTTGTCAAACACCCATTTGTTAGCGAGCACCCCAGTTATGGTAATGTGACTGCCAGTCAGGTTCCACACTGAACATGTGTTCAATCCCAGCGTTTCTTTCCTCTTTAATGATGTGTTTTCCCTCTTCCAGACATCCGGGAAAGCGGTAGCCCAAAACCAGTGATGGTTTTTATTCACGGAGGATCGTACATGGAAGGCACTGGGAATATGTTTGACGGCAGCATCTTGGCCAGTTACGGGAACGTGATCGTGATCACCGTCAACTACAGGCTTGGCGTGTTAGGTAAGCTCTGTGCCATTTCCTCAACCTCTGCTTTTGACCTGCAGCAACATCTCCGTATTTCCTAATGAACTGCCAAATCCTCGCAGAAGGAGACCTGGGGGGATATGCCTGTAAGAAAGGTTTTTTTTTTTCCCCCCCTGTCATTTCCTCTTAGAAATATGCATCATCTCCAAAGAGAATATTTATTTCTCAACAGTGTTAGGAGGTTTGAAAGTCTAAAGCACTTAATCGCAATTTCCCCTGAAGTGAATGCAAAGGTACCCGTTTGTGTCAGAGGGAAATGGGCCTATTTTTATTCAGACAGAAGTACACAAAGTGTTTTTTCTGTATTGTACGCAACGCGCGCTTGCACGGCTGCTGCAGTTATTGGGAATTAATTACATGGATGCTGCCAAGACCCCCTATCCTGCTGCAATGCAGAGTGAGAGCTGCAAATCCAAGCTGATACGTACTTAGCTGTTCTTGGGCTGAATGACCATGTTCGAAAAGCTTCCGAGGCGACCGTGGCGGTCAGGTAAGTGTAGGATCGGTACGACCGACCTGCCCGTCCAGGATGGAGTCGAGTTAATGGGGAAACATGCCATTGATTCTCGCTTTCCGTGAGCGACTGGATGCTGTCAAGTGCTCACAGGTCCGTCTTCCCTTGAGTTAAAGAGCAATCGATCAGCTGCAAGTCCCTATCTGTCCGTCAAGTGCGTGGCGTTGGGGCTCGCCGAATGGAAGCCTCTCGGGAAGTCTGCTAGACCACCACCTTGGGGGGTGTCTTTCAACAGTATCATCGCTGAATTATCATATAATTTATTTTACAGACATGACTGGCAGTTGTTAAATAACACAACGTGGTACATTCCCAAAACAGTCCCTGTAAACTGATATCAACTGAGCCCTCATTTGTCATTAATGTATTTTAGCATTCGTCCAGAGGAAGTGAGTAGGGTGTTCCTGGTGCGTTACAGCATTTCGTTTTCCTAGGGCAGCTCGGCTATACGGGAGGTCGGACGATGTTACTTTTGCCCGAACTACGTTGCTCATTGATGCAGAACGATTCAACGCACTTCTCCCCGTAAAGGCGTGTGACAGCGACGCGCTGACGTTCACCACCTGGAACGGGCCGAACAACACCAGTGACAGCGGCATTTTAATAAATACGATACTGACATGCAACATCATGGACTGTTTGAACAAGCAAAACGAGCTTTTTCGACCAAAATGATTTAAGTGCGCATTATGAATTGCTCTTAGGCAGTAGCACTATCATAGATACTAAATGTAATTTAAAATGTAAAAAAAGGCAATTTTATGAACTGATGAATTCAGACTTCAGGAGGCTGCATTGTGCACAGTTTTCATGCTGAACAAGATGGGACAGTGTAAGTACAGTATGTGCATATATTTGCATTGATAATTAATTATTCAACATATCAACATCAGAATGAAAGCAGAATGTAATTTAGAGCTGTAAAAATCACGTCAGCGCATTGACACATGATGTGGACTGTTACGATCTTTATTTCGCAAAGACCGTCTGTACAGCAGCGTTGGGTTTTTCTGGAATCCAATGCAATGAAATTCGTCTACCATCTGTATTATGGGCTGCTTTGCCTGTAAAACGTGCAGACGAAGGTACCCGCCGAGCGGCGTGTGTTTTAGAGAGCGGCGGAACGCAACAGACGCTTCCATTAACCGCGGTGGCAGGTTAAGGGTTTGTGCGCAATGTCTGTATCAACATGGGGGAATGTGTTACAACGCTTAATTGTTTTAGGTGTTTGCTCGCAGGCATTATAAATTGTTTTTCGTGTTTAATTTCTCTGCTTAATATTTCATATGCATTCAAAGGGGGTTATTATTCTTCGTGCTGGGTGGTTTCTCCTGCTCTGAAAGGAACACCCCGGATTGCCTGTTATCGGTCTTCCTGCGCAAACACCTTTTAATCCCTTGCCTTACATGCAAATGTGGAGCTTTGTTATGGCAGCCTTTAGGGCAGGGAGAAGGTCCTTCTGTCCAGTGAGCGTGGCATCATGGGAAATGTAGATTTGAAGCAGGCGCTCTTGCAGTTTTCTTGGGTCTTGTCCTTGCTTCTCTGCAGGTGCCTGCTACCACGGTACCCCCATGAGCTAACGATGTACTCTCGATACATAGAAGTTGGCTTCCTCTCGCTCGGGCTGGCATTTTGTTTGGTGGTTCTTATAGGAATATTGAGGGAAAATGATAATTTGCAGGTGGGAATGTCTGCCCATGGAGTACAGAGCCTGCCAAGACTGAGCCAGGTGCACTGGAGGAGATCAACTGATGCTTATATATCTTAATTCCTTGTTGCTCCGCCCATGGTGGGTGGGGCCACTGAGAGTGCGCTTTCTCTATTCCTCGGGAAAATGCTTACTTCGCCCTTCAAGAAACAGTTTAACAGGCCTGCAATTATGTTTGGGAGTGCAAAGATCCATACAAATGAACTGTAACAGTGGATCAGGTCCTTTTTTTCTTTATATTTCCTCTCTGTGCTTTATAGTTCTAGAGATGTGTCTTGACAAAAAGGTTTGTGTACCACATCTGGTGTATCTGTTGTTGTTACAGGGGGTTATGGCTGATTGTTGAACGGAATGACATCCCAGGCCATTTCCGCAAATGTTTCGCCCCGGGATACCGTGGTAATGGTCAGTGAGATAAAGAGGGCCCAGGTGGCGAGTGCTCGTGAAGGATCTGGCGGTACGGTTTCTGCTTTGCAAAGTGAAGTCCTGATGAACCCAAGAGGGAGGAGAACGTCTTCCTAAATGGTCTAAATGGGGCCTGAGAACGATCATGTCGAGATTACGATTCCCCAGTCTTTAATTTCAGAAAGTGGGGTAAAATACAGATGGAGATTAGCAGCTGTAAACGGAATAGGTGTTTGGCAGAGGAGTTTAGTAATCAGAGGTCCAGAGCTGCACTGACACCGGTCTGCTCACCATCCATGATACCCCTGCTTTCCACATGTCTGAAAGATGGGCCGTCGCATCGCAGAGGAGACAAATTATCTACGGCTGTAGCTGCTGCGGTTGCTACGGGCCCCGGGGAGTTTTGACGGGTCAGATTTTGGTGATTTTGAGCAGGGCCGAGCTCTTCTTGAGGAGTTGATGTCGAGCATGATGTAGCACCATCATTGCTGACATGGCCTTCTGTACTTGCTGCTTTGCCACGGGAGTCAATTCATTAGGATTTCCAAAAAAAAAAAAAAAAGTTTGACCATTACGATGCCCCAGCTAGCTGGCACAGTTGTTAAATCCTATTGACCAGCTGCCTGGAGGGGACAGTATCTTTGTATTTATGGCCTCTTCACGCTGCTCAGGGTCACAGGTCAAATGTACTAACTCACAAGTGATATCCAGGCCTGGTTTAATTCGATCCGATTCAGTATGTGGAGGGGATATAAAAAAAGAAAAATGTTCCCGTTTGCGCTGATTTGCCTGCAGGTCTGCGGCTGCGCGGTGCTTTTGCACACACATCTGATCGGGTCGCTTCTGAAACGCATCCGATAATCTTCCTACCCAGAATCCCATGTGTTCGACAGCCTTTCCCGAGGCATGCTGCTTGTCCGTTTATCTGAGTTGTTGAAATCTGGCCGCAAACGGAGCTTTAAACCGATGGACTTTAAACCGTGAGCAGCATGAGAGCGACGAACTGAGCACAGACGCGCGCAAATGCACGCGTGTCTCCATCCGTCAGATTATTTCTTTCTAACGTTTGGGTGTCCTCAGGATCAGCGCTGTGAAGGAGGCGGGGCTGGCTCATTTGCAAATGGAAACGAGGCCTTGCCGTATTGCACCCCGCTGGTCCTAATTAGAAGAACAATCAGCTACGGCAACTTTTAATCATCAATATTAATTGCAATGATTATTAATAATCGGTTTCTGCTAAAACAAAACTGACGAGAGATGCTGTGGTGCATACTTATCAACATCTGTAGAGTGTGCCTCTCCCTCCCTCTCCCTTTCTCGTTCCGTTTTACTTCGCTTTGCTGGCATGACGGATTTTCATTTTGTCAAGCAGTGGTTGAAGAATCCTAAACAAGATGTTTTTATAATGACAATAATCAATAAATAAATATGTAAATCACTTTAATATTATGAAGTTAAATTTTTAAATAATTTTATAATATTTGAATATTATATATTTAAATATGTAAATGTTTTTTATATATTTATTTAATAAGCTCTTACATTGTACAACTGTATTATGTTCTATAGTGTACTGCTGAGGCTGCGGTGTGTGTAGCCTGGAAAGAAAGCTCATCCACCACACACACGAACGAGCTTCACGCACTTGGATTTCGACGCCTGCTACTCGGCAGATCTCCATCCCGCTGCCAATCAATAAATCAGTGGGCGCCGCCTGCGGTGGGGATTGGGACCAGGGGATGGGGTGGGGGTGCACGTGGGCACCGAGCGTAAGACAATGGTGTCGCTCACTGAGTGCGGACAGCTGAGGTCTATTTGTAATGCTTGCCGATACAGGTGTAGCTGCTTCCCTCTAGGGTGTCCCTGGGCGGGTGCTGAGGCCATCTCCTTTACTGCGGTACAAACTGCCCGTACATCATTCTCTTAGCTTCCTCTCTGCTTCTTCTTTAACTCTGGATGCTCCCACGCTGGGGTCGACGCGCCGTAGGCGGATTGCGACAGTGAAATAAACGCCCGTTTCAGGTGTAGAACGCCGGCGGTGGCGAGACGTAGCTTGTGGGATGCGGACAGGCGTGGGTGGCGTGCTGTCAGACACGTGTTTGGGACCGTGCGGCTCTCTGCATCTTCCGAGGGCTCCTTTTTGGCGAACGGTAGACCGGCACCGAGTCGGCAGACGAAAAGCAACGGTTATTATTTCTTTTCGTTGTCCTGTGTCCACAGGGGGCGTGGTGGCGCACTGGGTTGGACCGGGTCCTGCTCTCCAGTGGGTCTGGGGTTCGAGTCCCGCTTGGGGTGCCTTGCGACGGGCTGGCGTCCCGTCCTGGGTGTGTCCCCTCCCCCTCCGGCCTTACTCCCTGTGTTGCCGGGTAGGCTCCGGTTTCCCGCGACCCCGCATGGGACAAGCGGTTCAGATGGTGTGTGTGTGTGTGTGTGTGTGTGTGTGTGTGTGTGTGTGTGTGTGTGTGTGTGTCCGTGTGTGTCCTGTGTCCTGCGACACGCCTCCAAAATGGCCAGATTAAGTGTGCTCCCCGGACACAGAGCTCTGACTGCCGGTGGCCATTGGTCACACGGAGAGCAAGACCAGCGGGATTTCTGTCAGTGGAGGCAACTGGCCACCCGCGGCCACCCAGCCTTCCCACAGGGGGCGCTAACTTTCCAATCAGCGAAGACACCCTGGCCACTGTGAAGTGTTCCACCTCGATCGCTAACTGTAGCTACATACAGTGAAACCTGCCAATGGAATTATGCTTTAAGAAAAGATTCTCAATGTGGGTTAGAGGTGTCACATTATAATAATCTGTTGTTTTATTGCTCTTGTTTTAGTCCAAATCAATTGACGCTTTGAGGTTTGTGCTATAAGCTGCTTAAACTGATGTACCTGTGAGTACAGCTGGGGAATTTTGCCTACATCAGTTCACGGCGATCACCTTGATCAGTGGTATTGCAGGGGGAGTGGGCATTCGAAACCTTAAGACTGAAAGGTGGCGGCTCCAACCACTACTCCCCCTGCTGCCCCAACACTAATTTAAAGGGCAGAGTTTAATAAATGAAATAGTTCCCGATTTTATCTACTTGGCAGAAATGTTATCGAAAAGATTATCGCAGGGGTTACGTTGATTTCTGTGCCGTTTCCCAGTCTTGAAGGTCACGTCTATGCGATAGATCAGTCTTTCCAGTTCCTTCGGTGACTGGTGTGACCTGATGAATTGTTACGGTGATTTAGCAGTTTACTCAGATGTGTGTGTCGTGCTGTCGCAGTGTGGGTCGCGTGGCCCGGGAGGCCTTTGGATCGGAGGGTGATACTGAGAAGTTTTGCGCAAGGTTTAGTACGGCCCCATGATTTATTGCAGCGAAGATGCACCCCTGCACCGGCTGTAAACCAAAGCCCCCCTTAGAGGCGCTATAACCTTGAGTTGATACGCACCTGGCTAACTTGTTAGCGCAGCCGGGAGGATTCTCTCGGGTCGAAGCTTCTGTCTCACCTCGGCGCATTTGTGAGCCTCGGCGGAAGCGGAAACGAGGAGCAGACCCCACAACCCTTTGTTGACCCACCTCTCCCCACTTTACTGGTCAGAGTCCACATTCACCTGAAACCCTGCACTAAGGGGATAAAAATAGGAAAGTAATATTTGGTAACAATTTGGTTTCTGTAAGAACACAAAGAGAGACGAACGGTAACGGAGGGTCGGCGAAGGCTCATCTATGTCTCAACTGAAATATCCCTGCAATAAATTGCTTTTTAGGTTGAAACAAACCCCCCCCCTCTACCGCAATAAAAAGAAAAGCTTGTCTCGCTTATTTATGTTCTTCCCTATTCATTCCCGCAATCGTTTCGCTCCTTTCAGCCATTTAATGAGCTGGGTGTCCATACTGATATTACATGTGGAGAAGCAGTTCATTACATTACAGATGGAAGTGCAAGCCATTGTTTTCCATGGGATCTGCGTGTGAAACAGGCGACCCGGTTTTTGCATTCGGACCGTCATTCTGTGTTCTGCGTCATGTTTCCTAACTGTCCTATGTTCAGAATAAGGCACGTTAGTCATTAATGGTACGAGATGTGAATATATTTGAAGTCCGTCTCTCAGATTGTCAATTTTCCAAAAACAGAATATGTGACATGAAAGGAATGTTGTTCAGGGGGTTCGAAGAAACTTGGAATTGCACCACGGGTCTGATTTTCCCGCCAGATTTGTTGATCCGTGAGCCCAGTGACAGGTGAGCGAGGGCTCAACTGCTTGGGAACGCGGTAAACAGCCCCGTGTCTTGGACGGGTGGGGGATTTCGAAAGGCTTGGATGAGGGAGGGGAGCAGGGGGAGGGAGATGATTGGCGATGCCGCCGCAGCCGCATGCGGAAAGTGCTCAGCCCGGCCGCCACTCATTTCGGCTTCCACGGAAGCAGAGAGGCCGGCGTGCTGCGAGAGCAGCTCATCGCATTTAGCGGCAGCTCCGTCCCGGGCTCTCCGGCGCCGCCTGGGGTGCCCGCTTTGGCAGCAGGTGTAAAGCGCTTTACCCTCCAAGAAGCAATTTTACAACTTTAAGGAACCTGAGGGGCGTTTTAAAGGCTTGTTCTTGTAGCCGGCTGTGAAACGCTGCAGGTTTCAGTCGGGGGGAAAAACTCATGACAGCGCGGGCCCTCTCACCGACAACCAAGTCTTCTGCTTTATTTTTTCCCTAATGAAAAAATAGTGCCTGATTTAATTATATGGCCCTTTTGTCGCGCCGGTAAGAGGAGAGCCGCGTGTGGCCAGGCTCGGTCTACCCGGCTCTGAAGCAGGAGTAGTAAAACCCAGGACGTCCTTTGTCCAACTCTCAAGTAAACCGCAGCTTGTGGGAGGGGTGCGGCGCCCCCCGTAGTCTCGCGTCGAGGAGATTATTCTTTCAATTATCGGCGAACCTTGATGTAATAAGTCTGCTCAAAGTCAGTGGTTCCAGATTTGCCCCGCCATTTGCCAATGGCAGCCGTCGCCAGACACAGATGGCTCGGGCCTAATCTTGGAGCCGGCCGATGACACACAGTTTGTCACAGTCTCTTAGTTGCTCCATCGCTCAGAAACGGGCCAAGTATCCTTGCGATGCCTCCATAATGTGCCAAAATACACTTTGATGAGTTCTGCTCAGTCTATTTTTACAAGAGCTTTTTATAAGGAACCCATCTGTAGGCAAGCAGGGGCAAAAAAGGAAAAAGAAAATGCTGAAATTGATTCAGAGAACCTACAAGAGAAGCCTACGCAGCATTATTTACCACAGTTTACTGTGCTTGGTTTTAGGTGTACTCTGGCCACTAGTTTGAAGGATGCCTGTATTTTTATGGTTTGGTTGCCAGGGTCCATTTCATTCTTTGAACTTTGGCCTCAGAAGTGCCTGAACTGGACACAGGTCAGCTGTGCATTGTGTGTGTGTGTGTGTGTGTGTGTGTGTGTGTGCGTGCGCGTGTGTCCGGTGCAGACCGGCTCCTCATCTTACAAGCGCAACGAAGAGCAGAAGTCTGTCTGTAATTTGGTTGGTTTGTAACTCCATAGTCAATTTAACCACTAAATCACAGTCAGCGAAAACACGATACACCGATACACCGGACACGACCTGTAAACACCGTGGAAGCAAATCGAAGGAAGGAGGTGCGACGCTCCCCTTCCGTTTGGCTGTTGTTTCTTCCCATCTCTCAGTTCGACAGGTCACTGCAGGTTGCATTGTCTCTACGGCACACTGCAGCTGTGGAAGACAGATCAGCAAATACAACTGTTGGTATCTTCAGAAATTTGTACCTTCGCTGTTCTTAACACTGGAAACCAGCGTGTTGAACTTTGCTCACCTCCCCCCTTCAAGCAGGCACCCGATAGGCACTTCTTTCTTACACAGATGCGACTGTAACATAACTGTGAGCTTATTTACTTAGTGATGCTGTGCCGCAGTGATCCAACATGCGGTTTCTAACAAAATGTCTCTAACGACAGCATTGTTGTTTCTTAGAACTGAATTATTCTTACTGTGAGCAATTTTTCGTCCCTGCAAGTTAAATTGCAGAGGAAGGTATTGTTTATTCTTCAGACCATTACCTCCTGAGACCATCTGCTCATTGTTTTTACGATGAGCGGAAATTAGCATAATTAAAATGGCAGATATTATCACTGTCTTATAACGGCACATTGTGTACAGTAAAGGTGGTGGCGCAAGCACAACCTCTTTAATTCTCTGGCTCTTTCGGAACGGCTGTTCAGCGTCCGAATATCGGTGCCGCTCATCATAATGCTCATCAGTGCGGCGTCAGTTGCTTCCCGTAATTTTCCGACATGGTGGACAGAGCTCTCGACGGCCCCGTGCACCGCGGCGGTGTTAAAATAGCCCTATTTTGTGGGCTCTTACGCACAGGCAGACACTAAAGCGGAGTGTGCCGTCGGATTACTGTTCTCTACAGGAGATGGCCCTCTTTGAGAGACGCACCTCCGGGCATCGCAGCGTTGCACTGATTTCCCCCTTGCGCCTGTAAATCCTGTTAAAAGTGTGCGGCATCCTCTCCGTGGCACTAACACTACCTTGGTGTGTGTCCCATTCAGGCTCAGCGGCATGTTCAGCTCGTCTCGATATTAAGGCTCCTCCAGCGGAATGGGGGCTGGGCTGTGGTCTCATCCTATGTAAATAATTCAAAGAGTAATTTATATTGAAGAAGAAGCTTCTGCCGCCATCTGATTTTGGTGATAAAAGGATTTTTAGAGAATCGGTCCACTTCACTCTCCATAGGGCAGGCATTAAACACCCTTTTCTGTAGATGCTACCATCGATGACCACGGGTTGCTTTTGAGGAGCAGACACTGCAGTTATGGTAATCTACACTGAGAGGTTGGGACAGCTCAGATGTTTCCCTGTGAGCCTCAAAACTCTTTAAATGTGATATTAATATCTGGCCGCTGCCCACTTTGTGACTGCTGACCAGTCATGCTGATCTCTCTTCGCAAGTGGATAACATTCAGTATTCAGGTGTTGAGTATCCAGTCAGGGATGATCTGGCTAGTCTTTTGCATCTAACTAGATACTGAGTTTTTATTATGAAATAAAAATGCTTATTAGGCATCCTATTTGTTCATTAAAATGGCATTAAAAATTTCGGAATTCATTTTTTTCAGTGAAAGTTCATTTGATGTTCCAGGTGCTTCTATACGGGTTTGACCTTAGACAGCACATTTCATCTGCCAGCAGTGTTTTGGACTGGGTTTTGGCTGGCATGCCAAGGAGCTGAAAAGTCTAATGGCAGCTTCAGTTCAGCTCTTGTAGTTTAACCTTTTACAGTTGGCAGCTCATGATCCCAGGCTTCCTTTCAGAAGGGTAGTGTACTGCTTGAGAAGGAGAAATGGGCATGGGCTGACTTGTCAGAAGGCATTTGTCAGCATCATTTGTCTTGTGGTGGGCTCCCATGATGCCTGTCTGCAAAAGTTTCCCATTAAGTCTCATGTCATGAGTCTCATGTATAAGTATCATGTGACCAGTCATGTGATTGCATGTACAGGATTGAGGAGGCACCATGGTAGGTGCTTTGGAGGAATGGATTGACTGTTGCTGCTCTACATGTTATGCTCTCTTTGGCTCGCACTATAGGTGAATCCAAGGGATGAATCCTGAATGCTCTGCCAGTAGATAGTGGAGACTACATTCCCAGAGAGATGGCATTCATTGACGCATTGATTCTCTACAGGGTGGCCCTGGTCACAAATCCAAGCAGAGCGTCTATGTTAACTGGGTCGGGAACTTGGTGGACCAGCTTCTCTCCAGAAAAGTCTTTTAATATAAGCCAAGTTCTCATACTCCAGGCTCTTGATGAAACTTGAGATAATTACCTGCATGAATCATTCTGCTGCTCTGTTTATGCCTAGTCAAGGACTGTGGACAGAAATCTCCACCCCTTGTGAGACATTTTCAGATCAAGTATTTATTACTTGGGGGAGCTCCACATCTGAAGGCATGTGAAGGAGTCAACATGATGCTGCGCTTGATTTAATTACTTCAACATGCTGCTCAAGGGCCACTGGCATGGTCTGAACTTTCCATGAAACGCTCAACAGGGACTCCATGACACCTCAAAGGGCCCGCCCACCTTTGCCTCAAAAGAGTACCAGCTTTCCGCTCTCTAACTACTGTACACACCCGTTACTGTGTACTTGAAGACTCTCACTATAATTACATTGTAAAATAAATTGATGCCGTTTGTCCTGGGGGCCAGAGATTCTGCGGTTGTTTGAACAAGTGATGAGGAGGGAAAGTAACTCCATGGCAACCAGTCCATTAAGTGATTTAAGAGGTCTCATTCAGTCATCAGTTGTGTACACAGTTCTGGTGACCTGTATGTAGAGGTTATTGAATGTACCTGCTGGTCAGCTCAAGTGTAGTGATTTTGATAATCCTTTAAAGTACAAGGACCAGCAATGGAGAGTTCATGCCACGCTTCAGTGTTCTGATACCCCTGTTCTCTTTTTCGCTACTGGCATTTTCATGTTTTTTCTCTATGTAAAGTCTCTTTGTGCTTATTATGTGAGATTTTCTGTATAATTTGATGGTTAACTTTTCTCTCCTGTTGTCTACTATTCCTATATACTTCAATGTAAAAAATGTCATTTTATGGCTGTTCAGTATATTCACAGGTTCATATTTTTTCTGTAATACAGGCTTCTCTTCCTTACTGTCATATGAGACAGTGATGAGAGTACTCATGATATTTCCAGATGTCCTACTTGAGATACTATGGACCTGTATTTCAATTCTGTCCACAATTACAGTAGTTTAACATCAGTGTCAAGTGCAGATGGCACTGCCTCTACAAAGAAACGCTGAATTGGATGTGAGAATAGCTACTCCAGGGTCCACTTTATATGAAATACATGACTGATGTGAAGGAGGAGGTTTGTATTATAAAAGGCTGATTCACTTTGTCAGCCCACAATCAAAGAGTTCCCGTGGTACGAGCTTTCGACACTGTAGCCTGGAAAGTCGGGAAATTTGTAAAGCTAATACAGAGGTTCGAGGCAGTCCTCAGTTGTCCTCTGTGCTTCGGGAGGTGACGGCTGACTTTCCAAATGATGGCTAAGCCAGTGAAAGGCCCCAGAAGCTGGAATTATCCCTTCCCTTTGGTGCACAATCCCGCAATGCTCGATGAGAATTAAGTGTGACATAGTGGGATCGGAGAGCAGCGACAGAAACTGTGCATGGAAAAGAAGGGTTTGTCGGGGTGCGTTTTGTCCATAATCCCCTTCTGCTTCTGCTTTTCCTCAAACCTGATTTAGCATCCATATTAACATGCACACATCTAATGTAATGTGTTTCGGAGCACTACAACTATAAACAGGATGTAAATTGTTTTGCATTGAAATCTCTTGCAACAATTTGTAAGGCTGACAGTGTGCTTTTGTTGCTTAAAATCTTTGGCCTGTCTCATTCCTCACTCATGCTGTGTGCCAAACTCATGTCATTATGTGTCTGGAGTGTTGGTACTTCCTGTGATAAGAGGGCAGTCGGGGTAATAGTGTTTTTCCTCATTAACGTCTTTGGTCATTGCACATTCTCACTCATGCTGTTTGGAATAACTGGTGCGCCAAATGTGAGCGGTACCTCCTACAGTACACCTGTGGCATAAGCTCCTTTGGCCTCCTGTTAAGTACAGCGTGACTCACCAACCTGTCCTATGGCATCTTGCACAACAGCTTCAACAGAAGCAATCTGAAACACATCGTAAAAACTGCTTGCAGTGGACAGAATGCATTTCCATATCTTTCCTAAAAGCCTTGATGCTCAAATGTTCAAATGTCACCATGCTTTTTAGGGCATTAGTCACTGAAAAGTGGGCTCCACAACAGGTGGCACATAACTCCTACCATCACACTCTCAGGGTGGTCCACATGTGCAATTTGAATAGCTTTCTTGAGAACTTCCTTTAAAAACAGTAACAATGTCACAATTTCCTTTACATTACATCTATATAACAATCTATTTTCTTCTGCATTAATTCATTTAGTTGACACCTTTCTCCACATTGACTTACAATATTAAGCTACTTACAATTATTTACCCTTTTATACAGTTGAGTAATTTTAATGGAGCAATTTAGGGGAAGTACCTTGTGCAAAGGTTCTACAGATAGAGGTAGGATTTGATCCTGCAACCTTGCGGGTCTAAAGGCAGCAGCTGTAACCGTTATGCTACCGGCTGCACCATGTCTTCTTGACAGTTATGATTGTCATCTCTCCAGTCTAACATCCATCCATTCATTATTAATAGCCATATGTCCAATGTGGGATCACTGTGGTCAAGATCCTTTCCTGGAAGCATAGAGTGTGAGGCAGTCAACACCATGGATAGGATGTGAGCTTATCACAGCGTTATATAACATTTTTTTCTATATTAACTTGTTGCTTCTTAATCTTAACTTCTTATGGGATATACTAAGTGTTGCTAACAGAAAGGCAAAAGTTTTGTGTCATAAGTTTCTTCATCCTGGAAATTTCTTTTTCCAGTCTAAAGGAAAGAGCATAATCTGGTTGTGGTTTGACCCATAACATATCCTGTTGATGTCCCTCAAAGAGGACATTGGCACAGGTTTGTAAATTCATCTGTGACACTCGAGGAACATCTTGCTGCTCATAGTGTGGACAGGTTGATGTTGATGTAGTATTAGGTGTGCCTTGAAGTAACAAATCCCTTTTTTGTGCTACTAGTAAAGCCTGCTGTTGAAAGTGCAGGATTTTTTTGCTTAGGTAGCAGAAGATATCATTTCACTTTTTTTGTACTGGAAATAGTAACCCCACCGTGGATTATGGTTAAATCCCAACTGAGGATTGCTACACTGGGTACCAAGGAGGGGGATTACTTTCAGGTGTTACACTTTGTAGCGGTGACCCCATAGCTGCAAGGGTTTCATCTCTGTGACATTACCGGAAAGAGTGTAAACCATGTCGCGTAGTGGTTAGAGTCATCATCTTCCAGGTCCTCGGTTCAAATCGCCACTCCTGCTGTAACACCTTGGTGAAGGTTCTTATACTGAATTAACACAGTAAAAATTACCCAGTCATATGATTAGGCAAATTATACAGCTGGATAACTATTGACAAAGCAGACAACTACTTTGTACTTCTATAATGTCTACTCTAACTGGAGTTTAAGTGTAACTCAATTCTTAGTTCTGATATACATTGATGTTTAAATGTGTAAAAATGTATGTAAATATGTAAAAATAATACTCGGCAAGAGTATACTGTCTTTGTGCCCTGCTTTAGCTGGAAAAAAACTGTATTATATCAGGGTGCATTTCTTAGCAAAAAAAAAAAAACAATATTAGAATTCATATTAAGTTTTTGGTTTGATAGCTCATATTGACAGAAACCTTTGTAAAAGGTTTTTAATGATTTTTGAAGTACCAGAGTGGGCTGATATTATCATTTACACGTGCGTGAACATTAATGTAAGACTGAACGTGAACTTGATGTTAATGAAGCAGTCAAAACAAATTAATTTTGTCTTTACTCACTGTAGAAAAAGATTGGAGTAAATCAATTTCTGTCGATATTTATCCATTAAATTTCGTTGCTGCCCAGTTACCAGATCTATTTTAAGATGCAGCACAAAAAGTTTCTGATGGTTGGGTTAACATGCGCCATTCGGTTATTGGGGGGGCATCAGTTACACATCTCACTGGAAATATTTGAGTAAATGAGAATCAAATCATCATCCTCTGCTTTTATACATAACGTCATTCTGTCCTCGTGCGTCTGAAAACCTTATATTACACTGCCATTAGAGTGTCATAGAGCACTTGCTCAGCTCAGAGAATGTGCTAATTTCACAGGAACATTTAATTGCCCCACAAAAAGACCAAGCTGTCATGACATGTGCTGCAGGAATCTTGGGACGTGTTGATGTGGCATCCAGAGAGGTTATGTTTTATAATTTGTAGGTCGGTAACTCTTGAGAAGAGGATACGGAATAAAACATTTTGCACGAAATACAGGTTGCCCCTCGCTTGCTGGTGTGTCATTGGGCAGAAATGACTGAGGAGCAGTTTAATCTGTGCTGGAAATGAATGGAAATTTTTTCTGTAACTTTCTGTTGTGTGTCCAGTCGGAATGACAGGTAATGGTTGTTGGGGACGGAAATTGAAGCCCGTACACTCTTCGTTTGTATGCATCGCTGTGTTTGCGCTATCTGTCTGTGCATCGTCTCACATGTCTCTCTCAACCCATTTGTTATCTGATTTTAGGTTTGACAAGGATTTTTTTTTTGTTGCTCTCATAGGAAAAAGTTGTTTTGTGCCAACTGGAGAAATGGACGAAATCGAATCGTGAAGCATTAGGTTCAATTTCTGAAGCTGTAATATAAGGATTTTAAGTTGGTCCTCTTTCTTAAAGCTGTAAAATATTAGGTGTTAGTCATGCTTTCAATTGATTTTTCCTCCCAATGAAACTGCTGTCAATACCTAATAAGAAAATCTCCTTCAGCAGGGCTCTTCTAACCCTGCGCTGCCCGCGGTGAGCTGGAGAAGCCGCATGTCTCTCTCTTAGGCCCTTTGTTGAGGTGCACGTGGCCATCGAGTGCCTACAGCCTGGTGGGATGGCTTCATTTACATGGATTTATTTTCACATTGATCTGCTGGACGACGGTGAACAGTTTTCCATTTCCTACCGGCAGAATTGCGCTGCATGTCGTGCGGTGTCTTGCGGAGTCAACCGCAGCTGGACGAAGGCCTTGGAGATGTAGGCTGAAGCACGTTTTTGCTCTGGACTTTTGAGTAAGACTTTGGAAGCCACAGTAATACCACTGTACCTCTTGTGGAGAGAGAAGGCGATAAACATCTATTTTGGTCTATTGATTAATTTTTTTCCCCCTTTGGCTATTTTGCTTTATGCAGTGACTTCCGGTTGAGGTACACAGCAACGTTCACCAAAGGCTGTGTACGTGTGTTTACATCTTGACTTTTCTTCAAAGCAGCATACGCTGATTTACCCTTTTATAAAGCTGAATATTTTCACTAGAGCAATATAGAGTAAGTACCTTGCTTAAGCGTACCGCAAGATGTAGTAGGATTCGAACATCCGTCCTTCGTATTTAAAGGCAACAGCTTTACAACACCACCAACTGCCTCTTTTAAAGTTTTAAATTGAAAATGTAAACTTGTTTTCCGTGAAGTTGACATGTCTTACACTTTGCCTTCCCTTAACTGTCCACTGTTGTCCAGTGGCCCAGGTCAGATACAAATACAAGGCTATCAGCTCAAGTACCATAGAATTTGGCTTCATTGTCCATGTTTACTGTGTCCCCTAGACCTATCATACATGTTGAATTCATTTTCATAGTTATTTTGTGGAACATTTTGAGTGTCAAGTTCTGTTTTTGCATATTTAGAAGAATCAGTATCCATGTTTGAATGTGATATATGCCATCATGGCTTGCCTTTATTCTCAGTGTGCTCTTTTCTCTTCCCGTGTCCACCAAGGTCTCAGTCTTTATATTGTAATAATAATCTGTTTTAATAATTTATAACGAGAGTCAAGAGACGTCTTCATTGCTCTGGGTAACGGACGTACTTGGCCCTGTTCGGAGGGGGAGTGTGTAGTGTGTGTGTGTGTGTGTGTGTGTGTGTGTGTGTGAGTAATGAAAGAACTGGCTGCATTCACCTTCATTAGGCTGCTCAGTTTTCAGCTTCCAGTTTCCCTGACAACTAGAGGACTCATTTCATTTCTCCTCTTTGATTAGCAACCCATGCATATTGCAGCATGGGGAAGTACACTGGGGTGACCTGTGGGACCACTGAGGGCCAACCGGGCCCTGCTCTGGGGGATGCTTCCTACACGTCGTGCCCCAGTCCTTGGATGCTGGTGGCTCATTGTTGGCAGTTGTCTCTCCCTGGCAACTGTGCTCACGGAGCCTCTACTGAGGTGATGGTGCACATGGACCCTGTGTAAATGTATTGCTTTACTAAGTGAGGAAAATTTTGACCACACACATAATGATATCAACACAGCATCCTTCACTGTGAGATTGATTCCGGTGTGGTTCTAATCATTCCTCTTAGGCTTGCATTGTCAAGAGTCTCCAAGGGAGAAAAAAATGTGGGAGAAGGGGCAGATATACAAATAGTATCATCCATCCATCCATCCATGAGAGAGTTGCAGTAATCAAATTGGGATATCAGTATGGCCTGGACAAGAAGTAACAAATTATTTGTTGCAAGATAAGGCAGATGCTACGGATGTTATGCAGAATGTATCTGTAAAACCAGATTATGGAATGTATGTGTTGAGAGAAGCAGAGACGTAGGGCGATCGTTACTCCCTGACTCTTAACCGATGAAGTAGGTGAAATGAGCAAGTTGCCCAGTTTGACAGAGAGTTTCTGACGGGAGAACGGCGAGATCTCAGGAGAGCTCAATGTCGGAGAGGTTGAGTTGTAGATGGTGGTCAAGCATCCAAGCAGAGAGGTCCGAGTGGCAGCCAGTGACGCGTGAAGAAACGTCTGTAGCTACAGCAGGGAAAGAAAAGAAGTATCTGGTATCTTCGGTGTAGCAGTGGCAGGAGAATCTGTGAGAGGCAGTGTCCAAACCAAGGGAAGAGGTGTAGATGGAGAAGAGTAGGGGGCCATCGACTGAGCCCTGTGGAACACCAGTTGTGAGAAATTGAGGAGAAGACAGGGAGCCATGCCAGACCTCAGTTCTACCCATGACTGACGGAACAAATGGAGATTTAAACAAATTACAGCTGCATTCATGTTTCTGTCCTGCAGACATATCCTGTTTATCCTACATATATATGTGATAAATAATGTTTCAGTACTCCTGACCTCCACTTCTGCATCCCTTGCTCTCAGAATTTTGTTTATGCAGATCAAGAGGCTTCAGCATGTAAATCTGGAAATTCATAATTTTAGAATCATGTTTACTTGAACCAGTTCCACCCAAGATATTTACAAATTTCTTGTGTCGCTACTTGGCTTGACTAATAGAGACACGAGTGTGTTTTCCAAGAAGACGACTCAGGGCGTCAGTGTGTGTAGGGAAAGCCCTTGGTATGAAAGGACATCTTTTCTTTTCTTTTCACTAAAGCGGGACTTTATCACGATGTTGCATTTGCATTTTGCCAGTAAACACTAGTGCTCCTATATAAATGCTAATTTATCGGTTCCCTGAATTATTTAAATGTGGCTGCAATTTGCTGAAATCTCCATTTGTTCCATAAGCCACAGGTAGCGGAGCCGTGGAGCCCATCTCAAGGCTCGTCCATGACTTGGGGGGTCCTTCATGTGATTTTATTTTTCTTCTCAAGTTTCTCTTTTTTTCTTCCTTGAGGTGAAACCTATCAAAATCATTCATTGGGCTGTCCTTGAAATATTTTTATCAAGATTATAAGCGAGCACATGTTTTCAGCGAATGTTCTCTCCTCCACTTTATTCCCTGCTACATATTTATGTACCGTGACTAATGAGTAACCATTAGACGCTTTTTTAAGAAGATCTCTTGCCTTTCCCCGCTAGGTGGCTGAGCACCCTGAGGCCATTCGGGGTTTGCTGTACACATGGCATGTCACACATCTCGTTGTGTAATTCCTGCTGTCAAGCGCGCCGTTGCCACGGATACTGCATCCTGCAGCTGTATCAGCGTGCTCGAGGGAACTCGTGTTGACTCCACGCGTCACCGTGATTAGCACGGAATTAGCCGAGCCGCGGCGGGTGGGGTGGGAGCGAGCGTTCGGAGGGTGGGCCGGCCCCAGACCTTGGAGGGGGGCTCATCGCTCATCCCTTCGGAGAGGTTCCCGGAGCAGATAGCAGCCGGTTCGTGCAAGTAGGCCAAGGGAAGGCGGCACAAATCCTTCACTCGTATCCAGTGAATTTCTTATTATTTACAGTGACAAGGGATCGTTGTCAGTGTTTGTCACCCCCCACTTGTCTGATCGTGACCAGTCATTCCACAGAATCACACTGTATGTTTTTTTTTAATCATGTTGATGTGGTAGTTATCATGTTTTTATAGCAAGCTTACATTTAAAATTAAATATTGTAATAAAACAGCATAATATATCAACAGTAAGACAGTAACATAGAAAGTAGTAAGTGAGTTTTTAAAAAAGCATGTATTCTGTCGACACAATGCAGGTAAATCACTTCAGACATCGAAACTGATTTTTTTTAAAACACTTTGTGTTACATTTGATCATTTTACAGTTTTTTCCCTAATATTTGAAAACGATTGTGGAAAATACATTTTAAAAATGATATTGTGATGCACTGGACTTTCAGGTCATTTTCCAATATCCTGTCACCCGTGGTCTGGTCACACATGGATGTACCGTACGTGTGATTTTCAGCAGGTTTATACGCGAAGGTCATCAAAAACTGTTACAGTTGTGCCGAATTATTCATTATGGTCCCTCAAAAATAAAATATTCCAGTAGAAAAGCACAAGCGGCCGGAGCCTTTCAGCCGTCGCCACAATGTGTTATTGACTTGACCACGGTTCACTCAACAGCGACGTTTCCAGCGTGAATAAAAGCGTCTACAAGCCTCCACCTTTGTAACACGGGAATCGGCCCGCTGTTATGAGTCTGCTATAATGGCATTTAAAAGTGCCACATATTTTATTATTTTTTATGCTTCACATACTGTGGTGAGTAGATAATGGACACGGAGCTTTTATAAATCAGCACTACAGTACCGAATAGCTGAGATGTTTTAGAGACCAGCAGTGAGTAATACATACAGGCGATGTGTAGTTTATTAAAAGGAGCAACTTATTTTCTCTCGCCTGCTTTTATGCCTCGGCCTCATTGTAAACACCGTACGATCGATACGAGAAGTAGGGGCTCCGTTTTTATGTCTGTTTTTAGAACAGCCCAGTTGGCCTGTCGATACCAAAATAACACTTGCGTTCGTCCTAGATCGCCGTGCAGGCGTGGCTTAGGGTCATTCCGCTGTCCTAGCCACACGCGACAGTGGAGTGCCGGTCGTTCGGTGCGGCGCCACCAGACACGGCACATCCCTCGACGAACCTTTAACTAATGGCGAAACGCTGTCGATCCGTGGCCGATGTGTGCGGATGGTCCGGTGCGGGTACCGCCGGTGCCTCACGCCTCTCGGGCTGCGGGTTCGGACACGGGTTCGAATTCGCCTCAGCCTGAGACGAGTTTGCCTGCTCTCCCCCGCGTTTCCTGGCTTTCTTCCAGGTGTTCTGGTTTCCTTCCAATCACGGTTGTCTGGCATCCCTTCGCGGATGTGTCCTTCCTCACACCCTGTGCTTCCGGGGGAGATGCGGACCACCGTGACCCTACACTGGACCGGTGCTCTTTGAGAACGATTGACTGATGATGGCGAGACCCCCAGTTTCGATGCTACACGTCAGACCTCCTGGTTGCGAAGGAACTCTCTGGGGGCAGCGAGAAGAAGCTGTAGTGATGCGTCGCACGCTTGCGTTTGCCCCACATTCCTATAAATGTGTTTTGGTGGCGCTGCTGGTCGGGGTTCGAGTTTCTGCATCTTCCCTTCCGTGCTTCTCTCCTGCCGCAAGTGTTGCGCTTAATTCACCAAAGCGAAACCATTTCTTTCTAATTAAATTTAGTTTTATTTTACACCACATAAACGCTGGCAGCAAGTGTGAAGAGACTGGCAGAGCACTTTTTATTGCGGCACCCAGAGCCCCTTGAGCTGCTGCCCCTCCTGCTTTCTGTTGGGCGTCTGCAAGGCAGCCAGCGACCGGCGTGCTGCTCTCTCTTGTCTTCCGTTCCGCGCTTGTTTCTGAGCTGCGACACGAAGACGGGCGGTAGTCTGAAGCACAGTCCCCCACACTCCACAGCATCCAAGATGTGTTGATGCTTCCACAGAAATAAATATGACTATTATTTTCTTACTCTTTATTTAGACACCTTGGCCTTTGTTCAAGGACACTGACATTGTTACATAATCAGCTTTACCATGATTTACCTATTTGTGCAGCATGTTATTTTAATTATGTCACAGCAGCAGGTAGAGTAGTGGTTGGAGTTGCTGTCTTGGGATCCAGAGGTTGCAGGTTTGAACCCCACTTCCTGCTGCAGTGCCCTTGATCAAGGTACTTACCTTGAGTTGCTCCAGTGAAAATGACCCCGCTGTATCAGTGTAAATCATTGTAAGTTTCTCTGGAGAGAAGCTTTTGGATAAATGAATGAATATAAGTGTGGAGTAGGGGGGCGCAGTGGCGCAGTGGGTTGGAGCAGGTCCTTTTCTCCAGTGGGTCTGGGGTTCGAGTCCCGCTTGGGGTGCCTTGCGACAGACTGGCGTCCCATCCTGGGTGTGTCCGCTCCCCCTCCGGCCTTACGCCCTGTGTTGCTGGGTAGGCTCCGGTTCCCTGCGACCCCGTATGGGACATGCGGTTCCGAAAATGTGTGTGTGTGTGTGTGTGTATAAGTGTGGAGCCTCAACCTTTGGACTCAGTGTCTAGGTTTGAACCTAACTTCCAGCTGTAGTACGCTTCACCAGGGAACTTGCCCTAAATTGCTCAGAGTTTTAAAAAAGATAATGAAATAAAATAGAAAAATGAAATAAAATGTATAAATGGTTAAGTAATTTCAAGTTGCTTTGAAGAAAAGTTAATTGAATGTTCACGATAGCTCACGGTAAGTTCATGGTAAGTACCTTGTTCTACAGCAAGAGTGGGATTCAAACCAGCAACGTTCAGTTTGTGATGCATTTTGGATGCTCCATAATGTTTTTAAAGTTGCCAGATTTGGATCTCTGCCCTCACAGCATCACCGATCGATTGGGGGTGGGGGTGGGGGGAGCAGGGGGAGGATCCCACCTCGGTGGGCTTGATGGGGAACGTTGGCGTCTCCTGCAAACCTTTGACTTTTCTGTCCTCGCGCAGTGCAGTAACTTATGAAATAAAATAATTTATAATTTACTTGCCGTTTCAATGAGTCCACAGATGTGGCGGAAACATGAGTGCAGCTCTGCAGATCTGCATAAACACAAACTCTTCTGTTGGCAATGTTAAGGTTATTTTAATGCACAGTAATGAGATTAGAGGCGGAAATGTGCTTGATTGCGATGGACGCTCTTTGGCCAAATGGGCACAAAACTTATTTAATTCTGAGTGTAAGAGACTGGTAAAACCCAGTGTTACACCGCTATATATTTTATAAGCATTTTCATAGTTCCCTCGTATTGTAATTATGTCTTTTAATAGGTTCATGACCTGTTTTAACCCAAAGCCAGATAACATTCAGCTGGGATTTCCCTCCCAGTCCGACGTCTCTTGTGCTGTGTGACGGCGCCGTCGAAGCCCAGCGGTGCCTTGGGTGCTCACACAATTATGTGTTTCTTTTGTGAATAGTTACCCTTGCCAGGGCTGCTGGGAGAAAACAACGTGCGCGCACGCGCGCACACACACACACACACACACACACACACACACAGAGCTTTGTGTAGAATGCAAATTTACATCAGTCCCTCCAACGCTGTCAGTTAACTTATTTGCTTTGTTCCGTCTTTTCATTTATAGATGCCTTCAGTTATGTGGTATTAAGTACTCAGCTCTTTTCAAAACACTTGTTTGAAATATACCCTGGTGCAGTGTGGATCTCTCTGAAATGGGGTATTATTGTTGTTATTATTACCGTTGTTATTGCTGCTGTTCTTTTAATATTTATTATATTTATTGGTTAGATGGCATCTCTCTCTTATATAAGCAAGGTGACTTACATAGTGAGGTTTAGAATTTAGATATGCCTCCCCGGAGCTGAAAATCCTGGGTTCAAATCCCTGCTTCAGCCGCATAGTCAAGGTACTTAACCTGAATAGATGAAGTAAAACATACCCAGCATACCCTGTGTACATGGGTAAATCGGTGTAAGTAGCTTCTACAGAGGTGTCACATGGTAAGTGGTTAATAACGATAGGGTTGTATAAGTGCAGTGCATGATATAGTGGTTAAGGACTCAGACTTGTGACCTGAAGACTGGTGGTTTAGATCCCAAAGGGTCCTTGCTGTGCCAAACCTGAATTTCAGCAGAAATATGAATCCTTACAAATGGGTGAAATTATATGTCGCTTTGGATAAAATTGTTGGCTGAGTGATGCAATAATAGCATAATCCCGGTAATGTAGGTACCAATAAGTAGCTCATAATAATAAGTCAGCTGTCAGATAATATGGGCAGCAGATATGAGGGCCAGTATTTGTCACAGCTACATGTGGAATCCTAATGGGGACCCCGTGTGCATTGTGCTGCTCCCGCCAGCCATGTGATGGAGATGAAAACCTCAGCAAAGTGTCCTTTATGAAGGACATAAATGTGGTCTGAGTTACTGTAAATACCTGTACATGTCGGAACACTGTTCTTGAGTCACCGTGTGACCCTGTGCAGAGCGAAGCCTTTGAGAGACTGCGGTCAGCCCGAGTCCAATGGCTGTGGATGTCTCCTTTTGCGTTTATTTATCCAACACTTTACTCTAAAGTGACTTAAAATGTTAAGGTAGTGAAACTTTTTTTTGCCCATAATGCAGCTGGGTTATTTTTACTGTATCAGTTCATGGTGAGTACTTTGATCTAGGGTACCGCAGCAGGAAGCGGGATTCAGACTTAGGTCTTTCGAGTCTAAGGGCCACATCCTTGACCGCTCTGCCCCCTGCTGACCCCTTTTAACTTGCTTTGCCCGTTTTCGGAGTCAGGTGGCGCTACACCTGTCCGCTGCGGTTCCCGTTGCCGCTCTGGGACAAGGCGCCGTACTGAAATTCTGAGATCGCCCGTTACTATTCATAGGAGGTGGAATTTGAGCGCTTTGCTGAGAGCGAGGCAGAGTGGACAACTTGTTTTCCGTTCGCAGAATAACAAATGCAGATTCCCGAGCAAGGTCAGGGGCTTCTTTCGTCGCCCTGCTTCCCTCGGGCCCTCAAGGCCGGTGTCTTGCACTCACGGTGCTTAACGTACAGGATGTCAACCTTGAGAGCCGAAACACTTAAAAAGGGTCCTTGGAGCAGCGCTCAGGTGTTCAGAGATAACATGGAGAAGATGTTCTGGAATGTCAGCACACTTTTTCCTTTATTACCCTTATTTTTGTTGATTGGAATGAGAACGCTGGAGGAAATATTAAATACCTAAGTACCCAGCTGAATACAATCACTTAAACTGTTTATACAGTTGGGTCATTTTTACTGTGTCAGTTCAGGGTAAATACCACAATCAAGGGTTCTACAGCAGAAGAGGGGACTTGGACTCAAGACCTTCCAGCTGCTCCTACATGTTCAGTTCATCTCATTGATTGTTGTTTTGGACGTTTTGTGGCGCTATAAGCAAAATAGGAACTTTGATGTTTGTTTTAAAAATGTGTGGCCCAAATAATCCTGCGTCAAACTTAGTCAAACTTTCCCAGCTAATGAACCGTTTGATCAATGAGCAGTTACTTGAGTTTGTAACGCTGTGTCAAGGAAGTAGCTTTGTGATTGATTATTCTGAATTGAACCGGGTGCTAAATTAATTTGTACAGACAAATGAAGGAAGCTGTTTCATTTACTACATGAAAAGTGATGCGTAAAACAACACGGGGGAGGGAGGGTTGTGGACCAGCACCGTACCATGAATTGATACAGTAAAAAATATCCAGCTGTATAAATGACTAAATCACTAAGTAGTTGAATGTACAAACCTCACACTGTAGGTCATCTTGTGGAAGAGTGTCAGTTAAGTAATGGTTACTAATGTAGTTTACTGTATTTTACTGGGCTGTATAAATATTTCTTCCAGTGTTTTCAGTGCAGTCTTGAGCTCATTCCCATTTTGCCCTGTGATTACAGCGCTATAATTCGTCCAACACTGTTGCATGTGACACAGACACGAGTCCTAATGCATCGTACATCCCCCTGGACGGAGGCGTCTGATAAATAAGGAAGTGCGGCGGTGAAAGTGTAACGAAGGTACCGTCCAAAGTGTCGTCAGTTAGTCGGAGGAGCAGCCGAGCGAGCGGCGTAACGGAACGCTTCCCTTTTCAGCTGGAACGTGCCGCTGGGGCCGTTTGTTCGCGTGCCGGGCACCCGCGCCCGTGCCTTTGTGCTCGGCGACACGCGGTCCCCTCTGTTCACGGGCGACCTTTAGCGTGCCGCCACGTCCTCGCTTCCGAGCCGTCTGGACGGGTGCCAAGGTGCCGCCGCGGGCCCTTTCCGGCACAGTGCGGGGCAGCCCCTCCGCGCGGCTCCGATAGCACCACCGTGGGGGGAAGGGTCGATTCGCCGTCGCTGAATTACCAGCAAAGGTTACTCTTTTATCTCCTGATGTCAGAGAGGATAATGATCTTAATTGTGCTCTGTCCATTGAGAAGAACATTAGCTATGTATGAGGTAAAATAAAGCACCTCATTAGCACAGTTAATTTTTAATGAGCATGTCCACTTTTACTTTATCTTTACTTATCCAGGTAGCTTAGATCAGAGGAAGTTAGAATTTACGGTGGGTTATTGGCTGAAAGGTAGGTGGCCGTGTAAAGTAGAAAATACAGACCAGTGTATAATGAGCACAACAAAGAGTATTAATAAATCGACTAATTATCACTTTTGTGCTAACGTAGCGGGTCCAAGACGAGCTGTATATTCTGTGAAACACCCGCTGGTAGGTTTACTTTCCTTTTACAGCCCCAGAAAGGATTCTAGAGTCGTGCCGAGGCTCCGATCCCAGTCAGACAGCGTGTGGAGCAGGGTTCATACTGGATGAGCTGCCATTCATCACAGGGCATTCAGACACACACACTCACACCTTAACACACTCAAAGTGACCTATGTTTCATTGAGTGCCCAGGGGGCAACTCTGTAAGCGCCTCAAGGTACATTCAGACCCACAGCTCTGGCATGGACCACACCGAGCAAAGCCGTGAGGCTAATGATGGGCACTGACTCAGACTTTCTGGATTCAGCTAGTCTTGAACTACTCTTTATTCATTCGAATAACTAGTCTTTTTTCTAGAACTCTTAAACTGCACGAGGTGTTGGGGAAAAGGTTCAGAGCAACTGGAAGAGACTCCAACTTCCGCACTCTTGGGTCCCAGGTCCTTCTCTGTCTGTCACTCCAGGGGAACTCATTTTACTGTTAACAGACGGGGCACAAATAGGGGAGTCATGGCAACTCGGTGTTTAACACGGCATATGTGTTAGGGTGGTATGGTGACTCGCCTCGCAAACAAGTGGAGGAGTGCATGTGGGTGATGTTCCATGTATGGCGGTGTGTTCTCTCTCCCCACGTGTCACAGGTTACTTTGAGATTCATTCTGGACCCCCGAGGGGCTCATCCTGCTGCGTACAACCAAGAGCAAAGTGTGCTGGGAGTGTAAGTCCAATGGCAGAAGGGTCACTTAGATTCCTTTATTGATCTCATACTTTTCTCCAAAGTGGCTTACAGTGTTAAACTACTTACAGTGATTTACTGTTTATACAGCTGGGTAATTTTAGTGTATCAACCCTGGGCAAGTACTTAAAACAAAGGTACTGCGGCAGAAATGGGATTTGAACCCAGGTCCCTCAAGCGCAAACTATTGGCCCAACCACTGTGCCTCCTGCTGCCTGTTATCACTTCCTGTGGCATAATTGGGCCTTGCCGTGGTCCTTGTAGCGTTAAGCCCTGGTGTAATCTGGGATTTAGTTCGGCCTAGCGGTAATCGTTTCTGCATGCCGTACGGCGAGAGGCGGCTTTGTGGTGCGTAGCCAGTGAAACAAAACCCTCGGCAAATGCAGGGAAGAGCTGGCTGGAGAGGGGACGACTCCACAACATCAAGGTCTTTGATTCCCTGTAAGAAGGACGCCTTCTTTTTCACTCTGGTTAAGGGCCATGTGGGGTTGCCCGTTTCCTTTAGGCTGCTGTTTCAGTGCAAATCCTATTGGTGGAAACTGACCGATGAGACGGCAGTGTGTGTCGAGGGGTAATTTAACACGCTTTGTGTGACACAGGAGGCATTTTGGGGGGAAAATGTGCGGCACAGTAGAAACCCTTATCAACACGTTTACATTTATTCATTTATCTGACCTTTTTTCCAAAGCGACTTGCCATTTTAAGCTACTTACAGCTATTTGCCCATTTATATTTATTGCATAAGCCGTCATTTACCTATAAGTCATTCATTGCATTGGCCATGAAATAAAACAGGTTGCCCCCTTCACGCTCCTCGTTCAGTGACAGATGCTGATGGCTGTCAGTTAATAAAACTCGATTCTCAGAAACATAACTGCAAAATCTGTGTGCCCTTATGTTCCTTGTTTGTCTGTTTTTCATGAGGAGGTGATTTGTAATGGAATATGTAAAGCAATAATGTTTAAGAAATTGTGGAAATTCTCTGATCGACTCTCAGCCCTGTAGAAGCGTACTCTTTATACACCCTTTCTTCGTAATCGCCGTAAAACCATCCGTACCACATTTTGTATGAGGTAAACCTCTTCCACATATTTCCTCTCTCCCTTTTTCTGCCCATCATTAATATGTGGGTCATCCGTGAAGGGGAGTGATAAATTACAATTACACATGCGCTCCGTTCATCTCCATAAGGAAGCTTGTAGCCGTAATATATCGTTATCAGCAACATGATCGAATGCGAGTGGCAGAGATGCCGCATGCCGATGTCCGACTCCACGCATCACCTGCCATCCCACATATATGGTAATGATGTTAAGTTCACCGTCCTGCCCATGAATGTCCTTACTGGTGGGTGTATCGACACAGCGGCTGCCCTCATGGGGAGCTGAAACTGGAAATTTTAGGTGATTTTATTTGTAGTGGAGAGCTCAGCACTATTGGCTGTACCTTAAAAATGTGTGATAAGTACAAAGGGGAAAGAATCAGCAGAAATTTACACCTAAATTGCATCAAACAAGTCTGTCTATCTATCTATCTATCTATCTATCTATCTATCTATCTATCTATCATGAGATTTAAAGTATAAGATTATTAAAATGACCTAAAATACTGTAGGATCATTAAAAAATATGAGATTTATTTGTTGAAACTTTTTTGATTTTGAATCATGTTTGTGTGTGTGAAGAGGGGTGCGGTGGCATGGCGGCACAATGGGCTTGGCCCTCTGTCTGTTCGCTGGTGGTTCTGGGGTTCAAGTCCCGTCTGTGGTGCCCTACAATGGACTGGCGTCCCGTCCTGGTTGTGTCCCCTCCCCCTCCAGCCTCTACGCCCTGTGTTGCCGGGTTAGGCTCCGGTTTGCCGTGACCCCGCTCGGGATGAGCGATTTCAGACAATGTGTGTTTGTGTGAGACAGAGGAGCAAACTTTCATTAATATGCCTCGACTGAATTGCCATCTGTTTTTGGCATTTAAATCCTGCTTCTGCGCTTTACAAGGTCTCCACTTTTTTTCGGAGGGATTTCTTCAGAAAGAGTCCCTTTCCAATTAGAGACAAAACAAAATTGGACTGTTTCCTGGCACTCAGCTTCTTTGCCCTAATCCTTGTTAAACTTCAAAATGTCAGTAATTTTTTCTACACTTGTTTGTTAAACTTTCTCATCAAACCGTATCTTCATGATTTAAAAAAAAAAAAAAAGAAAAATCATATTACACACACACACACACACACACACACACACACACACATTTTCAGAACCGCTTGTCCCTTACGGGGTCACGGGGAACCGGAGCCTACCCGGCAACACAGGGCGTAAGGCCGGAGGGGGAAGGGGACACACCCAGGACGGGACGCCAGTCTGCTGCAAGGCACCCCAAGCGGGACTTGAACCCCAGACCCACCGAAGAGCAGGACTGCGGTCCAACCCACTGCGCCACCGCACCCCCAAAAATCATATTATTTATCAAAAATTTTCTGGCACGTTTCCAACCGGTTATCTCCCTAAACCAGCGGTGTCAGTTGCTCTGGATTTCTGCTCTACTCCTCTGTTTATGGCCAAAGATGGACAGTACATAGAAAGACTGGAAAAATACCCACGGCATCCTCACGAGCATCAAAACAGATGCAATGAAATTTCCCGTTGTCTTACACACACGCATCCCCTTGTCATGTACTCTCTCTCTCCCGAAATTCAGCACGTTGAGTCATCGGTCCTTGAGCTGCTTAAATATTCGGTTTTGTGAATGAGGGAGCCCCTGAGAGCTTGAATGCGGGTTACCTTGAGCTACCGCTTGGAGAGTCGACCCGAGTTCAACTGCAATGTCACGGTGGCGTCTCGGTGACGTCCCCTCACTCGGGAAAGACATCATTCTCATTAATAAAAGTAACATTAATAATGAAATTTCTAATATGAATTAATTTGGCCAATGCTTTTCTCCAAAGCATCTTCCACAGATTTACTCCTGTACACAGCGGGGTACGTTCATTGTTCAAGGGCACTCCAGTGAGAGGTGGGATTCAAATTTGACACCTTTGAGTGTAAGACAGAAGTTGTAACCACTATGCCCCCTGTTGCCCCCACCCCAAGCAGTTGTTCTTCTGCTCTCCAGATGTGTCTTCCTCCAAACGGCCCTGCTTCCCAGTGTCGGGTGCGATTTCTTCTCGAAGATGTTACTTCAGGAGGTTATTTGATGGGGCTCGAGACTCACTTTATGGCGCTGCGTTAAGGTGCTTCCTCTGGAATCAAATCAGGCTCCCGAGGGGGACTCCTTTCTGGGTTTTGGACCTTCGGCGTCGCGTTACACCTTGCGTTCAAAGTTCAATAGCGACTTTTAAGGCTAAATTGATCTGGGGCACGGCCGAGAGCAGGGTATTCCAGGAGTGCTCCCCTTCTTCCAAACTGCTGGCTGGCAGGAACACGTGTTCCGGAGCTTCTCCACGGTTCGACCTGTAGGCCCGCGTTCCTTCCCGGGCGAGAGCACGCGCCCCTCCAAGGCAAGTTAATGATGGCAGCTGGAGTCGCCGAGGCGTGGCGCGCCAATGAGCTGGGGGCGGCGGCGGCGGCGGCAGCTTTGCAGGAGGCTCCAGAGCGCGATGGCGGGTGACCGAAGGGCCCCCATTAAAGTCGGCCTCGCCCTCCAGACCACATCTATATTTGACGCGAATTAGCTTCTGGGCTTAAACGGCGATGATTATCCTCACCTCCTGCCAAGGAAGTGCTCCGCAGCCCGAGTCGTGTCAAAAAGTGTGCTGTGGGAACCTTTCATCTTGACCGCTCATGAATTTCAATTCTGACGAGTGGTTTTCCTCGCCTTCCCCAAACACGCTCAGACAGATATCCGAGGAGACAGAGATGTGCTCTCAGCAAGCGTGACTTAATTTCATATCAAGCCGAGGATTTGCACGCTTTTATGTGCTCGTGTCACACGCCCGCCTGAGTATTCCTCGTTTGTCCTGACATTAAAAAGACAGCAGCACTTACTCGCTGACTTTCCTTTACCGCCTGTCCGAGTCCAAGCGGCGGCCGTCTGGAGCCTATCCCGGAATCATGGTGTACGACTCTGAGGAGGGAGCACCTGGGATGGGACGTCAGCCTGTCAAAGGACAATCTCTCTCTCTCGCTCTCTCTCTCTCATACACACACACACAGGTATTGACCCACACACGCAATGCATGCAGTTGAGAGTCACCAACTTTAACACGTCTTTGGACATGACTGTGGGAGGAAACCAGAGCACTTGAAGGAAACCCACAGAACACAGGGAGAACATGCAACCCCCCCCCACACACACACACACTGAGCTGGATATGAACCTAGCCCCCAGGTGCTGTCGTGCTGTTAGACGGCAGCGCTACCTGCTACGCCGCTGTGCCGCCCCCGACGCAGCAACAGCCGCCATGAATTTTTCATTGGTTCTCAGCTCACCTGAAAAGGTGCGATTCCATGAAGGTTTTGCTCCTTGTAACACTGGACATTGTCAGGTTGTGACGAGCTCTACTGGAACCCAGCTGCTATTTTTGTGTTCGGCTGCCCATCGCGAGGAGGGGAAGACATAACGCCAAACGGCAGTGTGAACCTGTCAGGAGCGATGTGTGTTACGGCGGTGCTGCGGCTCCTTAGCAGTGTCCAGATCCGTCGTCACGGTGAGCGTAACCTGGGGACACTTCGGCCGGACGCACCGGACAATATATATAACTCCTCTTATAAGTGCTGTCTACTTAATGTTGCTCAGGACACTGGGCCAGAAGCTCCCACTGCAAATATGGGTTTCACTCCAGCTTCTGCTGTTCTTCTGCTCAAAATATCAACGTTACAGCGTCACCATAATTTTTCAGAATTTTAGGAGAATCAGCTGCCTTTTTGGAACATCTTACAGTGCCACACGACCATCTCTGCTAAATATTGCGACCTTTAGCTCTTGTGCTGTATTTGCCCGTATCTCGGCACACCTGTATTTTCACTCTATACCCATTCTGTGTCCGTGTTCCCGCAACCTGGTTCTGTCCTGCTCTTTATTAAAAAACAGAGAGTCGACCAAAAAGTCTCCAGTGGACAAAACTGGGGAGATAACGTTCATGGCCGAGTCCGTTTGCACATGCAGATGGCCCTTACCTTCCCACAGGGTTCCCTTCCCGATGACATTGTCATAAGTCGACTTTATCATTAGCCGCAAATCCCTCTATACTCTTCTGAGCCTTAAGGACATGTGAACAACTAACATGCATGAATGCTGTGTTGTATAATAGGGCTTTGTTATATTAATACATATATATATATATATACTGTATTTTTTTTTTAGTAATTATTCATGTTAATCACAGTGATACTAATATAGAATAATAATAATGTACAGTACCAGATTTTAATTACATTTTCATGCTCCTCTATTATTTTCACTTTCATTTCTAAATCTGTTTTCTTTTGCTTTTTCTTTTCTGCACCACCAGAAATCTTTTCACTTGCTAGTAATTTTAAATGAAAATTAACTTGAATGGAATCGCAAAATGCTCTATAAATAAAGCAGCATTTTTGTGACTCAGATGCACGCTGGCCGGTCAATGAGAAATATGGTGCTTTGCTGCAGCACAGCCAGCCGATGTGATGGAGCGATAGGCGTTGGACCTTACATCCAATGAGGACTCAGAAATAAAATATTAAGGTTAATGGGGCGGTTGTCGTAAGTCACGTGTCGATGGCGGGTGCTCGGCGAGATCCATTCGACATACAGAACACCATCAACGCGGTCGGGTAACCGAGATGCAACGCAATTCGAAGAAGATGCGATAAATAATGTTCGAACAGTGCAAACCCACCGATTCACGTTTGTGACATCGGTCCCTTCTTTAAAACCATTTACTGGCCGCTTAACATTTTTGTCGGACTAGCCCTGCAAAAAGAACCAAGCGACAGAAGTGACCGTCGATCGCGGTCGCGCAGGTTCGGTCCCCGGTGCGCTGCTTTGGCCCTGCTGCCAGGCCCTTTGCTCCCGATTCATTGTAAATACTCTGAAAGAAGTGGAACGCGGCGCTCCCGCGAGGGCCCTGCCGCTACGGCTCGCTCGCTTCCCGCGCACTGGGCACACTCACTTCGTTATCTGTGCTTTTATCTGGCTAATAATATCCCGCATGATATCACATATTTCTTTTGAAGCTGCAAGACCTAAATAAGATCAACAGTCTGGGTGGGTCCTGACGGCGTGCACATTAAAGACCTCCCTCGCAGCTTCGTCTCCTCCGGATGGGAATACGTTTGCGGAGAGCAGCGCAAAGTCGGCGTTGCGCGCGAACATCTGTGGAACGAAGGAATCGTTTTCAGCAGCTTTGCTTGAAAGCGTAAACCTTTAAAGGAAGAAGTCAAGGGATATGGTTTACTTTGATAGCAAAAAGGCACTTTAAGTTTTTCTTCCTCGCTTATTCCCCTCCTCTATTCCATAGGAACTCAGAACAAGTATAGACACCCCTTTATTAGAATATGTCTTCAAAATGCACTCTGCTGGTCTTGAGCTACGTGAATATTGCACGTTCCATGTTTACATCCCAGGACGGGCCCTGCTCTTGTGCCTTCGATGAAGTCCTACGCTGCTTTATAGACAACGGGGACCTCAAAGAAGTTGGGTTAAGCTCGGTTAGGGGTTTGACTCTCGATGATTAACGCTTTATGGGGGAAAAAGGAAGCAGATTCCCCGATGACTCCAGTCGTCTATTAAGTCTGTTGCCCAGTGACCTAATGTAGAGCTGCATGCAGATAGAACAGAAATATAAAATCTCGTATTTGAAAGCGGTCGAGAAGCATGTAAATGAAATGCTGAGATAGTGAAAACCTGTTTATTTAGTTTTAAATACAGCACCAAGGGAAATTTACAGATATATATTCACATATATATAAGAACATAATTCACTATTCTGTTTGGATACATGCAATTTCTGCGATTCTGTGGGCAAACCATAAATTTATTATGTAGTCCATGCTACTGTGGCTGTGTATGTTGAACATGGGGAGTGTTCGGGGGTGTGATGATTTATTAATGGTTTGTTATGAAGGGTCCAGGGGCTCATTATGCTGGAAGATGATTTATGATGTCAGATGTCCGCAGCACGTGTGAGAACATCAGAGGCCGACGCCACACGCAGCCATCTGCGGCCAGGCCTCGGGAAAAAGGCCGTTTGACAGCGGTGGGCGGCGTTTGGCTTCCACCAGCGGCACGCCAGCTCCGTTCAAATCAGCACACCGCCACTGACAGTAATTAGGGGCCAGCGCTGAGCTCTGTAACGTCCAGTGGGCCGTGTTCAGGGTCCGTCTCAAAGTTCTTCTCGTAGAATCCGTTGCTAAGGAACCGTGTCAGGTTGATGATGCGGCGCTCTCGCTTCCTCCTCCAGTTCTGTGCCGAGAGCAGGGTCTGGTCTGGTTGCCCTCGGACGTCGTCCTGTGTACTCTGTGTACTCCAGTCTTTGCTTCTGAGTGGATTTTTAGTGTTGTGGGGACTTTCGCTACTTGTTCGCTGACCCTTGTACTGTTTTTCAAGGGCATTCGGTGAGCAAATTTGACCAGGAGTTGAGGCACCATGTCTTCCTCTGTAGCCAATTGCCAAAGATGCAGGACTCTGTTGGGTTGCATGGTCTTGACTCTTCTATCCACTTGAGTGATGTAGTTTGTTCAGTAGCTCTGAGGGACAGAGGGAACTCATTCCACCGCACTGGGACCATGACTGAGAACCGACGGGCTTTAGATTTCGGGCCCCGGATTTTGTGGCTGCTGCTGTCGATGTAACGTTTGCATTCCTCAACACACAATGAGATCATCTTTGGTAGAAATCTTTTTGATTCCCTTCCAGGTTTGGTCAGTCTTGCTCAATGGAAATGTCTTTGTACCCCATTCACTAACTGGTCCTGGTGTGAAAGAGTGACCGGTGAAGTTCATCGACCGATCGGTTGAGTTTAGCTAATCCAAGCCAGCAGGCCACTTTGCTTACTTGACCCCGGACACAGCTAGGGACAGAGACTGGGGTTGAACAGAAGGCGATGCCACCATTACCGGCGAAAAAGTCCCCCTCAAATGAGGTGTGGAAGAACCCATTTGTGGTTCCTTAGAGGAAGGTTTAAATTAGGAGTAAATGACATTGACATCTGCAAACTTACCAATACGAAACAGCATCATATCAAAATCCCCAATCGGTTTTGTCTTTGGAGGTGGCTCGCAAACACTGCCTAGATGGGAGAACAGCTGCACCACGGCCCCACAGCAGCGCCACCCGAAAGGGTGCGGAAACACGAGGAAAGAAGGACCCTCGTGGCATCCTAATGACGGCACCTGTCCCATTCCCGCTCCGCTATAACCCTTGTTTGAAAATGCAGTTTAAATATAAGGCAATGAATAAATAAAGCAGCACAATTTACATAATGGAGACTTTTATGAGCACAATGTGTGAATAGTGTGATTGTGTCCCGAAGATTGTAATGGCGCATTTTTGGCATCTGGTGTCCAATTTCGATATGCTCTGTTACAGTTGAATGTGGCTGGCCAAAGCGATGTGTGTAAAGAAGCGTTCTGCTGCTCCGAGTGTGGGTGCTGAAATAAAGGATATGACGTGGGAAATAAAGTTGGCCGTTACGACGAATGACATACGCGATTTTCGCCAGCCCTGTCCCATCGACCATATCGTGCTGTTGTGACTTCCAACAACGTCTCGCACTCTTCCTGGTGAACTTGGGATGTGCTATGTGATTTTGTAGGTGGTGATTAATGGATTTGATGTGCTCCGCACCAACACTGTTTTTCCCATCGAAAGTGTTGTTTTCGTTATGCAAATTGGCATAACATGGCGTTTCATGGGAACTCGCGCGAAGCGGCTCGGTTTCACCTACCGCTCGTACAGCCGTGCCGTTCCGAGCCCCGGGGCCACAGGAGGCCGCGCCGATCCGACCCTCTCTGAGGTGAACGTAGCGCGTGGGACGTTAACGCTCAAAGGGGATCTTCGCCGATTAGAGCAGCACATTAATTTTCGCTTGTTAAGGATAAGGGAGGGCTATGCATGTTTACACAGAAAGTACTTTTATTAATCCTCTTAATTCTGCCTTGAAGTATAGATGCATGTGGCCGCGTTGTTGTGATTTTAATTTGAATTTACAGGAACAGGTTGCATCTGATGTAGTGTGAAATGCATCTATGTAGCAACATATACAAGTGCACTGCCATTTTGTCAGGATTAATTAATTCGGCAGCTGATTAAATGCAGTGTAAAAAATCCAATTCCTTTAACATTGTTTTTGCATATCGGGCTAATTTATTTTCATTTCCACGGCTATCTGGGTAAATTGATGTGGATTACTTTCCACTTGTACACTCAACTGACTCGGAACAACTCACAAATGTAGATGCGGAAATATGGCATCAAATATAATGGACCTATTTGAGGGCCATAATTTACCTAGCGAGGCCATTAAATTCATTTAAATGTTTTATGTTTTCCACAGCTTTTCAGTTTGGCAGCTCTGTTGTCCCACTGAAAGGGAGCAGGTATCACTCTGTGTTACACACTCACACTGTGTTGCAAATATAACGTAAATCCAACGTGTAAAAATAAGAGTAATTGCTTTTATATTATTTATTTAATTGACAACTGCCTCCAAGGCATCTTACCACGTTAGGTTTGCACACTAAGCTGCTCAAAATAATTTACCAGTTTATACAGCTGGGTAATTTTTACTGTATCAGTTCAGGATAAGTGCCTTCATCACGGGTACCGCAACAGGGAATCGAACCCAGGTTCAATTTCAAGGCCAGCGGGTCTTATGCAGCTTGTGAATTGCATGTCTTATTATGGGCACTCGGAAGTGAGCTTTAGAATAAAGAGAATGATTGAAATGAATTTAACATTAATTTGCACATTGCATGTAGTGGAGTCTGTCTTCTTCCCCAGGTCAAGGTGAACGTAAGAAATATGACGGAAGTAGGAGCGCCTTCCTCCATTTTTCCCATTCAAGGCCACAGCTCCAACTGTTCACCGTCCCCCGGGTGCAGCACGCTCCAAAGGGACCTCTCGTATGAAAGCAGGAGTCGATTTCATGCCATCCTCAAGACCGGCAACCTTCAGAATCATGTCTTCACCCACAATGATATGTGGTCAATAAAAATGACTTTGGGGTGGACATCAATATATAATGGTATTAAATCTTTAATAACTACCAATATCCTGAGGAGAAGGTCATGGATGGAGTTCCTATTGTCTTTCTGGCGCTCGAGATGTTTGATGTTTGTAGACCGGCCACCGCAGTTTCCCCGCACTCGTGCGGAGGTTCGATGAATTGTTAATGAAGGGCTACGGGGGAAGAAGCATCGCCCCGACCAGCTAACAAGATAACTGTCCTTGTGACACCCCCTCAGAGATTCCAAACTTATACAAACCGCCAGGAAGAAGAATATATTGAAACCCCCAGAACATGAAAACAGATAATAGTTGTGTCAAGGAATCACCGCTATGAAATTACAGCTATTATTATAGAGACAATAGTTGTGCAAAGAAAACAGTTCTTTTAACAGCAGCCATTTTATTTGTCTAGATAATAAATCTTTCTATAGACTAAATTCAATCTAGCGGCACACAGTGTGGGACAAATTAATTAACGGTGCTGCGGCTTGTGTGGGGTTTATGGTCGGAGTGGGGGCTGGGGAAGACTACTGTTCCTGTTTGCCGGAATATTATTGTTATAACCACGATCTACTCGTTGCTGCTGTTTCCTGAAACCGTCTTGGCGGTTAGAGCTGCCGCCTTGCATTCGAAGGACCTGGGTTCGAATCCCACCTCCTGCTGTAGTATCGTAGATATGAAGATACATAGCCAGAATGGATATAGTAAAATTACCCAGCTGTATAAATGGGTTAATCAGTCTAAGTTGCTTATATTGAAAGGTACTCTGTAGAAGTGTCAGATAGACAGTAAATTGTTCCCTACGTGAAATGTCTCCAAATATCTTGTCATTACCCTGTAGATAGAGTAAACATCAAAAACAACTTTAAACTGTGCATTTACTTATAGAGTAGAAGAAAAGGGTTAAGCATAACTATAGTGAAATAAAAATTGCTCTTACCTCCATTGTAAATGTGGACTATTTAAAAAAAAAAAAAAAAGTCTGACAAGCAGGACAATGGGAAAAGTGTCAACGAAATGAGCAGATGTAAATGTGGAAGCGTAGGGGGCGCTTCGGCAGCTCTGCGTTGGTACCGCCCCTCGAGCGAACCATTAGCCCCGCGACACGGCCTCGCCTGCAGGAGGCGCAGCCGCGCTCACGGCACATCAATCTCGCCCCGCTCGCTGACAGTCATGGTTCCGAGGGAGCGGAAGGAATGATGAAGCCCTCTGCCGCTCTTTATCACCGGCGTCGCTCCCGAATAAATAACTGCTTCCATATGAAATGTCACGGAGCCGACAGGTAATCCTTTCATATTTGTTTATAGCAAATGCGGGCATTTGTCTGCACTTGAAGAAACACATTTTGGGGAGCAGCTCCGCTACGTAGGCAGTGTCGGCGAGATCCGTGCAGAAGAGCGTTGAAGGTCTCAGATCTAAACTGCACCAAATTCCATTAACATCCAGTGTTGCGGAACTGCAGGGCAACCAGCTTGGGACTCGCTTGTGACCTCAGTTATTCAGTTCTAACTAACTAACTAACTAACTGTTCGACTCACTAAAACTTCTCTACTCCACCTGGAACAAGATGTTACACTTCACTTTTTCTCTTAACGTACAATTTCATTGCTTATGAATGATAGTGAGGAGGCAGCGGGTGGTGTGGTGGTGAGAGCTGTTCCCTTGCAATTGAAGGTCTCGGGTTCGAATTCCGCCTCCTGCTGTAGTGCCCTTGATCACGCTATTAACCCTGAATTGATACAGTAAAAATTACCCCGCTGTATGAATAGGTAAATCAGTGTAAGTAGCTTAGTGTTCAAACCTATCATAGTAAGATGCTTTGGAGAAGAGTGTCAGATAAATGAAGGAATAATCATGTGAGGGAAGGGGATTAAGGGTATTTAAGGCCTTTGCTATGTGTTACTTACCGAATCGGAGCAAGTTAACAACCTGCTCAATGGATAACTAACTTGTGCTGCATCGAGAATTTTTGCTGGCCGGGTGGGTTCCTTTATTTCATCTTGAGTGTTTTCATGTTTATAAAATATATTTTTTAATCCTGAATATTACTATAATACATTTTTGAGAAATTCTTTCTAAGATTCTTTACGCTAATGCATATAGTTAAGTTGTGGGAACTATATGATGTCGTGAGTTGAAAAAACCCCTTATGCTTTATTATAAGAACCGTGTATTGGTCACCTGAAAACTGATGCGTGCCCCACGAGGATGAAATGAAGGTCTGCCGATAACACCTCAGCTCCCACAGCCGCATCCGGCCGAAACGCATCTGTACTGTACAAATTAAAGTATTCGTTTCACCGAGCCTGAGTGCGCTCTTCTGTCTTTATCATAAGCAGCCCTTGCGCCATGGGGCCGACCTGATGATGCGGAGGGGATGAAGAGGAGGATGCCGCTCGTTTCGGAGGCTATCCCGGACGATGTCGCTGCGGCGTCGGGATCGTGAAAGAATCCCCAGGCCGTCCTTAAGAAGCAGCTGTTACCCAACAAAGGCCCCTAATGTAGTAAACAGAGGCGCGCGGTCGCGTGTCACTCTCTCTATTTTCTGAGAGCGGATAGAGTCGCCGCGGCCTCTAATAACACACGACAGCTTCTGTTATTGGTGTCTTTTCATATCGTGTTTTGTCGGGCAGATGCGCCGAGGCCCAAGCCACCCCCGGTAATTTATTCAACCCGATTCGTCACATTTGCACCTGGATGATCTTGCCGAACGAGCTCCTATAAAGGACCCCATTGTCGTGTCTCGCTTTTTTCTTTCCCTTTTTTGAGGAGGTTCGCGTGAAACGTTGAAGGATTAGTTGTGTATTAGCGCTGACTGCTGTCGCGGGGACGCTGACTTGAAATGCGTGCGAACGCGCCGCTTTGCACTTTGCTTTTCATCTGACGGAAATCTGAGGTTTGTAATCCAATTATCTTAACAATACTGGAGCGCAACTTTCAACGTGACCAGAAGACAAACAGCCTGAATGTTTCCAGGGAAACACACATCTGTTGACATGTTGTTATTAATTTGTTACTTAGCTCATGCGTTTATCCCGAGTAACTCACCGTGATTTAACCATGTTTGCAGCAGGCTGTTTTAACTGGAAAAATTCAGGGGAGGCAACCTTCACCAAGGATGGTAAGGCAGCAGCAGGCAGTGGGACTTGAACCAACAACCTTCACGCTACGCCACCTACGGCTTTATATTGTCTATAAACAAGGACTACAGTGGCAGTTCCTTCCTTTCAACGAACCTTGAATAACACTTCAGTGTTGATTGTAAATGTTCCACATTATTCACAGGATTTTATCACGGGTCAAATAATTCATATTAACTCCTTTTATTTTGGAGGCAAAAGCGCTGGGTATACTTCAAGTTGGGCTAAAAAGCTACGCAAGATTTACTTACGATGCGTATAACGGGCTGTATCGAGAAGCGCCTCGTGAGTAGGTGCTAAATTTAAAGTCAAGAAGTAAGCACTTGATGCGATCATTTGCGATTACTCTGTCTCAGTAATTATGTTTTCTACAAAAATGAATCGTTCATTAACGCTTTGCTTATAAGCACCTCCTCGGTTCATTCTTGCAGTAGAAATGATTATATTTAGCTAAGTGTAACAGAACAGCTTCAGACTAGAAGTTAATTCGTTTAGTAGTAAGTGTGACATTTTAAGGTTATGATTCCATTAATGATAGATGGTAAATTGCACTGGTAAATGTGCAAGCTGTTGAGAAATTTCGTCTCGCTGTGTTTGCCTTTAAAAGGAATTAAAAAAAGGGGGCGTTGTTGACGAACCATATTTGATCTCCTCCCGCGGTGTGTATGGGACGGGATCTCGGGGATAATTAAAGGTATTTCAGTAAACACTGACAACCTTTTGCGGCCCTCGTGGCGCGCAGTCAATATATCCAATTAAATTTAATAGGGCCCTCAAATTATCCTGAAATGGTGCCGTCGTCCTGGGACTTCTGAAACAGCAGCCCTTTTATTTTCATATATCCGAATTAAGGGCAGGAGTCCCCCGTGAACGTCCTGCAGAGCGTCGCTGTGCACCGGGCCCGTCACTCCCCATCATTTCCGTTTTAGCTCTTCATCAATTTAAACGGCTGCTTGTTCAGATCGTATCTGTACCACCTCTTTTTTTTATCTATTACACAACAATAAGTGTGTAATGTAAATCTGACGGACTGCTTACTTCTGTACTGCATCCGGACTTGCAGCACAAAACCATATGACATCAGAACATGTAGGGTAAAGTAAAATATGCAAGGTGATGTACAGATTTGCAGGTATTATGCAAAGCTTCATTATTTATTCGATCCCTCTTTATTTGTTCCATCCCCTGTTGTTTATCCCCCCAAATGAATCCCTGTGTGTATGTACGTTTATATGCGTGTGTGTGTGTATGTGTGTGTGTGTGTGTGTGCGTATGTTGTTTTTTGTCTTTTGTCTACAATATGAGCCATTGGGAACCGAAGCAAAATTCCCTGTGAGCGTGTGCATACTTTACCAAATAAATCTGATTCTGATCTGTACTGTTAAAACGATACATTCATTAATAGTAAAAGATCCCAGTGATGTTGTACTGTGTGACGTCTAACTGCAAAGCATGCTGGGATAGCAGCCATCGCCTCCCACGCTAAGCGGAATGCACTTTAGGCAACATATTTCTCCGTGATATTTTCGTGATTGTAAAAAGATTCACTTAAATACTGTACTTTTAGGTGGACTTTGTTCCGTCTCAATATTTTCAAACTGTTGCTCTTGGAAGGGTGGGGGGTAACTGAAGAAATAAAGGGTAAAACGGTAGACGAAAACACCGTGGTTCATCAAGTGTACAAGGAATTAATGTTAAAAACTGTTGTTAAAAATTGTTAAGCATAACAAAGCTCAGCAAATCTTCTCCTGCGCATATTAATGAGCTGGGGTTATTTGCCAATGGATGCATTAAAGATGAGCGGAAGGAAAGGAGAGGGGCTTCCTCTGGCTAGGGGTTCCTCCCGAGGCGTGCGTACTCAGGGGCGTACGGCGCCTTTGTGAGGCGGCTCGTGTCGAAGGCCTGAAACACACGTGTTCGTGGGTGTCAGATGTCAAAGGAACCATAAGAAGGACGCCGGGAAAGACGGAAAACTCGCTCAGGGCGTGTGATTAACGCTAATATAATAAGCACTGCGCCACGTGAACGGCTCCGTTTCCATCGAAATAGCGTCTACGGATGTACCGCGTTGGGAGTCGTGTGTAACGTGTGCGAATTTCCGTCCCTTCATTTGGCTCAAGCGTTTCTCCAGAGCAATTTAGTGTTACACTTTTTCCGGAGATTTACCTTTCACGCATCACCGGACCCAGTTGCACGGACCCAGTTGCCTTACAGCTGACGGACCGAGGTTCGAATCGCGCTTCCTGCTGTCGTACCCCGGATTGAGGTGCTGACGCTGAATTGGGGCAGTAAAAATGACCCTGCTGCATGAACAGGAAGATCACAGCAAACAGTCGCTTTGCTCAAAACTACACGCAGTGAATAAATAATAATAGTGAAAATCCTGAAAATATGAGCTCGGCTTATAGCTGCTGATTGGCTGTTTGGGGAGAGGAGGCCTTGTCGGAACACCGCCGCGGTAAGGAACATTTCCGTTCATTATCATGGCCGCAACGCGACAAGAAAAGCAAACGAACGAAAAATCCACATTGCAACTTAATCAAGCGTAGAGTAGAATATATCAGCGGGTTTTTACACTCGGCAGTGTGCGCGTGATTGGTCCTAATGAGAGACTTGATTTATGCTGCTTTTATTGGATCCCTTTCAATGGTCATGATTTCCGCTGTGGGCCTGGATGAATGACTTGTAGTCGTACGATAACAGCAGCTCAGTCACGGGATGCAAACAAGACAAATATAAGCTCGGCGCATAAACAAGCACAAATAAATGGAAGATAAATAGCATTTTTATGCTCAGTCGCAGACCTTTGAAAGCCGTGCTCTAATAATGTTTCTTCTTCCCCTGTGATATTTTTGTGTTTTCCCAGGATGAAGAACCTTTATTGCTCAATGATTAAAAGGTGACCCCCCCCCCCCCCCATGTCTCCTCGCCCGTTTAATTTACTCTTATCGAGGTGCGCGGCCCACGGCGCCCGCTAGCGCTGCGGCAGGGCGCTGGCTTGCGTGTTGGGTAAGGTATGGTGTTGATACTGCAAGGTTAATGGTTCAAGTCCCTGGAGTGGCCCTTACGTTGTACCCTTGAGGAGGACTCGTCACCTCGAGTGTGTAATTGAATACCGAGCTCGAAAACTGGGTTAAGTGTAAAATTACCAGGTGTCCCTTTAAGTAAAATAATTTCCTAAGTAGGTGTAATCATAACTTTGGTATCCTGCTGTAAGCAAATCGCCTCCGGAATTGCATTAAATTTGTTTATTTCATGCTTTTCTCGAAGGTGAATTACAGTGTTATTAAGGGACTTACAACGATTTACCCATTTATACAGCAGGGTCATGTTTACTGTATCAGTTCGGGGTTCAGACCATGATCAAGGGAGGTAGGGGGGGGTTTGACAGCTCTAACCACTACGTCCCCTATTGCCCCGAATGTAGTGTTTCTCCACGGTTGCCCTGAGTTGACCTTGTTCTCCATGCTTTATGGTCAAACGGGGGGTGTCCAAAACATTTTGACACCCGCAGCCGTCACCTTGTCACAGCCCCGACCCGACGCTCAGCATTCACGGGAAGACCGTGTGTCTATGCAGAGAGATCTTTGCAAGGCATTCTGGGAGTTGTGGCGACCACTACGGCCATCCTTTGGTCTGATTCCAGGCCTGTTTTGGCGCAACTGGCAAAGACGCGTCAAAGACACGGTTTGATTATTGCTGCGACATTATTTGTTTATGGCATCTGAGATGTGATTAATTTGGATGAGGCATTAAATGAAACCCTCGGGCGCTAGTGGGCCTCCTCCGAGATTGCCTTCCAGGAAAAGAAGACGGCTCCTAAACCTCTCAAGTGTCATAAAAACGCGTACGCTCATGCACACGCACACACCGCCCTCCTCTTTTCATAACTGAATAATTATAAAATATTTTATAATTAATAATTCCGAATGGCCGAAGTACGGTAACGCTGTATGGCGCTCGTCAGCAGCTTTGAAACGAATAACGTATCTCACTTTTAAACGTCCACTGAGTCCGAGGAAGGTCTGAGCACTTGGTTCGAAGCCCAGCTGCAAGTCCCTCAAAGCGGAAGAGTCACAGGCGGAAGTGAAGGTAGAGGGCATTCGAGGGACTCGACCCAACAAGAGGGCGACATTGATTTATCAGCTCAGTCACAGTAATTCCTTTTTTATTCTTGGTGCCAAGTTGTCTTGGTTGGCCTACACCGGCCAGTGGGTTCGAATCCAACTCCTTCTGTGTGGAGTTTATGCGTTCTCACTGTGTTCGCTTGGGTTTTCTCCAGGTGCTCTGGTTTCCTCACACAGTCTAAAGACATGTTTCAGATAAATTGTTGACTCCAAGCTGCCCTTTGCGTGTGTTTCTGTTTGTGTTGGTGTGCATGTGTGAGATTGCTCTGTGATAAACTGGCGTCCTGTCCAGGGTGCACCCTGCCTCACACCTTATGCTACTGGGGTAGACTCCGGACCTCCGTGACTCTGCGCTGAACAAGTGGGTCTTGTCACGGACGGACACGTTGTATTGACCGATGGGCGGAGTCTCGCCGAAGGCTGATCCCTCTATTGGAGTCATCAGACAGTCATTAGCTGTCTCTGCACCCTGTCGGGGGGTGACCCGATGACACAGACAGCGAGAGGGAGGAGTGACTCAGACAAAGACCGACTGGACCCCCAATCCCTGTCCGCGCTTCTCAGATATGGAGATGCTCGATGAAATTTACATTTGCACAGAGGTGTGATGTGCGGCAGTAAATGGTGCATGAGCACGAGGGCTCCTCTTCTACCCGAGGACCTGAAAAAACCCCAAATGTGTTTTATTCGGCGCTCGTACACTCGCTCCTGTTCCACTCCGCGTAGATTCTCACCACACGGATGGTTCCGGTCGCATAGCTGTGCCTCCCGTCTTGAAAGTGGATTAAATGCCATTTGTTTGACTACGCTGCTCTTATTACAGTAAAATCCCTTAATTACCGCACGTGAGCGATTCCGTGTGACGTCTGTCCTGTGCGTCCCATGTGTGTTCCGTGTGTGTCCCGCGCACCTGTTCATGCTCTGCTTTTCAATACATGTACATCCAGATTTTTATCCGCACTGTTCATTGCTCATGAATAATCCCATTAAGGTGAAGGTAACACATATTTCAGTACAATATAGATTTCACTCAGTGCTGGAATTAAGGCTACATTTAGAAAAAAAAAAAGGATGAAAACCAGCTATGTATCATTTTTTACTGCATTGCGCTGTTCAGTTTTGCCTCAATATTTCCTCCCCAAGCTCAAATCATGGTAAGCTGTACATGTAGAGATGGCGATGATGTCACATGACCTTGATGTTTCGTAGAGGGATTCCTTGTAGGGGGTGGGTTGGCGTTGGCTGGCCACACGCTCCCGCCTCCTCGTCCTTGCCCCAGGGTGCCGGCGTTGCCGTCGCTCGCTTTAATCCACGAGCCCATAAACCACAGGGTTTTATACACGCAATCTGCTCCAGAGGTTGGCCTCTCGCAATACTCATTCCGCCACTGACACCCCCTCCCCCGTCAGCCCGACCTGCGCCATCGACGGTCGGCCCGTTTCGCACCGAGAGATTCACGACCATGTTTCACCGTGCGGTCAAGCTTGATAACAGCACTGCCCTGCTCATGGTCTGCGTCCATTGGTAGCTTTTTATAAGGCACCCCCTTTAGGCCAACATAGCATCGCCAGGGCTCGGAATTCCCTCTTACATTTACGTACGCTTTCATATTTATTCACTTAGCAGATTCTTTTCCTCAACTAAGCAGAAGTGTGTTTTCACGATAGAGTCGCAGGTGCAGACACACGATGTTCGAAGCACAGCGAGCAGTTCGATAGCACATTATGCATGTAGCTGCATACAGAATTGACAGGAAATACCAAGGTGATCAAAACAGACCCTGTGATGCGAGTTTATGGTGCAGTTTGGAGATCAAGAGACCAGTAAATCCAGAAGAAATGCGTTTTGAGGTCTGTCATGAATGATGAGAAGGATTCAGCAGCTCTGAAGGCCGGAGGGAGATCATTCCACTACATTATAGTTAAAGCTGAGAACCCACAGACTTCTGATTTTGGACCTTTAGTGGGACAATTGCTGCCAGATTATTCGTGAGGCTTAAATAAGAGGATAAACAAAGAGCACCGGACTCAATGTCGAGAGAAACGAAACAGGAACTCTCCGAGTCGTGCAGCTAAAGGTTACTGGCGTTTAGGGAGAGGACGGATGGGAAGGGACGACGTCAGGGATACAGGAGTTAAATTCCAGAGAAAACCTTTGTGTGAGAAAAGCCATTGAGCGTTTACAAGTGTCCTGTGAAATCTTGTTACCGAAGGTCCAGCCGCTATGATGATATTTGCGGCGTTCGCACCGCCGTCCAGATGGAGGTGATAACCTTATCTGTCCAGCCAGAGCGCTGAGCAGCAAACTCCTCGACTCCAGCCGCAAATTGCTTTTTCTCGCACGGGGAAAGGGAACGCTGGGGGGAAACGGCCGGAGACGCGTCCCACTTTCCAGTCCTCGATGGTGCGATTGGGAAGAGTCCGCCAGCTGAGCCAGAGGCCGCTTTGTCGGGGCAGCGATCCGCCGGGCTCGACGTCAACGCGGGTTCCAAACATCCTCCTGAAGGAAGCACCGAGTGTGCATTTGTCGTTTTCCCCTAATGCGCTCCAACGTCTTACACTATGGACCTGCGCGACCTTTTGAGAACATTTGAAGGCGCTGCCATCAAGTGTGTGTGTGTGTGTGTGTGTGTGTGTGTGTGTGTGTGTGTGTGTGTGGGTGGGTGGGGTTCTGCAGGGCTCCCTGTGGAGTAAAGGTGCTCAAACAGATGGGCAGATGGTGGCGTTCACCATCCCTGCGGAGCGCTGCTCCTTCATCAGTCAGGATCAATGCCGTCAATTTCCAGAAATGTCTTCATCTTTGGGTAACAGCCGAGATACAGTGCATCTCGACAAGTAGAACAGCTAAGAACTATCGGTACGTATGTCTCACGCTCATTATTACTTATTAATATAATTATTTATTAATGTAAGTGACTCGTTTCTCCAAAGCAACTTTAGAGTGTAAGGTTTGTTCATTGAACTACTTATTTCCACAGCAGGGTAATTTTTGCTGTGTCAGGTCAGGGGTACCACAGCAAAAGTGAGGATTTGGACCCAGGTCCTTCGGTGGGCACAAGGATTTGAGTGTATTGGAGATAGTGAAGATATATATACACACACACACACACACACACACATTTTCTGAACCGCTTGTCCCATACGGGGTCACGGGGAACCGGAGCCCAACCCGGCAACTCAGGACGTAAGGCCGGAGGGGGAGGGGACACACCCGGGACGGGACGCCAGTCCACCCCAAGCCACCCCAAGCGGGACTCGAACCCCAGGCTCACCAGAAAGGAGGACCCGGTCCAACCCACTGCGCCACTGCGCCACCGCGCCCTCGTTGGAGATACACAATATTTGAAAATGTCATTAGACATGATCTCAGTTCTCTTTGCACAGCAGTTGTTGCTCAGACTTAAAATAAATGTAATATTTGCTTCTGTTAATTCTGTTTTGGGGCATACCATGCCAGCTGGACTTTCTGCACGGTTTTCCCTTCCCGGCCGCCTTCTCGGAGCCCAGTGGGACATCGACTCCCGATATCTGGTACGACACGCAGGTCTCCGCCCGCTGCCCGCCTCCTGGGCCACGCCCCATTCTTAGCGCTGACACTTGAGGGCGCTGCTCCTCCAGCCAGGCGGCAGGGCGGCTCCCCAGACGAAGCCCAGCTCTGGCCGTGGGCGCACCGCGATCCCGCGGTCCATTAATTGTGCTCCGTCCCGCGGTCATTCCACGTGATTGTGGCTGAAAACAATGGGCTGCTTAACTCCATTGTGTGTCTCCTTTCTCCCGCCGACAATGCGGCTGATGAATGAAGTGCCTGGTGCGACTTTATGGATTGGCAGGCCGCCCTCGGTAAAGTCCCTCATTAATCTTCGGGTCCCTTACAGTACGGCGCGGAATGGAAACCCCGCCCCTGTGGTCTTCGGCGCCCGTTTGCCGCGCCGCTAGCCTCTCAGACAGGGCTCTAAACTGGACGCGGCTAGATTGGGAGTGTTTAACGTCCCATCGGCGGGACGGGGAGAAGGAGGCCCGTGTGAAGCGGGCGGTCGAGAACCCCTAGCCTGCCGGAAGCTCCGCCCACGTGTGCGACCGCAGCCCCTCCGTAAATGGGGCACCGTTGTGGGTTTCCTATTCTCTGAGGCTCGCGAAGGCCCACTTTTTAGCCCCGCTGAGACACGTTTTTCAGTCCGAATGTCACCGATTGGATGTCCCCGTTTGTCGAGGGGAGTGAAAAAAGGCCCAGAACCTTAAAACGTTTTCTCTGATACCGAACCCTTCGTGTTTGCCGATTTTTAAACGCAGCTCTACTTTTTCCCCTTTGTTCCCCGAACATAATTTTGAAAAACAATTTAGTTTTTTTATTTGGTCTCCTTTTCATAGCTTTCTGGTGCTGATGTCATTTATGACGGTGAATCTCATTCATCCTTCGTGAAAACGGCCCCAAAAACAATGAAAAAAGCTGCCTCTTCATATATTTAATATATTCTTTATTGCAACAGCAGAAACTCTGAGTCACAGTGATACAGAGAGACACAGACAACATCCCAGAGTAATACTGGTAAAAACTGTGTAAATGAAGGATCGCAAATTACAATGTATTTCATAAAAACAAAAAAAGATACTTCACTGTTTTACGCTGAAATAGTGGTAGGAACAATGAATTTTTCTCTTCATATTTTATGTTGTAACTTCTTTCTTTTTCTACTTTGTAAATCAATATAAAAATTGAAGATGTGGTAATTCAGTGTTATTTATCAAGGTTTCCTGAGTGTATAGGATACCAGTGAGCTATTTACCGAAATTTTACCAAGGCTCTTATTATTTAGCGGACGCTGTTCTCACAGCTACCTACAGCGTTAAGCTACTTTCCCCAATTCTTTATACAGCAGAGTAATTTTTACTGTACCAATTCAGGGTAACTACCTTGATCAAGAAGCAGGACGTGGCATTGAAACCTGAGTCCATTGAGTAGCCAGATCTAACCACCGTGCTACCTTCTGGCCTCTTCAGATGACTCCAGGTGCGTGTGCTGCGTGACGGTGTGCTTTCCTAAGCACTGGAACCTGCTGGGGGTCGAGATCCTTTCTCCTCCGCGGCAGCCTGACCCATGGGGGCGACGTGTGGCCTCGTTGTGCTGCGGGTGTTAGGGAGCCCGTGGCGGCGCCTCCCTGCAACCTCCCCAATCTGCTCAGGGTTGTTGCTTCTGCCACCCACCAATGGCCTTCTCTGCAGGCTCCTGCCAGGTGTTTGGAGTGAGAAGAGGGAGCGATTTGTGCTGCGAACCCGATCGATACGGACGGGCGCCGCCCGCAGAGTGCGCTGATGCTCTGAGAAACCGAGCGGACCGGTGGGGGTCTAACGTCTCAATGAGGTCGATGGCCGTTCCTCGGGCCGGGGCAACAACGGTTCACGGAGGGCTGACAGAGCTCGAGATTAATCGTTTCTTCCATTAGGGGGCAGTATCGAGTCCTGACACACAGACCCCGCAGGTGGAGAACGGGGACGGGTTCGACCGGAACCTTTGTGGACCTGTGGGGCCGTGATGGTGGGGAGCATCGCTTCACCATCTTTTCCACATTTGTTAATATTTTTTTCAGCTCTTATTGATATCCATAACAGCAGTAACAGCAATGAGGATGAAAAGTCTGGGAAGGGAGTGTCGCTGAGGAGGCCTAATATAGCATAGCATAGTATAGTACAGTACAGTGCAGTGTGGCATGGTAGAGTACAGTGTAGTATGAGACAGTAGAGTATAGTACAGCATAGCATGGTATGGTATGGTATAGTATAGGGTAGCATGATATGGTATAGCATTGAATGATACAGTGTAGTAGTTTAACACATAGAGGGTTGGTTAGCTGGTTACATAGTGGTTCCAGCACCTTCCTATGCATCCTGGGGGTTGCAGGTTTCAATCCCACCTTGTACTGTAACACTCTTCATCAGGGTACTGATACAGTAAAAATGAGCCCTCTGCGTACATGGGTAAATCGCTCTAAGTCTCCTGTTAAAGCAGAGGCAACAGGTGCGTGATGAAGGTGCTTGCCCTGAGTTGACACAGTAAAAACTACCCAGCTGTATTAATGTGTAAATTGCAGTGCGTCGCTTTACGGGAAATGACAATAAAACAATGAGAAATACCCTTATGAGAGAAGCGGGTGGCGCCGTGTAACCGGCCCAGGTTGCAGCTGCAACAACCGCCACCTGAAATGTTATTCGGCTTCCTGTCAATTACACAATGTGCTCCGTGTGAATCCTCGAACCCACGCGCTCCCTCTTTGAGGTAATCGGTAAACATCCCCCGCGAGATCCGGCACAGGCAATTTTGTTTGTCCCTTGCTGCAGGGTTTCAATTACGCTCATCTTAAGAGCGCTTTCTACTGCGCTACGTGGCACTGTTTGTACTACGGTCTCCGCGAACGGTCGCGTTAACATAAGCTTAATCAGCCGGGAGGGGTCGGGGTCGGGAGCGGGGTCGGGACCGGGGGGGCCCAGCCTCTGAGAGAAAGCCCACTCTGTCCTGTTCGATATTCGACTCGGGTAAACAAGCTGGGAGCCAAGTTCATTTGAGGGGAAGAAAACACCCTCCTCCCGCGGGGGCTCCGTGTTCCCCGGTGCGCCGCTCTTGTGGGTTTCGAATCGGTGCCCTCAGATGTGCTGCAAAGTGCCTCTGAATCATTAAACGCCGAAATTGAAGGGTCGGCTGGGTGGGCGGGGGGTGTTCTGAACACAAATGAGTCCAAACGGAGAAACCGCACCAAGAGAGCTCAGAAATGGGCCGCAATGTTCTCGCATCCAGCGTGTAGCGGGTATAAGCAGTGTAAAAAGACCACGCTCGGTCCACAAACGGTGTAGAGAATGAATGAACGGCGCATTCGCCGTACTCAAAAGACACAACCCCAACCCCGCAGGTTATAAACTGGGTATGCTGTGTAGTGTATAAATAGCACATAGAGGGTATAAAGAGTGTATGAATGGGTATAAACAACATGTGCAGTTAGAGTGTATAAACAGAGTGCGCAGGGTAAAAAATGGTATGTAAGCAATAGATGCAGGGCACAGTGTATAGAGTAAATTAACAGCATGTACAGTGTATGAGCAGTGTGTAGAGAGTATGAACAGGGTGTGGAGAATACAGGGTATAGACACACATATGCAGTGTACAAATAGGGCGTAAGCAGCGTGTTGAGTGTGGAAACGCGGTACGGGCATGAAGCCTTTTCGGAGCAGGTCCTCGTGGGAACCAATGCAGCACACAGACTCCAGACATAAGAGGGGCCCAAAGATCCAGCAAAACATGACAGAGCTGCATGTTCTGAAGCGCGAGCTTTTAGGACAGCTGTCGCGCGGCTTTCGTCCGGCGTTTACCTCGTTTTCGCCTTCGCCGGCAGCACTCAGATTTACTCCCTGCATTATTCGGTTGCGGTTGCGGCTGTTGTTTTACCCCACGACCGAAAGCACTTCGGTTAAAGACGGTTCGCTTGGATACCTGTTCGCCTCATCGGCTCCCTTCCGCTCGGCCCTCCTCCGCGCCGTTCTGCCAAGGCGCGCTCCTTCGAACCCTGGGTCTAATGAGGGGATCGTCTTGCCGGGGCAGCAGATGGTGAGGTGCTGACCGGAGAAAGTGGAGCTAATGGACAGTTAATGTCACGAGCGAGCGATGGATACGGTGCCTGAGAGGACGGCGAACCCTTGTTTCTAGAGGGCGAGCGAGGCGGAGACACGGGTCTCCTGGAGACGTACGGCCTGCTAAGGCGCACTAATTAATGCCAAGTTAGTCTCGGCTCTCGCACCCGCCGATCTCCGCCAGGCGGGGGGAGGGCGCGGGAACGGCGGCGCTCAGACAGCACGCAGCCCCATCTGCATTTTCCATCTGCGTCTCGCCGGAGTTTTGAGGCCCGTCCCTCAAGGGAGCGGAACGAGTCAGCTCATCAAGTGCTGTCACTTAAAAGTGTAATCCGCAACGCGGCGATGAAATACAGCGCTTTGCCCAAAGGAAACGCCTCTGCAACGCACCGGCATGCTGCCGTCGATCGCCCCGAGTCTTCTTTTTTTAACGCCATTTTTGAAAATAAATCCATGAATCGAGCAAGTGCCTTTTCCGTTCGCCGTAAATCTTAACTCTTCCCAGACGCTCTTTAGTGTCTCGATAAGGCCCACAGTAAGGCGGGGTAATTTAATTGCCGCGGTGAGGGTCCAATAACTCTTGTCCGTCATAAAGTGAGGCAAGGCCGATTTGATTGGCACAATCTGTCAAAGCTGCCGCCGTTTCGGCATCACCGGTTCGGAAATGCTGCTCGCAAACACAATAACCCGTACGGATTCCTCGCCGCTATTTGTTCGTACTCGGCTTTGCCTTTTTCCCTCCGTCTAGCTACGGTTGTAATGCCGCTCGTGCACAATGAAGGATGTGACAGACGCAGTAAATCACGAGAGCCGCTGCATCCTTTGTTTTATCGGATATCGTCTCTCTTTCGAATCGCAATTTTGCGGCCGTGAGCGCCTCTTTGGAAACAGTCGAGTTACCGAGCAATTTATACCTTAATTTACTCTACTATACTATAGAGATAAAGAAGTGGTGCAGCAGGTGGCGTAGTGGTTAGAGCTGTCAGCAGGAGGCCACTTGTTTGAAACCTTGCTCATGCTTTAGTCCAGTTGATCAAGGGATTTGCCTTGAATCAGTAGAGTAAAAATTACCCAGCTACATCAACAGGTAAATAATTGCAATTAGCGTACCGTACAAAACCATCATTCTCGTTAAAAATAAATAAATAAATAAATTAAAAACTTTGTAAGTCCCTTTGGGATAAATGTGTCAACTAATAAAGGTCAATAATAATAGTAATAACAATAATAATAATAATAATAATAATGGGAGAACCCTGCCTAGGAATGGATGAATAGGAATGTTGAATTCTGGGTTTCAAGACAATGTGTGTATGGGGAAGTTTTTTATATCGTAGACCGAGTGCGTAAAGAGAAGGGGAAAAAAAACGGAAGAAATACTAAGCGACAGACTCTTCTAAAATAGTGTCATGTTTTTACAGGATTAATGACGCCCTGTTGTGAGGGAGGCAAATTGGAACAGAGCATATGTTCTGCTTTTTCGGGGCTGAACGCGGCTGCGGAATTAAAAACGTCTGCACCCCTGCGTCTCGACACCGGAGAGAATGACAGGGCACGTGAAAAGGATGTCTGTTGACACGCACGTACCCAAAGGGCAGGGTTACCACACCCGATTGTCGGAGTGCTCTTTGTTAACTCGATCGCCTATACTTGTCGTCACCATAGATCTTTGACCGTTCACCGCAGTTCCTGAAAGACAACAAAAGTCATGATCGTTCGCGACAGTTTTGTTCCCAGCTCCTTAACTCGCACACCGACGTTTCTTACTACCGTCGAGGAGCTCTAGTTAAATACGTCTCATTCCAGTGGGGTCATCTGTCAAATACCGTTCCCGAAGTGCTTTCTGCTCATTGAGAGCCGATGAAGATTAGCCGCGGAATTTGCCCTCCTCGACCCCTTCTATTCCACTCCATTGGACACCGTTTCCACCGGACGTAAGATTCTCCAGGCGGCGTCTCTACGTGGTGTTTTCAGGGTTCCATCTGGCATCAAGGAAAATGACAGGTTAAGTATAAGTGAAGCGAGGGACCGGTTCCCCCCGTCGCCGTGGGCGGCCTCATGGGCACGGCGCCGACCTTTCCCTCGCGCACCGCCCAGTCCTTCCCAATCTCCGCTTAATGAAATGGGGCTTTGTTTGCCGAGCGTCGTTTCTACGGTCGCCGGCTCTGTGCTCCGCGTCTCGTGCTACGGCAGGTATTGGTTTACCGGCGTCCTCTCGCCGTGTCACGTTGGACTCTGACACATTACCCGCTGTCCCAGTATAGTGTAAATTCAAAATAGCCTTTGTCTTTTTTAACTTTACGTCGAGAGGAAGTTATGCTACCTGGGTGGAATTTATTCCTCATCTAGTGGTTAAGATTAATCTCATGATATCTTGCTTTAACTTGCAAATCAAGGCGAGTCTCATTGCGGAGGAAGCCGTAGCTTGGAACTACCTGTCGCTGGCAAAACAAACTCGTTCTCTATTATCTTCCGTCTTGCCCATTAGCTGCTGAATGCCGTTCTAATTGACAGCCGATCGCGGCAGCGAGGCCGCCTTCTTCGCAAAATAATAATAGCGATGAAATAAAGCGGGCTGCTCGAGAAGGAAACGTCCCGCAAATTAGATTCCGTTTCCTCACATTTTAATTAAGCATCACGCGGTGCTTCCGTCGGCACGTAAACACACCGTTTAGGAGTGATGAAGATATGGGGCGAGGAGACAAAAAAGGCAAGAAGGGAAGAGAATGGCTGTGGAAAGACGTGATGAAGAAGCGTTTAAGACGTCGCTCTGTTGGACGGACGGGCCCGCGCACGTCTCGCTCGGAGTTGCTGTAGCGAGTGTGCAGCTGGTCCCCGCGCCGCCCGGTGAAGATTAAATTGCATCGGCCTTCCAGGTTCCCCAGTTAATTGGCTGATTGTGGAGCTTTCCGCGGCTATAATTTATGGCACGGCTCGAGGGAGGGGCGGGGGGGGCACCGGGGTTGAGGAGATGCAGACCAGGGATGGGAGTGGGATTGTGCTCCTGACTCTTTGCTTAATCTGAGCCCCAGTTGGGCCCAGCTCACTGGTCGCATGCTAAAAAGAAGAGTGGCGAAAGTGGAACAGCAAATAAAAGTGGAGATTCAACGAATGCAGAGCAGCGAACAAAAGCAGAACGATGATCGAATGCGGAATAGTGAACGAATGCGGAACGGTGAACGAACGTGGACTGGCGAACGAATGCAGAATAGTGAACGAAAGCAGGACAATGATAGCGCTGGTGCCCGATGAATGCATATGAAGCAGGCAGCCCCTCAACACGGCCAGGTTTTGTTTGGAAGGCGTGTGTATTTCTCACAAATTTGCATGCACACTCTCACACACACACACACACACACACACACACACACACACACACACACCTCCCCTAATGACTCTGCTACTCAAAGCACTAAAGGTCTTTTATTTTCTGTTCAGTTCAAGGAGCCAAAGTTCATTAAAATAATAGTAATAATAATAATAGATTCATGTAATGGGTACTTTTCTCCAAATAACTTAAAATATTAGGCCTGCGGGTGGCGCAGTAGGTTGGACCGGGTCCTGCTCTCCCGTGGGTCTGGGGTTCGAGTCCCGCTTGGGGTGCCTTGCGAAGGACTGGCGTCCCGTCCTGGGTGTGTCCCCTCACTTTATGCCTTGTGTTACCGGGTTGGCTCCGTGACCCCGTATGGGACAAGCGGTTCAGAAAATGTGTGTGTGTGTATTAGGTCTGCATACTAAGATCATAACAACAACTATACATTAGATATCATACTGTAAGTGAATCCAACTATAGAAGTTTTATTACATTTATTTATTTAACACTTTTCTGCAAAGTGACTTACAATGACACTAAGGTACCTGTAGTGATTTACCCATTTTACAGCAGGGTAATTTTACCGTGTCTATTCAGAGTGAGTGCTTTGATCAAGGGTACTAGAGCAGGATGGGGGATTTCGAATGTGGGTTTGACGACTGCAAGGTGCCCCTATGATGTAATATTTATCTAATATCATGGACTGCTGGAGAGCAAGAGTCCTTCCCTTTGTGCGAACATCAATAGATCAGGGCGTCTCTCAGTAATGCTCTGACCTGCTTGTTGAAGAAGTAACACTGAGCTTTTTTTGTGTGTGTGGTCTTCATCTTTTATGTATTTGAAAAGAAAAAAGAAAAATCGGCGGGAAACACGGATGCTGTCAAACTACTTTTCTCTGACGCTTGCTCTTACAGTGCCGGGTCTTTCTGTCGCCCGTCGGGTCGAGTTGTTGCATTTCTGGGATTCAAAAGAGCAGAAATATGTTTTGCCACAGAGCTATATTGGGTGCCATCAGTCTCACATGGATGTAATTTCATGGGTATTCAGTCCTCGCCGAGGTGATTTACCGCCATGCTTGCCGGAGCCACTATTTCAGAGCTCTGCTCAAGCATCTCCAGATGGAAACCATTGGCTGTGGAGGATTCACTTGGTAAATGGCTCATTATTCCGCTGTTAGATACCTTAGAAGTCCCTAAACCGGCTTTGGAACGGTACTTTCTTTGCCGAACTTCCATCACGAGGCCTTCCGCGTATTCGCCTGCTTCCGTTTGCTAAATCCGTTCTCTTCCCCTCGGATTCGCCCGGTGCTGAGTCGCATGTCGGCAGCTGCCGAAGTTCCGCCGCCTCCGGCGCTCCGCGCCACCCAGGTAGACGGCGCGGCCTTTTATACGGCTTTTATTAGCAAGCGTTTAATGCCATGCTAATTTATGGGAAACATGAAAAGGTATGATTTTACAGTGTTTTTTTTTCCCCGGGATCTTCGGAGAGGAGCAGAAAGGAGCGCTCCGTCAAAAGGGTCTCGCCAGATTGGGCCTTTATGTCTCCATTTCAACTCGGCACGGTCTCGGAGACGCTTGCGTTCGGAAGGACCGAGGATTTGGACGTGTGGCTTTGCGATTAGGGCAAAAAACCCTCGTTGCAGTACTACGTTCCCCATCTGCGGTTCCGCTTCCCGAAAACAGCCTTCGATGTTGCGATGGAACATATGCAAATGAGCCCTAATTGAAGTGTACTCTCTGCTCAGCGCATCGTGCTGCTTAGACTTTGGGTAAATGGGGTTAGTTGCTTCCTGTAGTTATGAGGGATCGGACTGAACCAAACCAGTGTGAGCGACAGGCCTGGAGGGGTCCGATCCCACATTGTTTCCTTTCAAACGGAGCCAGTGGCATTTGTAAGTTTTCACGGTGGCGCAGCAGCGAAAAGAGACCCGCGACAGCGAAGGAGGAGAATCGAGACCAAAGTGGTGGAATTTAAATAATTTCCACGGTAATCGTAACTGTGTCGTTTGTTTACACTTGGAGACCCCCTGCGGTACCATTCGTTTGTAGCCCTTCGCAGCGCTCCCGCCACGTTTGAAGCGTATCCCGACCCCTCTCGGAAGTAGTTGAGATCTAGCGCCACGCAGGCGGCCGCGTGCTCCCGGTGCGTTGTCGTCTTGGTGATGGACGATGTGCGGAGGAGCGTTGCCTTGGTAACGGGGGTCTGCCGAGGTGTTGCGGTAAGAGACGGGACCGTCAGAGGTGATCTGTCGCAACGATGGGAACGCCTCAGGTGTGTCATCCTGGAGACCATCTCTCCAGTGGAGAGTTGGGGATCGGGGGGGGGGGGTTCTCACAGCTGTCAGTCAAACCCGTCATAGTCCAGGTGCTGCCGCCCGCGGAGTCCCCTCCAGATGTCTCTCCTGTGATTAGATTTCTAACATGTCAGGCTTATGAGACCCACAGATGGGTACAAGTCAGGTTTGCAATATCTAATTGCATTACTGACGGGGGAGCGTGTGTGTGTGTGTGTGTGTTGGGGGGCTCTATAAAGAACGGGCCGCTGTATCAGACATATTAAAGTACAGCTGGTGTTTTATCGCATGCTTTATGTTCAGCATCCACTCACTGACAGCCACGGAAAACTTGCCAAGAATTGCTTCTTTTAGGGTTAGATTTTTTTTTAAACTCCCCTCCCCGCACACATCCCAGGAACTGTTTACAGAGGAACATGATTTCAGATTTCAGATATCCTCATACTGTGATATCCTTCGATAGCATCGTGCAGCTGCAAGTGCTGTTTGTGGAAAAAGGGGGAATCGATGATACAAAATATATCCCAAGATTCCCCTGGAAATGATGAATGTAAATTGCATTCAGCATACATTGGCCAGCAGGTGGCGTAGCGGTTGAACCTGCTGAACTACAGTGCGACGATCCCGGGTTCCAGGTGTAGCGCACATATCCTGAACCGATACCAGATAGAAGAAATTACCCTGCTGTATAAACAGGTGAGTTCTCCAGAGTAACTCGACGCTCTAAGTCGCTTTGGAGAAACATCGGCTAAGTAAACGCGGTAAATCGGTGTAGAGAGCACAGGGACGGTCAGGCCACAGAACTTCCTTTCCCAGTTGGAGCTTTCGAGTTTTGTCTTTAACGTCCCTGCGCTGCAGCTGTAACGCTTGGCGCCACCGTCCCCGCAGAGCCGACATCTGTCGTCTCCTCCGTGCTCGCGGCGTAATGGCAGGGCGCCTTCAGACACGGGTCCGAGGGATGCCAGCGGCTGTCTGCGTGGCGCGCGCTTCGCCGTCACCATCTTCGCTTCGAACCTGTAATTATCACTCATCCCAGCATCCTGGCCCTCGGGTCCCAGAGCGGGCGGAAACACTCGAGAGAGAGAGAGAGAGAGAGCGGTCCGGGAAGCTCGGATTTCCGGGTTTCCGCACTCGCGCCAATTTTTGCAGCGTTTTCAGCTCCTCCTTCGGGTCGCGTCTTGACATTTTGTGATGTGACGCCCATAATGTGTCGCATTTAGCAGGTATTAATTTAATAGCTTAGCACGTTAGTAGGCGTTTCCGTTCGGGGGGGGATGATCTGCTGACACGTTCAGGTCTGCTTTATTAAAATTTAAAAATCCGTTAAAGAGCCAAGCCCCCTTCCCCCTCGATCCCGCGCTGCCAGAATACGGATCCGCGGCTTCGCGGATGTCGCCGTCAAAAAAGTTCCGGCGCACCTGTCTTAATTCTCTCTCTGCGTTCCTCTCTTAGTTTTCTGCCGTTGATTGAATCGTTTCCGTTCCTCCAAGCATTAAGGACGCGGCAGAAGCGATGCTGCGGTGCGGCGCTCGATGAGATTGCTCGGGAACCCCCCAGAGTCAACAGATTGATTCTTCATGTTATTAGACAGGTGCTCGCATTGCTTTCTTTCAGCGGCCCTTCGTAAAGGAGATGCAATTTTCCTTTTAATGACCCGGCAGATAATGCGATTAAAGTCCTCCTGACGTTCCCTTTCTCCATCATCCGTCGTCGCCGCTCAGAGCCGAGGGGAGAAGGTCTCTTATACATTTTATATGAATACTAATAGCTTTTCTCTTCTCGGGTCCCTTTCCCCTCGGCCCGTACGCGTGCATTTCGTCTGACGTCACGCGGAAAACGGACGAATGTTAACGCGGCAGCGCGGCGGAAACTAGAACTCGAGTCTCGGAGGCCCGTGACCTTGGTTGGGGAGACGCTGAAAGGTGACGGCGTGAGATCGGTTTCCTCGGAACGCGTGCGCTCGTAGGCACGTGTCCGAGGAAGAAAATCGCTTTGCGGTCGCGAGGAGCTTGATCGAAGTACTTTCCCTGAATCCGTACGGTAAAAATGACCCCGTTTTACGTATTTTACACATTTACAATTTTAAGTCACTTTGGAGAGAAGAGCTAAATATATGTAAAATGCAATAAAAACAAACACTGTAGTTGAGATCTGAATTCTACTCACGCTTCCAAAACGAGCCAGTGAATTTAGGGCTCGGTCGATGCTGGCCGAGAAGCCGAGGCCTCGACCGGAGGGCGCGTCAGCTCGCGGAGGGGCTGCCGACGTCCCGACGCCGTTCGGCTGGGCTACGGATCCGAGGGATCCGAGCGAGCGTCGGATAATAGTCGCCCGAGACTTGTTTGCATCGCCGGTGCGAGTGAGGACCCTCTACCCGTGCGTTGGATGGAGCCCTCAGCTCGTCCAGCGCAGTAAATCCCTACAGCCGCCCTAGGTGCGGTTGTGTGGTGTGGCAGTGTCACTTAGCAATCAGAAGGACATGGGTTTGAATCCCTGCTCCTGCTTCAGAACCCTTGATCAAGGTAGTTGCTCTGAACTGACACAGTAAAATATTACCCAGGTACATAAATGGGTAAATCGGCGTAAATCGCTTAGTGTGCAGACCTCACATTGCAGGTGTGAGAATAATAGTAATCAGAATGATTTGACACAATTAAGAGGCGATGACTGCCGTAGATGATGCTTTGGGCTGAGTGCTCTTTGCGTCTCTGCTTGTCCTTGTCAAAACTTATCCGCTTCTGTTTTGTTTCGGCAGCCACCACAAACTCCATTACAACGTGCGCCGGAGTTTTTTTCTTCCCGAAGTCGAGACTTTCATTAAACTGTCATATTTAAATACTCCCAGCTACAAAGTTTGGTTTTTCGCAGAAGTGTCAGTTCCCTACAAGTTTTGCATGTGCCATCGGCGGTAACTCGCACTGTCTAAACAATGAGCTCCGCTCGTCAACTTCGTTTTGTCACTTATTGCTTGGGAATGTCACATTGCATCAGTTCAAGTGTTTAAAATCTTACATGTTAAAATGAGTTTGGCAACAGATTTTTTTCTAGGCCTGGCTGACAAATTCTGATATCCATTATTATGTATTAATTATTTCTCACAATGCCTGTTCAGTAAATGAAGTAAATGAAGTACAGATATTTGAAATAAGGCCATGCATACGTAGTTACTTCGTTTCTTTTAAAAAAAAAAAACATTAAAAGTGGTTAAATATGCATATGCTAAGAGTACAAAAGTACGAAAAGTACTCTGCACTGCACAGTGCGTTTAAGTACAATTTATAATTTTGGTTATGGAGCGCTAATAATGATATCTACCATATTGTAGCTGCTGAAATAGCTAAAATCTACCCGGGGGGCCTGCAAGTCATTAATAGTGGATTTCTGTCTCCAAATGCGTATTATGTCTTCATGGGACTTTAATAGACCTTCAGTGGTAATAGCAAATCAGGGGTAAGGAAAATACTTCTGCAACTTCTTTTCCCTTCCCAATTTTAGCCTCGTTGCAAATGTCAGTCTCGTTCATTTCATTTACGTATTTCTGAGCGATCGTTGAAGTACGAACGGCGCACGGCTGGAAACGTTTCCGTTCCGAGGTGTCGAGTAAGCGCGGTTTACGCTGCGTTCCCGGCTCCTCTTCCTTTGTCTCGCCGGCTCTGAAAAACATTTGAAAAGAGTCTACGGACGTCATGTATTTATTTGTATTCGGTGGCGGTTTACCTTGATGAAGAAGCCGACACTGTAACGATCACGCTTCCGTAGTGGCTCTCCCTGATAATTCAGCAGTTGAAAGCAGTCATGTCAGCACCGGAGGGACTTGCATTTAAAGAAGTGGAGAAGCACAAGTGTTAATATGTGATGAGGAATACATTTCCTCTGTAAAATGTAAGGGGGGCGCGGTGGCACAGTGGGTTGGACCGGGTCCTACTCTCGGGTGGGTCTGGGGTTCGAGTCCCGCTTGGGGTGCCTTGCGGCGGACTGGCGTCCCGGCCCGGGTGTGTCCTCTCCGGCCTTACGCCCTGTGTTGCCGGGTGGGCTCCGGTTCCCCGCGACCCCGTATGGGGCAAGCGGTTATGACAAGGTGTGTGTGTGTAAAATGTAACATTTACCTTGAAATGTGAGACTTTCTCCAACGTCATGTGAAGGTTCCTCCTTGCTTTGCCATCAGTCTGGCTGTATGGATCGCTGGCGGCGGGTGCTGGAACACTGCGGGAGTTCTGGTTGCCCAGCACAGTTGACCATCCCGGAGCCCTAGAACAACTCAGTATGTCTGAGAAACTGATGTGTTTCACGTCCGACTTCTCACGCTGACTTGTCACATCTTACCCAACCGATAGCTGTCATTTAGTCGACACTAAACTACGTCAGCGGTAACACGGCGTACGTTTCCCGGTGCGAATACGGTAAATCCAGCGATTGAAGGCTAACGACTTTAATGAGCGCGTCCGACGTAAGACGGTGCACTTCGCTTCTGCTACGACATTTCAGTTTGAAGTATGAAATAAGACGAGGGGTACAAGGGTTTCCTTAGATCTGTCTTCCAGAGCTGATTACACATTCTTCACGTGAAGGCGGTTCCAGCTTATTAAGCTCTTTGCATTGTGCGCCGTGTGTGGAAATTTAAAGACGTTTCCTTCCTTCTGCTATCTCCCAACCTAGAAGCAGCGCGGTGCCGGTTAATGGACTCGTCCTGCCGGGGTTTCCTGGGATGAAGGTGAATTACTCTGCTGCGGATAGTCGGCGCCGTTGTCCCTGTGGAACATGCCCATCACGATTTTTCCCTACGGCCGCATGTGCCGTGCAGTAGGCGTCGAGGTTTTTACTCGACCGAACGAGCTGAGGGCGAAAGCTTGTTCCGGTCGGAGGTGTCGCACCGCACCGTAGCAGGTCGCGCGGTTCTTCTTTTAATCCCAAACTCTCGATTTTGCCACGTGAAAAAACGCGATGACACCCTTCCCCATAAGGGAGAAAGGCGATAACGAGCTCTTGCGCACCAGCCGGCTCCGGGGTAATACTTTGCGTTGCCCGAGCGTCTACCGGGAGGCGAGCGGTTACTTCCCACCCTGGTCGAGAGCTCGACCGAGGAAGCGGATTAAGCCTGTTGATAATGAGATGTTAATGGAGAAACCGAGCGCATGTTGATTAACGCCAGAAACAGGTCTCCTGTAGTCGTATGCAGGGTTTTTTTTTTTTTGTTTCTGTCCCTCTGCCTGTTCTGCTGCAGCCTGACCTTTCTTTCTGCTGCCGGAGAATTAATATGTAGATGAAAACATCTTCAAACAAACAGTTTTTCATCGGCCGAGTCCGGGAAGTGTCCGGCCGCGACATTTCCCGAGCTGTCGGGGTTCATTAGAGAGACGTCGCCTGCAGCTTCCTGCCACATTCCCCCCCCCCCCCCCCCACTTTTTTAAGTTTTTCTCTGCACCTGTCAGGGAAAAAGAGGAGAGTTCCATTTTCCCCCGAGAGCCATGAGATCATTATTAATATTTAATCTTTAATATGTACCGGTCTTTAAATATTTTTTTCTTCTCCTGCCTCGCTCACCTTCCATCCTCCTGCGGTCCCACCATTACCACCCCCTGCCCCCCCCCCTCCACACACAGTAATTTAGTGTCTTGAAGACATCAGCTGAGTTAAAATACACTTCCTTGGCCTTTCTTTGTATGCAGGCATTTCTCTTCTTCTCGCTCTTCTATCTGCGTGTAATTCTGCAGAGACCTGATCTGAATGCAAATGGCGTTCTTTTTCTGAAGAGAGAGGCAGTGAGGGAGGGAAGGAGGGAGGGAATGAGGGAGGGAGGGAGGGAGCCAGTTAGCATTTCAGCTCGACTTGCCGCCAGTGAGATGTGCATTTCCAGAAGCGCTAAACTTTTATTTATTTATTTATTTATTTATTCATTTATTTATTTATTTATGGATCCAGTAAGCAAATTGAATTTTTCAGGACCGCGGTCACGGAGTGCTGTTTTGTAAATACCGTCCTCTTCATCTTTCCCTCAGGGCTGATGCTATTCTTAAATTCTTCTTCTCACTCTCGTTTCTCCTAATACCGGCCGCACATCTGTTCAGAAATGCAGCGCAATATAATAATATGCAATATTTATCGTATGCTGGCGGGGGTTCTCATTCGCAGGCGCCGTGGGGTAATTGGCTCTTTGCTCCCTCTAAATGATTGAAACCTGCCTTTCCGGTTGGAATTTCCTCGCTCCGGCAATGAGCCGATATTGTATCGTGGAAAAGCCACTTTTATTGTTCTAATTATGCCAGAGATGCATAGAGCCCAAACTGCTTGTTAAACAACATAATCGCACTTTACCGTAACAAAGCGGCCGTTAAGTTGTCCTGCGGAGTTTGCGGATGCGTGTAGCCAGACCCCAGGGATCCTGCGGACGATACCGCCGTTACAGTTTGATGGTACGGTCGGTTCCGGGCCGGGAAGGGAAGGGTCGCTAATTCCGCATTAAGCGATGTTCACCGAACGAGCCGCGGTGCCTCACGTGGGCCGAGGCCTGGCGAGGAAAGAGCCGCGATGAACCTGGATGAAAGAGGGACGGAGAACAAAGTGATCTCTAATAAAAAATAAACGTGAAAAGAGAGTCCCGTATAAATCCTGGTAGATGTACTTTCTTTAATATTTTAAAATGCTGTATTCACCCCGCTCACCGTAACTTCACAGTTTCTGGCTTTGATGCAGAGGTTTCAAAGATTCTGTCTATCTATCTATCTATCTATCTATCTATCTATCTAGTCTTTTTATTTATTTATTTGGCTGACACCTTTGTGCAATGTAACTGAAAAAGGTTTCTTACAGTGATTTATCCATTTATACAGCAGGGTAAATTTACTGGATCAATTCACAGTAAGAACCAGTAAGATCAAGGGTACAACAGCCAAGAACCCTGTGATATTTGACACCTGCACAAAGTGCACTCTTGTATTCCATCTGTAAACAGAGTAAGAACTTTTTCCCCCAGCCCTTCAAATGCTCGCTGTTGCTGTTTAAAAGTGCAGTTTGATTTCCATTATGAGGTAAAGGAATGACAAAAGACAGTGTAATTACGGTACCTTTATTACATCGAACAGAATTAGATTCGATCGCATCTCGTTGTCGTGGTACGTGTGCGACTGTTGTGATACGAATCAAGTCGCATGTAGCCTTCGAGAATTACACCGAGCTCGTCAGCGTACCGATCCGTGAATATGTATGCTGCAGCTTGTCCTCTGTTCTGTGTACATTTAATTTTTTTAGATCTTATTCGGCGCACTGCGATATCCTCGGAGGAGTTGTGTTCAATTTCTCAAAAGCTGCTCGCTCTGTGAGGGCATTTGGTGCCAAAGCTCTGCTGAAAAAACGACAGGGAAAGAATGGAGAAAACAGATGCATAAAAACAAAAATAGAAAAATGACAAAGTCTTTTTTTCCCTTTTCTGTTCCATATTCTCTCTAACTTCTCTCCCCCGTTGCCTGATGACACCAAGGCCTCGTGCCTCCTGAGGGGGGGGGGGTAAAGGCGACACGAGGACCACGGCCGAGGTCAAGGGGAGACAGAGTACGAGAAGGTCCACCCGAAGGAGCTGTCGGCGACTGCGTGCACCTCTACACCTCCGTCGCGTTTCCCCTCGCTCGACACACCCGCGCCCTCGCGCCGCTGGCCTGGAGTTTCTCCAGATAGCGCACGTTGCTCTCTTCGCCAAGCGGAGCGCGGGGGTGACACGAGGGGGCGGCGGGGTCACGCGCTCTCATCGGAGGGAAGTTGCCGCGGAAACAGATCTCATAAACACATATCAGAGTTGTGATGCTGCTGCATACTTACTACGTTTTATTGTATGTTGCATTTCCAAACAATGTGCCGCTATATATTGTCTGCAGAACACACTCAGCTTCCGAAGCTCGTTTATCTTTATTTCGGCACGCCGCCACAAGTGGTGTTTTGTGTAATACACAATGCGAATATACATGTAACATTGTTGCAGACGGATAACAGAAGGATGAGCGCCGCGGTATCTTGGGAAAAGGGGCCGGCGCTCGTGAACGGCTTCTTAATTTCACGGAACCGCCGGACGGATTTGTCGTTTTAAGAAAGCAAATGGTTTAATTGTGGATTTGCGCTGGTAAACTTTGCCCCGGTGCCGAACAGCGAAAGTGCGGTTTATCTTGTGGAAACACACGCCGCTGGAGTACAAACGTGTCGACGCCTCTTTGTGCGTGCTCTTTGGAACAGTTCGCGCGCGTGGCCACTGGAGGCGCTGTTGAGCAGCTCTGGCCTCTTTGCCGCAGCTGTGTTTAGCCACATCCCTCTAATGACAAACAACGACGTCCCTCCTTTGCCGGTCACAGATTAATACGCGGTTTCATTTCCGTCATCGTGATAATTGACTGCGCTGCCCGATATTGTTGTACTGGCCGTAATTCATCGGCAGGGAAACGGCGGCTGTTTGGACACAAGCGATAATTATTACTGCGCATATTCATTTAAACAAAGGCATTACGCCCGGCTGAACGTGCTTTTCCGAGAGCCCGGCTGCCGGCAGCTGCTCCCGCGCTGTAAATATTCGCAGAGACGCGTGGTGGAACGACCATCTACAGTCTCCGAACACAAAGGCCTGCGCGACCGGCGGCTTCGGGACGTGTCTGTGACCGTGTCGCGCTTCACGGCCGTGGGTTTGCGGAGCCAGTGGGGAAGAAGGGCCCCTTTCTAGGTGTCACCGGGCTTCACCGCAGAAGACGTTGCCTGTTTGACAGTCTCCGCGCACACGCCAAGTCCCGCTGCCCTTCCATTTACCCGCTCACTCACACTGTCCTTCAAGCAAAATCGGAGATTAATTCAAGTTATTTACTTGTATCTGAAAATAAAAGGGAGCCATTAAAATATGGAACGCTGCTTGGAGGGCATCCCTTGTGTTCGCTTGGCTTCTAGTGATAAGCACCATCTTCCATAAAGTGGCTTCGCATTCATAATTTGTTTCCTGTTATCAAGATGCGGCGGGTCTGTTCACGCGAATAGATTGCGTCCCGTCTCCTCTCTTTTAGGCATCGATGAAAGCAGTGGGACTCTTTCCTGGGCGAACACCTGCTCAGGTTGTCTGCGAAAAACAGGGATGTCAACAAATCCGCGTGGTTTTGCTGTCGCTTCACAGCTCCGTGACCCTGGGTGCAAATTCGGCCCCCATTTCATCTGCACACGTTGCCTCTTGTTTCAGCAGTTTTAACATGTTTTCATTAAATTCGAGCCATATTCATACTAGTTTAAACCACTTTTCAGACTCATTCTAAATGACTGTTTATGTTGTCTCCACAAACTCCTACTCAGTGCCTGTTGTTGACAGATTCATCACATAGACATGCAGTTTTCCTCACGTGTTATTAATTACTCATACTCAGAAATGCTAGACAGGAGCTGTAAACACTGTGGAAATGAGCAGAATTATTTCACGCTGCTGTTTTATTTAGCTGCTCTTCACCGCCACCTATCTGCTGAACAAGCAAATGCAGCTTGCGTTTGCTCCGGTACATCTACATTTATTTATTTAGCAGATGCTTTTCTCCAAAGCGACTTCCAATGAACTCTACGTAGTATTATCGCTACAGACAGATATTTTAGAAAATGCGTGAAGGAACTAATGAAAAATAAAATTTAAAAAAAATCTGGAAACGTACGTAGGTTTGAGAATTTGCGACTCAAAAATCATTTGCCCTTGTTAACATGAGGATCCAGTGTGAGCCGAAGTCTTCGTGTCATTTACGTCTGCGTGTAAGTGAGCTGTGCTGGCCGGTCTCTCCTTCCCTAGATGGTGCACAGAGCTGCTGTGACCCTCCGCGATAAACATCTATTGAAAGTGACAGAGGAGCAAAGGCTGGAGAGGTTCTCCTTTAAGCGCGCGCCATGCGGCAGCACACCATCTCTCGTACTCCCTTTTTAAACCTGATGTGTTTCATCTCGCAAAGGACCCGAGGCGCGGACGGGAGTCGACTCCATCGCGGCACTTGCGCCGATACCGCGCATCTGTGTCGTGTGAATTCAACACTGGGTTAGCTCACTTCCGCACCCCGTCCTGTCCCAGTCCCCTGGGGCAAAATGCGTTTAGTTTCTGCGGCAGGTTCCCAAAAATCAAACCGCATCCTTTCAAATACTGTCACGAAGACAGATTTTTGAACGTGTTCGCCTGTAAATTTACATTTTCTTTCATCCGACACTTCTCCCTAAAGTGACGTACAACTCGGAGTAAACAAAAGTGCATTTCACCAGCAGATGCAGAGCTTTAGAGACAGACACGCGACTGTCAAAGCACTGTCGCTTTGTCCAACACCACCGTTTTTCCCAGCACAGACAAGTAGCTGCATATACAATTGTTTGGCAATGCAAACATGATTATGACAGATGGTGTACTTCAAGTTTCTGATCAGTTGTGAAATAGGGACAGAAGCGGGTTTGGAAGGGTGGATCTTGAGACCCCTGAAAGTTAAGGGGGATTCAGCAGCTCTGAGGGACACAGGGAGATCATTCCACCACACTGGAGCCAATGCTGAAAATCTACATGCTTTCGATGTTGAACTTCTTATGAGTGGAACTGCCAGGTGACTAGATGCAGTGCTCCTGCTGGGGCGGGGTGTTCAGGTCCTCTAGGTACCAGGGAGCAGATCCATTGATGTTCGTGTAAGCCATAACCAAAGTGTTGAACTGGACGCAGAGGCAACGGGAACCAAATGGAGACAGACAAGGAGGAGGGAAAGCATAGAGATGCTTTGGCAGGTCAAATTCAACTTGTACCGCGGTGTTCTGGATCGGCCAGAAGCTAGAAGACCAGGCAGTTGGGAGGTGCAGTAGTCCAGGTTGGACATCACCAGAGCCTGGACCAAGAGTATGTCTCACGGGAGACGCAAGACAAAGGAGATGCGGACGGGCCTAGAAATGAAGAACCCAGCTATCAAACCGGTCATCAGCGTCACGCGTCTCTGCTGGACAGCCTGAACAAACCCCGCCTCTGATCACCGGTCGGTCTCCCTTTAATATGCATACCCTGGGTTTTCCCACCTCGCCCCCCGCGCATCACAGATGGGGCCATCGCTCGGCTCAGAGGCGCCGAAAGCGAGACGGGAACAGGCCAAATCAATGACACGCTGCGTTTCCACTCCATCCCTGTGATCGATGGCTGAGGTTGGAGACAAACTTTCTGAATTTATGCAGAACCCCACGAGCTTTCTGCATAAAGAACACACACCGCTCCTACCGAAGGCAGGGGAGTCACGGAAGCCGCAGGGTTATGTAAATCAGCGTGTACAAAAAGCCCAGCCGCGTGTCTCCGAGCGACTCGCATTTACAAAATCGGGTACAAGAGGGACGGCCGAGGTGACTGTTTGCACATTCAGGTCCGTCGCCGGCGACCGCCTTTCAGAGCGAAGGGGACACTGAAGAGTGAAAGAATATAAACAGAGTCGTGCGCTGTTGCCGAGGCCAAAATAAATGTTGTAGCGCAGTTTACCGGAGTATCGCATGCAAATACGCCCTGCTTTCACAAAAGGATGTATGAATAATTTGTCGTCATTATTTATTCGTTGAGCTGATGCCTTTCTCCAAGGTCACTTCCTGTGTGAGGTTTGTACTCTGAGTGATTTACAGCAATTTACCAATGTGTATAGCTGGGTGATTTCTACTGTATCAATTAAAGGTAAGTACCTTCATCAAAGGTACAAGAGCGTGAGCAGGGATTCTAACCCGTGACCTTTGACCGCAAGGGGACTTTCCTAACCAGTATGCCACCTGCTGCCCTACTATGTAATGGTGGAGAGGGTCATTTCCCGATTCCTGAGATAATTGATAATTCTGTTGTTTTAACGTGAAGCGAGAAGCAAATACGGCGAAAAGAAGAAGCTTCCAGACTGACAATAAATCTGCTTCCCCTTTAACGGTGTGTGAAACAGCAGTCAGCAGCCTGCAATGCAATTGTGAATAATTTTATTTTAAAACGTTGTTTTTGAGCAGCAAGTTAATTTTCCCTCCATGTGAGCCGAGCCGAAGATCGTCGGTTACATTCCGTTTACCTTGGATCGTCTTCGCTTTCGGGAGATGGGCTGCCGATAGAGGAACTCCGTGGGAACGCCTTGCCGACTGGCTCTAAAATGCTCCGCCGTCTGTCCAGGAAGATATTGCTCTACAAAAGTCACTCGGCTCCTGAGCGGCACAGATAAACCCCTTTCACGCCGGGCGATAACATGCACTCAGCCGCATGCAGTCATTTTTAAACATGTCTCGCCTTCCCAAGTGCTCAAAATTAAGTGCGATTTAAGGAGCGAGGACGGATGCCGTTTGACAGGCTTAACATTGATTTTAAATGTGAAATACATAAAAGAAAAAATAGAAAGGTGTAGGTGGTCTTCTTTTTACCCCTCTTAAAATATTTTCCCGTAGGCCTAACCTTTGGGTACCTTTCACTGCTTTGTAACTGATGCTGTTAGTTACAGCCCATTCGTCTTGTCGGGGCGGGTCGGGGCGGCCGCGTCCCGTGGGGGTTTAGCCCATTTGGAGGCTCCAAGGACAGGGCAGCCACCTTCACCACGGTATCCCTGCTCGGCTGGGGCGCGCGAATACCGGAGCGGACGTGGTACCCGGACTGGGCCGTATGTGGGTCAGCAGCTTATCTCCGGGATGTCCGTTTAGAACCCGCGCAGGCCACGGCATCTGCGGGATTCTGCTGTCTCCCAGCACTCCGTACGTTAATTAAAGCTTTCGTTTGCCCATGAAGAGGAGCGCACCAGGACACGATCGGCGGAGGGCTTTAAAACCACCCGGTAACTGCGATATTCCCATGTGGGAACGTGCTACCCTCGCAGCCGCTGTGGGCTGTGGCGGTGTATCGGTGAAGGATGTGGCGCTGTAGATGTAGCTGATTGAACCTCCAGGAGGGACCCTTGCGTCCCTTTGGGAAACACAAATTCGGTCCTGGACACGGCATAGAGTGTTGGTGTGATTTTGGGAGCAGGAAGTTCCCCTCCCAGTTGGGATGATGTGTGTTTTTTGTGCAGATTGGCTGTCGACTGTGGGATCGATCACTCGGGAGATCCACACGCTACATAAAGCTCTTCGTCCTTGAACTTCCAACACGAAATAGACTGCTGGTTCTGGAAAACCTATGCTGAGTGAGATATGTGTTCATAAAAAAAATGCGGTAATGCTATATGTCACGCTCTGTGAATGAGGGGGACCTGTAGGAGTAATAGTAAGGAATTGTCACGGAATTCAGACGGGGCTATTTGCTCCTCAGTATATCCTACTTTGTGTTATTGTATTATATTCCACATCTTCGTAATTACCCTTGCTCTCGTTGTTTTTATTACCTTTAAAAATATGCATGCTTCCTTTGATTATGCCTTTGACGCACAGGCTTCATCATGCAACATAATTACCTGTTCACTATGCAAATGCTCCTCTACGTGTCTACGTGTGTATAAAAACTTCTCCTCGCGCAGAATATGTTTACAGCTGTTCCTTCACTTAAAACACACTGTAAAGTTTGTCTTGTAAATAGATTTTATGGTGCAGATACAGCATCTAGCTCTTTGGCTGCAGATCCTGCCTGCTGTCGCTTCCCAGACAGAAGAGAATAAATTTCTCTTTAAATTGCACTTTTTCGTTTGCGACATTATTAAAAAAAAATTCTGGGTATAAAAAAATAAATTAGGTTATTAATTCACGTTTTCCTTTATTTTTTTTCCATAAAATGGTATGGATTTGGGTGTCTGCTCTAAAATTGGATTTTAGAATTTTATTGTGCTTGACATAAACAAAATTGACTTTGGGCAGTAGTAACCCATATTTTATTGCTTAAAATGATTAAATGCACCAGGGTGTTGATTTTGCATGTCCCAGAGAGCAATAATTTTCAGCCTTGTCTACACCAAGCCATTTCTTAAGTGGAATTTAAAAAGTATTTCTGGAGCCATCAGTGAATTAAGGGAGGCAGCATCTATCCCGATGCAGCAGATCAATAAAACTCTATACATTTAATGGTTTCATTTGGTAAAACTGAACATTTAATGGTTTTGTTTAATAAAAACCTGCACATTTAGTTTTTCACTCAGGTAAAGAAGTAGCTCACTATACTGCATTAGGTCAGAAAACATGGTGAACGTGCTATACATCATGTATGAGCACAGTAGCAAAGGCAAAATTGTGGAGAGAAGCGCAGGCATTCATTTCAAGGTCGTTTAAAGGAGAAGCAAAGATTATTAACCTAGAATCTTTTGCCTTTCTTTCTTTCTTTCCTTTTGTTTATTATTAATCATCGTTTAGGGTTTTTAAGCACCGGCGATCAAGCTGCGAAAGGGAATTACGGCCTCCTGGACCTCATCCAAGCCCTGCGCTGGACCAGCGAAAACATCGCCTTTTTTGGGGGCGACCCATTACGCATTACCGTTTTTGGATCGGGAGCCGGTGCCTCCTGTGTCAATTTGCTGACCTTGTCTCATTACTCTGAAGGTAATCGGTGGAGCAATTCAACCAAAGGTATGACTTTCTCTTTACCATGCGTATGGCTGTAAAGGTCACGACCCCTGCAGCTTTTCTTCAAACTTTTTTCCCCATTGTGTTTAATCTTTGTATTGCATTTTCACGCGTAATTCAAAATTAACAACGTGCAGAAAATAAGGTCAGCGCTAGGGAAATGTCGAAAATATCTCCACGGCTCCCGTGGGTAAATCAGAGCGAGTGAAATATGTCTATTCGGTCATGTGACCCACACCTCTGAGAAAGTCTGAAAATTCGGATCCGTCTCCTCCGTTATGCTCGAGTCGGCGGGTTGTCTGCCACACGTCACGGGAACACGGTGGAAACGTTGTTTTCTTTCAAGGCTGCGTGCACCGCTTTTTGGTTTGATGTGTTTTGCACGGTGATGTTCTGAGCGCGTTCCACCTATAGCTCTCGCCATGTTTTGCTGTGCGTTTCTTCATCCCGTAAACATAAAGCGGTGCCTTTTCGGAGCTGCAATTCAGGATTGCTGAAGGAAAAAAGGAAAAACCTCGCTTTCTAAAGTCTGCTTTTTCGGGTAACTTTTGTGTTTACCCAGTGTGCATTGCTCAGGCGTAACGGCTTTAATTAAAGGATCTGATTTCTCAATGTAAGTTTTGCAGCCCATGACATCTTTTTTTTTTCTTTAGCTATATGTCACGTTAAATTATACCCACGATGCAGTATTTTGAAAATGCGTATACACCAGCGATATGTATGCAGAGCACCATGCAGCCATGAGTGCGGCTAATGGCCATTTGCGGGTTCAGTGGTGCGGGGAGCGGAGGTAATCGCCTGGCCAGGGGTGAAGGAGTACAGCACCGTCTGAGGAGTCATCCTTTACCCTGCTGTTGACAGGTGGATTTGCGTACGTCAGCCAAAGGCCCCGAGTGACAGTTTCCGACAGCGAAAAGCCTTCGCTGCTTCCATAATAATGCGCCCGCTTTGTTTCGGTCCGGCCGAGGTTTGTCAGGTCCATCCGAGCGCGGGTTCCTTACAGGTGCCGCTCTGAGCAGTTACCCGTGTCGCACCGGGCTGCGTTTTGCCCGTGGAGGAAGGGACGGATCTCCACCTGGACGAGAAGTCAGCTGGCTGTCAGGCAAATAGCTGTCGAGAAGCACTAAACGTCGAGCCAGAAACAGAGCGCTGTCTGGAGGCTAACGCTAATGCTAACCGCTAACAGCACACTTTGAACAATTAACAGCCAACACCTAGTAATGAACAAGCTTTTGACAGTTAACAACCAACAGCATACAGCTAGTAGGAAACTTTGACAGTTAACAGCGAACGGCAAACAACGGAAAGTTAACAACGAACGTTTACGTTAACAGAGAGCGACAAAGTCAACAATGAACGTCTCGTTTGACAGCAAACGGCTGACACATTTTACAGCTAACAGTTAAAAGCTAATGGCTCGCTGTTGGCAGCAGACATCTAACAGCAGTTTACGTCTCACGGGTGACTGACAGCTGAGGGTTAAAGGTTAACTGCTACGTAGCTACCAGTTAGCGGCTCTTGCTAACGGCCGACTGATAGCTAAGAGGAAACGGCAAAAGCGTAACCCATGATATCCTTCCTTCCTCGTTTATCCCCTAGAGCTACAGACACGCGTAATGTGTTCGTAATACAGAGAACACCCTGTTGTCCGTTCTAAGTGTACGTGTCTGTGAATTCTCTTGTTTGCACTGTCCTAAATGCAGGCAGGATGTTGAGCTAAACAGGGCTCTAGACCTTGAATCGCTACGGTCGCACATGGTTCTGCAGGGTATGAGGTTTGAACCCCGGATCCAGCGACGCGCCGGGCATTCCGCTTCTTGTTCCAGCCGAGCCGTTGATGAAGTTCTCATTATTTAATGAGAACGGAATAAACAAACTGAGCGAATGGCACGATTCAGTCGGGACCCATTCTTTGAGGACTAGCTGAGGTGTCTTCGATCATCTTAAACGCCATTTATCCACAGCGGTACAAGTTGTATTCAAGGTATTATAAAAACATACAAAAGGTATTAGAAAAAACATGCCTTCGTTTGATCGTTTGAGAAAGCGAATAAAATAGTATCGAATAAAGGGCTTAAGATAAATTATTTACTTCACCAAATCCCGAAACAAATTGTGTATGTATATCCATTGGTATCACTAATTAATTGAAATCACGCTGTATATTCTTCAAGCAAGGAAATGCATTTATTCCTATTTTCATCGCTGTTGCGCTTCCACCAAGAGTACAGTTTATAATGACTCCTCAGGTAATGCTTTTGTTTGGCAGCATTGGAGTCGTGCTCTTCATTCTGTCAAGGTACGCTGAGCTCGGTCGAACAGGAATCGGGATACACGGGGGGTGTTCCGGGGCAAGAGCACAACATGCTGCGGTGTACACGCGCTCACTCGCGCACACACACACACACACACACACATATAGGGCAGAGAGGGAGGGAGAGAACCTCGTCCCAGGTCGTCGTTTCTCTGAACCCGAGAAGAATGAGCTCTTCAGATCCATTCATTGTCATTTATCATCTGAGAGCTTGGAGTTCAGTCCTTATATTTCAGCTCTAGTTGGGGAAATTTCAGCAGTGCTCTGAGCTGCGCTGAAAGCCAGTGACTTTTTTAGATTATTATTTTGTTTGAGCTATATAAAGAAGGCCGATTTACTTGTTTACAATTAACGTTTGGGATTTCTGAGGTCCCAGTGAGGTAAATTAAGAATTAAATTAGTTTTTCGGTGATTTCGTCAAAGAAACGGCTCGATGTTTCCCCCGATTTGGCCTCATTCTCTGTCTCTTTGCTGTGCGTAACGTTGTTCTAATGCTTTTGTAGTGTTCGTCTTGCTCAGGTTGGTAATCAAAATTGTGGTATGATTGTTGTTTGATGTTCGCTGTAGTCTTGTGTGAAATAACTTGACTACTCAGGCCATGGTCTGAATCAGTGACGAAAGCAGCAAAACTATTTCTTTTATGAACAGACATTCAATTATTTTTTAATTTTGCGACCATAAGGAATTCTTCGCAGTCTGACATGATTCTTGAGGGAGTCTGTATGTGAAAAGTAACTTTAAGGAACCTTATGGTCATGATGTTGAGCCTTGAATTTTTTTTCAAATTCCTTATTTCAAAGGTGCTCTTCTCTCATAATAAATGTACTTTTCCGTCTTTTTCGGTAACTTTTGTTTTTACAGGATTCAGATCTTTAGTTTGGATTTATTTTCCTTAAAGTTAAATTGTATCAGTACAAAGTGACATTTCCGTTACAGTTGATGGCAACAGTGTATCTGTAATATTTCTCTTGGGCGTGTGCTCTTTTTCACCTTCGCCTTCATTGATTATGTTAATTGATTATTATTTCTTCACTAGGTCTTTTCCAGAGAGCTATAGCACAGAGCGGGACTGCGCTCTCCAGCTGGGCCGTCAGTTTCCAGCCCGCAAAATACGCACGCATGTTGGCCAAGAAGGTGGGCTGCAACCTGAGGGGCAGCGTCGAGCTGGTGGAATGCCTGCAGAAGAAGCACTACAAGGAGCTGGTGGAGCAGGACATCCAGCCGGCTCGCTACCACATCGCGTTCGGCCCCGTCATCGACGGCGACGTCATACCCGATGACCCGCAGATCCTGATGGAGCAGGGCGAGTTCCTCAACTACGACATCATGCTGGGCGTGAACCAGGGCGAGGGGCTGAAGTTCGTCGAGCTCATTGTGGACAGCGAAAACGGCGTGCAGGCCAACGACTTTGACTACGCCGTCTCCAGTTTTGTGGACGATCTGTACGGCTACCCCGACGGCAAGGACATCCTAAGAGAGACCATCAAGTTCATGTACACGGACTGGGCGGACCGGCACAATCCGGAGACGCGCAGGAAGACACTGCTAGCTCTCTTCACGGACCACCAGTGGGTGGCCCCCGCCATCGCCACGGCCGACCTCCATTCCAGCTTCGGTTCGCCCACCTACTTCTATGCTTTCTACCACCACTGTCAGACGGAGCAGGTGCCCCCTTGGGCAGACGCGGCCCACGGCGATGAGATCCCCTACGTCTTCGGCCTACCCATGGTGGGTCCCACGGAGCTGTTTCCCTGCAACTTCTCTAAGAACGACGTCATGCTGAGCGCCGTGGTCATGACCTATTGGACAAACTTTGCCAAAACTGGGTAAGTACATATATTTACCAGCTCCCTTTTCTTTCAATGAACTGCATTTAGTCATTTTCTTATACATGTTTGACTGACGTTTGTTTGTCATCCAAAAATATTCCAAGAACTAGGCGCCCGTCAGCTTCCCTTTGTTTCGGCTTATATTGTTTTATTCATATGGTATTATTTGGTCTGTCGCTTTCAGTGCTGCGCTGTCCAAATAAGCAAAAAATGTCCCAGTTAGGAGTTTGTCTGCTTTCGCGATCCATTTTCTGTTGCATGTTCTACTGTCATTTTCACTTCTTTATTTTGAAAATGAAACCCATCTGCAAAAGTTTTGATTGCGGCCAACTTTACTCCGCAGTGATCCAAATCAGCCGGTTCCTCAGGACACCAAGTTCATCCACACGAAGCCGAACCGCTTTGAGGAGGTGGCCTGGACGCGTTACAACCAGAAGGACCAGCTGTACCTGCACATCGGCCTGAAGCCGCGTGTCAAGGAGCACTACCGCGCCAATAAGGTGAACCTGTGGCTGGAGCTGGTGCCGCACCTGCACAGCCTCAATGACATCACACCTATTGTCTCCACCACCACCAAAGTCCCCGTACCGGAGGCTACGCCGAGGACACCAAAGAAGATTCCCGTGACCACCAGGAGGCCCAACCCCACTCCCTTCCCCACGGAGAACCAGGACAGGCCCAGCCAGGTGGAGCGCCCCTTCCTCGTGGACAAGCGGGACTACTCCACCGAGCTGAGCGTCACCATCGCCGTGGGCGCCTCGCTCCTCTTCCTCAACATCCTGGCTTTCGCCGCGCTCTACTACAAGAAGGACAAGCGGCGGCAGAACGTGCACCAGCGTTGCAGCCCCCAGCGCAGCACCGCCAACGACCTGGCCCACACGCAGGAAGAGGAGATCATGTCTCTGCAGATGAAGCACACGGACCTGGAGCACCAGTGCGACGGCATCCACCCGCACGAGGTGGTGCTCAGGACTGCCTGTCCTCCGGATTACACGCTGGCCATGCGGCGGTCTCCCGACGACATCCCCCTCATGACTCCCAACACCATCACCATGATATCAAACAGCATCCCGGGGATGCAGTCGTTGCACCCCTTCAGCGCCTATCCCAGCGGACAGAACAGCACCCTGCCCCACCCGCATTCACACTCCACGACGAGGGTATAGCCACCAGGGGGCGTCCTTCCTCGCAGTCGTCGCCATGGGAATTGCACGGATATTGTACCGCTGCAGTTTAAAGGGGAAAAGTACCACTTTTGTAACAAAAAAAAGAAATAAAACGGGGCAAAAACGTCTGGATTATGTAGAAAACGGGTTCTTTTATGTTGGAAAGAAAAAGCAAAAGGAGGTCGTTTTTCTCTCGACGGTTATCGCTTGAGGAATCGCGGAGCGGCTCGCTCACGCGGCTCTTCCAAAGCGGGAAAACGAGAGGAAGGAATATTTTATAAATCACGCTCGCGATACGCGCCACGAGCGTCCCGATCCGGAGCCAGAACAACGTGTCGCCCGCAGGATTTGGCGGAAGGAGGAGACCACGAAAAAGAAAATTGTACAACGATGTTAAATAAAAGACATTTATGGAAACTGCTGAAAATATGCACAAAGGAGACGATCACGAGAAACGTCAGAGTTTTTCTCCCCCCCGTCATGTTATTTTTCTTAAGGACCGATTTTATTGTGTAGAATCTATTTGCATATCTAGATCAGTACACAAAGCACCAATGGTGTTTAAACCCTAATAGGGTAGCGATCCTGCAATCTGCCGGCAGAACAAATGGGAATAATGACTTTCTGGCAGATAAGGCTTCCTCACATAAGTGCTGTCTACACTGGGAGCTGGCGGATAGGGGAACTGGATATTTTTAGCACGACGTGCATGACAATTTATCTGCTTGGCGGCTGTTCTGCTGATTAAGTTGTAATTAAATAATTTTCATCCCCATTGGATTTGTTCGAAGGAATATCTCTCCGATTGGCTCGCGGCCCGTGGAGATGGCGGCGGAAGGCGGGGCTTTGGAGGGGGAGGGGCGGGGAAGCTCCGCGGCAGCAAAGGTGGCTGACGGGACTTTTTTTCTACGATGTTTGTCAGTTACAATGTTTTAGTAGTGGTGACGCACTTGCTGTTCTCCATCTCTTTCGAGAGAGTCCATCATATTCTCTTGCCCCTCCCCCAGTTATCCTTCACGGATCATGAAAATCAGGATTTTTCTTCGCCACCTCCAGCTAATGCTCAGTAGCTCATGTTCACTTTCTTTTCTTCGTTTTTTTTGCTTTTGCAGGCTGACACAATGGGTAAAACATGGTGTTTTTCCATGGAAAGGGATGTTATACCACAAATGCTTTATCACATCATTTGAAAATTTCAAGAATTACTAGAAATGTCCTTCTTTGTGTCGTCTTGCACTTTCACCGTGGTCAGGGTCTAATTCAGAGGCGGGCTGCGTGTTAACGTGCGTCATCGAGCAAGGTTTTTTCCGTCCACCGTGATACACGAAACCCTCCCGGAAAAGTTTGTTCAGCCAAGATGAGGCCCGTACGCGTTCTTGGACGTGTCACCACCCCGTCGCGTTTGCTGACAGATTCGTTCGGCGACTGCCGCCGTCTCGAACCCGTGGGCCAGATGGTACGAGAGAAAGGAGACTGAAACCATGGACCAGACCTCCGCGGTCACGCGTAACCAAATCACAGGTTTCCCACTCTGTTTACGCGATTCTCGCAAGGTGCTGCGACACCTAAACATAGGTTATTTTTTCACACACACACACACACACACACACACACACGCAGAGAAAACTGTGGTCTTATATTTTCAACACATGGTTTTTACTGGGCCGTTGCAGGGCTGCAGCATCAGCACCCACCCACTGTGCTTGTGTGCTTTTCCAAATTTTCGTCAGCAGGAAAACGTGCACAGAAACAGATGACCATTAATGTCAAGCGGAATTCTAAGTGCAGCATTCATCGTGTAGGAGAGAAAATCTGAAATGCCATCCACTCACTTGCTCATGATCAATAACAGCTTGTCCAAGTTTGGGTCACAGTGGTCCAGAGTCTATCCTGGAAACAGAGGGGGCGAGGCTAAACAGGGCACATCCGGGACAGCGTAGCCGCGCACGTGCTCGGCAACGTTAATTAATGCAACGTGGGCGAAGATGCAGATGGTTACTTTCGTATTTCCGTCAATGCTTTCTTTCCCAGACAGCAGGGTGGTGGGGGCCGGTTGTCTGAGCGTGTTCCTCGAGCTACGAATCTCGGAGATCGGGAAGGTCGGAGTAGGATGCGACTCGACACGACTTGACAGGGCTCCCCAGACGGGCGAACGAGCCAGGCTTCCGCTCCGGTGCGCCCGTCGGCACCGCCGACAATTCGGAACGAGCTCACCTGTGTCCCGCGAGGACCCCTGCGCCTTCCCCGTTGTTTAATTAACACCAGAATGAATATTCAAACCTCCGGTTCGTTGTGCCGCGCTTCCTCGGCAGCTGCGCTTCAGTCCAGGGCCTTCGTGGAGATGCCGCAAGGAGACCTTTTATTTTATTATTTATTTATTTTCCCCAACAGCACATGCAGAACGAAGGCGGCGGCTTGTTTATTATTTAGGACACTTTTATGTAGGAAACGCAGTAGAAAATCAGTGGCTGTTAATGAATGTAATGTTGCAAGGGGCACTTTTTTTCTTTACATTATTGCTTTTGGCCTCTGTCACCTCGAAATTAATGTTTGGACCTGGAATGAGGACTCCAAGTGTAGAGCTACTTATAACGGAAGAGTATGTACCTTCGTCACACTTCACATAGTTTAAAGTATCGTCACATTCATTACAATACATTAATATTTGAGCCCTGTGATCGCAGAGCATTTCAAACTGCAGTTTTTTTTTCTTCCACACAACTGGCCAAGAAGCCCTGTGATTAAATACAAAAGTTACTTAAAAAATGTTCACATTAACTGTGGCGCTCTGATGCATCCGTCGAGGGCTTACTGTAATATAACGCTGTTTTTAGTATATGGTTGTGCGAAAAGGACTCCAATTAAGTGGATGTGGAAATGAAAGAGAGAGAAACTGATGGCCATTAAACACAGCAGACCTGTCAATTACACCACGAGGCCCATTAGACGGTCTGCTTTGTGCCCCTGCTGATGAATTATCACCCTGGTAAAATGTTTTCATCTCTCACACACACATACACACACTGGGAGAGAGTGGAAACAAAGCTAATTTCACACAGTGAAGTGTGTCTTGGCAACACCTGCTTTTTTATTCTCCCACGGTGGAAAACACATCCACACATCAGCTTGCTTAAACTTCTTTCATTACAGCTTAAAAAAAAAAACGTAATAAAAGCGTCAGCGCGCCTTTTCTCCTTCGTCCCGCGGAAAACGCGTTTATTCACACGTTTTGTTTACCTTCAACGTGGGCTAGAGGAGTTTGGACGTACGCTGTCCGTCGGCAGTGACAGCAGCGTTTTAATGTTGCTTTCGGAGCATATTTTCATTTCAGCTCCAACAGAACAGTTAACCTCACCTTTTTCAGTCATGTTTCAGTGTTTTCTTCTTTTTGCCTTTCTTACTGTGACAGTCGCTCCGTTTTAAGGGTCCCCGGCCATATGTTTATACTCCGAATGTATGGTTCTCAAAAGGCGAAATAAATAAATTTGATTGCTCTCGTATCACATTAGCTCGATAATAAGCTATTTTGTATGATGTATTTCACAGGCTACTGTACCTTGTGGCTGGAGACGGTCCCGAGGCATTACAGTATATAGGCAGCTGAATTACAAGTAGACTTTATTTAATGTTGAAATTATAGTGTGAGAAAAGGCAACAAAAAAGGAAAAAAAAAAAAAAAAAAAAAAAAATCGCTTATTTTTCCAGTTTGTCACCAGGGGGGCCGTAGCTCATGATAAAAAAAACCTGTGTAAGCCCTTTTTTGATAAAGCTTTGCATATTTCCATTATAATTATTTTTTTTTTTTGGGAACATCAAACACTTTTCAGTTTAACATTTGCCGCACACACCTTTTGATCTGTATTACTGTCCTATCCCTGGATATTTTTATTTATTTAATTTAATTTTTTTTTTTGCAAAAATTTTATAGCCTTAAATATTTGCTGTGTATTTAAGCAATGTTTTATGAATAAAGTTCGTATATTACTATGTTTCACCTAGTATGTTAATATTTTGTCAGACCTGGTCAAAGTGCAATGCTGTATTCTTTCAAGCAGGAATACAAACTTACTGTACATCACGTACTGTACATTTTGCATTAATATGGGCCCGTCGCCGGCCTCCGCATGCTCCAGTTTTGGTGACTAAGGACTTAGCTTTACGTTTAAGGTTTAACAGTCGATTACTAATACAAGTTAAGAGGAGATTCCTAACAGATCAAGGGAGAAATGTGACTCCACGTGTCCAAAGTGTGTTTCAGGACATCACGTCTTAACAGGTGTGTGATTTTCAGTACAGCTGTCCAATGGTTTGCAATATCATGAGTTATTGATTTGAAGCCATTGATTCTTCTTCTGTTGGGAACCGGACGCCGTCTCTTTCCTTCCTCTGTATGTACAGCCGGTTTGCCTCCGCCGGCTGAGTTTGGACCTCCATGGTTTCCGTGACGATTTTTAATATCATTAATAAATATGATCATATTTTTTAATTTTTTCGGGGCTGCTGTGTTCCTGTGTTCTGTCCCGTTGCAGCAGGTCGGGATGAGAACGCCCGCGGCTCATGGTCCGAGAAATGAAGACGCCGGTCCCGTTGCGAAGAGAACGGGGTCTCGGGTACAAACTGAGCCCTGTTTCTAGAACTTTCCACATGTTGTGGTCCTTTTGTTGCTTTCACCTTCCAGGTATTTGCATTCTTACTAATATTTGCCTCCCGGCAAGGCTCGGTATCACTCGTAGGGTCTGAGTGAATAGGCTGAAATTTACCAGGCATTTAAGGGGCTTTAGGAAAGATGTGCACCTGCACTGTTTTGGAAAGGAATCTGCTTATGGTTTCAAGTGCGGTAAAACAGCAATTTGTGTCTCTCAGCTGAAGCATCCGCGTCTCTTTTGCATGACCCAAACTGAATGAGCTCTGTTCTCAGCTCTCTTTGACCTCTCTAACCGTTCTACCTCATCTCTGCCGATGCCTTTCTTGCCTTAAGCTGAATCAGATGTACTTCCTTAATGATATTATGATTACAGACGGCTATGATTTTTTTTTGCAAAAACAGTGTTTCTCTGTAGTAAAGAAATTGCTCTTTCCTGTTTTTTGTACAGTTTGTAATAATGGATGATCACCTCCGATAAACTGAATTAAGGTTCATGCACCACAGGCCACAAGAACACTGACCCTCTGCTTCAGTGAGTAAAGAAAGAGTGAATCATGGTTTCCCCAAATGAAATTACTCCTTCATCTGGAAGCACATCATAAAACAAACATTCATGCCCTTCCGGTGAGTAATTCTGTATGCGGTTTATCAGGTAAACCAAAGGGAATACGGATGGGATCTTTTCAGGACAGCAGGGGGCGTCGCACTTAAAGAACCAGAGGACCTGGTAATGTACCCTTGAGTTTAACTCTAATTGTTGCCTGAATTTCTTCTGCAAACACATCAGCGTGAGCTGTGTGCTGAATAAAGATGTCTGATGCTCAGCTACATAATGTAACGCCAGGTGTCATTTAACTCAGACAGAAATGTAATTTACCCCTTTAGCAATCTCAAAAAACGACGTCCTAATTGAATCGCGGTAATTACAGCAACTTAACTCGTGATACATTATAAAGGCCGAGAGCTCGGAAAGAGTCCCCCGAACGGGCCTAGAAACAACAGAGTGCTGCGAGCCGGTCAGGGATGGGCTCTCGTTTGGACTTTCCTCACATCGAGTTTTCCGATTGTCGATGAATTCACGCCCCATCTCCCGACTGGCGGGTATAATACAAACTAAGAGGTTCGGGCCTGAGGTTTGTTTTCACAAGTCAACTTTTTTTTTTCCTTCATTAATACAAGTGTGTTCTGAGTGATTAATGGTGAGATTCAGATTCAGATCAGTGACTTCTAATTTAAACCACAGTGACTAAATTGGGCGAAGATATTCTTTTGTTTATTTCTCTGCGATATTGGGAAGAACAAAGAAAGCATTGTGAAACACCACAATGGAGACCTGGGCTGGAAATTATTTGGTTCCTCTGTAAGCGGATGATGGATCCCGGGAATCAAGGTGTATTTCTCCTTTCCATGTTGACATTACAATAGATTAAATACTTTTCGGGATAAAAGAGTACTATTTGTGTCAGACCGATGTTGATGATTATATTACATTTACACACATTTATTTATTTACCGGACACTTTTCTCCAAAGCAACTTACAATAATCAATACATAGTGTTACTAGCCCACACACCTTATTCACCACGGTAACTTACACTGCTAGATACACTACTCACAATGGGTCACTCATCCATACATCAGTGGAACACACACACACACACACACACACTCACACTATGGGGAAACCTGAAGAGCATATCTTTGGACTGTGGGGGGAAACCAGAGCACCCGTAGGAAACCCACACAGACACGGGGAGAACATGCAAACTCCACACAGACTGAGCAAGGAGCAAACCCGCGTCCTCTCGCACCACCCAGGCGCTGTGAAGCAGCAGCGCTACTTGCCGTGCCACCGTCCCGCTGTGCCACTGTGCCGCCCATATTTTACGAGCTACTGCGGTGGTCAGAGCCACCGTCTTGCAATCAGAAACCGATGGGCTCAAGTCCAAGTGTGTCCAGGTATATTTAAATCCTGGAAGCGTCCTGTTGCGGTACCCTTGATCGAGGTACATAGTCTGAATTGATACAGGTAAAATTACCCTGCTATATAAATGGGTGAATAACTCTAAGTCGCCCAGCGTACAAATGTAACGGTAAGTCTGTCGGACAAAGGCGCTTGCTCAATGAATAAAAACGTAAAAGTATTTCGCACTTGTATTCATGGCCCATGACGCTGAGGGGTGTTTCTCAGGCCCGGGACGCCGAGCTCCTTTAATTCCTCGTTGTTACCGTAACCTCTCCCGTTCCAACTGTAACGGACGGGGGCCGGGTAGACCTCCATCTTTCCTGCCTATCGGCCCGGCGTTCTCGTCTCACGACTCATAAAGAACGAAACCCCCGACTCGATTTATTGCTCCTGTGTGAGGGGGGTGGGTGTGGATTCTGTAATGGAAAAGGATGAACCTTGAGTTCTGGGAGGCTTCGGTACCCCCTTTATTACTTTGTGTGCGCGTGTGTGTTTGTGCGCGTGTGTGTGCGGAGTGTCTTTCTGGCCGTTCATCAAACACCGTGTCACTTGTGCCCCGCCTGCCCGATTTAATAGGTTGTCAGAGAAGGTAAATACCGTGCCGTACAAGCACTTACGCACAGTGCAGCCTCACGTCGTTAAAATGAAATAATAAAACGAGAAACGTGGCTCGGCTTCTTATTACCTCCATAGCCTTTTTCTTGAGAATATAAGAGTGGTAAAAGTTCTGTCAAAGTGACCGATGATAAAACAACTTTAATCTGGCATTTTGGCATGAATGAGAGAAAAATCAAGCTTTTCATAAAGGTTTAAGCTTGGAAAGGAAGGTCTGTGTGTTTGTCCGGCAACAAACGGCCCGATGACTACTCTAATTTGAAATGTCTTGCAGAATTCGCATCCTGCTGAAAACGCCTTTTGGTTTGGAGCCTCGCTTGATGTTGCGAATCCGGATGAGGTGGACGGAAGCGCTAGCATGCGGCAACGGAGCCCGTGCGTCGCGGCCGTGCGACCCCGTGCCTTTAAGGCCTCCTCCGGATCGCCGAGAGCCGTCGAAAGCGCTTCGGTGGGCACGCTGTTCGGCAGGAGGCGAGCCGTGATTCATTACGGGCCGAAACGCTGAAATAACAAAATTCTCCCCGCGGGCAGGCTGTTCGCGCATCGATCCGCGATCGATCCTTCCGCGCGCCCAGGTGCCGCGATAAGGCGCCGGTAGCTTCACAAAGCATGTAATTATCAGTAATCTCCCACATAAAGCCGAACCTTCAATCTCGGCAACGCAGGGGAGAGGGCCGATCTCTAATTTCATCGTCAGTTACAGTCTCAGAAACAAATATGAACACTTTTATTACACTCGAAAGGGGGCGAGGTATAGCCTATTGATTTGCACATAAGAGCCTTATTAAATATAAAGTATGTAATGCTGCGAAATTTCATAGTACTTCATAAATCCGTATCAACGTTGACACTATGCAAGCGCCATTTTTTATGTACCCTATGAACACATCATTTGTTTGTTGAGAAAGTAACTTAGGGTGTGACGTTTGCATCCCAAGCTACATGGACTAATTTACCTATTCATACAGCAGGGTAATGTATACTGTATCAGTTCAGGGTTAGTACCTTAATCAAGCGAACTTGAGCAGAGGTGGGATTTGAACCTGGCTTGTCCGAGAGCAAATTGGCAATGCTAACCACGACGCCACCTGCTGTCGAGCTCATATTGTGAGTCTGCGAGAGCGAAGACTTTCTGCAGCTCGGTCGTCACCAGCGTTTATCGGCAGGCTGCTGTCCGATCGAAGCGCCGGTGGTGTCCGGCCGGTCCTTAGGATTGACGTAAGTGGGAGAGCGGTGAAGTACCGCGCTGGGTCTGAAAGCGCAGGAAACGCAAGTCGGTGCCAGCTCGGGTGAAGGACGCCACAAAATTCGTTGCGGGACATCTCCGGATGCCTCAGCCTCTTCCTTAGGTTGATGCGTAGCTTTCGTTTCAAATTCGGTGTCTCTAACTTTGCGCCCGTGCTGTATGTCTCCGCAGCGGCACCAGCTCCGTCCCGCAGTCGAGCGGCCGACGGCTGTCCTTTGGACCAGGCTCAGTAGGCAGCCTGAGGGGAAGGGGTTAAGGGGTTTGTGGAGGGAGTTGGCGTCACCCTCGCCGCGGAGATGCGAAACAAATTCAACCGGTAGTAGTCGACCGGGGGGTTGCGGGAGGTTACCCGCAGTCGACCGAACCGCTTCTCGGGGGAACTCGTGGTCTCGTGGCGTCTGACAGCACGGCCCGAATTCCGGATAGCGTCCCGTTTCCCTTTCCTCTGTGGCCGCGGATGACGAACGGCGGGTCACCTGTTGCGCCGCTGACTCCCGATCAAGCGTTTGGGTGATACAGGTGTTGAACGAGGGCTCGTCCAGGAAACAGGTGCTTTACTCTCACATTCATCTATAACGCATTTATTCGAACCCCACACGCGTTTCTCCAAAGCGACGTACAACTCAGAGTCGACAAAAAAATTCACAATTGACGGCGTGTTATATGTGCGGACACGTGACCGGTTTGTTCGGTGCGAACGTTTTTGCCAGCACGCTTTACGCAAGTAGTTGCGTATAGAAACGATAAGAAATACAAAAATGGTAGTGACGGATCGCGCGATCCAAGTTTTCGGAGCTGTCGGGAGAGAAGTGCACACAAAAAAGGATGTGGTTCGAGACCCTTATCGAATGATGAAAGGGATTCGGCAGCTCCGACGGACAGGGGGAGCTCGTTCCATCGCGTCGGAGTCAAAAACGAGAACCTACAGAGTTTCCATTTTGAATTTCTCGTGGGCAGGACAAGCAAGCAGCGGGAAGTGTAGGTACACAGTGCTCTTGCCAGGGTGTATCAAGTGATCGCATCCTGTCCGATCGCTCGCATTGGACTCTCAGTATGGGTCAACATCTCCTCTGACGAACTTCCTGAGCAGCGCGACAGCACTTCATTAAATGATGACAGAAATGAGAGGTGATATTGAAATATAAAATCTAGCACCAGAACCAAACCTTTTGCATCCCTCTCCCGGTCTCTTCCGTTCCTCCTCGCGCTACGGATGGGGAATCGTCCTCGGGGAGCGGGCCCTGGCCTTGCCCCGGGGGGACAAAGCGAACGCGAACGAATGTCATCCCCGAATCGTCGGAGGATTCGCTTTAATGGGGAAACGCCGATGCTACGATTGCCTCCCCATCGCTTTCACCCCCTTGCATCAGCCAGGGGTCGAACCCAGCGCGGGACTGGTGTGTTTATGTTTTTTTTTTTAATTTTTTCCAGCGATGAAATCTCAAGTTGCTCTTAAGGCAACTATGACTTGAACAAGTTACACACCACCATCAGCATGCAGACGGAACTTTCCGTCTTGGTGGTTGTCCGGTTCGTGTTTGATCGAGAAAGTCACGAATTGTGTCACCTGTATTTTCGTGGGCACGGCATCTCGTCTTATCACTTATGTTTCACGAGATCTGAACTAGAAAATGAGCATAAAACTAATTGCCGCTTTCCACCTTTCTGGACTGGTCCAAGGCATTTGTTTTAGGTTCTCCTTGGTCACCTGGATTTAAGCTTCATCAGAATGACATGCTTCTTATTTAATGGTAAAGAGGACAATTTTAATGTCTCACTGAGACATCTGTAACTTTCCTTACGGTGGACGGGAAGCGGCAGATTTGAACCCGGGTGCAGACTCTTAGCGGAGACTCTCAGACGTGTGCGGGTCTGTATTTGAACGCTGACTAGAGAAAATCCAGCCAGTCCGACCGAGCGTTTTGTTGGCCGAGAGGTCACCCAGAGAGGACGGGGCCGAAATAAATGGTGTCTCGGCCCGTGAGAACTCTGGCCATGACCTCTATCACAGCGTTTCTGTAATGTCCTATTTTTTAGCTCTTAAACTGTCCGGTCGACACCTGTTAAGGCATTTTTCTCTACTTTCGGGCTCGGCTCCTTGACGGTGACCTTTTGATAAATGTTGTTTTAAAGCTTTTTTTTTTTTTTTTTATATATATATACAATAATTTTGCCCAGAATTCAACTGCTCTGTCCAGATGAAATTTTCTCAGAGCAGGGGTGATATGAAGTCTAGTCAAAACTAAAAAAAAAAAAAAATGAAAAAGTTATTGTCCCCTTAAAGGGAAGAAAGTTCCAGATTCCCGCAAGCCTCGTTCCTGCCCGTTCCCGGCGTTAAGTGGGAGCGTAGGGGCCAGAAACGAGCAGAGGACACCGATGGAATTCTGATGCCACCTAAATTAACGGATCGATCACGGCCCGCGACTCGAAGCGGGAGAATTGGATTCCATTTACGGTGCGGCCTGGAGTCCTGATGAATTAGCTTTTCTTTCTTTCTGCTCATTTCGCTCAACCTTTATCCACCGTTGCCTTTGTCATCGGCCTTAAATTGTCATTTTGGCACGGTTTAAAGCGGAATAATGAGAAACCTGCTTCAAAACAAAAGGGAAGATTTATTCCTATTGGCAAAAACAGGCCCTAGTGTTGGATACAGTTTTGTCACATTCAGAGAATTAAATTTAAGTTCAATGAGCAAAAAGCAGTTTCTGATATTACACGTCAAATATAATAGAAACAAAAAAAACATTTCTTTTTTCTCCATGTAAGCCCCGGGTAGTCTTGTGCATTGACTTAAAATGGAAAGAATGGTTTTATCACGTTTCGGAATATTTTCTTTATTTAATCTTCCTTCTCATATTGCCTTTGAAGAACTTCTGCTTGTCGTCGTACCGCGGTTCATTCAACCGAGTTACTGTCGAATACATTTTTTTCCTTCAGCCTAACCTTAGACATGTTGTTTCCTTTCTGCCTTCTGGTTTCCCTCCTGCATTTACATTTTAAATCATATAAAATTAATTGTTTGTACCAACTCGTCGTTTTGGCATCGCGTTTCCCGGCGGTTCCGCCGGACCTTACGGGATCTTATTCCACGTGCTGCGGGGCAGGCCTGGCGAGAAGGGCTCTGTCCAGAAATATATTGAAATCGAAACTGAAATTGATATCTAGAGAGCGGAAAAGCAAAAAAGAAGGAGAGCTTAATACAGCCAAACAGTACAAAATAGGGCTTAATTAAATCTATTTGGTCTCATCAACTGTGATTAATAGTGATTTTTGCAAAGATGTTTTCTGTGGAGTTGAACAGACGAGGGAAAAGGCGTTAAAACCGTGGGATTCGGAGCATTTGGAATGAATTAGTTTTATGTGTGCAATAACAGAGGCCATGTACCTCCTGACAGGGTAAAACATGTGTCCCCTTTGGGGAGACAGCGAGAGATCAGGCCTTCTCCCCCAGGGCTGCTGCTTCCATAAAGTGTGGAAGACAGGTTGTTGTCATGTTATGAGGGTTAGCCCGCCCCCATCAGGCACGATCGATGGACGAGAAACCGGGGCAGAGCGGTTTCCCCCGGTCGGAGCGGGTGTCGGAGTCCGCGGGACCCTCGTCTTACAACGTGAAGGTTGTCGGCTTGAATCCCACCGCTGCTGCAGGAGCTCTGGTGGTACGGTACGAATCCTGCGTTGTATTAATAGGTAAATCTTTGTCCTGTCGCTTATACAACATTGCGAGTCATTATAAACAAATGCTTTAAAATAAAATAGTAAATTCTCAACTCAGCTCAAATTTTTTTATTTCGATTTTCACTAAGAACGGAACAGAACCAGGTCACGAAAACGCAAACGCGTACAGATGCACGATACGGTACAAATGCGGCAGTTTGCAGTAATCGGCGCGACCTGAGACCGCTATATAAATTGCAAAAAGATGAGCAGATTTTCCAAAATTCAAGTTAACTATGCAGCAGGCCGAATGTTAGCTTTTCTATTGCAGCGGGCGGCAGGGGGCGTAGCGCTTAGAGCTGCTGCCTTCGACTCGAAGGACCCGAGTTCAAACCGTACGGCAGTGTTGTTGAGCAAGGTCCTTACCCTGAATTACTCCGGTAAAAATATCCAAGCTGTAAAAACGGGTGAACTCTTTTCAGCATCTCAACACTCTAAGTTGGTTTGGTAGCAGAAATGAGGCAAACGAATGTAACGTAACTCAGGTAGGTTTGGCGCTCGAGTCGATCGCATACGGTACGTGTGGAGGGAGCTTCTGGTGTGAACTAACGATATTGTACGCGTGTTTGCCGGTTACCTATGAATGATAAACATACATTATATATTGTGATCGAATAAATTCTGTTTTTTTTTTTTTAAGTACTGCGATCATTTAAATGATTATAAATTACGAGCAGCACCACAAAGTCAGTGAGAGGCCATAAGAAGAAGGAGCGTCCGACTCCAGCGGGAAAAGAAAAGAATGCGGGCAAACTTGTGCACCGGTGCAAAAGCCTGATAAATCTGTCCCTTAGGCTGTTTGTAGCAGGAGGGAAAAAAAGAAAAAACACATTTTCGAATCCAGTTCTGTCCTTGTCGAGGCTCCGCATCTGTTTGAAGCATTCAAAGGATGGAATTTTAAAGCATCCGTGGAAAAAAGATTAATTACCGCTCGTGTCTTTTACCGAAACGCCAAAAAAAAAGCTTCGGTTTTGATTTGTTTTGGAGATGAAGCGCCACAAACGCACTTGTACAAAGTAAGGGGAACATTTTCATTTTAGTAAACAAATATCAACACCTGTCGCTTCTTCTCACTCTCCACGATGATTTTTTCTCGCGTAAGATTACGCGACGTTGTCATCGAATCGCTGAAAACGGAACGAGACGTTCCGTCGACGCGGTTAAATATAGCGGGGGCGCGAAGGCCCCTCATCGCGCGACGTCGTCGAGGGCGCTTGGCGGAGACTGCGGGGCACCGTCCGAACGACTCGCGCGGGGTTCAAGCGCGTGCAGGCGAGAAACAGCTTTTCTTATGAAAAACAAAAGAACGGGAGCTCCGTTTCCGGGCCCTACCTCGTTCGTGGAAGTCTTTCAAATGTTAATTACGTTCGAAGCTCTCCGTTTCCTCCCGTTTTCTTTTCCTTGCTTATGTAAATAAGGACTTTTAACGCGGCACGCGCCGGCGCTCCGCTTCGCGGTCGTCGGAAAACGAGCCAAAGGGCCTCCGTGGACCCGGCGTGTTGGACGCTCATGAAATGAGCTGCGTTTCGCACCCCGGGCCATAATTTTGTCCGGCCGCTGCCGCCGGCCGTTAACCGCTTACGTGCCGGAGATTAACGACTTGCGTTTCTACGAGGGACGGAACACGTCCGACGGAAAGAACTCCTACGTGACGGCCGCCGCTTAATACGGTACCCTTGACCGAGCTACTTGCACTGAATTGATACGGAAAAATGACCGATGGCTAAATAAAGGGGCACATGATTGAGAAAAGTCAATGAATGAAGGAATGAATGAAATGTAAATGAAGAAATAATGTAGTTGTGGCTGATGACAGCATTCCCCCAAAAGGCGCGTTCCTACCGACACCGACGATTTACTCGGTTTGCTTGGCACAAATCGGTAAACCACAGACGTACAGTATTTCGGGCGGTTATTTTCCAACGAGAAGCTGGAACGATCGTGTCCCAGAAACATGGAAATATTGGGCTTTTAAGAACTTTGAATTTGGCAACGTTTGTTTCTTCCCATCACCGACCAAAGGCGAGGATCTAGTAAGACGCTCTCCGGAGATGAGCTCTTGGCAGAATCGCGGTGGGAGATCTGGAAAAGTGAAATATCCCAACGAAAGGCGTTGGCCATCACGCTGCGTGGATGCGAAAGGTGGACGTTGAAGAAGCTGGACGGGAAAAACATGGACTCCCCTGAACTGTGGTCCTGGACACCAGGAGAACTAGTGGGCGGATGCTGAATCGGATGGCGCAAACGATGAGAATGAGGTTATTATTCTTTGGACGTGCCACGAGAAGCCCGGATTCTCTTGGAAAACTATAAGTGGAGGACAGACCATTCTGGAGGAACCCCGTGTGTGTGTGTGTGTGTATAATGTATGAGGTGAGCGAGAGTGGACGTCGACTCAACAGCGCCGAGCAACAGCATATTTGTACTCCTTGTACTAATTGATTGACGTTCTTTCCAGAAGCAGGTGGGCTATTTTAGACATCATTTCCGAGAGCCCTGGGACTCCATCGTCTCGCGGAGCGCGTGTTTTCTCCCTTTTTGGGAAAATCAACGCTTTGAATTAGATTGTCATTTTAGGGTAAACACGGAACCCAAATACACTTCAGCTGCACAAAACCAAATTACACACTTTGCGCCTCTCTCTGCGGCAACCAGTCGGCCTACTTAATAAAAGGACTGAAATCAATACGCCGGTGGATACTTTCATGCTGCTCTCCCCGTACGCGGCGGAAGGGCTTCGCGCGCGCGGTCCCGCCAGGACGCGAGCTCCTCGGCACCATCGATACGCCCCGATTGCAGTGAGGCGCGCCGGCGCTGCACGTGTCCCGCCGGGAGCCGGCGTCCCCCGGCGCGTGTGTTTTCTACCCTCTGGCCACATTCGCTCCCTGCCGCACCTGTGTCGCACCACCTTTTTTCTGATTCTCCGACCGCCGGAACCTTTAAACCAGGACATTTAGAAGCCGTCGCCGAGGCCTCGCCCCTCTAGCGCCGCCGGCAGGCCTCGTCCGGTTACTAGGAGAGAAGAAAGGTAAGGAGCCCCGACGTGAGCCGTTTGCCGCAGCGCGACACCGCAGGTCATATCACGTATTATAACGCCGATATTATGACTGCACGTTACCCAAAATATGCCATATGGTGTGTCTCTAGTGGTGACCAGGACTTTTGAAGACCACACCTTGAGCTCTCCTCGTACTGCAGCGAGCGCTTGCGCCGTTTTTCATCTTGAAAGGGAGTCGGTGTTTCGTATTTATGATCTTCGCCTTTTCAAAGATGCTCTTCAATATGCCGCTGTTCTTCCTCTTTTTACAGAAACTTTCGGAATTCATGTTACGGAACGGAAGGCGAGGTCGACGAGAGGGCGGAGCTCTAAGACGCGCCCGCCTCGCCCTGGGAAGCCCCACCCACTCCGGTCACTCTACTTTTCGTTGTCATGCGACCCGAAGGCGCGACGCAGCGTACGTCACGGCGCATTTCCGGAACGTAAACGTACGGTACGGATACGAACCCTCGTCTCTGCGGCCACGTAAACGGCTAGAAATTGTCGGGAATAAAAACGCAGCGGAGGGCGTTGAGGCTTGAACTTTCGTTTCGTGTATTTCATAAAATATGTATGATTACAGTAAATTGATACTGGGGGTGTCACATTTGCGGTAAAATCGAAACTTAGCAGCGACGCTCTTCTGCATGCAGGTTTAAAGTAAGACTTCTTTTTGTGGAGCGTTTATGCTCTTTTCCGGTAGATCTCTGGCGATGAATAGGGATAAAAAGTGAGCTGTGAGTTTTGCGCTTCTACCCTCCGCCTTCTCTGGGCTCACATTGTTTCGGAGACGCTTTCCTGCAGTCTCCTGCCAGTCCAGCAGACTTGGAGCCTGAGGTAGAAGGCCGCCGACCACCCGAAACACCCCCTTACTAAAGCCACCCGGTGCGATGCAGGAGTCACCACCCCCCCACAAACGCGGGTCTCGGAGACGGCGGTCGGGGTCCTGGACTCCGGCCTCGCTCGAGTGGCCCGGTGAGCTGACAGCAAGAGGGCGCAATTAGAGGAGGCCTGTCATCGGCCTCATCGCATCCCAAGAAGAACCCCCCCATACACACACACACACCTGCCCACACACCGGTTTCCACGGCAATTCTGGTCAATAGGCAGCATCTCCTGGGGCATAAGCAGACAGGCTGCTCTGCTCTTACAGCCTAATTGGGAGGGTCGAGCCCTGTCCAGCAGCCCCCCCAGGAAGGCACGCCGACAAGAGCCTGGAGAGAGCTATTATTATATCTCTGTTATTATTTTTATTCTTATTACCATGTCAACATGAGTAATGTGTGTATACGCACACAGCAGGTGTGTGTCCTACCTATACATCCCATAGGTGCAGCAGTCCCATGGTCATGGATGGCTCATCGTATTTTTCGTAAGGTAAAATATGGTTATGAGCTGCTCCTAAATAAGGCTAGAAAAAGTTAAAGTGAGAAAGGTTCAGCACGAGGGTTGGAAATTAGCGCCTTATGGAGTCGGAGCAAAGGCCGGATCAGAGGAATACGGACAAAGTGTCCAACGGGTCCATTTAGTCACCGTTGTCCAAGTGCGAAACGAGGGATTCGGCCGTTGAGCTGTCGACTGCCTCGTCGCGATACGGAAAGGTGGCGTTCGTAGATGCTGGAACGGACGCCTTTGAACGTTACTCCGAAGAGGCCTTTCCCTTCCGCGAACGTGTTTGACCTTATCGTGGCCGTGCCTTAAAAAGCCTTGTCTGCGGGTCTTGTATCGATCCGCAGGAAAACGCGGAATTTGCAGCCTAAGAGTCTTTTCGGCGCCGACAGCAGGCGGCATCGTGGTTAAGGAGTCGTCCTCGGAGCTGGCAGGCGAACGGCACATTCAAGCATCAGGAGGGCACCTTTGACAAATAGCTCCTCTGGACTCATTATTGTTCCTTTGAAATCTTGACAGGATTAATAATAGCCGTATTTAATGTTCGAAACGTAATCCGTCTCCTAGCAACAAACTAAAGGTGAATACTGAGCAGAAATATCTGTATCAAGCAGGTGACTCAACGCACAACCTTTTGTAATTTTCCAGACCTCGATAGCTGGCGCGGCTCCGTGTATCAAAGCACGTCGCGAAGGAGCATTTGGACGCCGCCGCATTTGGCATCGACCGCGGTAATTATGAGAGCTGCAAGGGGGCGTCATTTTTGGCGCGTTCGTTCGAGGCGCTACTTGAGCGGTGTTGATAGACGCCTTACTCCTGGGATTACATTCGCTTCGTCTCGGGAACACGCTCGGACGGCTCGTGCGGTTTCGGAGGAACGTGGAGGATCGAGAAGCACGGCGCTTAGAGCTGCCCCCTACGGGCTCGGAGGTCACGGCTCGGACCCCCTCCACCCGCCGCGGAACCGCCGTACGAGGAAGCCACCCTGAATTGCTACAGTAGGGATGACCCTAGTCCGTAAATGAGCAAACAATTACATGGAGCTCGGCGGCGTAAGTCACCTTGAGGAAAAGCATCGGCCGAGCGATTAAGGGTAAATGTGAAGCGGTAACAAAGTATCAGGTGTGTAATGATGTATAACAAGCAGTTCATTTATTAAGTGTTTGAACGATTCACACTGCACATGTAAATCTAGTTTTGACGCGCGCGAGCTGCCTGGCGGTGCTGTGCGGCACAGCTGACGTCTCCCTCACGAAGCGTAACAATTCCGACGCTGAGCGTGCGCGTGTAAGACGAGGGCGGAACGACAAGAGGACGCCGCGCGACTCGGACCGACCCGCGGAAGCGCGAGAGTTAAAGCGATGCCCCCGAATCCCGGCCCCAAAGCTCATTTTCTCCTTCCGGAGACGCGTCGGCGAACGCGCCGCGACGCGACACAACCGCGGCCGTACGCAGGGAGAGACGAGATACGTAACACCCAGACGGACGGTAGCGGAATCGTTGCTTTTTGACAGATTTGGCCTGCAGCCCACACCCTTAGCAAGGGAAATGTTTGCTCCCGCAGAGAAGTGCCCCAATAAAGCGGGAGCCGCCTCTTATGCTGTATATCTGATTATTATGGCTTTCGACACCGAGCTGCAAACCGGAATATTCGTATAAAGAGAAGTGCAGTAAACGTGCGCAGGTTCCTCTGCTCGGTGCATCTCATTCCTTCTGCGAATTGGCCCGGGGGGGGGGCTGTTAAACAAGGGTCATTATATATAGGGGTATTATTTCTGAAGGGGATACAATAATGCGCTCGTGTTCACGGCATCTAAAGTCACCAAATCGTCATAACACGACAGCATATTTCTGATGATAGTTATTAATGCTGCACCCACTCGCAGTGCAGAAGCGTGGTGGTCGGGAGACGCGATCCGGACCGGAGAGCAACGATCTCGTGGTTTGAAATGATTTAAAATTGGCCAAGACTGCAAAATCCCGCTCTACTGGGCTCTTTTTTTTTTTTTTAATATACCAGAGTAGAGAGTTTCCGTGTGTTGCGTTTCCTCCGCATACCTACAGCCCTCGCTCTTGTGCTGTCATTCTGCTTCCCAAAACGCCCAAACGTACCAACGGTTTGTGCAGAATTTAATGTCAAATTCGGCGTTCATCCGTCACGACTTCCTCAACGACCCACCCCTCCCTTTAAGCGTCCGAGCGCCGTGACATCCATCGCGGAAGATTCACCTTGTGAACGACTACAATTCGCCGCACGCGTAACGGAACAATAAACGCCGCTGTGCGCGCGATCCGTTCTAATTACAGGCCGCGTTGCTAATCGCCTGCGGGCGGGTGCGCCTTCCAAAATTCCCGTAAACGCGGCCCACGATGGGGTTTTCTTCCCTCCCTTTTTCCCCCGAGCGGATTTATTACCGCGTCGATACCGTGAGCGTCGGCGGGCGCAACGCGCTCGATTGCTAATTGAAGCGGGACAGGAAAGCTGGCGTTGAGGTCGGGGACTTTTGCCAAAGCGCGTTTCGCCGAGCCGAAATGAACTATCGCATTAGTCACGTTCCGCCCTGCCGTCGCCGTCATCAAAGCGCCGGTCCGGACGCGAGACGGGACGGTAATGCGTTTCGGGGCTCCGTCATGAGATCAACCGCCCCGGCCTGTCCGCGAACGCAGCGCTTGTGGACTTTGATGTCGACACGAGGTTATTTGATGAGCCTCTTAGTCACCGGTGTTGGACGCTGTGCAGCGCCGGTGCCTCGCCGGTGCCTCGCCGGTGCCTCGCAGCTCCCGGCCTGCGGGTTTACGCGTGAGCTGCAGCCCGGCTCGGTCCGTGAAAAGACCGCTCGTTCTCCCCGCGTTTCTGCGGGTTTCCTTCGGATGCTCTGGTTTCCTCCCACACTCCAAACACGTGCGTTCGAGGTGAACTGGCGATGCTAAATTGCCCGTAGTGCGCGAGAGCGTGCGCGACGGCCCCGCGACGGCCCCGCGACGGACCGGTGTCCCGTTCGGGTCGTACCCCGGTTCCCGCCCCGCGCTTCCAGGGTAGACCGTGGACCGACACTGGATAAGGAGCTTAGAGAAATGAATGGATGTGAAATGAAACTGTTCTCACTGCTCTATGTAATAAAATACAGCTGAAAAAAAATGAGCTTGAGAATTGGATTTAGGACCACGTATCTGAGATGGAGCCCATTATGGAATTTAATCCAGTTCGCAGTTAGAAGTATATGCATATGTACTTATTCTGGCTCGCACTCAAGATCTGAAGGTCATCCAGGTTCGAGCGAATATCCTTGACCTCACAGGGACACAGATGCGGTTAAAGTACTTCGCGCAAAGCCGTGTCGATGCGACACTGGTAAAACCGGAAAGATCAACCCCGAGCTCTCGCTAAGCGTGAGAAAGTTCCGGAAGCTCCAGGACGGCGGTAGGCCTGCGGCGGCCCCGTGTTAAAACCGCCACGGCTGCTTTGGTCGGCCAGACCCGCGATCGTCCCTCTCGCCGCCGCCCCGGTCCTCGGTTTCGGCGCGACGGGGGACGGCCGCGCTGCGTCGCCTCCGCGGACTCGATGCGAGATCGGCGGCGCTTCGCTCGACTCGCCGCTCCCGGATACCGGCGTACAGTGAGATCCCGTGGCGTTCCGGTTACTTCCGCGCCACGTCCGAATGAGTCAGACCGATCCCGCTGCGAAAGACACGCAAATGTGAAATATATATTCCATTATAGGCCACGTAGTTGTTAGAGCGTTAAAATATTAAGATGGGGACTATTATCTTGACGCTCTCTCTGTCATTTAGTGCAGTGCTGTCACACACCAATTGTGGCTGTTTAATGCATGAATATTTTCAATATTTCTACTGAGCACCACATGTGGAGCTCTGCTATTGTTTGCTCCCACTTTGCTTTTGAATGAAGGAGCCGCTTTTTGGATTTACGGTACGGACATAATTTTTAACGCCGCGGCTGCGATAGACCCTCCTCGTGAAAAACACGTTAATGAAAGTTTCTAATTATCGCTCAGAACATTAAACAAGACACTTTTCAAGCCCAAGTCTGGCTTCCATTATTGCAGCAGAGATGTCATCATTTTGATTCCACTTTACAAATCAGTTTCCATCTCGGGAAAAAAAAAAATTCTGCAGCTTTTGCTACTTACGTAACGCCGTGAGAGTTTCGCAAACTTGCACAAAAACGGACTCTCGTTACCTTATTTACTCTAAAGTACCGCGCTCCCGAACAGCGCTGGAATGGACGCGCCGCCGCGTTTTTCCACGCTTTTCCCACGGGATGCCGCGGCGCGGAGACGGGCCGGGACTGCGGGGCGGTTCCTGTAAGCACCTGTCCGCCATTCTCAGGAAACGTCTCTTCTGCTTTTCTGCTTTTCTGCTTTTCTCACACTTGCGCCGTTGCTCCGCACCGTTTAGATTCCGCCAAGGAGGAGCACGCGTGTTGCCGGTTTTGTTTCTCACGGTACGTCGGCATCCTTTTGCGCTCGGGGGGGGGGTTTGGGTAGGTGATGGTGATGCCGACCCTGGCGATGCCGCTGATGCTGGTGCTGATGCCGGTGCTGATGCTGGTGATGCCGGCACTGATTCCGATGCCAGGGATGGTGATGCCGATGCTGGTGATGCTGCCGGTGCTGATGACGGTGATGATTTTGACGATGCTGCGCTCCCTCGGCGGAGTGCGAAAACGCGCCTCGAAACACAGAACGCGGCAAAGCTTTGACCGTGAGCTGCCGCGCCTTCCGCCGATGCCCGGGATGGATATTAATAATTCGCCGCCGGCGGGTTGCGTTTTTCATTCGCCAGACGCGCCGAGGTGCGCCGAACTCCTCCCTTCCTGCAAAATTGGGATCTTACTTCTCGGGGGCGAAAGGAGGCCCCGTTAGACGAACGCGTCGGCGGCTCGGCATCTAGGGTGCGGAGCGGAGAAATAAGCACCTTTGACGGGCATTCACGGTTCAAACTCAATCGTTCGTCTTTCGATGAGCTCCCGGACCCACTTTCTGTCTTTATGAGTCGCGCCTGTTTTCTTCTCCGCGTGCATTTATCTCGAGCGACGTGCGCAAACAGGGGAACGCGGGCAGGCCGCGTTACGCACGCACGCATCGCGCTCCCGGTTTTGCGCCCGCGACACACGGGTCTCGAGAAGAGGACGAATCTGCAGCTCCAAAGTAAACGCGGGACGCTCCGTCGTAAAAGTTTGCGAAGGTGACGAGAATCTGCCGCTTATTCCCTGCAGCCGCGCGCGCGCAGGAGTATCGATCCATATTACCGCTCCGTGTCACGTAATTGGAAAATTTATCACCGCGACATAACAGGTGAAACTGCGCGATATTAATAAAAATAGGGGAAGTGCGGAGAATAATCGGCCTCCGGCAGTTCTGCTGCATTCGGCTGCATTATCGTGCCAGATCGCAATGCGATATTTATGATCTTCGTACTCGGGGACGCGACGCGTCGGAATGAAGTCGTTCGCGTTCCGTTATTCGCCCTCGGAGGCGCTGCCTTACATAACAAACCGGAGCCGTTTGTGTCGCGGGCCTCTAAACAACAATACGCTGCTATTTTTGAATAATTAATCGTCGTTATGATTTATTCAGATGGTAGGGGGACCGTCTGCGTCTGGGATTTAGGATCTGAGTTCCGAGACCTCGCTGCAGGCTGCGGGGGGGGGCCCGCCGTGCAACATTAGACGTCGCGCGCGTTTAAGGAAGAGGGGCCCGGGAACGGGCCGCGCCATCTGTCGGCACGCGCGCTGGGTCGCGAGCGCCGCGGCTCGCTCCCCGTCTTTAAACCGCCGCGACGGCGTCCTCGCGCCGCGTATGCCGATGCCTTCGGATGTGCGCGGCGACGCAGTGTAAACAAGCGGCTGCGGTTCGTCGGGGACGAGAAATCCGGATCATCTCTCCCTCCTCCCTCCCTCCCTCGCGCCGGTGGTCTTACAGCCGGGAGGGATGGGATTCGCCGCAGGGTCTCAATTTACATCTATGCGCCGAGCCGACGCTTCCCTCCAAAGCTACTTACGCTGATTTACTCTTTTATACAGCTGGGTAATTTTTTTCACTATCAGCTCAGGGTAAGTAGCTCGATCAAGGGTGCAGGAGCTGGAGATGGGATTCAAACCAAGGCCTTTCGAGTGGAAGGTGTGAGCTCTAACCACCGCGCCACCTGCTGGCCTGGAGGCTCAGGCGTAACACTTTGAGAAACTCTGCCTCGGTGTCTCGTTCACCTCCCTTATCTGTAAAAAAAAAAAAAAAAAACATATATATATATATTATATAGGGGGGCGCGGTGGCGCAGTGGGTTGACCGGGTCCTTCTCTCCAGTGGGTCTGGGGTTCAAGTCCCGCTTGGGGTGCCTTGCGATGGACTGGCGTCCCGTCCCGGGTGTGTCCCCTCCAGCCTTACACCCTGTGTTGCTGGGTTAGGCTCCGGTTCCCCGTGACCCCGTATGGGACAAGCGGTTCTGAAAATGTGTGTGTGTGTGTGTGTGTATATATATATTATATAGGGGGGCGCGGTGGCGCAGTGGGTTGACCGGGTCCTTCTCTCCAGTGGGTCTGGGGTTCAAGTCCCGCTTGGGGTGCCTTGCGATGGACTGGCGTCCCGTCCCGGGTGTGTCCCCTCCAGCCTTACACCCTGTGTTGCTGGGTTAGGCTCCGGTTCCCCGCGACCCCGTATGGGACAAGCGGTTCAGAAAGTGTGTGTGTGTGTGTGTATATATATATATTATATATATCTGTATATATATATATAATAACAGCAATCATAAACAGGAAACAAATTCTCACGTTGCAGCGCACTGCAGTGGAAACAGCCGTCGCCCCTTTCGCTGTAGCAGGAAATGCAAATGTTTGGTGACCTTTGCAGGGACAAAACAAGCGCGGAAACATTTGCACGCTCCGCTCGGGTTATTTAATACAGCCGTACTCCTATTATCCCTCCTCCCCCCACCATGAATTACAAATAAAGGCAGAATACGTGGAATCCACGGTTCTGCAACCGTCACCTAAGTGCCTTGACCTTACGAGGAACAATAAGCAAGTGGACGTGAAGCTGCTGTTGCATCATCAAATGAAGTTCTCAAAGTCCCTACGGGGGGAATTAAAAAAAAAACTTTAGGAGTTTCATCTCTCCGTCAAACAGAAGAGGAGAGCGCCGAACCCCGGATCCCGAGGCCGCCTCGCCGAGGACGAGCTTCCCGTCCCACCTGAGACGTTGAGCGCAGGAGACGGCCGAGACCCTTCAAAGAGGCGCCCGCGTCCTTCTCCCGCTCGGCGGACACAAAGAGCGGAGCGCCGCGCCACGTGTGGACACTCCCGCCTTGAATTTGTGATCAAGCAGAATATCTGCGCTCTCATATGATCGGATGAAAGTCGGCCGCTTCCGTTTCGGTCCAACGGTCGGGACGGTCGGGGAAAAAAGCACCATCTGAAAGGCGCCCGCTCGGTGTTCGCGCAGCCAGCGGCTCCTCGCAGTCCGCCCGTTATTACCTTAATCTGTTCCGACAGCTTTGCGAGAGTAAGCGTGCGCCCTTGGCTGAGCTAATTCCTTTTTTTTCGACATGAGAAACCGAACATTTCGGCGTCTTCGGCGAACAACGGAAACGAGCGAAACCGGAACGATTCTGGAAACTTCCATAGCATCACCATTCCGCGCTGGATGCGGGGCCTAAAATGTGAGCCGTATGATTAGCATCCCCAGACTTCCTACATTCACGCGCTTCCAGTTTCTGTTAAATGTCAGATAATTATTATTTGTCGTATTGTTCCCTTTCATTAAACACATTGCGAGTTGGGCGCATTTTTTTATACGTGATTTTCAATTTAATAGTTAAGCAAATCTGAGTGACTTAATAAGCCTCCAACCATTTTCACAATGAACTGAGTTGCAGTTTTAAATGTCAGTTATTTTATTCACATGTCGCGGGATACAATTATGAGCTGCGCGGCAACTTGCCCTCAGATTTCTTTTGTTTTGGTCGGATGTTCTCTTTATTAGCGTTCACCGAATCCGAGCGTTACGTTTCGCGTCTGACCCTTTCCTCGATTAACCGAGAGCTGCGATATCTATTAAATGCGAAGCAGCTAATTATTCATGTAGTTTCCCGCCACTATGGCCAGCCCTGTCACTCGATATCGCTCTCTTTTTGTTTTTAAATCTTCCACGATGTCCGGTTTATTGCGGTCGAATCAACTTGAGCGGCACGATTAACATCTGTTTAACGGACCGTTTTCTCGATTAACGGAGAGTCGCGCGTCTGTTAACGTATCGGCGATCTCGCCTGCACGCCGCGCCGTCTCGTTATCGATCCCGTTGCATCCTGAACTCTCGAGCCCTTTCGTTCCCGTCCGGACGCGACGCGCGTCTTTTCGAGGCGCGTCTTACGTCTCCCAGAGTAGCTATGCGATTAGATGCGTCTCCCGACCCATTCGCCCGCCGCCACGTACAGGTACGCCCGTGCAGCGGAGCGGTGAGCGTCCAGGCTTCGAGAAATGGCAATCTGCGCTACGCCTCGACCCTCAAACGGCCGGGGCGGCGTTCTTATCTCGCCACTCCACCCGCGCGATCGGCAGGCCGCGCGTTCGCGCCCCTTTGCCCGAGCGCCGCCGCGGTTTCTACGGCTGCTCTTCCGCTTTGTGCCAAGGTTACTTCTCATCCCTGCCGCTTTCAAAGAGCTGCGGGAACCTCCCGTCGCACAGCTCGGCGGCGCCCGGAGAGGGGAGGCGATAGGGCCGTCGAGAAGGCGATGCCTCCCTACGCGTCTGCCGACGGATGGCGTGACGAGCGGCTCGCCCGAGTCCCGCAAAGGGCGACTTCTCCGCTGCACCGCACGCATCGATACATATTTAATAATCGCTTCCATAGAGCCCCGGTTCCTCAGGACCGTTACCCATAAGCCCGATTAATCCGCAAGGTTACGTGCATTAAGACTGCGAGCGCCGCGTGCCCCCTCTGTATAATCTAATAAGGAAAATCAATGTAAAATTGAGGTGCAGAACTGATTAATCAGCCATTTACAAAGTTTCAAAATTGCTTTTAAAATGTTACTTTGTTATGTCTTCACCTTGCAAAAAATTTGCATTTAATTAACACTTTACGAAACGTACTAATTGTGTGTTTGGGACGGTCCGGATCACGTGTCAATTTCTGTTCGTATCATGTATGTCATATTTTTTAAAATTATTTGGACTTCTTTTCACACACATTTATATTAGTGTTTTATCTCCCTCTGTCTCTTTTGGAACATTTTATCCTGCCGTGTCACATATGGGTGGTCTGTTTACTGATAACGCAGGCGCGGTAATTATTGTTTACTCATTAGGAATGTTGCCGCGGAAGCGGCGGCGCGTCTCGGAGGCGCGAGTGTAAATACTATGGTGCGCTCCCTGGGGGGACGAGCGAGCGGCTCCAGGCGATCAGCCGTAGAAGCTGTCGCGCTCCTCTAGATGCGTCTTCCCCCAACACCCTCAACGGCAAGGAGCGGATTAAAGGGAGGTCTTACTGTCGGGGCAGCAGAGACGAAAGCAAACAAATCCCTTCGTGATGTTTGACGTGACGACGGAAGGCGTGCCAACACACGCACACACACACACCCCCTTAGCACATCGTCGATTTTCCCGCCAAATGAATCCATAGGAGGGGGCTCGGTGGCGCAGCAGGTTGGACCGGGTCCTGCTCTCTAGAGGGTCTGGGGTTCGAGTCCCGCTTGGGGTGCCTTGCGGCGGACTGGCGTCCCGTCCCGGGTGTGTCCCCTCCCCCTCCGGCCTTACACCCTGCATTGCCGGGTTAGAGACTCTGGCTCCCCGCGACCCCGTATGGGACAAGCGGTTCCGAAAATGTGCGTGTGTGTGTAAATCCGTAGGCGGAGACAGCTCTGTGGGAAGTGTTTCTCGTGTCAGCTGCCTTGAAAGAGTCATCCCCCCACCCCGTCCCGATCCGGTCATCGCGATCCGTTCTGTTACAGGTCAAGCGCGTTGTCTAATCTGAATTTAATTCCGCTCATCGCCCTGTGCGCTCCGGTCAGGTCGGCCACGCTGCCTGCCGCGACGGAACCCACGGATCCGTGCTTCTGCTGCTGCCGGTTCACAAAATTCTTCGCACCGTTGCACGTCCAGAGCATAACTGGAACCGCTCCATATGGATCATAATTCTTCTTGTAAGACATCGATCTAATAGGCGTTGAGTGGGAAACCGTACGGCAGCAGGTAGCGTGGTGCCGCCTTGCGCTCCGAGGGCCCGGGTTCAGATCCCAGCTCCTGCCGTTGTGCCCCCGAGAAACCTCTGAATTCAGAATGTAAAAATTACCCAGCTGTTGAAATAGATAAGCAATTGTCAACAGTTCAGTGTTCAAAAATCTTCATCGTGGTAGGTCTCCTGGGACAAAGGTGTCTGCTGAATAGATGATGAACCGGAAATAAATGTTAAATGTGAAAAAATACGCACCAAAATAAAGGCAGGGGAGCGGCGTGGGCTCTTCCCGCGTTACTTGGCGGCGGGTGGACGGGAATCGGGCCGGAGCGTCCGCTGGTGCCTGGGGGTCGTGACCCGCGCTGCTGTAGGGGGTGAAGCTGCTGCAAGCTGCACTCGAACCTCAGCTGTGAGTTACGGTGGGAGGGCGTGCGGAGGGCGTGCGGAGCCGCTGGACCAAGCGTGGAAATTTCTGGATTCAACAGCAGGTCCTTGAGCTCCTGCTTGAAAAGCCCTACATTATGATACACTCTGAGTTTGTCTCCCTGGTGATAATAGGATATGAGCTGTACTACTACTGTAGTTAAAAAACTACTGTAACGATTTCTCAGACAAACAAGTGCATCTAGAAACCGCTGGTGACGTAGATGTTATCAGTGAACTAACACTGATTTACTGCATCAGTGCAGAGCTACTTTTACCATTTACAGAGATGCAGCGTGGTCTTTATCCCATAAATCTATTATTTTTACACTGTTTTGAAGGTATTGTTGTGTACTATGGTGTATGGTATACGTACTGTGGCATATGTAGCCGGTGTACCGTGGGGTGATACAGTATTTGTGCCATCGTGTATGTAGTATTAGATGTGGTATGGTGTAAGTACTATGGTGTACTACGGTGTATGCAATAAGGGGTACCATATGTACTGCACTGTATGTATTATGGTGTTTCTGGTCTGGTGTACCATGGTGTAATGTGATGGTTCAGGGCACAGCCCAAGTCCTGGAGGAACTCCTGAACACAAAAACCTAAAATTGCTCCAGCAAGATAACCAGCTGTGCAAATGGGCAAAAACATGGTAAGTGACCTTGGATAAAAGCATAGGCTAAGCAGGAAAACAATAATAATAACATGTTTTCTGTGCCTTGGGGTTGATGATGCACTGAAGGTGGTTTTTATCTCCCTGCAGGAGCTCTAACACCCCTTACACTGACTGCAGTTACACACGTCCACTCACACACACACACACACACACACACACACACACACACACACACACACACACTGAGTTTTGTGATTACAGCTGTTTGGACTGGCCCTCGACCTCATCCGGCAGAGCATTAATCTGTCGGGGTTTTGGGTTCTTGTCCCCTCCCCTAAAAGCCCCATCGCAGTGCATCCCTGCTCAAGAACGGTGAAGGACTTTTCAGATCGGAGGGGGGCAGCGGCTTGGAGGAGGTGGTTTTCGAGGAAAGGGGGAGGGGGGGTGAGTTTCAGGTGCCAGATGGAAAGTTCATGGCTGCTTTATACATAAAAATGTCATCCTGTAAAAAAAGGTTAAATAAATCATCAATCGCAAATAGCCTCGACATCAGGAATAATCAAGAGGTTATGGAAATTGCACTTCTCTGGCAAACAGGATGCAATTGCTGCTTCGTGGCATGATTTTCTAAGTGCTGTATGAAGACCAGCAAAACATCTTTAATACCTCCATTGGCAGGTGTGTGCTAGGTTTGAAAAATGCTCAGTCGTCACAGCTCAGGGTTTCTCTCCGTGTGCCACGAACATGAATATGGAGTATTGCGTTTCCATACGTGTCCTTAACCTGCTGCGACCCTCCCATTCATTTTTGCCCACGCCGGAGGGCAAATGTTTCTACGCGAATCTCTCAAACTGTACGGGCTACAGCGCTGAGTCCTCGTGCAACGTATGGATGATGTTCTATGTTTTTAAACAATACTAAATGTTTGGCGGCGAGGCTTGCGCAGCTTTTGAGACTTCCTGCAAATACTGTATACCGCTGCAAGCTTCAGCAACCTGTCCACTAAGGAATTTCGCAGATTCTAAGCAACAAGTCAGCTTAGTTCTCCTCTTAAGACCACACTTTGCACAGATTTATTTCACAGTTGTGAGACTGATATCGAGCATACCAGACCAATTAGCAGTACCTGTTTCCCTGGTCGTGTTGCAGAGACTTGCAGACTTTTTCAGTTTTTCAGATTTTGCTGAAATATGGAGCATCTCGGGCTGCGTGGGTGGAGCGAATGAGGATGGAACCAATTATCTTTCAGAACGAAGGAGCTGTGACCCGCGATGGGCCGCGTCTCATTATAAGTGGAGAGCAGCATCATTATTTCATTGGCTCTGCGTACGTCTCCTAATTCCCTTTGATATCCCCTCTTTCCTCCAAAGTGCAGCTTGTTTGCAAACATCGTGACCTTTCCCTCCCTCCCTCTCTCCGAATCGAAAACTTGAGAGGTCGCTCGCATTAAAGATGCTTCGTTATGCAGAGCGATGAGGGATTGAGTGAACGTATCTTTGCATCTCCTTCAAATCCCCGAGGTGGTCTCGTCGAACATACAGATGCAAGTGTGGCGGGGCCCACAAGACGGGATATTTCACTGTAAACGTGAGCCATATTGTTTATATCTTAGCTTTCCGTTGTGTGTTAGGACAGCTTGCCAACTCCCTTGACTCCATCAACGCGGCCCACGTAATCGGGTTTCTGGCAGTCGAACTCAGTAAAGTCCCGTATTGAGCGGGACCGGCTGCCCCCGCCGTGACACTTGAACCGCTCCATCGATCAGCCTGTTGTACGCAATGATTTCTCTATTGTTCTGCATGTCTCCGCCACTGCCGCTGATGTCCACAAAGACTTGAATGAGCCATCACCCCATCTCGTCCCTGAGAAGACGCTGGCGACTCACTTGCTTCCGTAAGCACGGGTTGGGTCTCTTAACTCACCGGCAGCAGGTGAAACTTTTGCAAATTTCCACCAGGCTACAATAATGAAACTAATCAAAAGGGAAAATTCCAGAAAATGAGGGATGCTTCTCAAGAAAAGAATACTCAATAAGCCTTACGGTCTTTTAAGTAGGGCACAACAAAGACACTTTCCATCCCATTGACATACGTAAGCTATTACTGTCTGCCAAACTGCGGTACAACAAGACTAAAGATTCCCCCTATAGTTCTGTTCTGTGGATTTGCTGTGCTAATGTGATTTAGATTACAGTCAAATTCTCTGCTAAAAACCGACTAATTACACAAAGCTGAAAATCACTGGCTGAAAGCCTCAAATCAACTAAAAGAATGAATGCCTTTCTGCAGCGTGAGCTGGTGCTGTGTGTAATTACGGCTCGCTGGGGTATGACGTAGTGCACAGTCAGAGATTAGAGGATGCTGATGCAAGACTGAGAATCGAAACGAAATGTGCAAATTTTACAAGTACTTTTGGAGGCGGATACACAGATACAGTACAAGAGCAGTGTGTCAAGAACCAAATATAAAAACTTGTATGCAAGGTTAAGCATGTGGGGTTCTTACTTCCACGAGGAATCCTTAGCAGACATGGTCAGGCATGATTAATCCTTGCTTAAAATATATAGTGCTTAAAAATAGTGGGGGTGTCCACTGAAAGTTTCTAAATCAACGCATTTGCAGATTGCAGTCATCTCATCATGGAAAATCGATTTTATGCGTGAGGTTCATTCCCCTACATCCAAATCAGGGTCACGTTTTCTTTGTTTTTGTTTTGTTTGTTGATATTTCACTGAAATTTCCACTTTGGAGTAACACAGAGACTATGAATGAGCAAAGATAGACTGGAAGTCCAGAAAGTTGCTGAAAAATATTTAGTTCTTAAGAAATAGTGTGGGTATCCACTGCAAGCTTCCAAATCAACACAACAATTGGAGAAGATTACTGAAATCTGAAGGCAACTTTCAATAGTGCCGCATCCACTATGGCCTCAACGGTGCACCGCATTTCAGGTCTGTATCGTGTGTAACATGTTGCGGTGGAAGTCATTTCCCACTTCTTATGTAATGAGGATGGAGAATCGATTTCAGGTACGAGGTTCATTCCTCTACATGCACAGCAGGGACACACTTCTGTCTGTGGATGTTTTCCTGACTTTACCACCTCGGAGTAATATGCATGTTATGAAACTGCGAGCAAAGAAAGTTGCTGGCTGGATGTGTATGTCATCATCTTGCTGTTTTTAAGACTACCTTCTCCTTATGCGATAAGTGTTAAAAAGTAACCTGCCCACCTGCAAATGTGTCTGTGGTATAAATTCATTTACTCGACTCTGGGTTCATCCCACAGTGCCCACTGCTTTTGTGTGACTAGAAGCATCTCAGTTTATTGTGATGCAGGTCAGCGGTGTAGTTTGAATGTTCATGTGTCATTGCTTTAACCCCAGAAACCAGGTAAATCAGAGGATTTAGACATTAGGCACCGAGGAGCTCTACTATGTGACACACACTCCCCCATCAGGCTCCCGATGTGCATATCGACGTGCGCTGCGGCTCAGGGTTTGCCCTGACACGCACATCCATGGCAGGAACATAATTGCACTGATTGCTTGTGCCCCCCCCAAAGTTCTCCTGACCGAGTGACCTGAAGGTAAGGGGTGAATGTGAATGTACGTAAGGTATTCACCTGACCAGTCACAGAACACACTGTCCTGACGCAGGTGCTGCTGTTGTCAAACATAACCCATAAACAAGAAGGCCAGGTCAGAGGTCACCTCCGTGTCACACCTCGGGTTTCCTTATGGCCAAACAAAATACTTCTGCTTACAACAAGCTTCTGCAATATGGACAGAAACATGAACTCCCAAATGGCACAAAGCTAAGAATGAAGTAAACACAACCAGTTACTCAGCACTTCTAGTTGATAACGATTTCTGTTTTCCTGTCAAAGTGACCAAGGTAATGCCAAAACCAGAGGTTGTAACTTTGTATAGACTTTGGATGCTTGATGAAAGCTAAATGCTCCTCCTGAAATAATGTGCATCAAGAAATTCAGAGAAAATATTGGACTTATTGTATTTATTTAACTGAAAATGGACTTTTCACATAAAATTGTCATGGATATTAATAGATGAATAATATTTTTGTTTCTAACTTTTGCTTGTTTTCAAAGCAAGCTTGCATTTTTCAGACCTCCCCCATTAAATTTCCATTAAATTTTTCATTTGACTGTGTGTGTGTGTGTGTGTGTGTGTGTGTGTGTGTGTGTGTACAGCAAATCAAATTCAAAGTAGAAAAAAGTGTGCAGAATTTTTTTCAAAGAATACTGTTAAGGTGATTGAAACAGGGCAGTGCTGATGTTATACAATCAACCGAACTCCTGCTTCCCTGTGCAGCTCATCCCACGCTGAGGCATATGTCACCGACAGAGGCTCAGTGCCGTGCGTCACCCGTTTGCACTCTCCTCAAAGAATGACAGCGCTGATCTGGAACGACATCGAATCCACAATGCGATTCAGAAAATCCTCTTAATCTATTGCCATGTACAAAATTATTTCATTATGTGTACTTGAACCAGCACAACTGTTATTCACGAAAAATAATAACAGATGACCATTCTTGAACTCCCTTAATGGACCCTGCCTGTCTTAGCCTATTTCACAGTTTTACAAGCTTGTTGGTTGCAGTCCTATGCTGAATGAAAGTAGAACTGGAAAGTAATCTTTCATTTAAAAAAAGACTTCTCAACGCTGTATGAGTTTGGTCAAGTCCTTTTAATAAAATAATGGTTCAGTAGTTACTGTATATTGACCCACAAGCGACCATGAGGAAAAGATTTAACACTTTATGACTGGTAAAAGTCCTTCTGTGAAGTTAGACTTATTGCTCTTTTGTATTTGTAAATACTGCAAAAAAAATTTAAGCTGTTTTAGCAGAATGAGCATTAATTTCAGAATTTCTAAGTAGCACTTTCTTAATAGCTTTCAGATGTCATACATAGGCCCAGTATTAATTCCATGGGTGCCATATCTACTGATTATCAGCATTATGGCCTGGCTTTTCGGCTAACTTCATACACGTTTTGGTTTCATCAAATTTATAATGTTCCTTCGATGCTACCAGGTCACATCAACGGTGACACCGGTTTAAAACGGTGACCAAATTGACAGTGACATCTCAAAAAGCCTAATTCTGAAATGCTTCCGGGATTTCCAGTCATTCTCACAGCAAGTGCGGTTTTGAGTTGAGCGCTTCGTTAGTACGATTGCCGATGTCATTCAATACCGTAATTTCTCAATTATTGCGTTTTTGTGCTCTTCAATCGGTTCTGAAGACAAAAAAGAAAAACTGAAGTACTTCTCTTTGCTGAAGCAGCTGAAAGACAAATATATACTCTGCACCAAGTCATGTGGATGTAATAAAATTGTATGTAATTATAAGAATGGCATGCACGCTATGTCTTACGGGAAGGTAGAATGTTCACCATGACAGCGTGCATCTTAAAAATGAGCACGGACGTTTAGCGGTGAACTACAAACATACCCGGTGACTCCTCCACGTCCGAGCAACACAGATCCGTTATGACGCGTGACACGGAAATGGTGTTGAGTCAACGTATTACGGGAATAGGTCAAGGGAGAAGTTCAAGTCGGATACGGTTCTCTTCAAAAGGGCCGAGTCTTCGACTACATCGCGTAGCTCCAAGGGGGCCTCATCTTGAGGTGGAGGAAGAAATCCATCCGAAACCACGTTTCAAGACTTGCGCAGACAAAGCCCGAAAACAAAGCGGAGCTCTCGGAGGCTCCTTGCTTATGGTTTATATTGTTCATTCCTGCTCTCCCTTACTATTCTTTACACGCCATTCCCACGGGCCACACGCAGCAAGAAAGCGAATATTTAAAATATCTGGACAGCGAGAGGAATAATACAATAAAAATGGAGGAGGACCGAAGGCCCTCTGGATTTTTGCTGACGTTTTGCTGACGGCGTACAATAAGAACACATTCCCTGAAAGGTCACTCAATCAGTCAAATCCGATTTGATATCGCGCCCTTTGCGGTGACCTTGCAATGGAGTGCTTCGCTGAGCATCAATATGAAGTCCAGTAATATTTCTGGGTGCTTCCCAAATTAGAACATTTCGGCGAAATGCGGTACCATTATTTTAACGTACGAGGGAAAGTAACTGGACGCACAGTGCATGAACTTGAGTGTTAAATACAGGAAAATATATTTTCAAAATGTCATTATTTACAGAATAAAATAATATTCGTCAAACTTGCGCCAAATATCAATTCGTGACATTTTTTGTGACATTTTAAAATATGTGCATTTGCTTGAATTCACTCAGCAGCATGTCTACTTCTTCTTCCGCCTCAAGTTTTACATTTAAATTCAGTAACAGTGAGTGTAAAGGTATTTATTGATGTAAAACGTTCATATCGCGCCAAGTTCCTGTCCGAAGTAGGAAATGTGAAGGATTTATCGATGTTTTCCCTTTATATACAGACTGGTGCGAATTTAAAGTGTTATAAAATAATAAGTATCTCGTAAAAACAGCGCACGCGTCCGCACAACATTCAGCCCCCACGCTCTCGCTGCGCGCGAGCTCGCGTCTAACGAGGGAAATGTGACGTACGACGTATCGCTCGAAAGACGGAAACGTCCCTATGGCGCGCGCGCGGCGCTGGGACACGCCCCCTGTCACGTGGAGGCCGTAATAGTAACGAGTGAGTAATTGGGCAAAGCGAAGGTTTCGCTCGACGCGTTTCTGAGGCGATTGTGGAGAAGGGAGGGCAAGGAAAGAAGAAGAAGAAAAAAGAAGGAAATAATAGCGAGTCGGTGTGCGGAATTGTTACATGATGAACATTATATAGAAATGTACGAAGTTCGAAAGTAAGAGGGGGGCAATGTGAACGTGGTACTACTAGAAGTTGAACTGAAATCTCATTCTGAGAGAAAAAATTGACAACTGACAACAACACAAAAGTCGACAGAAGCGAAGGCTCCTGTGTGCACAACAGGGTCAGTTACGTTTTTCCACGATTTTTACACTGCAGTTTCGGGTTTCTGTGTTGCGTAGTTGCTACAATCGTTTGCCGCAGCCTGCTGGTGTCGTTTTTGTTGCCGGCTTCTGGCGGTTTTCGCAGCTCAGTCTCAGTCTGCGACACACGCCGGTCTGCCCGTTAGTTACCTTGTTTATTATTGGTCATGTCATGTTGTGTTGTCAAATACTTATGCTGAACCAACAATCATTATTTAATGCATTGTGTCCTGGCTGGTTAATTTTTTACATGCACTAGAGATTTGTTTATGAGCTCTTTTATTTATATACTAGTATAAATTTATTTAGTAGTAAATTTTTCAGAGACAGGCCTTGGGGCCCCAAGTTGGGCTCCAGTGAACTTGTACTGTGAGGTGTGGTACTGTGCACTCTGAATATTGCTGGTTGATGTGAGTCATGTGACACTGTTACTTTTGCACCCTAGTTAATGCTGTCACGGGTGACCCTTGACCTTCTCTCTGAACCCCAGCATGTGCACGGTCCAGCGAGCTCTATGTGATCTTGGCCCGCAGTCCAATTAGCCCTGATACATCCATCCGGGCAAGAAGAGGGGTCGCCGCTACCGGTTTGGTCAACACTCTGCTGCCCTTACCTGAGTCATGCGACCATACCTTAGTACATGTTCTCTTCTGTTAAGACAGCAGTCCTTCATATAAGCAAATTCCTCTTGTGAGGTGACCAAATTACCATTACTTCTTAAGGGCGACCACAAAAAAGGTATCGTGGTGGAAAAATTGGAATTTCAAACTTTTTATGTTGTGTCCCCCCCCCCCCACTGCAGCCTTTTGCCCTTGTATATCAGTATATATATATATCATAGCCTGTTTAGGAGGCATTTCGATTTGGCTCTTGGATGTTTATCATAGAAATGAAGTTCACAAGATCACTGCATCTTTCACTCTGCAAAGCACATAGATACTGCTGTTTATGCTCCTCTTGTATAACGTTTCACATGTTTGAAACTGGAGAATATTCATTTTATTGCAAGATTGGCTTTATTTACGTTAATTGGAGGGTTTTTTGCAAGGTAAATTAGGAATTGATACAGTAGGTTTATCTAGGAAATAGGTTGGCATCAGTGAAGGAGTTCTGGTGTAACGAGCAGAAATGCTGTACAGAGTAATAACCCTGTAGTATGGGGAGAAAAGTGTACGCGTGTATTTTCATAAGCTGTTATAACGTCTTTGTTCTCTGGGCCCCTGTTATATGAGGGACGAGTGCAATTTTGTGTTGCCTGAATTTTGACTCCTGATCGGGTTTTGAGACGGTAGTTGAGACAAGCATAAAGGCGTCTGCATTGTACTGTCATCATGCGCGAAAGTCATATTTTCATTTGCAAGACTCTACTTGTTCTGTTTATGTCTGACGTGCACCAGCCTCTTTGGGAGTTGCATACCATGTATAGTACCGTAGTACTATTGGTACGTTGTGTTCCGTATGATTACATTTTCTTTAATGAGATCCACAAAGTATTGTTTGTGTTCAGTTTGCCATAAAATTAATTATTAATTTTAACACAAGCAAGCAGAGTCGGGTGGGTTACGTAATGCTCAAATATGAATGAGTACTATGACTGCGTTTGCTCGCCGGGAGAGCGGCCACATGCTCCACGGGGGTACGAAGGGGACTAAGGCTACATCGATGTGCTCATTTCACGTCATCTTTGGTAGTTTGTTCACAGGGGCGTGCTAATCCATATAGTCACTGGGCCATGAAGAATATGCTTACTCCATCTGAAAAGCAGAAATGATTAAAAGATGCCCAGAATTCTAGTTTCCAGCTCCGAGGAGACACGCTATTTCGCTCTGAGCTGCAGCGCGGCTATTTCTGTTTACAGGAGCTCTTCGCTGGGTTTAGTTGTCCTACGGTGTGCTTTCCTTGAATTCGACACATCTGTGGACGTTGGCGTCCTCTTCAGAGGGCTGGAAAGAATGTCCCTGCAAGCTGTTGTGTGTAAGATTACAGGTTACAAACATCTCCCGCTTTCATGGTTTATTTCCCAACTTTTTTTGTGTGGTAGGAGGATGGAAACAACGCTGAAAGCTGGAGAGCTGTCTTATTGTCCACTTTTTGTGGTTGTGGGATGCAAAATAAAAGGCGCCATCTGCGCTGTCAGTTTGTAGGCCTTACAGGGACTGGAGTGTGTGTTGCAATAAAAAAAATTACCCTTATTTTAGGTCACCTAATTAAAAGATTTTTGGACATGCATCAGTGCTTTGACATCTGCTGTTCCAGTAAGACACAATATCTGATCTGTTGTCATCAGACCGAATTACTGACTGAATACGTCAATAATTCACGCCCACATTCTACACACCCATTTTCCGCGTGTTGGAAATTAATATTTTGAGATTTTTCTTATGGAGCACTTCTGAAGTTGGGAGACATTGTTATGGATTGTGTTAGAATGTATAGCGATATAAAATGGTCTGGTTTGATTTGGGTGCAGGACTCAAAAATGCGTCGCATCTAAAACCCTCAAAGTGGAACTCTGCCGTTATTTTATTACTATTTTTTTTTCCTGTATCATTTCATTAGTAATCCTTAACTAACTTCTGAGCTCCTGCAGGAGTCACTTGTGTCCCACTGCACAGCAGGATGTCACAAAATTCCCAACATATAGTCAAAATGACTTGAAAGTCTCCTTGTATAAATCAGCCTGCAGCTACAGGTGACGGCAGAGGGCGCAATCTTTATCCTTTATGGCGCAATTGAACGCGGATCGAAATATAGCGGTACAAAGTATGAATATCCATCAGCTGTGCCGGGTCCTTCCCCTGCCTGTGATATTTTGCTGGCGATGGTTTTCGTAGTTGTCATTAATCTCGCCACTTGTTCCCGGACTTTCCTGACATTATTATTTTTATGGAGTCATCAGTTCCAGGAAGGCAGAAATGCTCATCCTTTTTATGCAGTTTAATATGCCGCACTGTCACTTTGATGTCTGGAAGGATAAGGGAAAATAAGGGTGCTCCAACATGCGCGCTCGTGATCAATGACGGTTCACTCCTGAACCGCACCCGGCTCCTTCGGCGAGATGCTTCCCTCTCGGCGGGCTGCCGGAGTCGGTCGGCTCCACCGGCCTGCTGGTCCGTCTTCGTTAATTGCTCGAATACGCCGTTCCGATGCAGTACCGCTGCCCCCTGCTCTCGCACCTCTTCCCATGCTGCCCCTTTCTGCTTGTCATTGGGAGCACCAGGTGGTGGAAGTGGTTACGGCTGTGACTTGGCACTCCTAGGATTCTGTAGAATCCGCGATTGAGGTTTGTACCTAGAATTGATGGTCAGAATTACTCTGCTGTATAGATGGCTAAGTCATTGTAAGTAGCTGAACGAAACTGTTTAAGTCGCTTTGGAGAAAAGTGTCAGCTAAAGAAATATATATATATTTTTTTTAAAATAGAAAAAAAAAAGTTAACTTCTCTGTTGAAGGAGTTTTACAGTGTTAGATCAACTTCACTATGATTTACCTATTCATATAGCAGGGTATGGATGGAGCTCAATTAAGGAACAAAGCCCCCCCCCCCCCCCCATGTAATCGTACTATGAAATGAATGGTTCTCTATCTACTGGAAAATGTTTTCTCACTTCAATACATGTCAGAAGGCAGTTTGGGAAGTCCTGCAACGCCCGTCGCCTCGAGTGTCTTGTCTCAAGGACTGTGGGTGGATGAGATATTTGCTCGTTAACATGGTGGTACGGTAGTGTTGCCGGCTTTCAGCGTTTGGGCTGTGCAGACATGTCTGTGTGCGTTTGCTCTGGTTTCCCCTCACACTCTGCAGTCATGCTCTTAAGGTGCATTGAGCACTATAGGTTCTCTGTAATGTCTGTGTGTAGCTACCCTACAATGGGCTGGCATCCTGTCCAGGGTATATGCTAATTCTGAGATGGGCTCCAGACCGCTGTGACCCTGACCAGGACCAATGGCTGCCGAGCGCGAGTGACTGAGGGTCTCTAACATCACAGCACCTATGAAGAAAACAGTTCGGTCTTCGGAGACACTGTCAAAGACTTCGAAGGCGTAATCTGCGGAAACCCTCAGAGGTTTTTTCGGGTAAAATCAAGTTAACGGGCTCCTTCTTCAGAGCCGGTTCCTTAACTAACACAGCATGGCGAGCAAAGCTGATGGAAACGAATGCGCGCAGCGTGGCAGCTGCCGGGTAGTTCCAGGATAAAAGTATCGTCCCGGGCGATCTGTGCCTCCTCTGGTCCTCTGGTGGCTTCCTTCTGTGGGTCGCACGCTTCGGCATTTCCACCTAGTTAATAACTAATTTACAGGAATGACTAATGACAAGCAGGCACACGGGCCGCTTTGTGAAAACACCCTCGCGCCGTTTCTGAAATCGGGATCGATAACTCGACAGCGGCGTTCAAAGAGCAGCGTGCGCTGACTGCCACCGGAACGAGCCGAAGGTACCGCTTCCGCGGCTGCTTTTTGCATGTCTTGTATCCGAAATGATGCAATATCGTGTGGAAAACCGCAGCGGCGGTTTAATAGAGGTGAATCGCACACTGCTGGAGCGGAGGAGGAAGAGGAGGAGGTGCGGGCCGTGCGCACGTGAGGATGGGCACGTTGCACATAGGGATTTGTATCACGTACGAGAGCGACTGGAGGATTTACGGAAAACTCCCCCGAAACCTTATCGGCGTTAACCTTTACAGGGAGAAATACGAGGTGTAAGACTCCCTGTGGTCGGTGAAATTCTTGTTGCTGGGAAGGGTGTGACCGTACAGCCGTGGGCAAAATGAGTTTTGGCTCCTTAAAGTGTTTTCTAAAGAAATTTTTTAAACATAAATACGTATATGTAAAAATGTATGCGTGGGTGACAAGTATCAGGGTTTCGGCTGTGTGGCGACCCAGTCCAGCTCTCGGGTTTAGACCCGCTGTCTGCCGTTCATTAGTTCAGCAAGCTATACAGAAGAGTCTGTCTGTGTGACCGCACTTTGTTTGAGTGGATATCGGAATAATCTAGTGCATGACAATTTTTTTGTTGAAAATATATTTCAAAAAAAGGGAAAGTGAAGCAAAAATCTCTATTTCAGCGTTTTAAAAGATTTACCTTTAAGAAAATATTTTCTTATAAACTGAGATATTACGGAAGTGTCCTAACTGTGTTTCAGAGTAGCATCATGATCATTATTAATTTTTCTCTTGAGCGATTGGTTAATCAGCTCAATGAAACAGATTATTAAAAAAAAAAAAAAATTGCAGTGCAATTGTGTGAAGTTTAAAAATATGTATGTGATACATTGAGTCACCAGAACCCCCCTCCACATGATTCTTCAAAAAAAGAAAAAAAAACTTTGGAACATGCAAGTGCTTATCAGTTATTACTGCCCTCACAGGAAATGTAACTTTTTGTTTATTTTATTTTTTAAAATGAATTTAACGGTTTCTGCCCCCAAGCAAAATCGACCTTTCAGTCGTCCGTCACTTAAGAAGCTGGTGACTTTTTTGCGGAGGTCGTCCGCCGATGGTGCCAAGGTGTACTCTAAATGTCAGCGGGTAATAGGGCCAGAAGCAGGACCCCCCCCCCCAGTTGGTTTTAATGCCTCTCCTATAAACATTTCATAGGGGGATCCACTCAGGAGCTGCAGTTCATGAAATATTAGTCGGCACCACTCGCTGTCTCTCCTGTTTCTATGAATATTTTGCAGTTGAAACGTCAGTGGGGCTGGGAGGGGTGGTGTGCCAGCGTCTGTCCCGAGATTCACAAGGGTGCGGGGTTCATTTGAATTGGCGAAGCAGTACTTGATATTGCTGTGGCAGTGTCATTTGAAGGCAAGACACCCACTGAAAAAATTAAATAACTGTTTATGAAATCAGAAGACTGTGTAAAATGTGGAACGTTTTCCCGCACCTGGTTCCTTGAGGGGACTTAGTGGGGAGGAGACTTGCAGTAAATGCATTGTTACAGCTCTTTCCAGAAGCACTTTGCTGCTTATGTTTTATTAAGGAGCTAATATGGCAGCTCCGCATTCATGTGAAGGCCATCAGCTTTTGGAGAACTCGTCCGGTGGAGATGTGGCTGTTGGCGCCGGTCGGCTTTGGGTTTCGTCACAAGTGCTTGGGGTGCATTCGATGGCTGTTGCGTTTGTGAGTTGATGCCATTCGCAGCCCAACTTTTTCCAGAGGGGTTTCCTGCTCCTTCCGCTGACGTCTTATTGTCCCCCTCGAGGGGGTGCGTATCGACCCCAAAGGACACGTGCTGTCCGGGTTCGCGGTCTTCCTGGCCAAGACGAGGCATTGGAATGACCCAATAGTTCAGTGCATCGCTTTTTAAAAAAAAATTTCCAGTAACTTAAAAACCAAAGAGGAACACCATTGAAAACAAACCCATTCTAGATTTGAACTGATTTATTGGCATAAAACTTAACATAATAACATAGCTTCTATTTGCAAGTGTGAATATGGTAGTGTTGTAAACTAGTCTTCCAACATGATGATCTGATCACTATTAATTCTCTTGACTGGCTGATTAGCGAAATAAAGCCCTACTTGTTAAATCATATATTTCAGTTAACATTTTTGGTGATTCCCCCCCCCCCCCCCCCCCCCCCCCCCCCCCCCGGCACGTCCTTTAACACGTACGGAATAGTAAAATTAAAAAAAATTAAGTGCACCAAGGTTGTGACCATGTCAGTAAGATTTTACATTTTTTCATGTAGCTGACGTTTTTTTCCAAAGTGACTTACAATGTTAATCTACCTACAGCTACAACCAATTTACACAGATGGCTAAATTTACTGGAGCAATTTAGTGTAAGTACCTTACTCAAGGGTGCTACAGCCAGAGGTAAGATCCAAACCCACAACCTTTGGGTCCAAAGGCAGCGGCTCTAACAGCTATACTACCCAACTGTTTATTCTTTTTAAAAATCATGATTTGGCCTGAGTGGTCAGTCACATGAGTCAGGGGGGTGAGCTGTACTTGCATTTTATATTTATGCTGGACACATTAATCTTCAGTCAACATTCGGGGGTATGGAGGTGCTCATTGGTGTTCCTGTCCTCATATAATTTGTGTCTCGGAGGGGGTTGACTTGCACTACCCATTACTGTGGTCCATTCAACCTTTACTGTGTTCCCTAAGCCATTCTTCCAGTAACAGTAATGTTTAGTTCATCTGTGAAGCCAGGCAATTCCACTGTGGAACAGGGACCTTCCGCGGTACAACAGGTGCCTTCCTGTGACCTCCTGTGTCCACGTCCTTAACCTCGAAGCAGCGGGGTGTCCAGCACGACATCCTCTCCCCGACTACGAGCAATTAGTTGCATTTACCTGTGACGTGTGTACAGAAGGTGCTGGCAGAGCTCCACGGTGAAGACGTGGCCGACAGCCTCCTGCCGCTTGCCAGCGAGACCCAGATGTGCTCAGATCCTGCTGGAGGAGACAGCTGCCGGAGACATCGGCCCACTGCAGGGACGGCCGTGACTCCCCCCCCTTCCTTTGGACGCGATGCATTGATCCGCGTCCCAGCTGTTGTCCGCTTGGCAGAGGGGCGGTTCGGCGGGCGCCCGGCTGGGCGGCGGGAAGAATCGCAGCGGGACATCAGACATCTGCGTACAGCAGAGCGGGCACCTCCAGCCCTCCCGGAGCGCCCTCGCGCCTTGATCTCCTGTCCAGGATAGAGGAGACAAAGCAGGGCTTTGGCAGAGCCTGACACTAATTCTGAACAAAGTTGACACGGCACCAAGGGTGCGGACTGGACAGCGCCGGAAGAACAGACGGAGAGGGCGACGCACGTGCCGGAGGTGCCAGACGCCGGCCGATGTTCTCCTTTCCAACAGCCCGAAGTCTCATTAAGGCGACCTTCTCGTCTGCCGGGACGAGCTTCGCCGCTCGGATCGGGGAGCTGCGCGCTCGTCTCTAGTTGTGTCCTGCTGTCATCAGCATGTCAACGGTCCTGTCACGTTGCCAAGGCGGCATCGCCCTCGAGAGCTGACCTCCGGCCCACGTGCGGCAGCCTGCCAAGGACGCTCCGTTACCGTGCACGTGAGTGCCGCCTTGACCGGGTCACGCCAACGTTGCAGCAGCGAGACCTGCCATCTGTGGCTCCTTGCTCATTTACCCTTTCTGAGATTCAGGGCATCATACCCACGGGCACCTTCTCCCAGGGCCAAACTCCCGGGGGGTAGGGGTGATGTAATCGATGGGTTGTTTTCACTCCTCTGTGCCTTGGTCCAAGTTGGCCCAGATTGGTTGCCCTCTGTGTTGAAGCAAACTGTCGCTTCCTTTTTTTGTAGCAGGAAGTGTGTCCACACTGCTGCTGGGATTCAATCACACCGTCTTCACACGTCAGCATCAGGGCTCCGCGTTAATGGTCATCTGACTATGTGGGACAAGTAATTTGCTTAAATTCTCATGGTCCAACAGGTAGAATTGCTCTGATACCTGTCTGGTGCACACATCTACAATGAAATTAGTACGAAATCTCATCATCTTGCTGTTTTGGGCAGTTTAGTTATGCCGAAGCCTTTTTGTAAGCACGTTTCTGTATACATGATACTTTAGGTTCCTCACTTTAGGTACGATTTGCTGTGTTTTAGATGTAGACATTTGCCTGTTTTTTCCTTCCTGATATGTTCTAAAACTGGACAGGTACAAGATTTGATGGGACAGGTAGGATGTGTGAGGCTAGTGGACAACCAAACACTAAACATTGTGAAGCATCGAATGTGTTTTTTTTTTTTTTTTTTTTTTTTCCCCCCCTCCCTTCCTCCTCCACTTTATTTTTTTAATTCTTTTATTAAAATAGAAATGTGTTCCAAGCTATAATGCCCCCCTTTCCCCCTAACAGGGATGTCTTGCAGTTTTTCTTGTATTGATGATTCATGCATGTTCTTCTTAAAGGGTTTAAAATGCATTTTGGTCTTTTCCTTCCCCTTGTAATGTGCACACATCTCATGTGTTAGACAGTAATTCTGAGCTGAAAGCGTAAATGGCGCCTGAATCCCAGACTTTCTGGAGCACTGTCGTCAGCAGACAAATATCGACTAGATATGTTTTGGAGTTCGGTGTTTTGCGCTAACAGTAAATCCAAGTAAGGCAAAAGGTCTGTGAACAATTCTTTGTGCTCTGAGAGCTAAATGTACGCTGTTACCGCAGCATGTTGGCTGCAGGAGGATTATTCCCAATCGTAACAATGATTAACACTGTTTCTACGTTTCAGTAAACCACCTCTTTGATTGTTTATTCAATAAAACTTACAGAAGGATTTTATTTTTCTTTTATTTTTAAAAAATGAAAATGAGTTTATTGCCTATGAGATGTTTCCTGAAGGGACGTGATCCTGGCCAGTGGCGAAATACCGTGGTCGTGTCATGCACACCTGGAAGGTTGGTACAGTGTGTCTTGGTATGTTGTGCTCTGACTCCCCCTAAGGTCCACATCTCATTCTCCTGCCAGCAAGGCCTTTTACCCCAAGTAATTTCAACAAACTCCTCGTTTTTAAAAGCGTTTAGCCGAAATTTTGATAACCCCTTAAGCTTAATGCGCAGCAGATGCCTTTCATTTATGTCTTAGAGGACATCTGGTGAACCCGTGTCCTTGTCCCTACCAGGAAATTAATGGATTCATTTGGCTTTCAAGTGCTAGAAAAATTGAGATGCTGAGGGGGAAAAAAAAAACAAAATCTAACTGAGAAATGGAGGGATCTGGCAACCTGCTTTTTTTTTTTTTTTTTTTTTTTTTTTTGTAATTACGTGTTATCTTGTTAAATGAGCTCAGCTTTGGGGCACTGAGTGTTTTGGGGAGAGGAAGAAAAAATCTCAAACACGTCTGGCTTCATTAGGTTTGTCAAATATTTATGCGTTTTATTTCATGAGAGCAATTCTACAAGGACAAAATATTTTTCCTCATTAAGACAGGCTTTAAGATATTCTGTTTAATGAAATCCCCGAGTGAAGAAGTTACTCTAATTTGTAAAAATGGATTAAGATAGGAGTTGTCCGTGAAAACCTTGAGTAATTCGATCATTGCCAAATTACTTTATAAATGTTCGATATTTCATTGCGTGCCGTTGCCCACGGTAGAGATCTCCTGTGTTGAACTTCTCTCCAGCCTTGTCATGTAATACTGTAAGATTTGACTCATGGAAGTGTTGAGCAAACAAGCTTTTAGTTTGGTGCGTGTAGTCACGGAACTGCGGTAAAAAGATGGGAAATATAAGCAGTTGGGCACCTGACGTGACACTATTTTGGTATCCGGGGTGGGGGTTGCACTGCTTACGCTGTGTGGTGTGGACCAAATCAGCAGGTGGTGGTGAAGCTTCTCTGAGCAAACTAGTGGAATTTTAATAAGCAAGCAATCCTGTACTGAGAGGTGTAGTAATGGTTGGAGCCATCGCCTTCCAACGAGAGGATCTGGGTTTGAATCCCAGCTTCTGCTGTAGCACCCTTGATCAAGGGCCTAACCCTGAACTAATACAGTAACAACTACGCTGCTGTATAAATGGATAAAACAAAATAAAGTTAATTATAACATTGTGAGGAAGGCATCACCTCGCTGAATAAAAGTAAAAGTGCTAAGATTTACTGTTGACTTACATTTTTTGATGCTTTAAATGTGAACCCAGACTATTATAAAAGCAGCACTACAGAAGTGTGAGAGTAAATAAGTTTCCCGTGTATGAAAAGGAACTGCTGAAAAGTGCTCTCATTTCAGACATGCCGTCCAGTTGTTGGGAGCATTTTCCTTATTAACATGGGGAGATTTTCTGCAATGGTGACACAAATGTTGCCAACTTTTTTTTTTTTTTTTATTTAAAATTTTGCTGAACACATTTAATAAGCATTCGTGAAATGGGGGACAGATGGACCACATTAACATAATGAAGTTATGAAACAGGAATAGTCAGTTGAAAGTAGCTACTGTATCTTTTAGTGCTATTTGCTAACTATAATGTTTTACATTTATTTATCAAATGCTTTTCTCCAAAGCGACTTCCAATAAACTATGTAGTGTTGTCAGGCCACACACCTTATTCACCGCGGTGACTTACACTGCTAGATACACTACTTACACTGGGTCACTCATCCACACATCACACAGTTTTAAATGCTGATGTGAAGTGCTGTAGCTTCATGAACTTTAGGTTGTCAGTTGACTAGTAGGATGGTTTTAAATTGCATCATAAATTTTGTTGTATTTAATTTTCCTCTGCATATGTTGCTAACATGTGAGGCCTCTGGCATCCTTTATATCTGAACTTTCTTGCCAAGAAAACGTAGTGTGCGGATAAAGCTGTAAAAATTATGGCTGCAAAAATATTTAATGCATATACTTAAGTTTTTGGAAATACAGTTTTCAGTTGGGTCATATCCTGCGTGTCTCGTTGTGGTCCAAAAAAGGTTTGACATAAGTCAGTTGAACATACATAATTTATTGATAGTTATCCAGTGAAAATGAAATATTATTGGCCAATAAATTTGGAGAAATGATCTGTTCAAGGTGTTACTTCAACTCTTTTTACAAAAACCGGAACGGAAATGTAAAGGTGAGTCTAATTGAACGTGTGAAACGAAATTGAATTAATTTTCACTTAGTTGCTCTTTGTTGAGTTAAGACGGCCTTAATTGCACTGCTTATTGTTTTAATATAAGGGTTTGCTGTCAGTCTCACTTAAGTCTGTAATTGTACTGGAATTGGAAACATTGATATAGATTGTTTCTGAGAGACCTAAGGACTCCTTGGATTGTAATTCAATAAAATGTCAATGTATGTTCCTTAATGCTTATTAATGACGCTATACAGTAGATGATTATTATGACAATCATATTGCATAAAGGCGAGGGGGAAGCATTGCTAATAGCAGTGCTCAACATTAATTAGCTCGTTCATTTAAACGGATTTAAACACTTTTTAATATGCGAATGAGTTGTTTATCCCTGCCAGTAGTGGATACGCTTTAATTTAACAAAGTGAAGCATTAATGAGTTAAGATTTCTCAATCACACAACGGTGCTCTTCATGCCAACGCATTGCGCTGCAGTGCTTTAATTGTGTTGTTTTCTGTCATCTGGAGACTATTTTAATCACTATGACTTGTGTTTTAATTGTGCTAAAGTAGCTATACAGAAATGTGTTAAAACTCTGGCTTTGCTTCGTGGAAAGAGAACACCTTTCTTAATAAGTTTCTTCTAATTACAAATGGCTCCTTAGGCCCCTTTTATTTATTCTGTTCCTTCGAAACAGTATTGGTGCTCCGAGGAAACCTGGGAACGCTCACGTTCAGGCCACTCTCTTCACCCTGAGAAGACGCATTCTCTGATTTTTATTTAAAAAAAAAAAAAAAAAAAAAGGGGACAAAATGTGTAGAAAACCTTTTCTTTAAATCATTGACTGGAAAGATGCAATACAAATCCAGTGGTTTTTTTTTTTTTTTTTTTTTTTTTTTTAATACCATGCTGCTCACTTAGACCAATTTCAGTTTCACAGGAAAGTTTCTCCAGTCCCAAGAACTTTGGATATTTCACCATTTGTTAGTAACAGACACCACCCATCGAACCCCATGTTCTCGGTCATCTCTGACCTTTTCAGGAGAAGAGACAGTGCCATTATTTTTAAGTCATTTTGGTACTGCGGTAAAGTACAGGGTAATAAAAGACAAGAGTGTGTATGTGTGTGAGAGAGGTGTTGATTGATAAGAACCCGGTAGAGGATTCCTCAGGTTGAGTTTAACCTTCATTTTGTGCTTTTCCTGACAAGATCTTTTGAGAGGCTGTCACAAGGTGGCACAAGGAGTTAATTTGCAGGAGAAATATGGGACATGTCGGTGACGAGCGTTGACATAATGGGGTGATAATAAGTGATCCGGGTTCATCTTTGGACATGGTGGGCGTTTGGAAGACAGCTGTGAGTCACTCTACATGGACCCACATCTCCGTAAAGTACCTCCTGCACCCTACAGCTCCGCGATTTCCCAAAGTGAACAACAAGACCGTGTCAAGTGTGTTCACTTTCAACAAATTCACAAAAATTAAATTATTGTCCTATAGCAGAATGTTGCTGTGAAAATGCAGTAGCGCTCATCTGTTGCATGGAGCTGCAGAATGTTGACCTGATCCAGCAGTTTGAGACTAATCTGTATTCTTCTGTCTTTCAGCAAAATGTACTGATTAATTGTAAAATATTGTATAAAAAAAAAAAATTGTAAAGTGTTGCCGGGTAGGCTCCGGTTCCCCGTGACCCCGTAAGGGACAAGCGGTTCTGAAAATGTGTGTGTGTGTGTGTATTCAAATTATGGCACATATGGACTGCTTATGTAACATCTGAAAAATTAATGAGCACTTGCTGATTTCAAATAACTGATCCCTGTTTATTAATCAGTTAATTTTATTAATGTGATCCATCTTTCTTTAAATGGACATTTTGTATCCTTTTTTTTTTTTTTTTTTTTTTTCTTTCATGAATATTTCCAACTTCCCAAATATGAGTTTTTTTCCCGTAAGTGGACTGAAGACTGTGGATCTTCCAGTGGCCTTCAACCCTGCCTGATGTACCCATGTCCTAAAGCTAATGGGTTTTATGGGTAACACCGAGCAGCATATGGTGTGCCTATGGGTTACAATATTTCAAATTCTGAAAAATGATGCCCTATCTTATGGTTTGTATTAGTGTTTAATTTGCCTAGGTGCATTACATATGGGTGGGCAAGATCAAACGTGCTTTCAGTAGCAGGAATGTTGCATTGCACAAAGGTGAACGTATGTCGCAGATGCAGAGCGTCTGTGAACGTTAAAGATCAACGTTCATGGTTTAAAGGACGATGGGGGTTGATTATTTGCTGATTTATTTGTTAGATTATTTCAGGAAGAAGTGGTTCTAGTAACAGAGAACACACATGGGGGTCTAGCAGTGCAGAGGGGCAGGATCACAGAAGGGCCTGTGTGTGTGTGTGTGTGTGTGTGTGTGTGTGTGTGTGTGTGTGTGTGTGTGTGTGTGTAGGGTGGGGGGCAGAATGTTGTGTAGTGTTTGGAGCCACTGCCTTAGAGTTGAAGTGCCCAGGTGCGAATAACTGTTTCTGCTGCAGTACCGTCGATCAAGGTATTTACCCTGAATTGATATGGTACAACCAGCAGTATAAATGGTCAAATCATTGTGTTGCTTTGTGTTCTAACAGAACTGCACGCCTCTTTGGAAAACTGCGTCAGATGAATGAATGAATAATAATCATGATGATGTTAGGTTTTCCAGCATCCATGGTAAATTATCCTGTCTTGTCGTCTGATTGAAAGATGCTCGCTGTATCAAAATATTTTATTTCAGAGAACAGAAGCTGAATGCTATGTTTTCTGTTTCACATTTTAATAATGTAGATGCGATCGCTGAGTAATTTGGATAAATGTGGTCAATGGATCTGATTATATCCAATTTGGAAATGTCACGGAGGCGCGGCAGCAATGCTGATGGGATATAATATAGCAGCTGTCAGTCAGAGGATGAAGACTGACAGCGTCTGCATTTCACTCTTACTGATGGTTCTGTCTGAAGGTCTGAAAAGCTTTAAATTGCTGCGTCGGCCGTTCTCGTGATTGAGCGCTTGCTGTCATGCTGGAGACGGACGCTGTGTTTTTTCACTCCCGCCGCCGCCACCGTCGGGGGGATGCGCAGTGGAAGACAGACTCCCCGAAGCCCTGGGGCTGAAATGGCATCAGCCGGGTTCGGCCTGTCCGATGGGAAGCGCCGCATTTGTCGTGCTCGGTACTGATTGGAAGAGGCTGGTCATTAAAAATTTAACATCAACAAAAACTTTTAATTTTAGCACAGCTGAAAATGTCTTTCTGGTGAAATATTTATTTGATTTAATATGCTGATACAATGAAATCCAATTAAAGTCACTGTTGGCATTGTAAATTAGCTTTCTTTTTTGTCTACCCATTTTTAGTGTTTCCCTAGGGCATGGGCTGTTTTAAGAGATTTTCTTCTCGGTGGGCCTTGTCCCATGAGCAACTGAGTGCTTTGGATAGGCCAAGTGTCTGGAATCTGATGGTCTGTGACTCAGAATGACTTAATGTGTCCAAGATGGGTAAGAGCGGCAGTCCCTGGATGTAGGTGCGGGGGCCGGCGAAGACCAAGATATGGTAATGGGGGATATCTCGACAGTGCTAATGTCGCCGGTTGTCAATGTCACTTCAGAGGAGTTGAGAGACAGGCGTCGAGGGCGGAGGAGGTGAACGTTTCCTTCAGCGAAGAACCTGTCTTTCAACCAACATCCATCATAGCATCTTTACAAAATCATCAGTCAGAAGTGAAACTGGACCCAACCGGCTCATTCTAAGAATGAGATTCTTGCCTCTGAAATTGGGATGTGCGGACTGTCGGCACAGCCAATGAGCAACAAAGCAGCTTTTGCTTATTAGTCATTCTTTTATGGTATTTGTGGAGGCGATGGGACTCGGAAAGCATGGGAGACGGGAGATATTCTTTAGCATGCCGATACATGACATCTGAGACAAGATACTCGGCATAAATGGGGCTGAATATTGTCACGGGGGCTGCATGTCACATTTTGAAAAATGCCAGACTGCAGATTCTTTCATGGGAATTGAAAAATGGACTGGGTGCCAGGAATCTTTTCTGTTTCCTCTGAAGCCTGAGGGCACCTTTTGTTGTTTGGCTTTCGTATTTCTAACAATGCGTTCAGTAGTGTCTAAATAATACAAAGGTAATTTGTTCAAGTGGGCTGCAGAAGGGCTCTTGACCGTGATGGTTTTTAAAAGATAATTTCTTTAATGCTGAACCTTATTATAACAGCGCTGCTGTTTTGTATGTGAATATCTATCTACTTTCAGGCAGTATTGCTCAACACAACCGTGACAACGGTGTTAGTAGGGTTACCGATGGGGAGAGTTGCATCTAGCTCTACTGACACCTTTGTCACAGTTGTCCTCTATTAGTGACTATCCAGGTGTCAAGTAGCCCACAGGGACTTCCTCATGGACAACATTGTCTGCCCTCGAGGACCACAGTCACCCCCTTGAGGGACATGGGCTTGTCCTTTGATCCATTGCTCATCTTACCTTCCTTCCGATTGGACTCCTGTCTTAGCGTGTCTCTCAGCATCGGGTGTCTTTCAGTCCTCCATTTCTTGTTGAGCTAAGGGTCCAGACAAAACACCGTGCAAGGTTGTGAGCAACCTGATAACGCCGATCTTTCCCGTTGAGTGGGAAAGAGACACCGGACTCGTGAATACTTTGCAACCTTCATATGGCTTCTGTTGCACTCATGAACTGGGGCAGAAGGAGCAGAAAAAAGTGCTTCAGAAGTTCCAGCGTCACGTTTGAGGTCCTTATAGCAGCTTTAATTGCTCCTCTGGCAGATGGTGTGAACACTTGCACATTGCTGCCCTTGGACCAAACTTTGTGAACCTCTAGAAGCGCTTCGTAGAAAAGCATTTGATTTTAAGCACAGCGATTACAATAAGGTCTGAAGTGCTCGGTGCCCTGCCAGCATCCGAACCCTGTAAACCGACAGATGGCTCCTCTGGCCAAAGCGGCTGCTGAAATATCTGTCACGGGACCGAATCGAATGTATGTTGTAGATGGGAGCCACGCGAGCAGTTTTTGGCATTAACTGTCATAGTGGCAGCCTAAAGTTATTGTCACTGGTTGGGTGACTGATTTTACAGTGACTTTATACATCATTCCTTAAATGAGCGGTGTTTGGTCCATTTTTTTGCACACACGGCACAAAGTATGATATGTGTGAAGAGAGGGGTGCTCCTTGGATCCGACAGCTGAACCTTCTGTGTTCTCGCTGGAGTTTTTCTTTGCGTTAAACGCTCACTGAAGATCCTGGCAGTGATGCAGTTGCCGAGGTTGAAGGATCAGATCGGTTTTATAGTCTGTCTAGTTACACCGCTTGTGGTAAACGCACTTGGAGGAGCATCCTGTGAGATTTTTTTTGTAGCTTTTGTAGAGTTTCTAGAATGTGTAGTTTCCAGAATGATCCATGTTCATGCAAAACTTGAGGCGCTCACGCTTCGGACATGTTGTAAGCAAGTTGGATTCTCCTGAGGAAGTGCTGGGCGAGGAGCGGCAGCCACATGGATGAACTCAGACAGTGACACTGAACAGACTCTTTCCCAGTGGAGGGAAGAACATTCTGGAAGTGCTCAAAAAGAGTCCGTATCAACTCAGCAGCACTTCACAACAATTTGTCTAGCACACGTTCAGGTTTAGTACGCAGGAGAAACGGCCGTCTCTGGGCCGAAATTCCCCGAAGTCGTGCATCTTCTTCATAATTGTTTTATGAAATTGATGCCTGAACTTAAACAGAGATTGTTTGTGTTGTACCTAGGTTCCACCAGCCAGGGATATTTCTTTGTATTGAATAAATTACCTCTCCATTACGGCGTTGCCCCGTTCCCTGCTCTGCCCTCGCATGCCTAGTGTTTGGGCCGATAAGAGATGGTACTCGTGAGAGTGCTCCGCGCGAAAGGGAATGCCTTAATTACAGTTATCTTCAACTCTGATTATGAATCTCCACTGTTATAATTATGGCACCAAAAACTATAAAAATTTAATTTTATTACAAGGATAAACATCTCGGAACATCCATAATCGTGGTGTCTTGCCCCCCCCCCCCCCAATTATGCTGCTTGCGTTTAATAACAAAATATTGATGCAGGAGTGGCTAGTTAACGGTTTTGTGGGGGTTCCATAAATTGGAGCAACGCTGAGGCTCTGCAGCAAGGTTTATCTGACATTCGTACATATACATGTAGACTATAATGCTCAATCAATGTACAAGAGATTATTTGTTCAAGCAGTTGTGAGTGTAGACAAAAGCGTTGTGAAGAAAAAACAGAGCAACAGAAGCCCTGTAACGGGGACGTTGTCGGATCCCGAACCTTCAGACGGGTTTCGACGTCGGAGCGCAGGCCTCTGCGCGTCTGGTTTCGGAGCGTCGCCACAGTCTGCCTCTGACGTTATTCCTGCTCCAGCTACTCGGTAATTGGTGTCTATGAGCAATCAGAGCAGTCTCTCACAGCGGCGTGCTCTTGTGATAGCTGCACTATTTCGGGAATCCATCCCCCTCAACCCCCCACCTCAGTAAAAGTCCAAAAAAGGCTGATATACGATTTGCGTTCAGCATGGAATGTTTTTTTTTTTTTTCTTCTTTTTCCTTCTTTTTAATAAAACTTCCTTTGTCTTTCTTTGAGAGGCGTCAGGCGAGCACTAATAATACCGCTGATAGCGGCCCCTCTACAGCTCATCCCCGGTGGGACAAGGACGCGTCCGTTCAGTTCTGCACAGCTTATGCCTTCGTTTTTAGTCGCTGACTTCTTTGTTGTTCATTTTTTTTCCTTAAAGATTCACGTACTGTCGTGAAAAACTTTGTTGGTGACAACACTAAATTTAAATTGGCTTTTATGTAGTAAACATGTACATCCCGACACGCCTGGCGTGTTTAGTCGGTGTGTTGTCAGCGCTTTTCGTGACGCGCCTTTTCTGGCGTTTGCAAAGATCAAATAGGGAAGGTACTTCTGAGGAGCGCGAGGTCTCGGGGTGACGTCATCGTCGTTTCATGTGCTCGTGTCGATGCTGTCGTAGAGCCAGTTATTTAGCGACATGTTCTCCTTTTCAACTTCAGTTTGCTGTGTCGCACATCCAGAACGTCTTAAACGTTAGTGCTCACGTTGCAGAGCTGGGAGAAAAAATGTGGGGTGGGTTGTATGACTTTGATTTGTTATCTTTGTATGTCATAAACTGTTTTGAAAGTGCACACATTGCCAGGTTCCTGTGCGCTGCACTGATGTTTCCCGTGACGAGATGTTTGATCATCCCATAGCTGTCGTTTGAGGTTTAATGATTTTGAAAAACGTCTTTCTAGTGCTTCCTACGTTGCGTGTGTCTTCTCACATGACCCCCATTTCGTTCCTACTGTCCGTTTAAGGGTGTCGTGGGCGGGATTCGTGCAGCAGTAGAGATGATTGTGCATCATCAGGTGTGATGACCCACAGATGTTGGAACACAGACCCCCATCTGGCGTGGAGATCGGTGATTGAAGCCTCGCGTGGAGAGAGAGATGTTGAACGTTACCTCCAGCAAACTCACGGATCCGGGTCCGTTTTGGTGTGTTTTCAGGCTGGACCAAGCAGAGGACACCCCCGTCCACGCCAGTTGGAGGGGCTGTGGAAGAGCCGTCACCTGTGGAACTCGACATCTTCAGGCAGGTGAGCTCATGTTCAGTAGTGAGCTGCTGTTCAGGCTGATTGAGTAGGCAGTGCAGCAGGTGGCGCAGTGGTTGATTACATCGCTCTGCAGTCAAAGGTCCTAGGTTCCAATTACCTAGTTCCCTTAATGAAGGTACTTACCTTAAAAATTAGAATTAGCCAGCTGTGTAAGTGGATAAACTGGTGTAATTCACTTCAGAGAAAAGCATCAGATCCATGAATGAATAAATTAAAAAAGTAGATGAGTAAATTGTATATGGTACAGGTATGACATAACCGTTTTGGCACTGATGTTATTGATATTTTGCTCTATTCATGTGGGTTATTATTGCTACAGCAGCATGACCCCAGTTGGACTTTGAATGATGGTTTTTATGTCATGAGTCCATGAATAACAGGATTCATCTTCCAGCAAAACTCTTACCTGAGTGAAGTTTATGGTTTGAAGAGCATCCACAGCAGTCAGGAGGTGTCTCCCAGGAGGCTGCTGTTGCATCCTGAGGGTACTGTGGGGGTCCACACATGACCACTTGTGATCTGACCGTGTTAAGAATCGACACATACTTGGTGTAAGCTGGTCTAAATACCGCAATCCTTTTGATTGGGCCCCACCTGCTGTACCGCCCTCTATTAAACATCATCGTGAGGGCAGTTGCCGAGCAGTTATTTCTCAAAAAAAGACTGTCGAGTTTAATATGGCAAAATCCTCGAGGGCTGTCGCTTTTTGTCGCGCCACTCTTTAATCTGTGACGTTAATGTTTCCTTCAAAGTTCGTATTTTCCAGAGAACAGCTTTTTATAGTGACGTGGGCGGATGCATAGCGTTTTGTCAGAAGCAGTATGTTTTCGACATGGAGGGGCGGGGAGCGAGTACGTGCGCGCGTGTGCTGTTGGTAGTTAGATGTACGGTGACACTTATGTGTTTAAAGCCTGATTCCTGGGATGAATGTCTGTTCCCGTCTCTATCAATTATGTTACACACACACACACACACACACACACACACACTCCTCAGCACACATGACTGCAAAGTGATTGTGATGACAGAGTTCTCTTCAGCAGGGCCTCGTCTTTTATAGCTCGAACCTGTGCTGGGTGACGGTGAGAATGCCCGTGTAACTAATGGAGGGCGTGTGTGTTTTCCTGTCAGCGTGACACGTGCGCTTACACAAATGCTGTAGTGTGCAGTGAGTGTTCATCCCATCAGAAAGGGGGCGCAGTCGCTGCGCTGTGTGCCAGACAGCAGACCACTTGAACACCCCAGTGCGAAGTTGGGTTTTTTGTTGTGGATTTTTTCTGGGTGCTCTGGTTTCTTGTCACAGCCCATAGATGTGTACGTTCAGCTGAACTCGCGACTCTAATTGACCATAGTGTATATATGTGTGCGGGATGTTGCTCTGCTCTATAGCTGGGGGAATGACCATCGGGAGTTCATTGCAGTGTATCGAACGTTGGGTGAAGGTGTTAGATGTGGTGGTGGTTGTTGTTGTTGTTGTTGTTATGTATTTAAAGACACTGCGTTCCATGTGTTTTTCTTGAACTGGGACATCATGTTCATGTTGAGAAGAGGTTGGTGTCCAGCAGCGACTGTAAAAGAGGCAAGCGTGTCGGACGATGAGGTCCTTCTCTACATAGGAACAGGGCAGTGAGTGCTTTTAACGAACGCACTCTATCGACCGACCTGGTAATTACAGTATCATGGCTTGCGCTGGTTGCCTGTGCCATCGATCGATCGCTCTGTTGGAGTGGGCCGCATTCAGGGAGTTGGAGGTTGCTAGCGGCTGGGGGCAGGGTAGAGGAAGGATATTTATTCCTCTTAATGCCGGTCCCAGGATTCGAGGGAGGGGCAACTCGCCTACCTCTGGGCTTGGAAACTTACATGCACACCACATCTGATGTCCAGGCCGGATGGAAGTGCGGCACATAAGCCGACGTTCAGGTGTGGCAGAGACGTGGAGGCTTAATTAGCTTTGGTTGAATTAATTGCTCAATCCCCATGTCAGGTTAGCCTGCAGTTGTTTTTCAGTTGTGACATAAATATTTGACTTGATGGGATGTCTATTACAGCGATGGTATTAGTTTATGATGCTTTCAGTTTATTATGTTTTCCCTGCTTGTATGTAACAATAAATTTACCTTGCTCTTAATTCCAGGGATAGATTAATTGGGTACATTTTTTGGATTGTTGCTTTATTTGGCTGAAGGCTAAAACAACTACTATAATTACTGGTTAACTGAATTTTTTATTTTTTTTTGGATTTTTCTGAACACACCCCCCATCCTTGGTTAAAGGTATCCTAGTCTTCTAATTAAAACATTATGACAGATCCTCAATAACCCTCTTAAATTAATCTTAATTTGATTTTTGTGATTATTTCTGTACACAGCTCATCTGAAGCATATGCGGTGTGAGCTCAGTTCAAAGGAGAATAATATGCAATCTGGACACTGGCGCCAGCTAGCTCCTACACGGCACTGTAAACTGTGGTAAATCAGCAGCAGTGAGAGCCCTGGGTCTTTATGGCCATACATCTGTGGCCTGTTTCGCAGAAGTGGTTCCTCTTCCGCAGCACGGGTCTCTTAGGGCCAACATTGTGGAGCTGTGCAGGTGTTTGTCACTTCAAAATCAGGTAAGTTATTGTATGTCATAATCCTCCCCAGTGTCCTGACAACATCACCTCAACTGGTGACAAATTGCGCACGAAAAAGACGTCAACCTCTATGTGAACCTGAAAAATTCCTGACTGAAAATATGTTTGATTTTCATTCATGAAGAAATAGGAGTGCTTCAGCATGAGTATCTCCATACATAACAAAATGTTAATAAATGTTTTTGTGTCAGTGTTCATCTTTAATTACTTAATTCATCATAGCATTGGATAATCTCTGACCAAGAGCATTTAAGAAAAAAAACATCAACTTTCAGAAATGGGTTCTGACTCAGTGCTGTATTTTAATTTAATTAAAAGCAGTTGCAGTGATGACATGAAAAATGTAGAAATTTGACATTTGAAATAGAAGATGCATGTGACGTCCAGCAGTAGCACGGTCAAATTTTTGCGTAAATGACGCTAATAATAAGGAAAAATGATATGACCTGTGACTGTTTCACAATGGCGGGCTAAAATCGATTTTGTTGGGTATACGTGTCGCTGTGTGAATTATAATTATTCCCCCAGATGCAGTTTTATATTCCGCAGGAGAGCAGCACGCTGTTGTGTTGTGCTGTTATTATAGATGGAGCGCAAACCCTTCAATGTGCTCGGAGCAGAGGGCTCTCAGGCCCCGCTTCCCACGTCAACGAGCACGCTATTTCTATTATTTCGGAAATGGATTGAATTCTCGATTTCTTCTCCTTTTTTTTTGTACATCTAAGGAGACATTGAATAGGGTTTTATTAACGCCCCCTCTTTTGAAGTGAGAGCATTGAATAACTTGATGCAAGGAGCTGATTTTCAATGACCTTAAAGAAGTGAGAGAAGTACTTTTTTGAGCCGGATGTACACAACTTGACTAATAATTTCCTGTTTGTTGATGTCTCGCTCTGATTGAATGCGAGTGTGGAGCAGTTTGATGAGGAGAAAGGGGCGCCATAGCTGCAAAGGGTAGTGTTCTTGCGTGGAGCCGCTGCCGTTCTTCCCGCTCACGGCCTCGGGCCTCCCCCTCCTTGTTTGGATGCTTTGCGGACGTGAAGGACGGCGAGGGCAGTCATTTTGGCGCCTGAATGGAGGAATCCAAGGTCATCTTCTGTCTCCGTTTGTCAGCTCTCGCACACAAAGGGCCTCCCGAGGGCCCTCGAGTGAAGGCAGCGCTCCCGTGAAAAGAAGAGCTCACCGCCAATGTTATTATCGTCCGTAATATCCTCCTAGAAACGGTGCTATCAAGTACAGCCTTCTTCACACACTCTGCCCCCAGGGGCTGGATTCACTGGTGGCGGGGGGGGGTGTTGCGCCGCCTGTCAATCACGACTGCCGAGCTCCTTGGATGTCGGTGTAGAATATCGTAGTAAAGCTCAGTCGCGGCATCGCTGTAATCGGCCAGGATCGAAAAATGTGCGTGCGTTCAAAATTAAGCTTCCATCATTGAGTATGAGCATGTGCTTTAAATAACCGTACGGAACAGAACCAAAAAAAAGTTTCCAGGAAGTGCAGTTTTAAATACTCAATTGATAAAGGATGTAACAGTGTGGTCGCTGTGATCCGTTAATGTTACGATAAATTTAGATTTGTACACAGCACGTGATGTCGTGCACCGCAGTCAGAAATTATAGGCAAAACTTTTTTTTTTCCTATTCTTCCTTTCATGTGTAATTATAGACGCTACCGCGTTTTCTGTTGTGTGACAAACCGGCGCAGTAAACAGCGATGCAACTTTAAATAAAGTAACCCTGCTTGGCTCTCCATGACAACTCTCGGTGGGAGTAATCCCTTTAATTGAGCCGAGATGTAAGCCAGCTGTTGACATGTAATCTCTCTAATTATTATGGATCACCGAAAAGGTCAGCCTACTATGGCGATATTAAAATGAGCCTTCGGTTCGACGCAGAGTTTATCAAATTCGCATCTCTCCCACAAAGGGCTTTGGGTGCCAGGTGGAAAGGGTGGAACTCTTCTTTTTTTTCTTTCCCCAAGATGCTGGATTTTTGTTGTGCAAATGCAGAGTTTTGCCCATATGAAACTTCAGCCAAACAGTAAGTGCTGTCATTCGCAGGGTTGATGGCTTTTCCCTGCGGGCCCGTAAGGAGCAGGTTTCTTCTCATGTCTATGTAGGGAATTTTTCAACCTCTTTCAAATTCAAATGGGAAATTAGACCAGATTTTATCTGCCCATCAGTTTGGAATACTAAGCTTTGGCTTTTAAGCTCATTTGGACCATTGCTTAGATGTTTTTGAACAAAGCACTCTTTCTGTGATAAGCCCGTCCTCCGTGTACAGTTCACTTCCTCTTTCATCCTGTACTTCCTTTTGATCTTTGGGCATTCTGGGTATTACAGCTCATCCTTTCCATGTGTCTTTTGCATTTTCTACATATGAGGTCCAGCACTTGGTGGGAAAGTTTCTGAAAACCAGTCAGTCATGGTGTTCTTCTCTCCAAACGTGTCTGCTCATTGAGGTTTTGTAGAATGTAGATTGGAAGGATGAGAGTGTATGTGTCTTTTGCCATAAGCGCGCACACCTTGTGTGATTTCAATTTAATGTGCATTATTATCTGATTTATCCCAAATTTTTTTTTGTGCAACTTACTGAATTGTAGAGCTGATCACTTTCCTTACTGCAGATGTTTGGAGTGAGTACCTTGTTCGAAGGTATTACCGCAAAGACGCTGCAAGGACTGAATTCACAAATGTGACCCTTGTCACTTGTAGCTGTAACTTACAAGGAATAATATCCTGTAAACAAGTAATCAGTAGTTAGTATGCCATTGTCTTAAACTCAAGAAATATGAGTGAGGAGAAATATTAGCTGACATTTTTACCCCACAACTCCTGAAGATTCCTGGTTTCAATTCCTCCTCCTGTTGTAGTACACTACTCTAAAAATTACCCTGCTGCATAAATGGGTAGATTATTGTAAGCATCTTATAATAATTGGAGAAAAGTGTCAGATGAGTAATATATCAGTTTTTTTTATTGATATGCAATATTACATGATGAACTGATAAAGTTGCTTGTAAAAATTTGTGCAGCGTTGTCTTAAACTTTTTTTAAATTGGAATTCAGATCATCTATTTGACAGCATGTAACACTTTGGGTCTCAGTAGACACAAGCAGGGTCTGCTATGTTCTTTTATGATTATGGAAGTTCCTTCGGCTCCCAATTAGGCACGAATTAGTGCTACAGCAAATATTCCAATTACAAGGCATGTTATGAAAATCCACCTTAGTCGGAAAGGATGTTTTAATGATGCAGGAGGGTTTCTTTATCATATTTGCTAATTAAATGCTCCTTCATGTTTTATCAACCTATTTCCTGTGTGAAAGACATTCTCATATGATGCCTTTTGTTTCATCACCCAGTAACTTAGCCGGCGATGCAAAAATGACCAAATTAGTGTAGAATTCATTGTTGGGTACAGGTAAAGGTTTTGGTAATTAATTCAAAAGTAAGAGAAGCTGGTGAATAACATGCACTGGTGTAGTGTGGCCAGGAGGAGTGGCTCTGTTAAATCCTCCCCCCCAACCAGCCGATACTTTCTGCAGGATTGGACACTCACGGTCGTTGGTGTCAGCGAAGGGATCATGATCTATAGCTGTAAGAAATCTGGCTTAGGCCACATATACAAATACTGGAGTTGTTGATTGCTATCTGCCGACAGCTCTCTGCTGGATTAAAAACGTATCGACTGAGTAGTTGAGTCTGCCCACAAAAAGTCCTTCAAATCCATATCTTGCGGAAAAGGCACATGGCGACTTTAAAAAATGGACTTCACTCAAGGTCATTGACCCCCGATATTCATATTCCCATTATACGTGGCATGATAATATACACGTGGGTGAATATAGGGCCGACGCGCACACTCTCCATTATGTGAATCGATGAGCAGTAAGTCAATATGTCCTAATTAAATAAGAAGAGAGGATATTAACGACCGACATAAAAGGGGGGTAAACATAACGAGTAATTGCTCTTGAGACCACCCTGCAGCTCAGCTATTTGTGCTTCAATTAATTCATCTGATGATGTTTCTTAAAGGTTGTCTTTGTCAGTTTCATTTTCGAGGCAACTTTGGCGGTGTTGCTTATCGAATCCGGTCTGGAAATTGCCGAGGAGTGTGAGCGGCTGGCTCCGCCTTCTGTGATGCACCACCCACTTCCATTCCCCGCCCACTTTGCTCTCATCAATGAATTGGAAAAAAAACAGTATGTCCGATGCTTGACTGCACTCGGAGGTCCTGTCAGTGTCATCTGGTTTCAGTGAGCTAGGAACGTGTGAAAAATATTCACTAAAATCTGTGTGTGCAAGTTGATACATGTATGAAGTCATTTTTCATTGAGTTTTTCTCTATAGTTTTATCGTAATGTCTGGTTTTGAATTTTTTTGTTCATTACAGTAGTTATAATATTAACTGTTGCACAAAGTCAGTCTCCCCCTACATACCTTGTTCATAGTACCTTGTTTTTGCTCACTGTACCACACTGAGGTCACCTCGACATCACGCCTGTTCCATCGCTTCATCGTCCCTCCTCCCAGTGTTGGCTTCCCTCCCCTTTGTGCCCCAGCTAATGGAGGCCTGCGTTTAAGACGGCCTGATGAGTGTGTAATACCACCTATAAGTCTGAGGTCAGTATGAGGACAGCCTCACGTGACTCTGAAAGGTGACCCTTACCTGTGTTAAAGCTGCAGTGGACTGTGTTTTTCCTTTTCTTTGATGCCAGCATAGTGCATCTTCCCATATATCTTTAATTATGCCTTAAATATAGTGGTTATTCATCTGAAAAGCCCATGCAGTGGGCTTATCTTTCTTTTCTAAAGATTAAATATATTTTTTGACTGTTTTGCTGTAAGTCTTTTTTTTTATACATATAATTTTTATGCGTGTGACACTTTTAGCATTTTCTCTGTGCACAAAGGAAAGTGCATTCACTTTTCAAAACAGTATTTAAATAGCGTTGTCAGAAGAAAAATAATGAGTTTATTGTTGTGCCGTGAAATGTTTTGGCTTGTTGATGTGCGCTGCTGTTTCCCGAGATTAGTGATACACAGGGGTCACTTCTAATCTTTTGTTTAGCGTTGCATGGAGCATTACAACGGACGCGCCTACAAAAGCGGTCATTCATAACACCCTGCAAAGGTGCATCGTGGGTCAGTTATTAATCAAGCTTTGTCACTGAAACTAATTACTGCAGGAGATAATCCTGTACAGTAATGGTCTACTGTAGCAATCGTGCAGTTGTACGTTCAACATTATCCGTTTTTAGAGAAGGAAAACAAATCCTGCGGTTTATTAGTCATATTCCTGGAGTAGCCGACGTCTTAATGCTTGTTGCCAAACGCGAATATGTATGAAACAGATGTTTTGGGGCCGGTAGCCGACCTCTCTGTTTACCCCATTTCCTTATTAATATTTGCTTCCTTTATCTTCTCCTTTTCGATCGCAGGTTAATACAGCAGGTGGTGCAGTCCTTAGAGTGGTTCCCTTGCAATGAAAATCTGCTGGGTTCAAATCCCATTTCCTGTAGTTTTTTTTAATCAAAATACTTACCATGCACTGAGAGAGTAAAATTATCCAGCTGTATAAAGGGGTAAATAACTAAGTTTATCCGACATTCCGAGTGACTTTGAAGGAAACTGAGCTGAACAAATAATAGATAAAATGTATACGCTGCTAGTGGTGATGAAAGCGTGAATCCAGCAGTGGGCAGGAATGTGCATCAGCTGTCGGTTACCTTGGAATTTGTATTTCGACTCCATCACTGGGCGTCAAAATGTTACGATTTTGATGCTTCCAAACGATTGTAGCTATCCCACTGCGCCGAGCGCAGGCCTTTCAAAGCCACGTTTGCAGCTTTTTGGCTGGTTGCTTGCAACAGAGATGCAAAAACCACACGGGCATTTTTGATGGAGGCCCTACGTCACGTGCGATGATAGAACTGTCGTGGTTATGAGTGTAAAGCCAGTAAGGTGGTTAGCATTAGCATTTTAACATGCCAGCCTTCTGCTCACCTGCGTTTTTGCTGTTGCACTTAAAACACAACCCCCTCCCCACATGGCACTAGTCATTCTCAGGGGTGAGTGCAGAACATGGGAAATCCAAAGCGTCTATATATTTTGCACGTTCGTTTCAAGCAGCCGGGAGGTGGTTCTGTTCATGAGGGGCAAACCGTGTCCCCTGGGTTATTTAGAAACCTTGCTGCAGTCAAAAGAAACCTTTGAATAGAAATGTAGTAATTTGCATATTTATTTAAATGCGTGGCAGCCGTGGGACCGATGTTGAACCTGTAATGAACAAATGCCCGTCAGCTTCGAACAGGAAGGTGGCCGTTCGCAGAATGGTGTCGCGTCTCGAAATCGCCACCCGTCTTCATTCCCTTCCCCCACCTTCCTCCTCCCATTATGGAAAAGGACCCAGTGACTGGAACTGTGACTTTGTCTCCTGACTGAAAACGTGGTCGTCACTTTCTCATTGTCACTTTGAGGTCATTGCCAAGACCTCGCCCATTTAGTGGGGCAGATTAGTTTCGTGCATTTTTGCATTTTTCATGTACAATTTCAGCTTCCCATGAAACACAGAAGTTGAATGGCATTGATTCGCATGTTCACCCCATCTTAGGTTCAGCGGATCAGAGATGTAACTTTGAATTAGTTGCTTTGAGAGATTTTTCTTTTCTTACTTTCCCTCCATTTCAATGCAGAAGTAAATGCATCACTGTACTCCACACCCAAAAATGTTTTTTAATCATTTTTATTCATTTATTCAGCTCTCTTGACACTTGTGTACAATGAAATTTTGTTCATACATTGAAAAATATGGCAGATCTGATCAAAAAGCAAATGTTAACAAAAATAATAATGTAAAGTTGCAGGTGGGTGGTGCCGAAGGCAGTTTTTAGCATGCTTCGTGTAGGTCATGACAGTTTTTAGCTTTAGCGGGCACTGCTGTGCTCTCTACTTGCTTGCCTGAAGGCTAGTGGGCGGGAGGGTAGAAGTCAGAGGGCATCCTCGCCGTCTGCTTGTTGGCGCCTCCAATCTAACGCATGACCCGTACTCCCTCTCAAATTGCCATGAGAATGATCTCTGACTACTCTGCGGTTATCAAACCATTAATCATTAGTAGGAAACCACAGGCTGGTGGGTTGGGTGGTGAAGGCGGAGGTGGAGGCGGGGGGGGATTGATACTTACCCCCTATGTTGTTTACCTGTACTCGGACCTGTCCTATCCAAGGCTTCCGTCTGCCCTCTCGGCACCCCCAGCTGCCTCTTTACAGGCCAATGGGGTCACGGTCTGTCCTCGCCAAATTAGAAGGCATCCGCCTTGAGGACGATTTACAGTAACGACCCTGCCGACCAACCCCCCCCGTGGCTCTAAATCCACTCCCGTCAACCGGTGCAGGGGAACGACGGTTCAAGGATGCTGTTTCTGATCACTCGATGAGGCACGGAGTTTGTACTCCTATAGAACCTGTGCACCGCACACATGAGGTGAGCAGGTTCGAATATGGAATACAGTAAATGTGGAAAGTGCTTCCTGTTTGTAATGTGAATGATGATTTGATGTGGAAGAAAATCAGTTTATAACTGTACTTTTGTTTATACTCTAGCATTTCTTTCTATTTTAGGTCATCTTCTACACTAAATTGCTGTAGTACAGAGCCCTTTAAGACAGATCTCTCATATTTAGAAAATTCCCACAATAGTCACATGCAATACGATAATGAACGCTTTGTCTTTTGCTCTTCGGTGTGAGACGAGGCGGACGGGGATTTGCTGAGGATTTAACATTTTCAAAGAGGAAAAAGGAGTGAAGAAATGAATCGGTACTGGAGATTAAAGTGAAAATTATTTAAGGCTCAATCTGACACTGGAGATATGTAAAATAACTATTTGTTCATATGAATCTTTTCAGTGACTGAAACCGTTTAGAAAGTCCTGGTAGAATCAGTGATCCTTGAAGGGCACGGAGGGTTACCGCGGTTTGTTACAGGCCCCATGACGGGTTGTGATTAGACAAGTGACCTTTTAATGTCACTTATCTTTCTTGCATCTCCCTTGCATATGTAGACTGACAGTTATTTATAATATGATGGAAGATAGTAGACTGATTCTGTGGCATTTTTATTGCGGTTTCACCTCGTAGCCCCAGGGTGCTGCCCTTACTTCTGTAAAATAGATGTAGGAGCTCATAGTTGTGTAAATATTGTGATAAAATGGATGATCTGTCCATCTGAACGTTGTTCTTCTGTAATGTGAGCAGTTCCTGAACATCACTGTGGCAGCAGAATGCTTTTGGTGGTATTATTATTTTTTTTTAAATTGTTTACTTAAAAGCCAGAAGTCTGTTCGCATCCCATCGAATAGGCAAAGGCTCCATCCGCAGAGGAAGATGGTAATTTTTTTTCTTTTTTCCCTCTCCCTCCCTTCCCCAGCTTTTCTCCAGGGTGCAGGTTGTAGCTCCCCTTGCTGACCTGCAGTCCTCCAAAGCTGAAAACTTACAAAAGCTTTTTATCAGGAAATTTGATTTTGATTTTGTCCCCCGTCCCCCACCCATCCTTCTGAGTATTGCCAGATTGTTTTCCTTGAATTCGTCTGCCTGTGTACACTTCCTGTTTCCATTTGCCGGAGATTAATTCTCACTACAGTGGATTAAGGGTCTAAATCCAGCTTCGAGTTTCTGCAATCAAATGTTCCTCACGCAATTAAATGGAAGGAGATAGTCAATAGAATATATAGAAGTTACAATAAATTACCACTGACAGCTATTGAAAGTCTGTGGTCCATGACATCACTGCGATGGCCAAACAATTTCTCTTTGGTGTGTGTGTGTGTGTGTGTGTGTGTTCAGATTTTATTCAGTCTTTCAAGTAGTATTGTTGATATGCAGCCCTTAAAAGTTGAAAGCAAAATTGTTGTTTCCATTGTAACATTAAACCACTGGGTAGCGAAGTGGTTGCAATCTGAAGGCTGTTAGTTTAAATCCCTCCTCCTGCTCTATTACCCTTAACGAAGGTATGTAACCTGCATCGAGACAGTAAGAATATCCTGCTGTATAGATGGGTACATGACTAATTATATAACACTGAAAGCCACCTTAGTCAAGAGCTTTTATTAATAGAAATTGATATTTAAAACCATTTTGCATGTTTACTGTGAGTAGTTTTTGAGAGTTCACTTTTTGTGTTGACATGTCAAAAGAATTTCTAGTTAATTCTAGGAAATTGTCATTAAAAACGCATTGGACACGTTTTTCACCACTCCGGCCTCATGTATAGTTGATGTGAAATGAGTGTGAAGTATTTACTGTTAAAGCTCCTTAATTATTTTTAGAAGCTCTTATTGCAACAATTTCAAATTGGTAATGGAGGTACATATTGAAGTATGTATACACAAAGCAATATGTGTCCTTCACTGTGATTGCTGAAACTTTTTTTTTTTTTTTTTTTTAAATTTAACACCTTATTTATGAGAAAAATGCAGTATGTCATTTTTCCCCCATTGCTGTATGGAGGAAAAAAACAAGAAGAATCCTGTAAATATCGATGTTTGTTAAAACTCCATTTTCAAATGAATATTATATTTTGCTATAAAATATGTATGGTTGATCTTTTGAATAATTTATTGGATATTTTTAGGAGGCCTGAACTGTGGTGGTTTATTTTTTCAAAGTTCAACCTTTGCCTTTTTTTCCCCCCTAGTACTGGTCTCTGAACACCAAAAGGAGGGAAAAATGTTTTTTTTCCTCTTCCATTTCAGTAGTTTTATTTTAGCAGGGCTTAGCCATTCACCTGTGTAGTTGCCATTAATTTAAAAAAATGTTGATCTCAGATTAATGTATTCATGATTATCAATACCTAGTACTCTAACGCAGGGTCAAGAGTCTATCCCGGAAACACAGAGTGTGAGGTAGGGTACACCTTGGATGCCATTCTGTCACGGGGGGGTCAAGCACACTCCCTAGAACACGTTTGAACTGTGTGTGGAAATCCACACAAACATGAGAACATGCAAAGTCCACACACACTCGCTGAGCTGGATTCAAACCCGAGTCCAAACCCAGAGTCCATATCTGTGTGGCTCCTGTGCTGCCTGCTGTGCCACCTGGCTGCCCTACAGCTCTCACTTGTTTTGTTAAACCACTACAAAATGCCCTCGTATCTCAGGTTGTGTGTTCTCCCAAACGCCACGTAAAGGTTAATTAATGTGCTGTCCGTTAACATCAGACACATCAGTCTTTGTGCAGCAAAACGCTACTGATTCTGCAGAAAGAAAAATGTTGAGAAAGTAGAGGTAGAAGGGGGTAGAGGGTGGGTCGGGGACCATGCGGACTGCACCGAGATTTCCCCCAGACAGACCTAATTAATCACCGTAATTGGAACGGCTATTGATTTTTGCCAGATTAAGCTTTTGTTTTAGGTTCTTTCAGCATGAATTAATTTGCAGAAGGTCCTAACAGTTATTATTCCAAAGTAACCCTCAGCCCCCATCCTACACGGTGCTCCGTGATTAATACACAGCGCAGTATTTGTTTCTGGGGTGTGTGTGTGTGTGTGTGTGTGTGAATGAGTGAGAGAGAGAGAGAAGTGTTTACTGGAACTCCTGCCCCTGTGTGACCGTCTTTAATTAGTCCTGATCTCCCTGAGAAGAGAATAATGAGTGTAGATGGAACTCTGCTGCAAAGATGGGAATGCTCAGAAAAATGGACATAAAAATATGAACGAAGTAAAAGGGTGACGGGTGTGGGAGTGACTGTAAAGTGTGCAAAAATCGTTTTGATTTAACGCCAAAGTGATACGCAGAGCCAGACAGCAGCATCAAAGCGCTGATGTCCATCATAATTTGGGACAAGGGTGTTTATGGACTTAAGGAACTTGAAACATGGGCAACAAATGGCGGCAATGTTGAAAACGTCCTTCGAGCCTCGTCAGGTAGGAGCCTAAATGGTTGCAGGTGCTTTGGAAAAGGGTCCAACTTGAGGGACAGGTGCGAATCCGATGACCTGTGTGTCTAAGTTGTGCTCAATATAATATATTACAGTTTTATCTGATCCAGTCAGATTGCGTTCAGATCTCACCTTGTGCTGCAATACCCTACATCAAGGTACTTACTCAGAATTATTGCAATTAAAGTTACCATCCTGTATACATGGGTAAATCAGTTTAAGCAGGTTAGTGTAGAAAGCTCACATTGTAAGTTGGACTGATGAAAAGGTGTAAGATGAATGCATATGTTGTAATTAATTGATGGGTTGTTAAGGAAACCAGAATTTAGATGTTGACAGTGGAGGGCCCTTTCCTGCTGTCCTTCTGAACACTTCCCTGCAAGGCGTTGCCTCCTGCTGATGAGGGCTTTGACTTCATATGGTTTATGAAAATGTTATGACTAAAGTAAGTCTACATACGGGTTTATTAGGTTGTACTCCAAGCTACTTGCGTTGATTTATCCGTTTCATACAGCCAGCTAGTTTGTACTGTCCCTACTCAAGATGAATACCTTGATCAGCAAGAATAGAGGTTCGAACCCAGGTCCTTTCGCTGTAAGGTAGTGCTTGTAACCACTTCTCCACCTGCTGCCCTGTCGTGCTGTAGCACGATGCATCTTTGATGATGGAGTTATGAAAGAAACGAATCTATAAACACAAATATGCAACGTACTGCAGGGCTCCTCGTTATTGTTCCCTCGGCCTCCTGAACGGCCTTCTGCTGTCCAGTAGCAGGTGACGGTGTTATTAATAAACTGTCGCAGCCCCTTTCCCTTACAGTAAAGATGACAGAAATCCATAGGTCTCATAAAATTATGGAATTGCAGTCACATCTAAATGCAAATGAAATATAGCTCAAGTATGAAATGCGTGTGTGTGACTGTGTGTGGGGAAGTGGCCGTGAGCCATTTGGCTGGTATGTCCCTCAGTGCGCTTTGTTTACCTCCTGCTCACGGGACACTTACCGTGGACTGTAATGGAACTCAAACCTCGCATTTGCATTTACAATGCACCAAAATCAACATGGGGACGGCGAAGAGGGTTTGACTGCGGATGAGTGCCTCCTTACACCTATATCGGGGCCGCGTTTCAGAACACCGGTACAGGGAGGGCTTTGATGTGGGATTCTGGCGTGCTGCTTTATTCCCAGTCTGTGTGCAGTGGAAATGAGGTACAGTACCTTCATGTTGTCACAAAGAGCAGACAAATTTTAAACGTGCACTGGCGCCCCATGTTAGACATTTGAGTTATGAGTTTTCAAAGGTGCATACATTTTCCAGTTTTCAATTATTTCTTTTGTAAATCTTCTGTGTTGAGGAGTGAAAGTGACCCGCGTTTCCACACTTCGCCATTAGTTGGAAGCAAAATGCACTAAATATTTACCCTGAATTGATGTGGTAGGAATACCCTGCTGTTTAAATGGTTGTGACCTCGGATGTGTGTAACGAGACCCTGGAGAACCAGGGTACGCACTCGGTCTGTGTCTCCCTCCCTCCCTCCCTCCACTCTGTTTGCACTGTAAACTGACCTGTTGCGGGCCATTTTACGACAAAAATGATGTCCCAGAAAGGCTCCTGGCGACTGGGATATTTTTTTCTTTTTTTCCTCATTAGTGACAGGAGAGGACAGGACTGATTTTGTCTGTGCAGAAATGGCACAATTCACGATACCCATTTACTATGTAGCACCATGTTCTTGCTCAAGGTGTCATGAAGAACAATACATGGAAGTAAAAATGTTTGCTGGCTGTTAAGAGTCAGTGATAGATGGTTTAAGGATCTCACCTGAAATATTAATCGCCCCATATATTGAAATTTGCATGACCGAAGCCTTAGCTGTGTGTGTAACGGCAACTTTGAAACCACCTAAAACATTCATTCTCCTAATTGTGTGGTTTTTTTTTTTTTCTTTTTTTTAAAATATGTCCAAGCCCACTTAATGACTTAATTGTATAACATGGTCATTTTTACTGTATCAGATCAGTGAAAGCATTTTGGTCTAGGGTGCTACAGCAGGAGGGGGGATTTGAACAATCAACCTGTGTTCAGGTCCAGAGGCAGCAGTTCTAACCACTGTGCTATAAAATACTATGGTAATTTTCTCCCATATTATTTTTTTTTAATATCTTTCACTGTTTTGGCTTCTTTTCCTCTGCCTGCAGCAGTGTACAGGCAGTGATGCTCATTGTCTTCCTTTGACCTCCCACATCTCCATCAGACCTCTGATCCCTGTCTGACTGTTGTGTTTGAGGCACCTGGGTGGAAGAGCGGCTGTCCTGCTGGGTTTTGGTTGTGTAAATAAGTGGAAAAAGGTCCTCCCAAGGTTGAGATCTTCTTTTTGGCCTGCTGTGCATCTGAATTCTTGCTTCCTTGTGTAAGGGGAAGAAGATACTGCTCCATCAGACACTTATTTTTATTCTTCTCTGTGATTTGTTTGTCTGACACTTTTCTATGAGGTGACTTACAATTTTAAATATATGAACTATGGTACTTCACTTACTTATACAACAGAGTAACTTTACTGTGTTAGTTCAAAGGAAGGACCTTATTCAGGGGAACTGCAGTGGGATTTGAACCCAGGTCCTACAGTTGCAAGGCAATGGCTCTAATTTCCTCAGTATCTCCTGCTCCAGTAAATGTCTAGTAATGTCCTTTTAAGAAAATGCCTCCTTATCATTCCTAATTTCAGTGTCTAATTGTGTTTTTTTTTTTTTTTTTTTTTTATTAGAAAAAGTATCAAGTCAATAAATCATTCATATGTACTGTGACACGGTGCTGCTGTGGGAGATTTAGAAGTGCAGCTCACTCAGTCTAAAGGGATATTTATTGGTTACCTGCATAACTAGTTATCGATCCACTCATTCATCCATCAATCCGCACTGACCGCGCATGCGTTCATCCCTTTTCATTAACCGCTTATCCAGTTAGTGTCACGATTGACAGCACCACAGGGTTCCGGGGGGGCGCCGACGTGTGAATGCAGGAGAGAAATAACCATAGAAACGCAGCTGAGTGACAGTCTTGAGTGTGTTTAATGAAATGGGAAGGGTTACTTTTAAGGTGCTCGGTTCAGTACGAATAAACACGTTTTAGTGAGCTGTGATCTCGAATATCTCCGAGCGGCACTCCATATTATGCCCATGCAAATAAATCCTCAGATACAAAAGATGCCGACGGAGAAATTGGCTTCGACATCAAAAGACACATGAAAGCAGTGGTGAACAAAGAGGAACGACACTGCGCTGGATTAGAGACACATTAAAAACCATTGTCCCACATGGTAATTCCCATAAAAAAATACTGCTAATAGCAACGGGTAAATTTGAACAGTTACAATATGAACCAGCAATTTAAAAGGTGCGAAATAGCTAATTAATGCCAAGAAGGAACAGAAATATTGAGAAGCTAATGGTATCCACAGGAAGAAAGTTTTGTTCGCTTGACATTGTTCTTCTAATACACGTTCCTTTCAATCTCGGTCAGTCGATAAAAGCCGTTCCTGATTGTTGAACTCCACACTCAGAATCGAGTTATTAAAAATTTATTTACAGGTGGTCACTGACTTACGAATAAAACCCATCATAAGTTGAAAATGCGTTCAATACACCTGACCTATTGAACATCATAGCCTAGCTATGTGCGATGGCCATTACGGGCTTGCCACTTTCGTGCTGGGCAGTTATCTTGAGTTTTTTTCTCAAGTCATTGCCCTTCTGTTCTTCTTTTCACCAGTAGCAGGAGAGACAGATGGATGTTTCTGTGACATTGTAGATGCACAAAACACAACGTAGGTACAGGAGGCATCTCTATAGCGACTGCATGGCAGACTGGGAGATACGGATTGTTGCCGCTGGCCAGCCTCGCAAGAGAGTATCGCACCTCATATCGCTTGCCCGAGGGGGGAAAAAAAATCAAAATTTGGACTACGATTTCTACTGAATGTCTACCACCGGTTCACCACCGTGAAGTCGAAAACAATCGTAAGTCGAACCACTGTAAATCAGGGACCAGCTGTATTTCTAGAACTGTTTGCAGATATGATGATGTTATGATCCAACCATATCTCGGTATATCCAACTATATTTCTTGATATTGGTGGTTCTATGTATGTTTTGTCGGACAAGGCAGTGCTGAACGGCCCCGTCACGTGAGCTCACAGTTGCCCCATTAGTGCACCCCCAGGAGGAGCAGAGCTGTGAAACACTAACAGATTTAAAAGCTGGGTTATGTCTGAGAAGATGTAAAATATTTATGGCAGAAGTGACGGTGATGGCACCACTGGCATTGAGAAGGTAGCATTTAGCAGGGCTTCATTTTCTTTGCTCTCCCGATTATTTATTTATTTATTTATTTTTCTTTTTCTCCTGATGACTCCAAGGCACTGTTAATCGACTCAGTGGTTGCACATCCCTTGAGGCCCTGCGTTTTCTCCAATTTATGAACGACTGTTCCAACCTCTTGACATACTTGTTTAATAGCGGCAACACTCGGCCTCCTCGCCCCCCCAGAAGCTGTTCTGTTGCGCAAACCTGAAAAGAACGTTTGAAATTTGCATATTTAATTATGCATGCAGTTTATAAGTAATTATGCATACTATAAATATTCTCTGAAGGTAGCTTGCTTTTATAGTTCCTGAAAGGCTTAAATTACAAGTTGTCTTGTGACATCACTGCGTCCCATTTGAGTGTTGGGGTTTGTGACACAAGTCTCTGTCAGGCAGAGGGGTGTCATCACTTCTTGTTTACTTTGAACTCTCAAAATCAGCATTTTCAAAGGAGTTGCTTTTATTAGTCACAGCAGTTTCCTGAAATAGTTAAATCAGGAACCACCTTCCACGCCAATGAGAAGGCGTTCAGCATCATGGATCAGCCCAACTCGCCCATCTCACCACGCCTGGGGTACATGACTCAGGTGCTCAGCTATGTATGTTGGCTCTGCTCTGCTTTGCTGTAGCATCGTTCCAGTCCCTTTCTTCCACTCCTGGACCTGTTGGGTCTTCAGTTTGCTAATGCCTGAATTGGCTTAAATCAGACTGTTATGTAAACAGTCGCATCTTGGTGCAGGCGGAGCACTTGAGCAATTGTTTTAATTACAGGGTGTGTAGATTTCAGATGCTGGGCTCTGTGTGTGAGCATCCCGAGACCATTTTTCTAAGCACTAAGCAGGATTAAAGATGGCGAACAACATGACCGCAACCTTTTTTCCGTCCTGAAGCAGATGGAAAGGAGCTGAAGCTAATTTTGACGGAGAGCGTTAGTCTAATTCCTGCTATTAACTGGAAATCCCTGTGTATCTGGGCATCGTCACCCTGGAGACAGAGTGAGGGCCGCGCTCCAGCTTCCTCATCACCGCCGGCGGCGCACATTGAACTTTGAGTGACACAAATAAGAGAAATGGGTTTGATGGCAAATCCACACCAAAGCTCCAATAACGATGTTAATTGCAGGTGTTATCTGGATGATTTCAGAGTGGTTTGCTGTTTATTTGGCCAACACTTACCTCTATTTTTATTATTTTACCTGGCTCTCGTAAAAGTGTGCTGCTGTTTCCATCTTAGTGGTCCAGGGAGTTATTCCTGCTCTTGGTGGATGGCATGGAGCTTGCACAGGTCTCTTACTAAACTTTGATCTTAGCTAGAAAACCAAAAATAGTTTTAATTGTGCAAAGCAAACTGTGTGTTGTAGCACCCCGAGAAGCTTGGTGGAGAACTGGAAGGGTACATTGCAACAGGACATGCGTTCCTGGTTTGTTCAACATCACTCGGCACCAGCACAAGATGATCCCTTCAGTAACTCTAGTGTACAACATGTTTAATAGTTCAAGTGGTAACTTGACAAACAAGGAGCAAATAAACATCTGTAGGTTTGTAGTACACAAAATGGCAAGGGCTGATGAGAATTCCCGCTCCTACCCTGCACATGTTGTCTATTGAGGTACCAATTCTGTGACAAAGTGTTATCAAATATAAATGATATTTTGAAAAACACCAGTCCTGGTGAAACTGAAATTTTACATACGTATATTATCATGCATTAGAAAATAATAAATCTATGTAGTAAATATGCTAAATGAATAAATGTAAATGTGTCTTTTCAGCACAACCAACATACGGATATATCAAGCAGGTCATTATAGGAAAGTACCAAAGTATCGACATATCAAGTGAAAAAGAATGCGGAAGTACTAGCATGAACAGTAGAATTTTATCCTTTAAATCTCAAAATCTATTAAATTGGAGTCTGAAATTGAATACTTATTCTATTGGAGTATTTATGTTCTGCCTCCTTTCTTCCTGATTTATTCTGTGATGTGAGGACCCTCCATATACCTAATTTTTTTGCAGAACACCATTTCTTTTCAACGTGTTGGGTTGATCCGTGTAGCTAAGAGTTCATGGCTGTGACTTTGGGATCGATTTCTTGGTTCCACATATTCGGTTCCATCAGCTGTGTTGTACATGTGCTCTGGCGATGGAGAGCAGTGCTCTATGGGTTTCCCAGCCTGTGCAAACAGATATGTAACCACCATGTCTTCGAAATCGATGCGGCTCAATACCTTTTGGGCGCAAAGAGCAGAAGTTTCAGTTTAATAGGGAAGAAGGAGCTAAATTTTCCCTAGAACCTTCTGTTGGACCTTCCTCAGCCATGCAATCGCTTCGAACCACGATACTGCTGAAATGGCCCATCTCCCCACCCTGTAAGCTTTATTGATCAGGTTCTTCCATTCCTGCTTCCATTCCTGCTTCCATTGCCTTGCAATTAATGACTCGCTGCACTTTCAAAGTTAAGTGGATTTGCTGCTCTCATAAGATGTTTCCATTGAGTTCCTGCAGGCCACGTTTTGAACTTCTGTATCGATGGGGCAAAATGAACACCCCCATGTATGCTAATGCCTCCCCCCAGCTGTGTAAAGAGGTCTGGTACAGCAAATGTATCTGCTTTTTAGTGCGCACCGCGTAAAGTGCAGCGTATGGAGTTCTCGCAAGGTCTCGCTTTTATTACTGCTCTGCTTTTGTATGCAAATTTTTGGATGTTTTATGGCTTGGAGCCTCTCGACCACAAGAAATCTGGTGTTGGCTTTGGAAAATTATTATAAGTTCCTTGATCTTAATGAAGCTGTGTGTTCAGAATCCTTAAATGGCAGAGAAAGGGCTGTAATTTGTAAAAAGGTGGAATATGGACGAGCTTTTGCAGCTCAGTAATTTTTTGCTTTAATCGGCCAAACAAAACCTTTTATTTTTTTAAGTAGGACAAATGTGTTACAGCTGAAGTATGGCATAAAATGCAGTTTTTGGATGTGCATGAAGCCCATAAAATGTTGATCTGTGTTTTATTCATATGTCAGTAGACTGGCCTGTTTGAGGTTGAATTTCCATTTGTTTTGTGATTGTTTTGATGTTGTGTTTGCATAGATCATATTATAGTTTTATCTATCTGCTCTTATTTGTATGCAGTGTGATATAAATGTAGAATTCTTTTAAACAATGTTGGCAGGAACTGATGCAGACATTCTGCTTTTCATCAGAAGTCATTTGTGCCATTGTCAGAAGTGATGAGCGCTATTTTGCGGCCGATACAAGACTTTAAAAAGAAAATCGTCGCGGCATTCTGTTCTCACAATGCGTGTTGATTGCGGGAGCCAGGTCTCACTCGCACTTTTGTCTCCCTTTTTTTGTCGGTGCCTAATAAAAACATCAGATCCATTCCCTGTGATGACAGCATATCCGATCGCCGTGTCTGAGAAAGCCGGATTTTTCTTGAGCTTTTCCAAGTGGTGAAACGGGAGACCCACATCTCCCGTGGGCGTTGGGTGCCTCAGAGGCACTTTTTTAGAAATAATTCTTAACTTTTTGGGGAAAACACATGTGTGTTAACTAGGTGATTTTGCATTACCGGTGTGATATGTACAGGATTGTGTCACATGACCCCAACATAAGCCTTTATACCATATGCTCGGTTTGATTTCATTTTAATATTTATCTGTCTTTGTAGTGGATTATGGTTTATTGCAAATCAGTATCTTGGTTTCTGAATATATGTATTATTTATTTCCAAATTGCTGTTTCTAGACTTTTTTTTTCTTGTATTCAGGACCGCTGGTGGCGTAGTGGTTAGATCCATTGCCTTGCAGTTAAAGGTTCCAGGTTTGACTCTTCGGGTTTGTGTACCCTTCTGGATTCTTACCCTGAATTGCTCTAGTAGCAATGACCCACCCAGTGGTATAAATAGGTAAATATTGTAAGAAACTTAATGTCTACACTCAACTTTGTGAGCTGTCTTGGAAAGAAGCATCAGTTAAACAAATGAATAATTTATATTATTTTTTAGGTGAGAAATCGTATGTGAAAGATACCATGTCATCATGTTTTGGAGATGTCCGTTGATTCTAGCATAATGTACCACTTTCCATCCCAGACATTTTTTATACCTGCAACCCTTTAACCAATGACTGTAGAGTCATGGCTTGAATTACAGTCTGATGAGTTCTTAAGGCCCCAATTCAAATAGCGGATCGAGCAGATTGTCTGTTCAATTAGACCTTATTGTCTGTTCCGTGAAGTGTGCATGATTGGGGGTTAGATGGATTAATATAGAGGAATGAATCCATAAAGATGGATGAATAAGAACCGATGTCTGTCAAAGTATGTGTCAAACTGAGAAGTGTGCGCTGGTCTGACAAAGATGGAACCACGTTTTCTTGAGTTACTGTTCTCAGGAGGGTTTGGTTGGTACTCTGAACTCTTGACTTTCTTTCACATTAATTTTATGTTTTAAAAAAAAAAAAGGCTTAGTTTAATGCAAAATGTCTTGAGAGGAGATAAGAAAATTAAGGTAGTCCATTATCATATGTAAATAGGCACTTCACTTTTAACAGGGTTTTAATTGCCAATGATTCTCGTGTTGTCTGTGCTCATGAGAATAACTTTCCCTCCATATTGTAACAATTATAATATTCACTCAAATGTATGTTTTTCTTGTCTGCCTTTTCTTTTAAAGATAATTATTTCCACAGCTGTGTGTCCTCTTATAAATAAAAGCTTCTTTCACTTCATATTGGATCTCGCACATGAAATAAATCTGTAAATTGTCCAGCGCTTGTTCATAGCAAGTTTTGTTTATAATGCAAGGTAAATATCTCCACACAGTGGAATTTCAAGGATTGATGGCAGAACACAATATGTTAGCAATAATAGCATTGTTTTCATAAGAGGAGAAATATGTTTTTTTTTAAATAATTTGTTTTAAAAAGTCTAGACATCAGAAGCAATCTGGCTGTCATCGCTTTGATTTGCAGTGAGATGTTATGGTGCCATTATCAGGCAATAAAACGCATCATACTGTAAATGCCCCAAACCTCTTCACAAATACATACCAGCTGTTTTGAATTACTCTGCCTCCTGGCTTTTGATCAAACATCATTTACTAAGCAATTTACATACTACCTATGCTTGTCTTTCCACTCCTTATAGATCCAAGGTGAGCAAGGCTTTATGAACCAGTTCCCAGCATATAAGCAAGTGTCATTGGCTTACGTCCTACGATTTAGGCTTTTTATACCCAGTTTTTGTGTCACAGAGGTTATTTATGGTATGCATTTGACCTTGAAATTAATGAAGCGTTGTTTCCTTGCCGCACAGAATAACTTTCCTCTTTCTAAAAATGTATTAGTCAAAGTTATGAAGCAGCACCATGGCAACAGGACAGAACCAAGACCTTGTCCTTGTATATGGTGCTTCCTGCAGTATCCTGCCAAACAGCTTGAGCAATTTTGGATTTCAAGTGTGTCTCTTCTTTACAATTTAAAGCTCAGGAAAATGCTAAACCTTTCTTGATTTCCTCTCCCCCGATGATCGTCACCCAAGTGGTGCAGAATCGTACCCATCTGGTGGCTTTGGCATCCCTGTGTGCGTATAGATAGGGAGGCGGTTGCCATAGCAGCTGGTCCATAACCACGGCAGAGAAGAGCGGTGATTTCCGCTGTCATAACTGAGGGTGGGGTTTTTTTTTTTTTTTTTGGTTAAATAAAAAAAAAAAAGACTAATATTTCTAATGATAATATGTTAAGGTGCCTTAGAAGCCATACAGTTCAACACAAGAAAAGCGACGTAGAGCCAGATGGAAGTTTTGAGATGTGGGCGTCAAGCGCTTTGGTTCCCATGTGGCTCTAGAGAGGCTTGAGCCAATTAAAGGCCTCACATGAACTTTTGAGTGTAATTTGCACAGCAAGTCTTGGGCACACAATGAAAACGTTATTTAATCCATTCTTCTCAACTTGTCTCGCTCAGTCAATATTACATTTAATACAATTATTTCAGCAAAAATAATTCGTATTTGATTTCCCTCAGTGTGTTCGTGAGTTCCACAAGTTTTCTCTGCAATACGTTGTCCTGTTGGTCCTTACGATGATGACCCAGGACTGCACCGCGAACGAAGCATTGATGTTGGACGCAGCCTGCAAACAATAAGGAATTGGAGCGGACAGAGGGAGGGATTTACCCACTAATCAGTGTTAATGAATCTGCTCCTGTGCCCTGTAGTAACAGCTCTTGGAAGATAATTAAAATAGTGATTTATTAACCTGGTACATTTTGATACAGCTCTTGCTAAACTTTGTTCTAAGAATATGTTGACAAAAATCACTGAAATAATTGTATTGTTTACATAATGGATGCAGTAATTAAATATGCTTGTAAGTGTTAAAATATTATGTGCAGTGTATGAGTTCTGAATGTGAACTGAAGGAAATGTCTCCGCTGTAGGTTTTGCGGTAGTTATTTTGCTGGGAGAACTTTAATGGAATGGAACATGGCCGTGGGGACCAAGTGCATGGCCTTGTTACCCCCTCTGTAAGTTTTAACCTTGAGCTGCATGGTGGACGTCAGATGTTCTGGGACCAACCCCAACCCCCCCAAAACGGCTCCTTCACGTTTCTGCCTGGCTGCTCTCCGTCCCACGTCCGGTTCCCTGGGACTTTCGGATCACTGCGGTCCTGCAGCTCGAATCGGGCCCAGAGGCCCAGGGCTGGCTGAACTGTGCTCGTATTTATATAAAAAAAAAAAAAGAAAGAAAAATATTCTCCAAGGTGCTGGCAAATACCCCCCCCCCCCCCAACAACTTATCTTACTTTGCTGCTGTTGTCAAACCTTAGATGCTGTGTTGTCTCACACGGGTGCTTAGGAACCAATTATAGCACAACATATACTACTTTAGGGATTATATGGCCAAGTACAGAAAATAGATTTGGGGTTTTCCTGGTTTAATTGGTTTTTTTGAGACGAGGCATTCCATTTTAAACTGAAGACGTCTTACAGCCTGGCTTGGCAATGCAAGAAGATAAAACCGAGGGCTCTTGAGCTAACGTGAAAGGGATTTTCGGTGTATAAATGTTCACGGCACTCAAATTTCGTTACAAAAGGGACACCGGCCTCCTATGAAGCACGGCAGTCTGCTGTGAAGTTCACTCAAACTTCATTCTGTTTTGTGTTAAGAAATTTGTACTTTACGGTTTTAGATTTAGCTTCATAGATGTTATTGTAAAATATGCGAAACGGTACAGTAGCTGGAAATAAATTGTAATTTTGCTCACCTTTACTTGTGTGTTGAATTGTTGGGTAATGAATTATTGAGAGAATAATATTGTGAATTGTGTTTCACTTGGATTATTTTTTTTAATCAAATTCAAAAATGATATTTAGGAATTGTTTATACTGCCTGTGCTGTAAATATTACTGGTCCTTGGAAAAACGGTTCCTAAACAGGAACTGCTTCTGATATTTAAATACTTCTTAAAACCTGGAGAGTGGTCTCTATTCCAAAGTCCATTCCAAATAAATGGTGTACACACAGTAAACAGTCTTTATGGGTTTGTCTGCTAGATTAAGGGGATGTTCCATTGTCACATTGTGTCCTTATTGTCAGCATCAATCCTGTGACCCCAGTGGTACAACTGACACTAAAATATACTTGGTAAAAAATACATGTGAAATGTAAGCAGTGATAAACATACAAAATGCAGTTTGTGTGAGAGTGAAGTACATGGTCATATTCAAGGGATTAGACCTGACAGGTATTTAGTGTAGGTTTTATATATATATATTAAAAGGTAGAATCATCTCCACTCAAAGCTCTCGTGAATATCTGCTGTGAAGTCTCCTTCCCTTGGCTGTGTGTATGTAAGATCACGATACAGGCTCACAGTGTAATATCAAAGCCTATTATGACCAGATTGACACGGTAATCGGTTGGATGGCTACGTCAAATTTTTACTCGTGAGTCAGGGCTAAGTTTGCCATTCCTTCGACTATTTCCGTGTTTTTGAAGTACAAAGAAAGACGCCTCAAGGTTATGCTGTCCAGCGGCCCGCAAGGTCTCAGCGTGAAGTCGGCGTACGAGGCCTAAAATCCTGTTTGATCTGGTTTTCAGAAGAAAGAATGCTCGATTCCTTCAGAGTCACTGTGTGATAGTTTGTCATGATTGGCTGCAATGAAATGGAAGGCCCACGTGTGATCCTGCACTTTTGGGGAATCCAGATGCAGTTCCCGGCCCAACTACGTCTCGGGGGTTGTCTTTGCTCTGTATATCCTCCTGCGTAGGTGGTCGTGGGGGGGGGAGGAATTGCTGGAACATGTGCTGCGTGTATTAATCTTAAAAAGGTAATAGGCAGGATCCAGCAGAGTGCTTAAGGACGTGGACGTGTAGTATGACGGTTTCCCGTTCAGGTCTCGGCAGTGCTCTTGAGCACATGACTGAAGGTAAAATTGAAAAAGCAGAATATGACTGGAGGAAAGTTGTGTTGGTTAAGCAGTAACAACACAAACAGTTGTTATAATTACCAATAAAGCAGTTATCATGAATTTAACAAACATGATAAATGTATTTTGTATTTTTGTAGCTGAGTGGGAACTCGTCTCATTTTCCACTTGTTACCTGGACACAATACCACCAGGTATTTCAAGTCCCGGCGGACAACCAAATACATTTATCTAATTATCTTTGTCTACTGCAGTCTAGACATCCACAAAGGTCAGCACAGATAATGAAGTGTCAAGATAGTGTTGGAGATATTTCTGTGGTGACTCACTCCTCTCATCAGTCCATTACCTGAGAATTATGACTGGATTTTATATTGTCTGAGCCTTCATAAACATGCAGAGAAATTACTGCTCATTTTCTTTGAAACATAACAAAATTTGTTGAGCAATTATCAGTGTTTAAGGGTATAGCATTATGTCTTTGTTCCTGGTTTAAATTTGGTCCTAATAATGGTAAAAATAACATCCAGATTATCCTCTTATTGTGGAAAGTAATGTATTTGGTTGCATGTTCTTCCTGAAACTGTTAACCATAATACAAAGAGCCAGTTTTGTCAGAAAAGCAACTTGACGGTTAACTTCTACAGTGACCGCCGTATTTCTCTGCTTTCTTGTTTTCTGTGGAAGAAAAAAGATCAGGCTGTATCTTCACTGAATGTCAAACATTAAATTTGCTCTGTGTCCTCAGTAAGAAATGACTTCTGTAGTGTTCTGTAGGGTTGAGGGAATCCAGCCCTTTAAGGAGATCTGCAAAATCCTGCTCGACATATGCCTCAAGATGACTGTGGTGGGGCTGGAGGTGTGGGTGGGGGGAGCAGATTCAATTATTGTGGGGGAAATCTGTTTTTGTTTCAAAGTGGTGTGTGAAGGCGTGCCAAGTCTGTTTTGTACAGTGTTCCCAGAGTCGGGGCGAAGCCAAGCCTGCTTTGCACTTTGTGCGAGACGTGGGTGTCCACGACATGAGACGACAATTAGCGCCTCTGACTGTTCTATGCGACGTTGCTTTCACATGCCATCACTTGGACCACTATTTGTGTAATTTGCCAATTACCCTGTCAGTCATGGTATTAAAGCAGAAGCAATCCAGGCGGCGATGACACCAAAAGAAGAATGCTTTGTTACCCGCCGAATATTTTCCTTTTTTTTTTTTATTTTTATATTTTTTTTAATGAAAGTAATGCAGGCAAATGTTTGCGTTGTGGCATGTTAATTTCAAGTCATCGCAAACCTTTTCCAGTGGCTAGTAAATGGGAATTCTCATTTCGATTTGCGTGGTAATTCACAACGTCCGGCTCCCCCTGACATTCCATGGGACTCATGACGATAATAAACGAAACAATGGAAATGGTACCCAGTTGGCCCTCAGAGCACTTTGTCTTGACAGCAGTGGAAACAATCTGGGATGTCTCTTTCTTTCCCCCACACGAATAGCGATTGCTTGGACCCTCCTGGGTCGGCGATGCATGCCGCTCAACGTTTCTTACCATGCCAATTGCTATTGACACAGGCTCGGCGAAGAGCAATAACTAGCGGCACTCGGCTGCGCCCAGGGCTCCTCCAAATCGCTCAGCGAGCACCGCTGTCCATTTGGAAAGTGCTACAGTGGTGGAAATGGCGAGGCCTGATGCGGGATTTGTGCTAATGGAGGTAGACGAGCACTCAACCGTGGTAAGCTGGTGGAAGTATTCTACTTTGAAGGTAACAGTATACCCCCAATTCTCGGTCGACTATCAATTAGCTCGCAGTCGATAAACACTGTATTAGACCACCTCTCTGCCGTAGAGCTTCAGTACAAATTAGACTCCGCTTGCTGGAGGCTTGTGTAAACGTAGACCACGTAGACCTGTTTAATGGAGCGGTGCACGTGCCATATTCAGGAAGAAAGAGAACTTAAAAAAAGGCGGCTACAGTCAGTCTTGCATTTCTATCTTCCTCTGGGGATAATATGGGATGACTTTACAAGCTAAAACGTATGTCTGAAAATGAGCCTCCTTTTCGCAGTGTAAATGTCTCGCTGCTTTTGCTGAGTTCAGGGGAATAGTAAAGTAAAAAATGAGCAGGGAAGACAAGGCCGTAAAAGTAATTTAAGGCCTTGCTGTTAATTTTAGGACCTTGTGCTGTTGTATCTCTGGCTTCAGAAGTCGTATATATAAAAGTGTGCTGCGAAGTTAAGTCTGTAGCATTCCCCAAATGGGGGACACGCACAATAGTGGTCAAGATTAGAATGAGTGGATTAAGGGCTCAGGTGAGAGGAAAGCCTCCACTCTGGAGCCAAGTGGGACCAGGGCCGAGCAGTTGGACCTCAGCTGGAGACAGTGAGATGATCACCTCGGAGCAGACTGAGGTGTTTGCTATTGATTGAGGTTCTACAGGGATGCTCTCCCTGCTCTTGGACCCCTTAGCAAAGTACTTAACCTGAATGAACCTACCTTAAATATACTAAACTGCTCCTCTACAAATATCCTGGTATGAAACTTATGTCCTTCCTTGTTCCACTTATATCAGTTTTCTCAGGTCAAGTTTTCAATTTGTTTTTTACTGGTTTTCTTCTGTCCATCTTCTCTGTTTAGGTATCCGACGAATGTCCTTCTGTTCCCTTTGAGTCCATCTTCTCTGTTCCGGTATTCAATTCCTGTCCATCTCGGTTCCAGAGTTTCACTTTGGTTTTCCCTATTTCACTTCTCTATTCCACTTTTGTCCATTTTTGTGCAAGTGTTCCACATCTGTCCATCTGCTTTCCCCTTGAGTCCAATTCTTCTAGTCCAGTATGCAATCTGTACTCCTCCTGTTCCACTTGTCATTCTTCTCTATTATGCTTTAGTCCACTGTTTATTCCCCGTGCGTCCATCATCTTTATTCAGATATTCCACGTTTGTCCTTCACTGTTCCCCTTCAGTTTGTCTCCTCTATTCCAGTATTCCACTTGTGTCCATCTTCTTTTCTGCCTCTGTTCTTAAAAGGCTCCTGCTGCATCCATTTGTCTTGAATCCCTTAGTAGGGGTTTTCAATTGACTTTGTTTTTAATTACTGCTAGAATACAAATGCATTTAAAGGACAGAATAAGTTAGAAATGCAGCTACGTCTTTCATGGGTACCAGATTCTTTTTTTTATATTTTTTTGAAAGCTGGTACTCTAATTGTTGGACCTCAGATTCTTTTAAACAGGCTGAAAAAGAGGTAACAGTTGACAGGTGGTTCACATCAGGATGAATCTGTACAATTTATTAGCCTTTTTTATAACAGTGTACATTTTTGTGGAGAATTAGTCATGGCTGGTCATGTCGGACCTTCGTTGGTCGGATGGAGTCCTTTTGATTGTCCATTGATTATACTTTAGGAGTTGACTTTTTGAATGGAAGTTCACAAATATAGCCCTGGATATGTTCAGCTGTAATGGCTTAATGGATTAGATGATTTAATAATTGGATGGGAAAGGCCAGTAAGGGTGTACAAAAGAGGCAGTTTGCTGTCTTCTTTCTATGGAAGGGTTTGATGGGGGTGGGGGTGTGGACATTCGGTTTGTCCAGATGGGACCACTCTACAGAATGGGCTTTTCTGTTTTGGAGCTGTTGTATCGTCCTTGATAAATAGGCCTCTGCGAGTTGTGATGAGGTTGTCTGTCATTCCTGGTGACTTGTGGAGTCGCTAAATCAGTCCTCCATCGAAAGGCTCGAGTAGATTATTATGTGGTTGCCTGTTATTCCTGGTGATGTTCTTATAATGGCTAAAATATTGTGATACCTGTGTTAACATCAGAAATACAATGAAGCTATAAACTGATTTTTCATTAAGCAGGTGCTGCTTCATTGATCACAATATAATCTTACACCTTGGCCTGATGCTTTTTTGGGCTTTAACAAAAATTCCTGGAACCTGGAAAGCCCAGGGTAATTTCCTGGGTGTCACAGAAGTATGAACGAATTTACTGTATGCCACCGTGAGTAACTTACGAATACTTAAATTGATGGTGATACATGAAATGTGCCAAAAGGGATAAGAGAACATTATTGTAAGCATCCACTTCTGTGTCCTGAATCTCTGACCTCACAGTGCTTTGTAAGGAATGCCGTTTTTGGTTTGTTTGATCATCACGATCTACAGGTACCAGTGTGGACCCCGTGTAAGTGGTGCACCTCAATGGCTCATTTCTGTAGCTTCGCTCGTGACGCCCTCATCTAGTAACACTATAGCATTAATTGCAAGTCACTTTGGAGAAAAGGATCTGCTAATTGAATAAATGTAATGTAATGTAAAGGAGTTTCATAAGGCAGGAGACGAGTGCTTGTTACACTGAGATTAAGAGAACGGTGGCAGAGGCTGCTAATTACTAATTGTACTCCAGAGTAACATATCACAGAAGTTCATAAAACGTAACATCAACCCAACCATAAATTATGAAAATAAAGAAACTGACCAGCCAGGGCCAGTGAAGAGGAAGACGAACGGTACATATTTGCTGAGCTGGTGGGATGCTCGGCTCTCCTGTCGTGCACGGAGCTGCGCAGAGGTCTGTTTCTGGCGGTTGTGAATTTGCGTAACGCTCCCTCCTTAGTTTGTTTTTAATCGCAGCGCAGCCCAGTCCTGCCCTGCAGTTGACCACTCTTACTCTTTCCTCCAATTGCAAGGGATCACAAATAACCAAACTGGAACTCAAATGGTCAAGAAGAGGCCATGGTTTGGTGGTGTCGCTGATGTAATGGCAATAATTTATCATTAGTTCCAGTTCCACCTCCCAGGAGTGGATCTGCAAGATGAAAACTTCCAGGAGCTTTAGTGCCCATCTCTCATTGTATAAACGTGAATCAAGCACATTTCACAAACTTTTTAAAACGTACCAATTAAAATAAAGCCCCAATTTCTGTGTGCAGTTTCTCATCGAAGTTCAGCAGTAGTGATGGATAGTGGCATTAGATGATCGTCTTAATGATTTTGCTGCTGACAAATTGAACAATCAGACTGAGCTTTTCTTTCTGCCAACCTTCCTGATTGGCTGAACCCAAACATTTTTTTTTTTGTTGGGGGTGGGTTTCTTACAATACACGGAAGATCGTACTTGTCAAATATTGTTATTTATTAGGATGTTTTTTTTTTTTTTTTCCTTCCATGATTTGAGTTAGTAATGTAACATAGTTCTCCTGTGGTGGATGGCCCTTTCTTGCAGCACATGAATCGATTCTTTACTTAACTGCGTGTTGAGAAGCGGGCAGTTGGGCTCTTATTGTATTTGTATGCTCTTCATCTGTAATCACCTTAGAGAAAAGTGCCCCCTAAGCGAATAAACATAAATGTGAAGCAATTCAGATTGCCGTCTCTTGAAAGAATTACAATTTCCCCCATTTATTTGCAAATGAAAATTTAAATGTCAGGTTATGGTGCACACTTGAAATGAATCTGCACTCTCTTCTAAATAGGAGTGTGAACAGGCCTCCTTGTCTCATTAGGAATCATTAGCTGTGCGTCATTCTCCAAAGCACATTATTCTGTGTAAAAATGATGTGGGGCCGTCTAGGAAATGGGGTCCCCTGCGTACTCCATCTTGTTCCTCTCGCTCTCTCTGACGGGTGGCGCGGGAGAGGAGCAGCTGGTCGGGGAGAGGGCACGAGCGCCGGACTGTGATCTGACGAACACCCTCGCTGTCGGCAAACATCTGGACGCATCCCTTCCCATCATTCCTCGGCAAACTATTCAATTACAGCTCTGCTGCTGTGAAGACGAGCAAAGCGACGCTGACTTCGGCGTGTCAGATGCAGCCGCTTCGCTTCAGATGTCAGAATCCCTGATCAGTGGCTGTTTGGAACCAACATTTTGTTGTTGCTCCTGTAATGATCCCAAAATATGGTCCTTTTGCATGTAGATCTTACTGTGCCAACCCAACACTGTAAGTTGCTTTGGAGAAAAGCATTAGATAAATGAAGGTTAATAATAATACACATTCCTTCCATACCTTTGCTTCACATTGTTGGTTAATAGTTTCATCTTTTGCAAGCTATCAGCTAAACTAATAATTTGGCAGTGAAAATGTTGATTATGCCATGCATAAATTGATAATATTGCATACACTAATGGTTAATATGTACATACTAGTGTACGCAATGAGACTGGACTCTGGGAGTAAGTAAATACTGAAGTTGGTTCCAAGTGCCAGGGAAACACTTTGTCCACCTCGCTTCCGTCTGCAGACGCTCGGAGGGAAACGGGGCTCCGGCGCTGTGGGTCCGCAATCCTCTGGAACGTTCTGAAGAGGACGGAGGCTATTTAAAGGCGCTTTTGTTTTCGGATCAGCTAAGGCTCGCGGCTGCTGCAACAGCACATAAGAAGGGGTTTTCGAACGGGATCTGCCCCGATGTTCAGGAGGACGAGGCCGGGTGAGTCCTTCTGAACCTTCGGCAGGTTCAAGAAACTCGAAACATCTCTCGGTGTTCTGTGTTCAGTAATGTAACACTGGACTCCTCATATGTGCAAATAAGCCTCAGACATGTCAGTTGAAGGTCTTGTTGATGGTTGTGTTTTTACAGTCACAGGTTAAACTGTCCAGTCCTACAATTTTTTTCTTATTAATGCCAAAAAACCTAAAAGTTGCTTTACATTTAATGGACAAAGTTCTTTATTTTATTTATTATTTTTTTATTTTTTCTCTGGACCAGAAAGTTTAGCCTATCCATAATGGATTAAACCATTCTGACTCTCGGGGGACTTCTTTTATTTCCCCTTTTCACTGTGTTTCAACGTAAGTGGCTAAAATCAAGTCCCAGCGTTGGGGCCAGGCCGCATTTCCGCAACTGTGCCGTCCTTCACCTAGTAACGGTGGCCCGAAATAACAGCGAAACACTCTCTTTCAACACTTTCCGAAAGATGAATCATCTGAAAGACCAAATTAAGTTGCGGTTTAAACGAAAACAAGTCCCTTGGAGTGAATATTAACTTTCTTATGCAATTGCACATTGTAGTCTTCAGGCCTTTTTATTTTCCATAATTTTCTTTGGGGGGTGGACAGGTTGGGCTGGGAGTGCCCCCCCCAACATCAATAACGTGAGATATAGTGGCATAAATAAAGTAAACTTGAGCTTGGAAATGAAAAGAATATATTCAATTTGATTATGCTCTGAATCTGGGGAGCTAAGTGCAAGTGATAAAAGAACGTTCTACATTGTTGCGCTCCCCCAATGGAAAGGGGGGATCAATATTTAATTTATTTCTTGGTTATGCCAGCAATGTAGCAGGATCGTTCTTATATTCTGGTTCTGCTCACTGCAGCTGCACAATCGTTTAGTCTTGGCTCTGGAGACCTGCCGGGAGGGCTATCGGTCACATCGATGGTGCCAAATGGCCTGATCTCATGCCAGCTGGCCTCTCGGCCCAAGGCTTTTATCTTGACCCCCAGCACTGCCTTCTCGCACCTGTGCAATTCCTGTTTACTCATTGGACTCTCTTCTCCCAGGTGACACGCAGTGTTAGGTTTGTACTCTAAGCTACTTACACCAGTTTCTTCTACACAGCAGGGTAAAGTTTACTGTGTCAATTCAGGGTAAGTTCCTTAATCATGGGGAATGCAACAGGTGCTCATAGTTGAACTTGGGTCCTCCAGGTTTGGTTATTTTGTTTTATTTACACAGAAGAATACACAGGAATAATTAGAGAGAGTAAACATTATGCTGGAGAGGTGGGGGGAAAAGCAGCTTCCGGTGAGAAAGATAGAGGGGTGAAAACACGGGTAAGGGGGTGACTGTGGAAATTACACCAGCGATTCACCACGCTATAAATGGACAGAGAACAGAACACCGAAAAGGTAATATTGGGTAGAGAATAAAACATGTAAACATACGGTCGTCACATTCAGTACACCATTCACAAATTGTGTTGTTTCATGATATACTTTTCTAGAAATTTCTTGAATAATCTATAAAAGGTTCCATGCTGATGACTCCAACCGCTTTGCCACCTAGCACTCGGGGCTCTGCCCTTCTCATTTTTTGTCCAGTTACATGTAGTGTATGACATTGGAAATTAGTGGTTATTTACTATGCATATTGTATATAATCTAAGCAACATTATGGCTTATGATGACAAGTGAAGTTGGTAAAATATAAAGAGCAGCGCATTTCTGCTGATGTCCTTTAAGCTGCGATAAAGAGACTTATAATGAGACATGACAAACTTAATAAAGTAGATGCAGGTATTCTTAACACTATAAAGACAAGGCTTATCTGTGAGAATTTGCGTTCCGTCTCAATATTAAGTCTGTAAAAATGTGTGCTCTGTGTGAAGAGTCTGTGATTGATTTACAGTGTCATACTGGGATGGTGGGGCTCCAAGTGTAATTTCCTCAGGTCTGTGATGAATGCTTGGGATCTTATTGAAGGGAACAGCAATGTCTTACTCAATGACACGCAGCTTTATACATTATTATTATTATCATTATTATTATTATTAGTGTTGACACATTTGTCCTTGATGACTTAATGTTAATCACCTTTACCCATTTGATTTATCCATTTATCGAGCCCAGTATTCTTTCTATATCACTTAAAAAGCACACATTAACTCTACCGCATTGTATTATGTGTTCTCCCTGGGTATGTGTGGGGTTTCCTTCAAGTGCTCTGGTTTCCTCTCACAATCCAAAGATATGCGATTTAGGTGAATTGGTGATGCTGAGGTATGTGAATCAGTGTGCGTGTGGTTTCATGTCCAGGGTGCATCAACCCCCCCTCCCCCAAAGTCATGCCCATTGATTGTGAGATAGACTCCGGTCTGCCGTGACCCTGACCAAGACAAGCGATTAGGAAAAGTTGTCAAATGAGTAGTGAGCAGTGTAAAAAGGCACTGCTATGTTCCAGTTGGTTGGCTGTGTTCTGGGTGTTCGAGTTTCCCTGCGAATCAAAACACTGTAAATGCCTATGTGTTTCCCAGCTGCTCCTTCTAGAGACGTGACCACGCTTGTGACCTGGGCAGCAGCACAGACCGTTCTTTAAACGTCCTTGTTTCCCGAGATCTGAGAAGAGTTTAATTCCCAGTTCCTCGAGATGAGACGTGTTCTGCTCCTGAGCACATGTAGATTGCTGTGTGCACCAGACAGCATCATCTACAGATAATTTCCAGTTTGCTGCGCACTCACCCCCACCCCCTACCCCAAGCCCCGGATACCTGGGAAACAAGCTTTGATGAAACCTGCGTATCATTTGCATCCGTTCCGGGTAATCAGTAGTGTAGGAAATTTCTGCCTTTGCCTGATTGTGTGTGTGTGAGAAATGGTGAGGGCGTCTGTGTTTGGTGTCCTCAACACGTCTCTGAACCTAAACGCACGGAACGACCAGATAATCATCTGCACCCAGGAGAGGGGAACGGGCCTCCACTGGCTTTCTTGATCAACCGTATGAGCTTTGACTGTCAGCCTACGATAATTTCATTTTTTTCACTGTGTCCCTTAAAGCAACAAAATTAGTTATTTCCTTTGTATTATGTCAAGTTATGTGCATAGAATATAAATATATAAATTGTGTGTTTATAATGAAAAATGGAAAAAGCTGCATTTTTAATTGAGCTCATGCCTTTGTCCAAAGCAGCTTACAATATTTTACCCATTTTCCCACAGTTGGGTAATTTTTACTGATCCAGTTTAGGCTAAGGACCTCAATAAAGGGTACTACAGTAGGAGGTGGGATTAAATCCTGCAACCTTACGGACCAAAGGTGGCAGCTCTAACCACTAAAGTATCTGTTGTAAAATATGTCTATAAATATGTGTGTATATAAATCTGAGTTGTGGTTATGTATAGATCTTGACAGCTTTTTCCAGTAAAGTGAAATGTGAAGTATTTCATCCAAAAATATTCCAAATAATTATAATATTCCATCTTGGGGGAAAAAAAGGTGTGGAGAATCCATTTCGATGCGATTGTTGAATTATAGGAGTGGTTAACCTTTTATAAAGAAAAATCGTGTTGTCCTTAGATGCCCAGCACCATAATTCTTGTTATGAAAATGTGTTTTCCCCCTCCAGCTAATTTAATTGCATTCTAATTCTAAGCATGGCTCGCTGATTAAAAAAGGAAGAACAATTTTTCAGCTATCATTAACAGTTTTGCAGCGGCAGTTTGTTTTGCTGTGACCTGGCATAAGCAAATAAATAGAAATACATGCATGGTGCATTTATATATTTGTAGCGGGTCCCGTTAAAAAAGGTACCAAAGTCACATTTCCTCCTTCTAATTAACGAGGCATAATTAGACTTTGCTTTTCATTTCCCCTGTGCCAAGAGCTCCTTACCTCACATAAGCTCTTAACATTAATTAAAACTAATAATTCTACAGCGCCCTGTTGATTGAATTATTTATGATGATTTGAAACAAAAGCTGATCTTCGTTCGTGTCTTTCTAGTGCTCTACCGTTAATATTCCTTGATCATTGAAATTCAGTGATGGTCCAGAGCATATGCGTTCGGGAGGAGCCCATCCGTTGGAACAATGTCTCAGGTGGTCTTTGGCTCCAGTCTGCTTAGGCCATTAGATATATAGTAAATCTTCCAGAGTGAACAATGAGTTCACATCCAGGTCCAGAACCCATCCTGGAAACATACGGTGCGAGACACAGTCTTCCCTGGATTTGAACCCACAGCCCAGTAGCTGCAGTGCCCCAGTCTGTTGTAATAAAACGCCTCTCCAGCCCTCCGCTGGATCCCACTCCTAGTGCGAAAGTGAGAGGTGATCATCCCCAAGGCTGATTTGATCTTACACACCGATATAGATGTTTGTCACATTGGTCGTCCAACCGGAAAGCTGGGAAATTAAAGTCTTGCACAGGTCGAAGGTTTTGGAAATGGTAGGCGTCTCTGCTTTTTTTCATCGCCGTCGAGTTGTGCATCTTCTCCTTCCACTGTAAAACTGACTCGTTCTTCCTGCACCCGAGTCACCTCCGTAGAAGAGCAAAATGGCAGAAAAGATTTCCTTTCCCTCTCCATCTGTTTGCACATTCTCAATATCTGTAAGTCAGTAGATGTGGGTGGCAGATGGTTCTCTCTACTATCTTAATGTACAGCGTTCTGATCAGCACAATTTGTTTTAGGATCAGTCGAGTTGAACGGCAACGAGCTTATGTGTAACGGGCATTATACATCTATATTGGTCCTAGTATGCAGTAGATGGACCATCTGAAAGAATCGCTGAAGTATAAAAGCTACACAGCTGGAAGCCACATCTCTAATATGCACTGATACTGAAATCCCATAATATCTCATTAGCGTACATATTCCTCCTATCAGCACTTACTGGCAGTTGCCACCAGGTTGACAGCTCAGCAGCTGTGACCCAATGGAAGTGTTGTGCTCACGGGTTCCTGTGATGCCCTGATCCTCCGATCTTCTCCAGAATGAAACGTGAGAAAACCTCTCCGCTTGTTGACTCTGACATCCCAGTGGCTTTGTTGTCAATAGTATTAATAATGAAATTTAAGAAAACACGCTATCAAATGCTTGTCTTGTCTGATTTACTCTTTATGGTAGCATTTCAGGTTAAGTGCCTTCGTCAAGGGTACTTCAGCAGGGCTGTTGCTGGAAACCCTGTAGATTTCAAGGCTGAATCCCTAACCGCTGTGCCACCTGTCACACCCACTTTCCGCTCTCCTCGACCCGAAGTGGTTGGAGTTTCAGGCCAGTAAAGATGAGTAACGCTCACGCACTCGCTCTTCTTTACATGTACCAGTTAAGTCTTCCGGCTTTGTGTTTCTGCAGAAGGTCACTGTAGAGCTGTGTCTCATTTGACTAGTTGTTTCCTTTGGGGGGAGGGAATGAAAGCTGTGTGGTGGCAATGTGCTGCATGCTCATTTTTCACTTAAAAAAACCAAATGAATATTTAGCTAGTTCCCCATCACTGGGCTATTCCCCATGCCTTTCAGTTTTACCTTATTAATGCAAGGCATAATGTTATATAATTGGCAGCATGTCTGAAGATTAGGGCTGACCAAAAATATTTGTTCACATCTGCATTCCTGCCTTGTTCACTGATGCTTCAATAAAGTGTCGTCCCCCTCCCAGCTAATCTTTACATGGTCCACATGAATGAGGAAGGGTGGTCTTTGTGCGGTCTGTAATTTGGGTGTAGTAATGCTGCTGGTAGTGGACATAATACAGCTTCTAGGCGCAAATTACTGTTGCCCATTGCTGGAATGAGGATTTCAATTAGAGCTTAATGACAGCTCTTGCTTATCAGTTCCACTGGATGTTTTTTAAAAAAAAAAAAAAAAAAAAATCCTCTTTAGAGCCATTTAAAAAAAAAATCTGAAATTAACCGAGCACTTAGATTTGGTCTCAAGAAAAAAAAAAAAAAAACACACCTTTCCATTTTTGCTTTCTACTAAATCATAGCACAAAGATATTCTTTTTTTTTTAAAACGTAGGAATTTAAATTTGCCTTCAGACGAAGAAGGGAAGTTGAGGCATCTCCGGAATCTGAGTTCAGTACCGGGGAACAGTGCGAGTCAATCTGCAACCAACCTTTTAACAATGCGGCGCTCTTCTCAATCTTTAAACTGAATCCAATAATAGTTTAAGGACAGAGATCAATATCCGGGTCTTAATTGTTTCTCTTATTCCGCTCTTTTTATCACAGAAGGCGCGGCATGGTGTCCCGCCGATTAATCACCGACATGCAGATTGGATCGCTCCTTCAACGCGGGCGCCAAAGCGAAGCGATTGTTATCACTTGTGGCGTGGAAAGCACATTACGAGCAGCGAGTTCCAGCGCCGAGCCATCAATTAGGTCCAATAACTGATTTACGGCCTTGTTAAGGAGAATGCTTAATTGGAACGGGAGGCATGCGATCGCAATGGCATTGGTGCGAGAAAATCGGCAGCCTTGGTGTTATTGGCAACAAGACAAGGCCGTGCAAAACGTTTTCAGTCAGTGCGCTGTCTACAGGTGTGAGTATCCTAAAAGAGTAACTAGTTTATGAAAAGTGTCAACAGTGACTCTTGACCATTGGCTCTTCCTCCTTCATTGCCTTCTCAAACTGCAAAGTGAGCTCTGGACAAAAGACTCCGCCCTCAAGTACTACATTCTCCAACACAATTAGGAATCATTAATTTTTTGTAAAGTTCAGCCAAATAAATATAACTTATTGTTTTCATTGTAGTCATCGTCGTTGGTGTCTTTGCTGTTGACCACCCTGCCTCTCTTGCCATCCTCGGTGCAACCGTCAGCAGAGCTATAAGTGCTCTTCAGCCCTTAAAATGGTGGTGGAAAAACTTCTGCAGCATCTCTTCAGGCACATTGCAGTACTACATTTTGGTCACTGCCTTTTCGTTCGTTTGGCAATCTTTACATTTATTTATCTAGTAGATGCTTTTCTCCAAAGTGACTTCCAATGAACTCTATGTAGTGCTATTGACCCACACACCTTATTCACCGTGGTGACTTACACTGCTAGATACACTACTTAAAATGGGTCACTCATCCATACATCAGTGAAACACGCTCTGTCTCTTGTCACTCACACACTCTGGGGGAACCTGAACAGCATGTCTTTGGAGTGTGGGAGGAAACCGGAGCACCCAGAGGAAACCCACACAGACATGGGGAGAACATGCAAACTCCACACAGACTGAGTGGGGATCGAACTCACGTCCTCTCGCACCACCCAGGCGCTGTGAGACGGCACAATATAATCTGCGAATGAATGAAATGATGGCAAATATTTAACATTTACTGATGGTGGCTTTCAGGGTGAACATGACATTGGAGTCCTAAGTGTGTTCGTAAGCCAAGGGTGTGTTTTGAAAGTGTGAAATTGACTTTTTGTTCCATTGTTTCTTTTTTCTGGTTTTTAAAAATCTTTCTGCTATTTAAGAACATTAAAATGTTGGTATGTGGTGTTTGGGTTTGGGATGGCAGTTGTCCAGCGTGCAGCACCTGTTACTCTCACCTGTCTTGGTAGAAGATGAAAGCCTGTACATTATTTTATTTTTATTTTTCTGTTCTGCTGTCACACATCAGAGCTTCCTGTCTGGAGCAGGAGAAGCTCCTGGAAAATGGAGCTTTAAAGAAATCGTCTTTTCTGTAACCGGTTTCACTAAGCAGTTTATTTCTCTCGCTGGAATAAATACGTGGCATTAAAACAAGGGGAGCGGGTGGATATCTGCCAGCGGCCTCCTCATTAGTTCTCACTTTCTGTCCCAAATTACTAATGACTGATGTTACAGAGCATATCAAAGGGGCATTGAAGGTATTTTCTGCCTTTTTTTTTTCTTTTTTTTTTTTTTTTTTTTAAACCATAGCCAGTATTTTTTTTTTCTTAAATTCATTTTATTTATTTTTAAATTTTATTTCTGCTTACCTTATGGTCTGATGGAAATGAACTGGTATGAGGACACTCTGGGACTACATTGGTGTTTCACATCATCAGACTAATTTCCACAACTGCAAGCATGGAGAAGGGGGGGACCTTTCATACCTCAACTTTTTTGCCCTTTTGCTTTAGAATAAATAAATAAAATATGACCTGTTTTTATTAAGGAGCGTGTGTCCCCTTTCAAAGTGAAGCGCGCACTCACACACATACGCCGAGAGTGCTTTGGAAAGGCGGGATGGTCCACCGAGGGATGCGCCGGAGCCCCCCTGAGAGTGCGGCACAGAGGAAACACAGCTGCTGTTTCGTGGGAAGAAGAGAGAGAATAAGATGCATTTTCGGGAGGGAGCACTGCGTCTCCCCGCTCTTGCGTTCACGTGCGGGTTCCTCCAGTCGGACACGCCGCAGGCCCAGCGGACCCCAGCAGAGCGCACGGCGGACAGACCAGAGCAGTGTCCGCATCCGTCTCGCTTTGGAGTGTTATTCATTATTTACCCTGCGAGCACTGCAGCACTGAGATTACTGCATTTACTATTTACAAAGCATAAAATAAAGCAATCCCACTTCTGGAATGTGGTATTATTTATAGAAATTGAGATCAGCCTGCTTTTTGTAGTACAAACTCAAACACGCAGAAGTTTGACTCTTAGTGTCACGAGAGGGAAGGAAATATATGGGTGAGCACGTGGCGCAGTGTTTAGAGACGTTTCCTTGCGCTCCGGGGTCCCACATTTGAATCCTGGTCCTATTGCTGTACCTTTGATCAAGGTACTTAGCCTGAATTAATACGGTAAAAATTACCATACTGTAAAATGGGTAAAACGATGCAAGCTAGGTATAATGTAAGCTTTGGTGAAAAGTGTCAGCTGAACGAGTGGTAGTAATAATATATGTGTTAATTGTGTTTTCAAGCATGTGGTGTCCGTGGGGGCTGTGATTTGTGGAGTATGTTTTGAGCAAAATGTGGTTTGCAATATTTACAAGTTATTAGTTGTAGTCATTTCCAGAGCAGTGAGAGACCAGATGGAGGTCAAGGTGCATAACGTCGCTGTGGTAACATTGGTGCAGCTGTGGTGTAAGCATGGTGAAAGCAGTGCTTAAACTATTGCCTTAAATGTGTCATTTTCTCAACAGGATGGTTCACCTACCGTCCACTATACTGTGGACAGACGTTTCTTCAACAGCAGAACATGCTTAGCAGTCATGGCTCAATGGAGCAAAGAGATGACATTAGAGCTGGTGGCTTTAGAGAGGTGTGTCCATTTCCAAAAAAAAAAAAAAAAAAACACATTTATTGGGTGCTTTTCTGCAAAGCGACTGTGCATAAATCAGTAGTGCTACACTGTTTACTCATCTATACAGCTGGGTAATTTGTACTGGAGCAGTCTGGGATAAGTTCCTTGGATCAAGGCTACTACAGCAGGAGGTGGGATTCAAAGGCAACCTCCTGAGTCCAAAGATGATACCTGCTTCCCTTAAAAATACAGATTTTATACAGGGGTTGAGCTGAGCTCCAACACAAGGGCTGAGCCCAGCGCAGTGATCTCTGTTCGATTCCTGTTGCCCAATCTGAGCACGAGCACCTGGAAAGTTCTCTGGAGCTGGATGTGGGAGAGGCGCCGTTTTGCCGTATCCGTGGTTCGTAAGGCGACACCGGACGCTGCCGTTGCTGCTGAACGAAGGAGCTGTTGGCTTTCGCCTTCCTCCGCAATCCTGGCAGAACTTCGAATGGTGGTCACGTTCTTGCCTTTGCTGCCTGGGAGAGCCTGGGGATTTCTGGCCCGTCTCTGCGTCCCCACGGTCATTTTTCAAGTGGCGGTTTGGCCACAGCTGGGATGGGGACAGCAGCTTGGGTTTTTTTTTTTTTTTTTTTTTAAAGGCATGAGCTCTGTTTGAGTTGGCTGAGCCTCAGCTGGCGTCGCAAGCTGGCATCGATCGTGGAGGCGGGCAAAAACGCGGACTTCATCGCTGGCTTCGCCTTCGCCCTTGAGTGGACGGCCGTGAACTTCCCACGTGACGCTTGTCCACAGGGCAGCTTCGCGCGTTCCTCCAGCCCTTGTGCCATTAATTGAGCATAAATAATATAAATTGTTGGACATGAAGTGTTGAATTACCATCGCTGCTGTTGTATCTCTTTATTCCATCTTTCATGCCTCGATCACTTGCAGAAGTCATTAATTTCAGTATTTCTTATTTATTTTCAATGGCCAAATTAAGGATGTTATTCATATTCATGAGTGAATGATGCCAGGAGACACGTAGATTCCCCATCTAAAGCCACGTTTGTCTGTGTGGGACATGCCTCGCGATGAATGTCGATGAGGAGGAATTAAAAGGTGCCGTTTTATGAAGAAATAGCTTTTTTTGTGTCGCAGCCCTGTTGATGGCACCTGGGTGTCTCTGGATGGAGAAGAGGTTGACTTTACTATGCTTGAGGTCTGTGTTCTAAGAAACATACATGCCTGAGTTTTCCAAGCTTCTTGCTCAACCCTGCCCTTTGCCTTTGGACAAAAAGTATTGGATTCAGCTGGTAACATAATACACTTGTGTGTCAGGTGCTTAGTTTAACTGAATACCGTGGCCCATAAACACCTTTTCCATCTGTCTCTTCAGGAGATCATCAGGTCCTCTCTGTGGCTGTATGTTGGGACAGCTTGTGTTCCCCAGCGCTCCAATGGCCATTCATTCTTCACCTCTACACATTATATGACCTATCAGGGATGCGCTTATTGAAAATGAGGTTTCTAATCAGAACTTAAATTTGTATGAGGTCCCAACTTGATCGTGTTTATGTCCCAAGTGCTGCCAAATGAATTATCTCATGATAAATTCATATTATTGGTTCTGCAGTGAGGGGGCGTGGTGGTGCAGTGGAATGGACCGGGTCCTGCTCTCCGGTGGGTCTGGGGTTCAAGTCCCACTTGGGGTGCCTTGCGACGGACTGGCGTCCCGCCCTGGGTGCGTCCCCTCTCCCTCCAGCCTTTCGCCTTGTGTTGCCGGGTTAGGCTCCGGCTCCCCGCGACCCCGTATGGGACAAGCGGTTTCAGATGTGTGTGTGTGTGTGTGTGTGTGTGTGTGTGTGTGTGTGTGTGTGGTGGTGCAGTAAAATTTAGCTCTGTTAGAATGTTTGGAAACCCTTCTAAAATGTATCATATATTATTCCTTTAATAAATGGAACAACTGGTAGCCTAGCGGTTAGAGCTACTGCTTTTGAATCAAAAGGTCATAGGTTCACATTCCACCTCCTTCTGTAATGCCCTTGAAGAAGGTACTTACTCTGTATTGCTCCAGTAAAATTACCAAACTGTAAAAATAAGTAAATAATTGTAAGTAGCTTACTGTTGTTATTCGCTTTGGAGAAATTAAACAAAATGTGAATTTATTTTTCAGTGCAACTTGATAGCAACTGTGAAATATTGCAAACTTTGGACCTTCAGATTTGCAAAGAGACTTTCAGTCTCGATGTTGCTGTGCCCACCCGTTAATAAAACTAATTAGAAAAAAGTTCATTTTTATGTAAACCGTATGTTATTAAAAGCTAAAGCTATCTATTTCTATTACACGTCTGGGAAAAGTTTTGCTCATAATGACGTCCATGATTTGCAACCCAATTGCAGAGGTTGTGACCTTCCTGTGAGCAGTCAGAGATCTGGTTTTAGTGCACCGGTACTTAAAAAGCTTCACGTTACAAAGCAACACTTTGGTGTCGCAAATGAAAATATGGATGGGAAAAATTGGGAAAGCGATGCTTTCTGCGCACGTTTTCCCTCCACGCGAACTGCGTGACCGTGCCGCTCACTGTTGATGCAGGAAGTCATTTCCATAACCGTTTTGTTAAGAAGCCTTACTGACAGATAGTGCAGTCAAGGATGAAACAATTATCTCTGATTTAAATGAGGAAGGAATTAATATGCATTGCAGGTGCCCTGTTGGTCTTTCTTCTCCGGATTGTCATTGACTGTTTCGTTTGTCAAACTCGCTGTGTGTAACTTACCAAGTAATTTGGAGAGTGGTGTTCGATCGCCGTTGGCGGTGCGCAGCGAGACAATGCGTGATGATGTCACTGGTCTTCCTCGGCATCCTCACGGGTTCACCTTTCGCAACCCTGGAGGTCAGGATGTCTTTCACGTGCATGTTTTGGAATTCCATCTTTTCTTTTGCTCATACAGCTACTACAGAGATGGGTCTCATGATCAGGTTTGCTGGGAAGCAGCTCTCGGGGTGTGCCGGTGGGAGATGGGGTTGCATCCCTCCTTTCGTTCCCAGCGGGTTTGTTCCTCTGTGCTGTAACGCGGATTTAGTCGGGTGTTTTACTACTTGGGCGTTCAAGTCCTGTGAGTGTGCAGAATTCATATTAAATGATTGGCTGTTAAATACTTGCAGTGTGTTTGGTAAAGTATGAAGACGCTGCTCGCGTTGCACCCTGCAGTTTCCAGGAGCCCATCAAAAGATATCTTGGAAGGGATGGAAGTCAGAAGTTCATGCAAATCTGAAGGCGTGGACTCTGCGGGGGCAAATGTGGGCAATTTGACGAATGCAGGTTAAATTAACCCAGATTCCAGCCGGCGACCTTTAACCTTCCCAGCAAAAGCGGCCAATTTTAATACAGTGAGTCAGATTCGAGAAGTTGTGCATGTGCTTCTGGTTATTGACTTGGTCGTCAGTGCCTTTTTAATGAAAATTGAGGACCCTGCCCCTGTTTTCCACAGCAGCAGACGAGGTTGTCGGTGCGGGGAGATGCATCCTAAGTGATCCTGAAAGGGGGGTTTGTCAAAAAGAATCCCAGAAAGAAGGAGGGGGGGGGGGGAACCCCTGATGTGCTCATCTGTCACAATTAAGGTCGCAGCCGTGGAAGGGCCTGCGGATGGCGCTCAACTTCGTGGAATCAAAAGCGAGGTAATGAAGCGGAAATGACTGGCAGCATCCCGGAGAACTGTCGCGTTCTTGTTTTGTTTGTTTTTATTTTAAATCCCATTTTTGCTTTCATAAAGAAACTACACGAAAAGCCGAGGTGAACCCTGAGCCCTCTGCGTGTGCCGTTACGTGTTTTTTGCTATAACGAGGAAAGAAGGCGCTGGAACTTTCTCAGCGAAGACACTGTGTATGTTCATAGCCGCTAACGTCACGTTATGAAAAATCCGGCTGTCATGGCAACCCTAATCTAGGTTTGCTGCGCAAGGGGAACGAGCTCTCGATTTTACGTATATATGTATATTAATACAAACGCGCACGTGTGCACAACGCACGACATAAGAAAAGCAAGTCTTGCAACGTGTCGGGAGCTTTTTTGAGGCGTCCAGCTTGTTTCTGTGGTAGCAGCTTTCCAATGTGCTGGAGACTCTGAGCTCTGGGAAACATCAAAGTGCATTTCATAGAAACTCCTCTTTTGGCACAAGGTACGAGTTTAGATTTAGCGTTTCTGGCATCTAACTAGCGCTGAAGGGTCTCGTTCTCTAAAAAACTTGTCCTTCACAGTTTTAATAGGCTGCCCTACATTATTTGTCCTTTGTGAAATAATGTATGACTATGGATAATTTTATTTCACAGTCATAATGTTCTTGCAGCGCTAATTTGTCCCGAATATCCTCTAGAACATCTAGTTGCCAATTTGTATTAAATATAACGGAGCAGATTAGATCATCATTATTTCTCTTTTGAAGTCATAGTTTAAAAAAAAAATTGCAGTGGAGATATTAAATGGACTTCTACTTCAAGGTCATTCAAAGTTATCTGTCCAGTTGTCCATTTTATTAAAATGTAAGAAAAAAAAAGTTTTATTCTGATGAATTCTTTATAAATATGTGAATCAAATTGAGCATGTTTGACAGTATTAAAGCAGCAAGGGTCTCACCCTGAATTCTTAACATACAGAATTGTTGTATGTAATGTTGAGATGCCTTGATTTACCTGGTTTCCCGCAGCCTGTATAGTTTGTACCTTCCTGTGAACATTGTTTTCAGTGAAAATACTGCTGTTTATTTAGTGGTAGTATCTTCTCTGGTGGTGTTTGAGCAACTGAAAAAGTGACATCTTTAACAGCTAATGAACTGATAGGGGCACCTTTCTCAAACACCTTCTCGACATTGTCTCCTACTTGCAGTCGCATCTCTTCCACCTCCTAGACCGAGGAATAATTAGCGCCAGGAGAGGCGGCTCTGGGGCTGCGGTACATGAACATGTCGAAAGGATGAACAAAATCAAGCGAGACTAACAAGTCAGGTCCCCCCCCCACCCACCCCCCAGAATGACCTCGCTCAGACACGTTGCTGTTTGCAGACACCTCATCATGTCACCGCTTGCGGGGGCCATCCTTGGCCGAGCGTCTCTCCGAGACACAACGTGCGATAAAGTGGCAGTTGGACTCGCAGCCCTTGATACCAGATTGCCGTGTTCATCATTAGTTTGTTTGCGTTTCCTCACACTGACAGACAAATCAAATACTTCTGGCGGTTTAACAAAAATGGGGGAGGGAGTCATCTCCACGATGAGGAACCTGCCGTTGGGATTAAATGGTCCTGCTGGTTCACTAAGAAACCTGTTGAACTGGCTCTTGTATCTCGTGCAGAGGGACAAGGTAGATCTTCAGAAGGAACCTGCGGTTAATGTCCGAAGAAGGCTGTGTTCCTCACAATTATGGAAGCTTCAGAGTTTACCAGGCCATGTAAAACATTGGCTTTGCACATTGCTGTGGAACACACTGTGACCTTTTTGCAGACCTGCGCCATGCTGATGATGTCCTGCTCTACTGGAAGAGCATTACATGGTCCGTTGTGGGGATTTATCATTCTGACCTTTAACTGACACCTTTACCCAATGCACATCATACATCTTTACCTGTTTGTTGGCAGCAGTTTGTTCTGAAGCAACATTCTTTGAGTTAGAAGCTGTGATACCTCACCTCTACTCCGCTGTCCCACAGCCAATAGAATATCACACATCATATGTCATCCTTGTGATCCCATCTCTTCCACATCCTAGAGGAAGAGCTGTTTATGTTCTTGGGTCTCTGCTATCGCTAGAAGGTGATTAAGGATTCAGAGAGAGACCCTACTGGTACGCCTGATGGCTGCTCCATATTTACTTCAGCACCGCCTTCACCCCGATCTTCCCCAAGGTGGAAACCCAACTGGCGTGTCCCATCTCTCTCCTCGTCACTTTAACTTTCACCAGGATCTGCATTTTGGAAAAGTGCCCATCCCAACAACTCTTTTGGCTCTGGCTGTGTTGAATAATTATGGGGAAAAAAAGGGATTTGGAAGGTTCTGGAACACTACCTGAGGTGCACCACAGTCGTGTTTTTCTCAGCTGGCGGCTGTTGGGACTCGTGAAGGGGAGGCCATTTTCCAATCTATCAACATATGTGGAGGTTGCTGGGGGCTGGCAGGGGCTCTCCTCGGGGGGTGCCAGAAGAAAGGCGCACATGGTGCGACGCTAAAGTCAGCAGCAGTAGTAATTAGGGGCATTTTCTAGGACTTCGTTTACGTAACTGGGAAACGAAACGCACACACATATGCGCACACTCACACCTCACTCTCAGGGCAGTAGGTGGACTAGTGCTTAAAGCCATAATCTTGCAAAGAAAGAACTTGGGTTTACATGCCCATTCCCAATGTAGTACCTTTTCCCTGAGTTAATATATGAAGAATTACCCAGCTGTATAAATGGGTAAATCAGTGTAAAGTTGTAAATTATGTGCAAAAAATTTATTTTGATAGATGACATGGTGCTGATGGTTCAGTTAGACATGGGTTCCATCCCTGCTCAGCCTGTGTGGTGTTCGTGTGGGCTTCCGCTGGGTGCTCTTGTTTCCCCCCACAGTTCAAAGACATGTCAGGTGGATTGGTGACTCAAAATTGGCCCTTGTGTGTGTCTGTGTTACACTGCTCCGCTGTATAGATGGCTGAATGACCGCTGAGAGTTTACCGCAGTGTATAAAATGCTGTAAGCAATCTTGGAGACACGTCAGATTAATATTAGTTAATCACGTCACTGGAGAAAAGCATCTGAATGAATGAATGTAAACGTAGGTGCGTCTCAGAAGGCCACTGTTTGTCGCCCGTGGTACTCTTTCCCTACCTGTGTGGTGAATCATAGTACTTCCCCCGTGATAATGACCAAATGATCACAGTTCCGATACAAGGTCCCACACCCTCAGTCAGTTCGTTGAGGGAGGTCATGGGTTCTGGGATGGACGTTGCTCAGAGCTGAAGTTAGCCAAGGTACCGACACGTTCTGCCCCAGCACGGATTTTGGGCTGTTTGCACATTATTAATAACTGCAGTTTGCAAATAATTGATGATTAAAAGAATGAAGAAAACAGCCCATTATTCTGCCTCATTGCCGTCACTTACCATGAATAAGTAATTTAAAACGTATAAATTTAACAATTTAAATAACACGAGCATTGTTACATATCATGGCTCATTATATTTGTATTGCAATGCAGAAGCAGGGAATTAGCATGACAGCTATTTACCCTTTACACCTATTGTGCCGGAGCTTTAGGCCGTTGTCTTATACGCCGTGAAAGGGTCAGGAACGCACGGTTTGTTTACGGTGCGGTGGAGGACCGACTGCTTACGAAGAGCTGGAAAATCTGCAGGCTGAATTAGCCCCCCATTGAGTCGTTCACGCCAATCAAGCTTTTCTCTGGTTGCGCGCGGCGCTTCTGCGAATTCGGCACGGGTCCCAATTAACCGAGCGGCACCTCGCGCTCCACGCAGGCTGGAGGAGCAACAAGAGCCCAGAAAGAAGCAGCACAGTTTGGCCCAAACAGGGGGCCGAGCAGCAGTCGCACTGCTGATTTGAGCGTTCCTCATCGGAGCCGAATTTAGGCACAGCGAACCTGTCTGACTGACTGGGTCTCTGCACCGCGGGCGACGTGTTCGGCTTTGCAAGATATGGATTGCGCCACAGAACAGGTCCTATGGTTCTCATTTGAATGTGTTTTATGTCAAAATATGAGTTGCTAATTATAGATACTGTCTGTTTTCTAGCAGAACGTAAGAGCACATGTTCCTGATAGCGAGGTTGAAATAATCATAAATGTAGGCGAGCCCCATGAAAATGGTAAAAATTGGCTCTGGTTACAGAGACCCTTCCAGAAAAGGGTTCTGCCTCATAACCTGAGCGTCTCCTCCGTCTTCCCATGATGATGTTGCTGGAGAAAACCGGGCGTCGTCACGTTTCAAATAAGATATAACTTTTCGCTAATGAGTACTGTGCTCTGTCTCTTCCTTACCATGTTTACTGCTCCGCCTGCTGTACCAGCCTTATAGCATTCACCCCTGAAAGTAGGTGTTAAATTGTTCCTTTTACCATATTGCAGTGTTGTGCAGTGCTGCGTTTTCTCCAGAATGGAAGTGTGCTCCATTCGCCCAACAGCGGCGACTCAAATACATTCTGAAAGGGAGGAAAATTACTTCCTTTCACACTGTTTTCTGGCCCTAACAGATAATAATATACATGTTTCCCCCCCGAAATTTGAATGTCCCTATTCATCACAGTGTGTTTGTTTGGGAAATGGAAACAAAAAAAGCATTTTTTCAGTTTGATGAGTAATTTGGGGATGTGAACCCTGCAAAGGCGCTGAGACCAACGAGAAGTTGTATTGTGCATCTCCTCAGGCTTTTCCTTCCTCGTACCTTTCCCTTGTATCATGCTTTATGCATTTTTAAAATAGTCAGTTTTGCTCTCTGTCGTGTGGTACATCTTTGATACAAGTGTGAACATTGCATCTTTTATCCTGATCGCTTTTTGCTGCCGCTTGGACCGTATGGTGCGGGAGGGAAGTTGGCCCCCTGCAGCCTATTAATGGTGCACCAGAGGAGATGATCATTCTGGACACTGCAACTGAAACACACGCACGAAGGAAGACTGTTCAACATGAGCATAAACATCGCTGCCAGAAGATGATTTAATGGGAGCTCATCTCTTTACAGAGGTGTTTGATGGGTGTGTATCTGTCTCTGGGTGGTTCTGTGTTCAGGTTCCTTTTCTCTAGAGTATTTAACCACAAGCTTGGAATGGGCAGCTTTTTCTTTCTCTCTCCGTCTCCCCCGTCTGCCTGGGTGGTGCAAGAGAACGTGGGTTTGAGCCCCACTCAGCTTGTGCAGTTTGCATGCCCTCCCCATGTTTGCTGGATTTCCTCTGCACTCTGGTTTCCTTCCACAGTCCAAAGGCATACATTGGTGATGCTAAATTGACTAGTGTGTTTGTATGTGTGGCTTCCCTGCAATAAACTGGTGTCCCATCCAGGGTGTACCGTCCCCCGCTCCCCCCACCCCTCCCCCTAGCTTTGTGTCCACTGCTTCCAGGATAGGCTCTGGATCACCACGACTCTGCTCAGGCCAAGCAGTTGTTGAAATTGCTCTCTCTCTCGCATACACACACGCAAAATCAGTCCAGAGGACATATCGGCAGTTGAGATGGGAAATAGAAGTGCTAAATGAATCCAAGATTTTTATTTATTTTTTTTTTTCCTTCCCCCCCCTTTAATTGCAACGTGCTGTTATGCAGTTAGAAACATAAATGGATTCTCACAGGTGCCGTGTTAAATTGCGCTGTTCATGTGTTCTGTAATGGACTGTCAGACATGAAATAGGCACGGCTAATTGGGGCCTTCAAGGTCCTTTTTTATCTTTTTATAAAATACATCTGGATGGTAGCAGTTGGATTTTGACTTCATAATATAAAAAAAAAGTCCACAAGGTAACTTAATGAAATGAGTCCTCTTGATCCAAAGCTCTATTATACACATATTAATTAAAAATTAAAGTAAAAATAAATATTGCAATGGAAAGTAATAGCTTCCAAATTCACTTAATACATGCGGAAGAGCGCTTCAGAAAATGTGAGGGAAATAACCTGGGCAAAGACAGTGTAAGCCTCAGTTTGACTTTAGGCTTAATTATGTTGTAAACAAACTTAAACTTGTGAAAAATCAAAACTTTACAAAACGGTTTTCAACACGTTTAACATGTATTCATCTGACTACTCGTGTCTTCGTCAGTCCGCCAGGTAGCTATACGCTGTCCATTTGTTACCCAAAAATGATTTTACAGGTTGTTCCCCACTCTGAAGCTAGAACCCCCTGTGATATCTGAGAATTTTTTTTCCCACAAATTTTATATCATGCAGGTGCACTTGAAAAGAGACCACAGTAGTCAAAGGGAGCCATTTCTAAATTAAACCTCCTTCATAGCCCCTCCAAGTGCCGACATTCACAGATATTAAATCATATTTCATGTGATCCTTTTGTTATCATCGTGCTCCGTAAAAGCAGAAGGAAGAGTCATTTCCTGCAGCGGTAGCTGTGTGAATATTAAAACACACCGCTCTAGGATGTAGTCAGCGTTCATTAAAGTTTGCTTATAACCTTTAGCTATTTGGTTGGCGGGGAAAACAAAGCTTTTTTGCTATTAGATATGGTTTGTGTAACTGTGTACAAATTGTGCTTCAATCTTAGTTTACCGAAGGTGAATTGCATTTGTCAGTTTGTTGCACAAGTTAAGCACAGAATTGGAGGCAAAATCTTTTGGGCTCAAGTGCGCCTCCTACTGGAACAGAGTGGAAGTGGTGAAGCAGCTATAAGCAATATTGTGAGGCTCCTTCGATCAGTGTTTCCGTTGAGCTTGATGCGCGCATCACATCCATTCGGTTTCCGCTGTGAGTTACGAACTCGACTGTGATCCTGCAGAACGAGCTGGGGCGCCAAGGCCGTTGGCAAAATACGTCGAGATGGAAGTCGCAGCTTCAGCCGCTTGTGTTTTAAAGTCTCCTTTTGGAGCAGAAAACTGCTGGAAAAAAGGCGCCTGGCTTGTGTTTTCCGAACAGTTTGTGTTAATGTGATGCACAACCCGTCTCCTTGACAACGGGCCAGATCAACTGTCTCGTACCACTGAGTCATTTTGCACCATGTGGACTCTTTGGAACCTGCTGGAGCCTCTGCTACATTGCAGCATCAGTCACAACAACATATTACACGCTACAGACACTTGACACAAGGTGCCAGCAGAGCCATTAAGAGATCTTTGCGCGAACGCGACGGCCCCTTCAGAGTAAGGCGCTGTGGTAGTGCTAAGAAGTGCCTTTTTCTTGAAGAAGCATGCAGATGTGACTGTTTGTGTATCAGGCTTCTCTTAAAATCCGTTAACTGCCATGCGATTGTCGGGAGGAGAAAGTCGTCTTCCTCCGTCTGTCTGCGGCCAGCGCACCAGACATTGCTGACGGGGACGCCGTGAATCGATGCTTCACTCCGGGAAGTAAATGTTGCTGCGAGAGAGGCTCAGGCACAGTGACATTTAGAAGCCCTTCATATCGGTGAACTCTGGGGGGGTGGTGGGGGTGTCATTTTCACATTAGGCTCGCGGTTGCACAGGGAAATGCGGCGCGCAAGTCAGCGTGCTGTTGGCACGTTCCGCGAAGGCTCCTGTTATTGATCATGTCCCCGTGTTGTCATGACCCCATTATGCGAATCAACGGGGCTGCGTTTCGGAGATCACGTTTCCCTCCTTTGTGCCCCCCGGCGGCCCCTCGGGGGCCGTTGTAATGAATGCCGGTGTCATTACTTTGTCATTTCAGTGACACAGATGGCATTCCTGTTGTGCTCTTTTTACCGTGGTGATCTCTCCCGTATAATCAGAGTTTAGCTGCAGTTCAGTCACAGGCCACCCAGGCAGTTTTCAGTCACAGCCGCCTGACGACTGCTTTAAGTGCGATTGTACACTTTGTACACATTTTATTTATCTCGCTGGCTCTTTCCTCCACAGCGGCTTAGTGTCACACTGCTCTGGAGAATAAATGACGTATTTCTACAGCAGGGTAGTTTTTACTCTGTTCACGGTAAGTATTTTGTCTAGGACTACTAACAGATGTGGGATTCACACCCTGGTCTTTCGAGTGCAAGGTGACAGCTCTGAGTGTCTCGTCACCTACTGCTCCTGTAGTTTACCCAGTTTTAATTCCCATGTTTAAAAATGTCAAATTAGTGGAGAAGAAAATTGGACAAACATGGTATCTTCAGTCAAAAGCTTTAATGAAAGTACATCAGCCTAGTTGGCCTAGTTGAACACATCCACATTTATGCAGTGTGAATATCAGCATCAGTGTTTGCAAGCGTATCAGAACAAATCTCAAAGGATTTTCTGCAAAGGAAAACAGATCTGGTCAGTGTCATATTTTATTTATTTATTTATTTATCTATCTATCTATTTAATTTTGCAGACAGATTATTTATAGCATGGCTGTTACCATCTAAATGCATCTTAAACGGCACTACACTAAACGCAGAAGTGCAGCACATGGCCCTCAGGTGATTGCAGGACGTCTGGTGTCCCGGTGAGACCTGAGGCAGCAGAATTGACGCTTTTTTGTCTGATGGGTATCTTCACCTGTATGCTGGTGTGTGATTCATGACCTATTCTCCCCTGTAGCTTTGTACTAAATCAGTGCTGTGGTGTTTTAATCTGGGCACCTTGGTGGCACAGCAGGTAGCAATGGTGCCTGACAGCTCCTCAGCTGTGGATTTGGACATACGTTCAAAACTGGCTCTCTGTGTGGACTTTTGCATATTCTCTTCATGTGGGTTTCCTCTCACAGTCCAAAGACATTTTTCAGGTGAACTGCTGACTTTAAATTGCCATTTTGTGTGTGTGTGTAACTGATCTCCTCTATAGATGTGTGAATAATTGTTAGTTTACTGTTGTGTGTCACTAACACTGTGTCACTTTGGGTAAAGGCATCAATTGAATACTAATAGTTAATTACTGTATGTCACTTTGGAGGAAAGCATCTGCTATATGAATAAATGTAAATGTCAACATTGGTTTGTTTTAGGGTTTTTATTTTTTTTTTTTAAAAAAAAAAAAAAAAAACAATTATTTTTGCTTAACATGCAACATCTTATGGAAACTATACACACCATCACTGATGCCCCTGATCTTTTAGGATGGGTCAGTTCATGGGTCAGACAGAATTCATGTGGAACCTGGTGAATTCTCTTTGTTTGAAATGCAAATGAGCAAACGGTAAGACACTCTGTTCACTACTGTCGGGTGTCACTGGCTTCCGCTTCTGGACTCGTATTGTGCTCGTCACTAAAAACACTAAGCAAAAACATGTAAGGCAATGGGTGGTAAAACGAATGAAAGCTGTTGCTCCACACAGAAAAAATAAAATTTGAAAACCAAAAAAAGCACAATGGGAGCAAACTGTGTGCGACAGTGGCCTTCGGGGGAAACGGCACTGGGTGCGAGCCACAACGTGTCGCTCGTGCCCTCTAATTATATTTGTGTAGAGGCCCCAATGCTTGCTGACGACAGTTCTCTTTCCTGGTGTCGGCCACACATGACAAATTGAATAGAAATGAACTGCCGCTGAAAGCGTGTCCCCGGCAGGAGAGCTCCTCGAGTCGCGGAGGACGGTTGGCCGCTAATGATCTGGAAGGAATGAGTCCCCTTTTCTGCGGGAACTTTCTGGAACGATGTGCTTGGGAACCTTGAGAAATGCCACCTCCGGTCCCCCAGGGCCCCTTGGGATTTGGCGACAGGAATGAGAGAGACCCTTCAATGTACAGTGACTGTCCAAATACAGGCGAGCTATTCAAATGTATTCAGATAAGACTCAGAAGCTCCTCCCCACGCTGTCTGAAATAAGCAGCAGCAGCAGTAAACGACCACGTAAATTTACTCCAAACTGAGTGGCTACAATGGGAACTTGAACTGGAAACTTTACTGAACAAGACAGGAAATGTCAGTTTTTCTGTTATTACTCCTATAGGTGGATCTCCATCATGCCGAAGCAGAAAACACATGTCAAACCCGATATGACAGGAACTCCTGCAAAGTGTGGAAATCTGGAATATAAATGCTTCAGAAGTCTGGGGGGAAAAATTTCTAGGATTGCGCAGGGAAGCCGGTACGATGCACACGTAACCAAATAACTTATGTTGCCCCAAGGCATGTGAACATGTGGAAAGTGGAAAAATCAAAGAGGGAATGTCAAGAACACGAAGACAGTGTGGAGTTTAAATCCTCTATGTAAATATATGGATTAATTTGAAGGGCTGAAGTTTGCCATAGAGTTGGGTGAGTTGAGAACTTCTCCGTAATGAATGCTGACATCATTTCCCCCGGGCTTGTTGTGAGGACTAATTTAGGCCACAAAGGGAGAGGTGCCAATTTGCATTTCATCAAGTGTGTGCGCGTAGGGCTCCACACACACGCCCCAAACCCACTCTCCATTCTGTGCTTCTTGATTTGCGCTTACTTGAATTTATTTGCTTATCTGACACTTTTATCCAAAGCGACTTACCCTGCTTACACTGATTTACCCATTCGTACAGCTGGCTAATTTCACTGTATCGGTTCAGGGTTGGTACCTTGCTCAAGGGTGCTATTGCAGGAGCTCAGATTTGAACCCAGTGAAGGTAGCTCTGAACACAGGGGGGCAGCTCTTACCACTATGCCACCTGCTGCCCTGTTAGAAAGGGTGTCGCACAGAAGTTCATTTCTACGTTAATTTAGAAAGTCTGATTTTTTTTTTTTTTTTTTTTTTTTAATTTCAGTTGGTAGCATTAAAACTTGACCCATATTCTGTTAAAGTATAGATTATATCCGTTTTAGCTCCATGTTTGCTGACCAAGTCTAAATTAAATATACATTGAGGTTAAGAATGTGTAAAAGGTTTTAAAGGGTTTAAATTGGTTATTTAAAACTTAAGAGTATATTGATCTAGTTTTTTTTCTTTTTTTTTTAAATTTTTTTATTTATTAATGGGAAAGTTCAGTTTGTTCAGTTGCATCACTTTTTTTGCTTCATTAAAGCCCCTCTTGATATTAATGTAGGGCAGTAAACTTTTCCGGGATTTTCATTGGCATTCTGCACCAGCAGCCCGTACCTAACAAAGTGGCCATAAATAAAGAGGTGTGGACTGGATAGAAGTATAGCCTGGGTGCAGGTCTACCTGTGTCTGAGTGTGTCAGAGGTAGCTTAAATGCTCAGTCATCACAGTCATCTTTCGAACGGCTCCATATTCTCCAATATCGAAAATGATTATGATTACAATCAAATTTCTCTCCAGGAGAGGTCCAAGGGTGTATATATACACACACACACACACACACACACACACACACACACATGCCCACAGCGTCTCCTGCAATATTGCTCAACGTGTACAGACAGGCTTCTGATGCATCATGAGGCATCTTCTTCCAGCATCCAGTCCCCTTCTCCAGTGTGTCTGGCACTTTCCATCACGAACGAAGCTGATCAAAGTAATGCATGGGGTCTTCAGTTTCTTTTTATCCAAAGAGTCTTGCCGTGTTGACGTGCTGCACGACGATTCTGACAGACCAATTCAGCCATGGTACCCATCTCACAGGTACAGCGTTGGGTCTTCATTTGACTATCAGTCGATCTTTGGTGTCACCTGATTACTTGTCCAGGGTCAGATGGCAGCAGGGGGCATAGTGGCAGGAGCTGCTGTCTTTGGATTCTGTGGTTGTTGGTTTGAGTCCCACCTCCTGCTATAGTACTCCTGAGGAAGGTGCTGACCCTGAACTGATGCAGTGAAATTACCTTTCTGTATAAATGGGTAAATCACTGTAAGTCGCTTAACCTTGTATGTTGGTTTGGACGAAAGCATCAGATGGTTTATTGGGGTGGATCACTATTTTCACTGATCCTTCTGCCCGTTGACCTTGTTTTTTTTATTTAAATTCGTAAGACAAATATAAATTGGAAATTATTACACAAACAGAAAAAAGCAGGAAACAAGACTGCACAATAGGGTCGAAACAAATTCATTTCAGTGGCTCCACACTTACTGGGGGTCAACGTGCTTTTGATACACTGCTTGATATTTCTATGAAACACAACAAATGGAGGTTTTTTTTAAACTCTTCTGATTATGAAATTTCAGAGGTAAAAAAAAATTAATCAAATATTCTGTCTTCCTGTCAGTGTCATAGAAACTAAATAGCACATCTTTTAATAATAAAGAAAAGCCATTGTACAAATGATAATTAAGGAACTTATAGCTGTTTCCAACCTTATGTGTGGGTGTGTGTATATGCCTCAAGTTTCAGAGCAAGCTGCCATCCAGGTGTCCCAGAAATCCTTTCTTGGTTTGCTACTTGACTCCATTCTCTCTCAGAATGATCGTGGCGCTGCAGCGTCAATGAGAGTAACCCGGTAATGTTGCCATTTTTGCCATTGTACCACATTATCGGCTCCATCGTTTCTCGGTGCGGTTTTATTCGGTCGAGCCAAGGGGGGTCGGAACCGATGTATCAGATAAAGAGGTCGATTCTTGCTGCTGGGAATTTGTTCCATCCCACTGACCTTTAGATTCCCTTCTTCGTGCACCGGCAGATACACTCGTGACTTCCCCAACATGGAGATCCGCACTGGAACGCAGCAACATCGACTCGTCCCGCCAGAGCAGGTGCACCGGGAGGCGCCGATAACGCTGATCCCTGAAGAAAGGGGTCGCTGCTTTGTCCTTGCAGACAGACGGGAGCTTCTCACTGGCCCGCGCTATTGATCGCGTTTGTGGTGTTTGAGTCCTTGAAATATATATGAAGGAGGAGGCCTTGGAGCATGGCAAAAGCGAGGTGAAACCATGGAGATGGGCAGGAGGTGCACGTACCAGCCCGTATGCAGGTAGGATTCACGTTAAACATGGCGCTCTACTTGAGAGAACTGCTTTTTCTTTGCCAGCTACGAGTTGGTCTGGCAGTCGGAGGACCGTTCTATTTCATGGATTTGTTTTTAAATAAATATACATATATAAGTGTGCGTGGACTGTGGAGAAGGTGCCATCTGGATGTGTTTTCGGAAAGGCTTAAGGGCCTTAGGTGTGTATGTCCCTGTCCCACGTGGTCTGATCCATGACGGTAGAAAGATGGGATGAGACGGACGACTTTCGGACTGGGGACCTTAAAAAGAGAATCCCTTTGCTGACATTTTGGATAAGGTAAAAGGCGAAAACACTTGGAAGCCCGTTAACTGTGGTGCGACACAATGTTGTGCCGACTGCCGACATTATTCATGTATTTTGGTGCGTCTGTAAATGTAAACACAAGTGGGAGTTTCTCAGAGGACTTCGGGCGAAATATCAGACATGACTGCTATTTTAACCTCCGTGCGTGGATAACGCACATCCCCCGGAGGCGGATCAGCGCATGAAAGCACGTGGTGGAACTTGACAGGTGCGCGCCTCGGTGACGGTGATCCACACGGGGCGGGAATCCAGAGGCGCAGAGCTACCGACCACACGGGTTTTGCTAATGGTCCCCCTTTAAAGAAGAGTGTCTAAAGCCGAAGCTCTACTGAAAAAACGTGATCGTCCTGGAGATGGCGATAGAGACCTCATCGGGTGGCGATAATTATAGAGGTTTTAGAGGATATTACTTTTTTCAGTATTTTTGACGCCGTTATTCAAAGGCAACATCCTTTGTGTCGTAACATTACACTGATTCACCCATTTATACAGCACAGTTCTCCTACTGTATCAATTGAGGGTAAGTAGGTAGCAGGGGAGCAGGTGGTTTTGAAGCTACTGCCTCTCCCAGCTGAGAAAACCCGGGTTCAGACCCGTTTGCTGCAGTTCTCTTGAGCAGCATATTTACCCGGAATTGATAGTCACTTTAGAAAACGAGTTATAATTGTGAGCTGCTGAGAATTATGTACAATTATTGATACTGCTAGATAATTTTCACCATATTTATGGTAGGCACCTTGCTCAAGGGTGCTGCAGCAGGAAGTGAGATTCAAATGTGCGCAGCTGCCTTCACCTTTGTGCGAGTGACACGATTACAGGTGTTGAAGCGTGTTTTCACCATTTTGTGTTACCGCTTTCCGCATCGTTGATTTGACGTCTGAACACGGGTTCGAGGTGCTCCGTGTGACTTCTGCGTGACCCTCCGAGTCGATTATTTGTTATTCCCGGCATCTGGAATCGTTCTGCTCTTTGCGTGTGGTAACGCTGCGCTCGCGTCCTTTAGAGGACCACAACTGCTGTTGATCTGCAGGATGCAGGAAGGGAACGAGTGGCGTCCCCCGGGAGCGCTGCCAGGTGCCGCACTCAGATTACTGATGTAAAAGCACATGGGTCCTGGATTGAGAAATTTAATACCTGAGGAGCTGCTTAATTCCTATTATTATTGGTATTCGTTCTTACCTTTGTTGGAGGTCTCCTGTAATGTGAGGTCTGAACACTAATCTACTTGCAGTTATTGATCCATTTTTACAGCTGGGTAATTTTTACTTTGTCAATTTAAGGTAAAGCCTTCATTAGCAGGAGCAGGGATTCAAACCTAGGTCCTTCTGCTTGCGAGATAGCAGCTCTAATTGGAAACATAGGCTGTGATTCACAGTTCTCCCTCGGTGGAATACCACAGCGATTCAGGATTGTTGCAAATTATAATCTCTTATTACTGCTGTGAAACTGAAGACACCTTTCAAAATGAGTGTATCACATGGATCATATGGACTCATTTCACTTATGAACGGTTTTGTGTATTAAAATTTCTGTTTTTCTGCAGTATGAGCCGCTGCACTGGAGTAGTGGGCCGTGATCAATAGAAACACGAGCTTCCTTGACAGCTTCCCTCTTTTTTTAAAAGAGGAGGGAAGTGTGAAGTGGCTCTGGCCTTGAGAAACACACACACACACACACACACACACACACACACACACACACACACGGAAAACCACCCATTTTACACATTCATTGTAGAAAATCAGAAAAAAGCAATTTCATAAGCATCTGCATATTAAACGCCGCCCTGGAGAGAGCAGAATTTGGATAATCCTTTTGATGCGTTTATTAAAATTGCTCGTGGATATGAGTGCACCCCGGTAACCAATTCTGCTGCAAATTTCACACTGGGTACATTTACACTCTCCTATAGACCTATAATCACATTGTTCAGGAACATCTTTGTGTGCGTTTTGCATTGCTGAATCCACAGATTGCCCATCCTTGACGTCGTCTTGTTCTCCGCCCCCTTCTTCTAATTCAGAGTGAATTCCCCCCTTCTCCAAGTGGCGGGTTTGAACGACGGTCTTGTGGGTACAAAGTGTCCGGCCTGCGACACGTGCCACGCTGCCGTCAGGTGTTGGAAAAAATCGAAGGTTCTCGTGCGGTTGTTATGTACGCGATCAGACGTGGGAAAGTTTTTGCGTCTCTTGGGCGAAGTCAACGGTGCGTCTCGTCTCTGGTCACGTACGAAACGGGCCTCTGCCGCGCTTCTTCTCGACGCTCCGAGAAGCAACTGATGACGTCGCAGCTACAGACAATTCTAAGGCGTTAAATCAATCGGAATTGAGCCGAGACGGACCTCTTTGGCGCCTCTCAAACTTTTGAAAGTTTTTCTTTTTTTCTTTTTTTCTTTTCCCCATCACTTCAGTGACAATGACAGAAGCACCTAGAGTTATTTTTCTAAATAACCATCTAACTTGCTTCTCTTACGTCTGCGCATTTCCACACCCCTTTGAAGCAGAAGTGCGTCAGGCTGTCAGTGTGCCGCACCGGGCCTGCGCACCGATCTGCTAACACTTTCGGCGATTGATGTCGCTTTTATTCGCCATCTTTAAATGAGACGCTTTTTGAAGACAAAACAGTGAACAAGCTTTTTTTTTTTTAAAATAAACCAGTGCAGCAACCAAAGCTCCCCCAGCCAATCATGACTAAAAGCTTTTTTTGTTTTAATATTAAATTGCAGTTTTGTGTGGGTTGGCATTTTTTAAGGTGCTATGACTTTTTTTTCCCTAAAATTTTTTAAAATTTATTATTTATCCTTTTCAATCATGGCCATATTCAGTCTCCTCCCTGCCCTGTCTATATTTGTCTTATCTACCCCGTGGGTCGCTCCGCTTCCCCTGCCTTATGAACACAGCCTCTGCCTCTGCTCCGTCTGGGGGCCCTCCTGGTGGCCACCATCTGATTGAAAGCCGCCACCGCTCGAATGTTCAGGATTCTCATTGTCAAGTAGCTCCAAGCTCCGCTTGCGCCCCGTACCCTCCAAACCCCCACCGCCCAATACAATTTACGTTTAAGCGGCTTCCCCTCGGACAGGAACTCGGGTGGAATGAAACTTATCTGCTAGCGGGGTAAACTCTGGCTTAGCGACAAAGCTGCCAGCGCTCCTGTTTTTTCATTAGGCTCCTCCTGTCACCGGCGTCCCACCTCAGCCCTGCGGATTGGGACCTGGGGCCCGGTGCCTACGCCAACAAAAGCACTCCGCTGTACCGTTGGGTGATGTGTATCTCCATGCAGTGCCTATTTTCACACGATGCTGCGCTCGAATTGCTCTTCGCACACCTGTGGATGTCGAGTGTGGCGCAGCGTTTGAACCTGGGAATACTTAAATATTTATAGATGTTGGTCTCGTAGAGATTCGGGTCCCCACGGTTCGCACATCTCGGCCTTAGGCCACGTTAGGCGCCGGATTAAAGGGTCATGCTAAATTGTTGGGCATTTTCGTTCCAGTGAAGGGGATGCTAGTCTCTTGGATACAGTGTAGAGTGGCTCCTTGGCTTATGAACACAACGATGTTCATGGTTTCGTTTCACTTGTTTTGTTTATAGCGTCAGTGTCACTTGAACTTCTAGGTCACAGTCGATAAAAGCTTAATAATGCGTATGTCCCCAGGTTTATTTGCAGGTTAGGTTCTGTAAAAGTCTGATACATCCATCGAAAACTTTTTTTATTTTGATGTTTTTATTATCTTCCAGCTACTTTAAAATTAAAACATCTTTAAAATGAAAACCTTAAAATGATTGAAAAGAAGTGGTCGTCTCAAAATTCTGTTCAGCCCAAGATGTTGACGGATTCGTCCCATAAACACGTGTAGTGTTGTGTTATTAATTCCATGGGCTCCCTTTAGTGCCCCTGTTGGCTGGCAGTGGAATCACAGGTGACGTCGGCACTGCAACACACCAGTTCTGTCAGCAAGTGGAGAAAATGTTTCTAAAAAAAAAAAGGGGGGGGGGGGAGAATTTTTTTTTTTTTTTTTTGGTGTCTTTGAAAATGTGTAAATTGACTTTGTAACGTGAACCAGGGTGTATGTACACACACACTCACTCACACAGATTACGGTGGCATGTTTCCAGAGTGTGTTTTACATTTTGGATCTTTGGAATTCTGAATATCGTATCAGAATTCTTTCAGTTCTAATTACTGTTGTCCTCTCACTTTTCGGCTGTATTGTTCCTAGATGGACTTGTTAAATCTGCTTTGACTATTATGTGTTACCGTTAATATATTCAAAGGCACAAATGGCTTTTTCTAAAACACAACTATTTGTGTGTGCCTAATTGAAGCTTTCACTCTGGATTTATTTCAACCAGGTTGACATTCAGCAGAGGCTGATGGACGGGGACAAATGGACACATCATCGGCTCCATTTCCGCAGTGACGGAATATGACAATTCCGCACACTTGGAGTGCCATTAAATCCACCCACAAAGCGCATTTCATGGTCCGAGCCGTAATCATCCCTTAAATTAAGTCTCCCCGCAATATAATCCCTGGAGCTTAATGCGTGTTAAGGCCAGAGCGCCGGGGGACGGGCCTCGAAATGAGGAAGCCGACCTTCTATTTTTTAATGGCTCCCGTGGTTCGTCCGTCCCGACACCCAAACTTGAGCCGTTCCTCTGCGGATGCATCTCTCATGTATACATATTTAATGACTGAATGAATTACTCACTGGCTTTGAATGCTGTTTTTAACATTTGTGTAATGTACCGTTTCAGTAATTTTCTTGGTTAAATATCAGGTTTCCTGCCATTTTAATTAAAAAAAAACCCCTTTAAAGAGCCACTGCTACTAAAGTATGGTATTTTTATACTGTACATGCTATATAGTGCCTCTTTGCACACCAAGGATCCAGGTTTTAATCCCACTTCCTGCTTCATTATGGCACCTACCGTTTACGCTGGAAAGCCAGTCCAGCTGCTCCGCGTGTCCAGCTGTGGTTAGTCGGGCATCTTTAAAATTAGCTACGTGGCCGTGCTCCATTTAACAGTCAATTATCTGTGCTGTTGTACTTTTTTGAGGTTGTATACATTTAATGAAGCATTTCACTGATAAAATGGTCTACGGCTTAAGAGCTTAATGGAATTACTCTCTTTCGTTGTTAAGTCATTTGTATGAAGCCCCTGTTGCAGCGTGAAGGGGCTGCGTTCGACCTTATTGATAAATTTTGTAGAAAGTCTTCGTACCGCCCTGTTTTTCTGTCCCATAGTTCTTGAATGCGCTGAACGTGTGATGTTTTGATTTCAAACTGCCCTTTTAGAAATCCAATGCTCTATATGTTTGTTATAATAAAATATATACATGAGCAATATTGTTATTAAGATACTCGTAGACCTGAGACCCCCTACTCCCCTCCTGTGGGACTGTCTGCCATCGAGGAGCTCTGCAACACGAGTCTTTTGAGCTATTTTGGAGAATGGAGGTGTTGAGATATTGCCTGCAGTACCCACTGGGTCTTTATAGGTTTTTCATTATTTTCTTTTCATGATCTGAGGAATTGCAATATTGTTTTAGGCTCTTAGATAACATAGTACTCCCAAATATGATCAAAATGGGGGAGGGGGGTCCATTTAGAATAAATGGCATTTAAAATTGCCATCCTGGTAAAGATCACTGTTTAATAAAGTAATATTTACTGAGGCCCAGTGGTTCAGTTTCTGCATCTGAACATTTGTACAGTGGTAAGTGAAAAATTATCTGCAATAAACTTTTTTTGTTTTCCTCTCCCAAACATTATTACAGATACTTTTTGATTTACTCTCGTACTGTGAGGCGGGCAGTTTCTGCAATTCGTGGTACATGATAAACATCTTCCCTACTCAGACTGAATAAACTCCCTTTTATTACATTTGCAATAACTGCTTGTTCCGTTCAAGGTCCTTGTGGTCCAGAGCCTATCCAGAAGCACAGGATGTGGTCATACAGCCTAGCTTGGATGTTGGCCCATCTCAGTGGAATTACTCACTGTCTCTCTCTCTCACGCACGCATGCACGAGGGACTATGAGGCACCAGTGCTACCTGCTGTTCCATTGTGCCACCCCCCCCCCCCCCAAAGTATATAATGCTGGTATCAGTACCTTTCAGGCAGGTGAGACATTGAGATCCTGGGCGCCCAGTAAGTTGTGCTGGAGTCAGTGTGTCAGTGCTGTAAATCTCACTCTTGACATGGAGTAACTGTTCTGCCCAGCCTGTACACTGGTTGAATGTGTGGAAAAATGTTTGGTTTACATTTTAGTTTGATCATGTTTGGACATTATTGCCTGTCTAAAGCAGGTTGTCATATCCTTGCCTTCGTTTCATTCACGCTTTTCTCGATCAGACATGCGCTGCGTTTGAATTAATGGAGCTGAAGCTCACGGTCGACACGGACCTGTTCGTCCGCAATCTTGTTTGCGGCGCTGTGGCTTCCGGGATTTGGGGCCTGGAATTTCCTAGACGTGTCCTGCGCCGGATTGCGCTGGACGTGTGTGTCCAGGTATTCCCAGAACGCACCGCTCGCACATCCTTCCCCTGTTGTGTGGACCGCTCTGCACATAATGCCTGGGCTGGTCTGTGGCACTTCACAGTATTTTTGTGTCCTGCAGTGATACAACGCCGTTCTGCTCTTGTAATTGCTTTGTGTGAATGTCCTTCTGGACTTCCCGTAGTCCACCACTGGCACTGGGCCCTCAGACCGCCAGCCGGTCCATCGGGGACCTATCCTAGAAATGTGCTGTGGAGCTACCCTGTGTAAGGGGGACAGCAGGTGGCGCAGTGGTTAGAGCTGCTGTCAGGTGCACCAAAGACCTAGGTTTGAATCCCACCGCATCTCCTGTACCCTTGACCAAGGTAGTGGTGCACAAAAAATTACTCTGCTTTTTAAACAGGTCAATCAGTTAATGCTGTAAGTCACTTCGGAGAAAAGCGTCAGTTAAATTTGACATCCTAGCCTGTGGCCTGGTCTCCCCGCACCTATTGTATTATTGTTAGTATTGAATTCTTTATAATTAAAAGAGCCTGGATATAAAGACGTTATCATGTGCAAAAATATTTACCCTTTTCCGGATTTTCCTCAGTTATTCCAAATTTTTGATGTTCAGTTTTCATGTGTTCAGCCAAAGTCTAATATTAGATAAAGGGCACCCAGTGAACAAAGAACATATTTTGAACTTATTTATGTATTGAACAAAGGTATCCAACACCGAGTGGCATAGTATGGAAAGAGTAACTGCCTCCTTAATAGCTGGTTGTGCCCCCTTTAGCTGTAACTGCAACCAAAGCCTTCCTATAACTCACTGTCAGTCTTTCGCATGGCTCTGGGCAGGGGGTTTAGCCAAATCTTATTTTAGCAAAATCTTCCCTCCAGAACTGATGCAGTTGAAAAACGTTTGCTTCTTTTCACACATTCGAGTGTAGAAGGGGCAGATACTTTCTCCTGGCACTATCCCTGTAGTTTGCGGTATGTCGGTGTAAATGGTTAACGTATTAATTAATGCCAGTAAGAAACGGGGGGGGGGGGGTCGCTGATGGATCAGGTAATTAACGTGATTATAGTAAATAGAGGTACATGTTTAAAACGACGGCAGCGAGCAGTGAGTCACACTGAGTCACGGAGGCTGCGATGTGGAAGCTGCAGGGTGTCAAACACACAGCCCACGCCGCCGCCGGCTCTTCCCGCAAAGCCGTCTTTGAACGGGTCCCAGCGGGGTGCGGGGACGCGGCCGATCCGAGGGTCAGGGACCCGGGGGGCGTCGGCCTGTGAGGGACCGCTCTCCTTCCGTTAAGATCATCACCTTCTGGTGACGCTGAGGACGTGGGGTCGGAGGTCGCCTCTGTTCCTGTCCTGGCGGCCAGGCGGACGTCTTCATCGGGCGGTTCGGACCTCGTTTGTTTCAGATTGTTTACTTCGCACGTAGCAGTTGCGGTTCCGCCGTAACCGCCATCCAGCACGAAGAACTGTACTGCGGTCCAAACGGATTAAACTATCGGGAGGTGTAAACGTGTTATCCGAAGCGTGTGCCTGCTTGGCGTGCGCGTCGCTCCCCCCCCCATCCCGCTGCTCCACACGCTTACGAAGCTTTCGTCTGTCACTTGAAACGGTTGGACTTTGCACTCGGAAACAGATGGCGGTGAGATGGTGTTCGCCGTTGTTTGCGGGGCTTTAAGAGCAGCGATGGGGCACCGGAGCCGACCCCGGTGGAGCCTCCTCGAGGGACGGCTTCAGAGGACAATGCACTAATGGAGACGAATCGAAGCTGGGAAAGTGGGCTGGTGTCAAACGCAAGAAAGGCCTTTTATTTTATTGGCTTTTATTTATTTTTTAAACGAAAAGTACCGTCTACCCAGCTCCTCAGTACTTTTAACCCCAAACCCTCCAATCCCCCCCCCCCCCGAGAGCTAAACTGAACTCCTGCACACTGCTTTGGCAACAGTTGTTGACTTAAATGCAAAGTTGCGTGCAAATAAGTTATTTACTTAGTTTATTTAGCTGAGGCTTCCCCCCCAAGCAGCTGACATTACTGAGCTACTTCACAATGATTTATGCATTTATACAATTGTATAATATTTACTGTATTAATTGAGGGTAAGTGCCATGATCGAGGGTAGCCCAGCAGGAGGTGGGATTCGAACTCGGGTCCTTCTAATTCAGGTAAACTGTGTATTTAATAGGAACAGCATAATTCCTATTGCATGTAAAATTAAATATTACAAATGAAATAAATGTGTTTCTGAAGGAGCCACTTTATCAAACACTTAAAGATGAGGCAATTATAAACAAGGCCAAAAAATCTGAAAACCATTATTTTCTTTGTAAACAGTTCTGCCATTTTCTATATTCTGTTGTCCCAAAGACAAAAATAAATATATAATGTCTGGGTAAAATGTTGCTCTTTGCATTCTGATCCATTTTATGGAAATACCATGAGAGATGATGTCGGACCTCGGGGTCAATAAACACCGCAGACCTTCAAAGAGCGTGACCTTAACCACGCATTTACTGCATCTGGAATGTACATAGATCTCCGATAATAAATTCAGCAGCCCATAATGTGCCTAAAAATTAAATATTTAAGAAATATAATGATCTTAAGAGAATGAAAGTGTTCTGCATCGTAGTTGTGAATATGTATTGTGCTATTTTGAGCTTTAAGTATTGATGACAAAGTATCTGCCGATCGTTCAACGCCCCGAACCAAATTGGAACGGTCATTAACGCAGGGTCGGCTTAGCGACGCCTCCTTTTTCCTCTTTTTTTTTTGGTGCTCATACGTGGCTCAAATTTAGCATTTGGTGAAGTGTCATCTTTGTGTTGATTTCAATTACGTTGATTCATTTGTGATGAAGCCTGTGAGAAAGATGTATCTGTGACAACATTAGGATCCAGCATATTTCCATCTTAATTACTTGGCTTTCTCTTGCACAACAGATGGGTGCATCTGACAAATTAATAATACGGCCTCCTCCTCCCAGTCGCCCAACACCCCCCCGCGCCAATTTTATATTACACATATAGTCGTCAGGCACGGTAAAAATTTCCTGCTAATTTCCTTCCAGAGGCTTTATGGGATATTTTCTAGTTGAGTGACACGAGCGATTTATAAAGGTATTCATCATTTTAATAGAAGGCCCCCAACTCGAGTGCTGGGAAGTAATTAAGTTGCCGATCGTATGCTCTTTGTCTTCCGTGTGCCCTGCAGACACGCCGAGCACGTATACGGCGCCCCTACGTTTAAGCGTGAGGAGACCACCGGCTCTGTGCGGCTCGCATTTCGACACAACGGGGCACATCGGGGCTGGACTTACACACCGATACCCTGCTTGTGTCCTCTTCACCCAGTCGTCGTCTTACTGTGGGCCCAGCAGGTGGCGTAGTGTTTAGAGCTGCCACCTTGCACTCAGAGAGCATGGGTTCGACTCCCTGCTCCTGCTGTAGTACCCTTGATTGAGGCGCTTACACTGAATTGGTACAGTAAAATTTACCCTGCTGTGCACATGGGTAAATCACTGTAAGTAGCTTAGTGTACAGACTTAATCAGTAAGTTACCATGGAGAAATGTTAGATGATGATAACCTTTATGCATCCAAACAACATTTAATGCACTACGTTAAGGACCGAACACGCACATTTAATTAGCCACTGATTTTTAAATATCTGCTTTTCCAGTAACTTCCATGTGTCACTGGCTTCAGCTGAGCTCCATGCTCTCTCTCTCTCTCTCTCTCTCTCTCTCTCTCTCTCTCTCTCTCTCTCTCTCGCTCTCTCTCTCTCTCATTGTGCCGCCTATTTGGTGTTGGTGAATGGGTGCAAGAGCTGTACTCGGCACCGTCTCTCCCACAGAAGCACATGGATCATACGTTTCCCACGGTTCCTTCTCCCCTCCCGCCAGCATCATTCAGGCGCTCATCACCCAGGAAATCACCGGGCCATCATACAGATTTACTCTGTCCTGTATTTATACACCCTTTTTTGGATCGTCCTCATGTGTTCATAGCGAAAGGGGTCCCTAGAATAGAGGGTGACAAGCTGTTGGCTCCTTGGGGCTTAGAGTGATCTCGTTCAGCTGGATCAGCGTTCCAGACAACCTTCGCCTCCGGTCACGGTGATGCTCAGCGAGGCTCTTTTGTTCGCCATCTTATTGTAAAATGACTGCTTTGGAATTTAAAAAAAAATACATAAATGAAAAAATCACCTGCGCAACCTTGTTTACCTGATGCTTTCCTCTAAGGCGACTCAGTATGTTTATTTTAATTTATCTACTAACTGATTCTTCAGAGCAACTTGATGACTCACCCATTTAATTTATATAGCATAATTCATAATTCACATTGTTTTCTTTTTACCATATCAGTTCAGGTTAAATGCCTTGTCTAAGTGTATTAGTCAGCAGTGGGATTCAACCCTGCGCCCTCTCAGTCCAATAGCAGCAGCTTTAACCACAGCACCACCTGCTGCCCTGCCCTGTTCTCAGCAGCTTATAAAAATGTACCTACTAATACAGCACGGTAATGTTTATCAATTCAGGGTTTAAGTGCTTTGGCCGAAGATGCTACAGCACGAACAGAGATTCAAACCCATGTCTTTCAACTGCAACGCAACAGTTCTCACCACTGCACCACCTGCTGCCTCTGGATAGTTACTTCTGTTAATCTGTACCGGACTTAAGTACATTTACTACATATTAAGACATTACCGCAGAATCGTACCGCGTGTGACGGCGAAAGCCCGAAGGAGGGCGCCGTGTCCCACACAGCATCTTGGCCCCCGGCGCTCCACGTTGACATGGTAATGAGCTTGTATTTTGAGCCACATTTGTGCTGTGCTGTGTGCTGTGGGCGCCGCTCGGCCCGCCGGTGACCTCTCCCCAAAAACCGCTTTCGGAAACCTTTTCAAAAGGAGCTCTTTGCGTGAAATGATGCGCCCAGGAAACATCTCTTCTGCGGCGCCACTCTTTGGAGAGATTATTCCGCAAATTTAATGTGCTGCTGTTGGGGAGGCTTTGAAAAGTCTCTTTAATATACGAGTACGATTTGTATTTTTATTTTTTTCCACCCATTTTCAAATGCGGAGGGTATGAGACCTGCCTTACTGAGATGCCGGTAATATTGTACAGAAATAACTCTTCTGCTTCCTGGAAATAAAATTGGGGTGGAGAACCACAGGAGGCCACCTTGCTTTTGCATTTGTGTCTTACGTGTCCTCTGTCTCGCATCCCCATCTGTACTTTTAACATTTTCTCCAAGGTTCGAGCCAAGACAAAATCCCACTTTGGTTAATTTCAGTTCCTTTCATCATTTTCAGGTATTGCCTCCTTCAGCACACAGCAGTGTTTAACCTGGGTACCTGGATTAATCTAGTTAATTTACCTTATTCCACAGGTCACAGGGTCACGTGGGCCTGAATTCAGCAGGGGTCCAAGGTACAAGAAGGACAAATGACAGGGCTGCGAGGCGGCCAAATCCACACATTCTTCACTGTTATACAGGTACGGAACGAGAACACATCACCTTCCGGCACCAACGCGCCATTGTACCTGTGTCGGTGGTTTAAATGCCCTGCATTGCCATACTATAGGAAAGGCAATATGATCACAGGCTCAAAATCTGCAGTACAATATCAGGCACCGTATTTAATCCACATGGCAGTAGCAAAGTGCACAGTGGAGGGTCTTTTTGGGCAATAAAACCCACCTGTACAAACCATCAGAGGAGGTACCATGACTCAGTGAGACCTGAAAGTGTGGTGTATAACGTGGTACCAAAAAGCACGCACATGAGGCAGGTGGAAAACTTTTTGGACACTTTGTTATTCAGCGAGTGACCTTTCTTTTAACACCAAAGAGAACTAAAAAGGCCTTTAAAGGAACAGGAAATGGAGAATATTAATACTTTTATTTTTATGCACCTCGGTATGAAACGCTGGCAACTGCAGGCTTTATGATTTGTACAAATGTGAAATGATGGATATAAAGATTTTTTTCTTCCTCCCTCGTCCCGCTCAGTTCGCTTTGAGGACGACACGTAGTGACCGTGGCCCCACAGAACCCGCCGTGCATAATTTCATGCTCCAGTTACACGCAGTTATAACGTGCATTTCCCAGACTCCCCCATCAGCTCAACAAGCATCTCTGTGTGTTATCAATATCTGTTTTATCACTGATCTTTGGTTTATTCAGCACATTACTTTTATAAATACTGACAACACATTTAATTAACACGTTATATCAAGGAATACGCATTTAATTATCTGGGTCTGTTCTATATGACTTTTTTTTTTTAACTAAAATTTCTAATGAAAAATAATAAATCAGTCAGACCCAGATGGAGTTGGGCCTCACAACGTGACCCTGCTCTGCTTGGTCCTGGATGACTCTTGAAAACCTTCCCTAATGACTCCTTAATGATGTGCGGCCGCATGTGGGCTTTATGGAGGCGACAGGGCGTCGCGCTCTGCTCGTACACCCGCACTTGTCCGCCTGCTCTTCTTCGGGGTTCGGCGGCGGCGCGAATCAATAGCCACCGCAGTGGATCGATGTTCACCATGACAGCGCTCTCCTGAGAAGCGTCGCTTTGTAACTCTCAACAGCTTCGCTAATGACGTGCTGCCGCGCAACGTAGCGATAGGGGCCACCGCCAGAAAGACGCAATAAGGTGACCGATTAAAACACTTTGACGTGAATCATCTAGTTTATAGACGCTGCCAGGTAAACAGTGAGACACTTAAATTTAAAAAGTGTAAGAACCAATCAGTCACATGTCGAAGAAAAACCACCGTGTGCTGGAACCCCTCACCCCCAGGAGTTAGCACATACCATGGAAAGCGATCAACTCTTTCTCTGTAAAAGTTGCCACTTAGGCCAGTGATGGTTATTATGACTAAACTGGAGTAAGAGGGTGCAGTGCACCTCCCCCAGGATGGTTTGTGTTCTTTACCCTTCGGTTCCCTTTCTTTCTGTCAGCCTATGGGCCACGTTGCCGGGGCTGCTCCCATCCGCCACGTTGAGGCTTTCTGTCCCCGGGCCACGGTGTATTCCCCGTAAACGCGATGCATCTTTGAAATACACATGTAAATGCAGTGGGCTTGAGGAGGACGGAAAGTAAAGGGCCTTCACCTTATTTGCATGTTCTCCCCGTGTCTTCGTGGGTTTCCTACTGGTGCTCTGGTTTCCTCCCACAGTTCAAAGACATGGTGTTCAGGTTCACCCATAGTATGTGAGTGACAGACAAGTGTGTTCCACTGATGTACAGATGAGTGATCCATTGTAAGTAATGTACCTAGCAGTGTAAGTCACCTTGGTGAATAAGGTGTGTGGGGCTGATAACACTACATAGAGGTCGTTGGAAGTCGCTTTGGAGAAAAGTGTCTGATAAATGTCTTTTGTGCCCATATCTAAAGGGAGGGTTATGAGTGTATAGAGCGAGATATGGAGGTGTTACTGTTTCTTTTTTTTGGGTCACTTCAACATCAGCAACGCGTACACGCACACACACAGATGTGGTGTCACTCGAGATTATTGCGTTTCTGCCACCCACAGTACTACTAAACCACACGAAGCAGAAATTACACGTCTATGTAGTAATTAATCAAAGACACGTCTGATATTCCCTTATCCTCCTCTGATAAGACATTTTTCATGTAAAATCATCGTTTTGGATTATTGTGATACAGTACCGTAATATAATAACATTTACTAATCTCTTTTCGGACTGAGAGCTCAGCTCGTGGGGGGAGGGGGTTGGCATACAAACAGCTTTGTAAAATAAAACGTTTTCTTTAAATGTTTTCCAAATGCGGCAGGAGACGGTTCTTGTTTCGTTATTCCGTCTCACTTGTGCAAACATTATAGCTCTTTTAACAAATGCTTTGTTGCTTATCCGCTTTTCATTGACTTGGGTTTAAGTATCTGGGGAAAAAGGATTTTCCCATGAAGCACCTTCTGTTTCCGTGTCCGTGGGAGTAGCTGAGACCTGTTGAAAGGCCGATCTCGATGCCCCGTTCCGTTCGCGCACATTTCTGCTGCTGCTCTTCATTCTTCCTGTAAGTCTTTCATTCCTTAGGCCCTCGATTGTTCACCGTTCTGATGCAGCTGGCGGCCGCTTCTTGAACGTGACCCGCCGTGTCCCTGTCTGGCCGTGTCCCTGTCCCTTACACGCTGGAGCTGCCTGCAGAACCATCTTGGTTCGAGCCCGACTCCGTTGGTGGCGGTTCGGCGGGTGCAGGAGGAGAAGCGAAGGGTTAAGCGTCCGTCCCCGAGTCGGGTTCGAACTCACAACCTGGACGCAGAACACGTGTTTCGGCCATACAGGGAGACGTGGAGAGCCCAACGCGTGGCCCAAAGCGCAAAGATGTATGTATTTGTCACGTGCATTGGCTCTCTGCTTAACGGTTGCTTTTCCGTAGTTCTCCTGCTCGCACTCGTTGCCGAAAAGAGTTTCCGTTTCTGCGGTGGACAGATGGGCTCCGTTGGGCAGTGCCGCTCACGCGCTTCAACCGTTCGAGCCTGCGCTTTTCACGGGGCTCCCGTGTCTTTCGGCCTGCTTCCTTCACCTGACACTCGAGAGCGTTCCCGGTTGGAGAAGGCTGGCAGTGAGTCGGGGGCGGGGCTCGTTGCGATCCCCGCCGCTTCTCATCCATCGCTCGCGGCGCGCCTCCTCCGTCCTTCATCCGTCCGGCCACCGACATCCGAGAGCGAGGGGGTGGAGGGTGGGGAGCGCCTGATGATGGGAGCGCCCCCCGCAGCCATGGCATGGGTGGGGGACAAATGGGAAGAGCTCTTTGTGGACGGTTGCTCCACCGTGTTGACGCTCGACGCAGACAGGGACGCGGACGCTTCCGCAGACCGTTTGACCAAAGTGCGCACCGCCCCCGTGTTTGACTAATAATTATTAAAGCCATAATTTGCATGTTTTCGCTGGGCCAGCGCGCGCGTCACTCTTTCAGGAGCACGTGCTTCCCGCACTAATTACCTTTCTTAAAACTTGAGCCGCCCTGGAACACACTGATTTATTCCTTTACACTCCAGTAAATATTTATACTTCCCGTTCCCCGGGCCTAATTCCTGTTTGGCAGCTGCAGTCATGCAAGGCTTTGAGTGCTTTATTAAGAGCACATTATGGGCTCGCGCGTCCGCGTTCTGCACGCGGCCGGGAGCGCGCAAGGTGCGCGGAGACTTTAATAAGATTCCCGCGGGGCCGCGATCGATAGATCACCTGCGGCGCGATTCGGATAAATTACTGCGTTCCCCATCGGCGAGAAATTAATGTGAGCGATGCCGGGCTGCGCGCGCGCACATTAACATGCGCAAAGGCCTCTCGGAGCGGCAGCGCTCGCGCCTCCCGCAGATAAATGTGAAATATCTGCGCGTGCCCGCGTTTGTATTTCTGTCACATTTCAGCCACGTCGAGATAATATCTGTATTAGAGCTGCGTAGCGCTAACCTATCATAAGCATGCATATTTGATAACCGCTCTCATATTTGCGTGTTATATTTTTATGCATCCTATTTATTGTCATCATCATCCCCCGTGTGTTTAATTATCAATTTAGCTGCGTGTGAACTCGAGTTAATTGTCAAAGTATCTTTATTCACTTGCTCTGTGAAAGCAAGAGCAAGCGATCACGTTTAAAACCCGACTCCTTCCTGTCCTCAGCATCAGTCAGCATCAGTCAGCATCATTTTTCCATATGCGCGCGTTTCGTTTGCACACATTACAGTTGATGCTTTTTTTTTTATCCGCGGCGCTTTGGCGAACCTCTCCGTCTGGAATCCAGTCTGTTGGTGCACAGCAAAAGTCCCAATAATTTTTAGTTAACAGCGGCATCCTTAATATGAATGAATAATTTCAGATGTACAGTTGGAGAACTGGAGAAGTATCTGTCAGCTGTTCATCTGTTTTGGTTCAGTTTGTGTTTTTTTTTTAATTTCTTTTATAACTACCCTTATTAGCATAATGGTGACACTGTTGTACGCTTGGAAAAGAGACGGAAAATATGAATCTTTCCTTGCATTTGCTTTCTCTCTCCACTTTGCTCATTGCCTGCATAATGTAGCCTAAAAGATGTAAAATCTATAAGCGATTTATTAATCAATGTCGGAATCACAAAGCTGCACAGAATGTAATAAATATGACTAAGGAAAGGATATGATGATGTGAAAATAATGAAATGCGTTTAGGAAGTAATTATAGCTTCTGACATGTGATTTATTAGGTTAAAGTAATCTGTAATTCAGGCATTCCACTTGTTCTCACATCCTGTGATGAAAGTTATAATGTTCTCTAAATGGAATTTCAAGATGGGAGACATCATTTTGAGAGTTCGGTACAAAATCAAGTCTGAGCTGGAAGTACGGCACTACAAATCAGCCCTTTCGGGCCTGGCTCTACATAAGTTAAAGTATGCGCTAGATACAGGTGATCTCGTTGTACTTTTTGAAGATGCGGACGTTTCTCAGTTTATTTTCAACTTGTCTTTTCTTCACTCGCCTGTTTCCTGCAGCTTGTTTCCTGCAGACAAACACAAATGCATCCTGTGTTTACACAACCAGCCAGTAGGTGTCAGTAAAGAGCATCCAAACATTATCAGGGTTGTAGGACCACCAAGGTTCAGTGAGTTGTTCTTTCGGAGACGCCTGTCCGCATACCACTGGGCTATTATTCTGAGCCATCGAACGTTATGGCACAGCACAGCCTAACGTGGTATACATGTGTACAGGAGTTCCTGCGTGGTATGGAGGCCAAAGATGATGAGTATTATTGCTTTTCCTGTCATCTTTTTTATAAACTGAAGGCTGTTAGTTCGAGTCCCAATATGTGTCTTGATTTTGCACCCTTGAGTGATGTAGTTGAGTGGGACTCAAACCAACAGCCTTCAGTTTAGGAGTCTAAGCCACCGCACAACTCGCTGCCCTAGATTACCGATGACGAGCAGTTTCCCGCTCCGGGTGTGCCGTCCTGCTTTAGTTTTCCCGTAGGTCAGCGTTAATGTTAAACAGCGCGAGGATTCATCTGCCAAGGCTCCAGCTGAACATGCAGATGAGCTGGCGTCCGTTACTGGAGCTACAGTACCAGTAATTAAGGGGAAAGCCAGGAAACGAAGGCGTGCTAATTAACATAAGCCAGGGATCTGTTGAAGGTGCTCCTCCGGTTGCTTAGCCGTACGACGAAACGCAACTCGTACGTAGCCGTTGGCCACACTTCGCGTTCCTTAAATCTGCTTACCGTGCTTCTGAGTGCGGATGGTGCAAAAATAAATGAGCTCACAGTCGATGTTTAGTAATGAGAGCAGCACCAGCAGGTGGTGCAATGGTTAGAGGTCGCACCTTGAAATTTCAGGACATGTGTTCGACTGCCGCTGTGTCCCTGGATTGAGGTACATATTGTGAAGGGAAACAGTAAAAATGACCCTGCTGTACAAATGGTTAAATAATTGCAGATTGACTATCTAGCGCTGTAAGTCACCTTGGACAAAGATGTCTGATATACATAATAAATACAAATGTATTAATTCAAAGTGTTAAAAGTAGATAATTCATGTGGCTGTGAGGTCATAGCTCCAGTGCTTTGGAATAATCAGAGTGAAATGAATATGAGTTCTGTTAAAAAAAAATAAATAAATAAATAAATAAATAAAATTAAAAAATACAGAAGGAAATTCATTCAGGTTATTCTGTTAATTTCATGCCTGTTTCATAATAGCCTCTGAAACTGGTCAAGGAGCGCACTGGGTGTTATCTTTAAAATACCATTTATTAAACCAAAACTAAGGGATCGTTGCAAAGGTAGCCTTTTAAGTGAAAAAAGTAAAATGTGGAGTCCTAAAAATAAAGAAATAAAAAAAACAAGCAGGTTAACAGTTTTTCCTGTTGACTGGACCGTGTCGTGTCCACACAATAATCCCAGACTAATTAAAATCCACTCATTTACTTATTTTTCCGACACTTTTTTCTCCAAAGCAACGTACAGTTATTTACCCATTTATACAGCTGGGTAATTTTACTGGAACAATTCAGGGTAAGCACCTTGCCCATGGGTACTACAGCCGGAGGTGGGATTCGAACCTGCGACCTTTGGGGGTCCACAGGCAGCAGCTCTGACTACTTCGCTACCAAGTGTCCCACTATATCCAATTAAATTGCAAGCAACTGGGGAGCAGCGGCTGTGTTGTAGAAACGCAGTAAGAGCCTTTCGTCGTGCTTTATGAAGCGATTCCAGCACAGGCTGCGTCCTCTTAATGCTAATGTGGGTGAGCACAAGGCACAGAAGATAGCGCCCACATGTGATCACAAAGGGTGCTTTGCTTTATAAACAAGTCATTAAAATTTTTTGTGTTTCGCTCAGCGAGGCACTTCTGTCGGCCAGCTAGAAGCCTGAATTTATAATCCCTCCGTCACATCATGAGAGATTGATTTTCCTGGGCATTGTGGTGGCACAGCAATCTCTGCCTCTTGATGTTTTATTCATTCCGTCTGCTGCCGGTCGCCGGCGCTCGCCGAGACTCTCTTACCGGGAGTCTATAAGGTTGCAACCCCATAACAACAACTCACTGGCGAAACCGGTAAATAATTTCTCGTCGTCGTCGATAGCCGTAGGTAGCTGCGCTCGCTCTTTCTTTCGAGTTCCGGGAAACTCGATCAGTGAGGTGTTACACAAGAACAAAGAACAGCAAAAATCTCCTTTCTTATTTATTTCTTTAAAAAATAAATAAATGAAGATATGAAGCAACAGTGTGAAACAAAGGGATACCATTATTAACTATTCTTTAGCTGAAGCTTTTCCACAAGGTGACTTACAATGTTAGGGTTGAACACTAAAACAGTTATAGAGCTGAGTAATTTTTACTCTCATCAATTCAGGGTCAGTACTGTGATCAGCGGGTCCTTCCGATTGTAAGGGGGAGGCACTAATCACTACCTTACCTCCTGGTGTACAACGGTGGCTAATTATTGTCTCATTAGAATTTAAGGAGAAAAAGTGAGAATGAAGGTTTCCTTTGGAAATGTAAGGTTAAGATACATTTCCTTCTTTCGGAGACTGATCTTTATCGGAATATCGTTTGAAAGTTGGACAGCAGCAGAAGCAGTGGTTATAACCGTGTCGTTGCAGTTGATGGATCCTGGTCTGAATCCTCACTTCTACTGTAATACCCTTGACCAAGGTCCTTCGCCTGAATTGATACAGTAAAAATGACTTGTAACGCAGAATTGGAATTAAAACACCACTTTGTGTACTTTTACATGCGGAGAGTTCCAGTTAAAGGGCAGTTTCCCTCCTTATTGTTCTTCTGCAAAGGTGTTGGTTCGATACGCTCTCGTTCCGTCAATGAATACTAACGTGCAGCGGCACCCGACGTTCATGGGTGGGTCTGTGTGTGTGTGTGTGTGTGTCTGTGGTTGACCCCCCCCCCCCCCCCCCCCGTCACCTGAATCGCTGGTTCCGCTCCAAATTCAGCAGGTTTTCACCAGAACGTTTCTCCTCTGGCGTTCCGAGTCCAAGTGTGCGCCGCTGATTGTGTCTGCGCTCCACTCTCCTTATGAACTATTAAGTTGTTAGAATAGATGCTCTTGGCATTCCTGCATACCTTATCAAAGCAATCGAAAGAAATCAATCTGCCCTTTTTTTTTTTCCCCCAGAATACCCCTCAAGGACAGAGCAGGCAAAATCATGAAGTGCCTTAATTAAGCTGGTCTCGGACCGTTCCCAAAGTCCTCCTGTCCTTGAATTCCTGTTGGCCTTTATACTTACACGAGAGGTAATTTATTTGAAGGGCCGCGTTGTCTTCTCCTGGAGCCATTTCCTCGCCGCTCCACGTTTCCGTGTGGAATTAAATAGAATGTACGGCACGGTAGAGCAAAGGCTGCTGGGAAGTCACTTGACGGAGACGCCGCGCGGCCTGCCCGCGTTCAGAAGTACGGCGACACGAGTCACTTTCGCGTTCAATTATTTGTGTCCTGGATCACCATAACAGGCGATAATCGCTGTCTCTCACCTCCTACATGCAAACAACCGCGAACAGACACTGCGGGTGTTATAAATTAATGATAAAATATTTGCTTCTTTAAAGGAGCAGCACCGCGAAACCGTCACAATCGTCGCGTCGCGGGAACGACATCTTAGCAAGCGCTTGGTAGAATTCAGAATTTTCTCAGGAACTTGCTTAAACGTGGCCTCGTCGGAAGTAGGCGTTCGGATACAACCGCGACAATAATACGTTTTAGCGGAGTCATAAAATAAACACTGAAAGGAACGTCGGAGTCAAATTTGCTGCGTGCTGGAAGGAAGGCCCGATGTGACGGGGGTGCAGGGGGATTCAGTGTGTCGAGATTTGCACAGTTTCACTGCTGAATTTTTGCTTAAATTCTCGCTGACAAGGTCTGTACGTTTATTTTAAAAAAAAAATAAATCAATAAATAAATAAAAGGAGAGAGTGAGTCTCACACAGACACATGGAGCCGGACCAGAAGTTTCTGGCACAACATGTTGCTGGGTAAGAACTTTGATCTGAAATGGCTCAGTATGCGAAACAATAATAAATATGCAAATGTGCACCAATAATAATGTAATGATCCACCTACACTCTCTCACACACACACACAGAGGCAGAGTGAGGCTTGTTTTTAAAGGAGCAGAAGAAATGGCGCACCGAGGCTGAGAAACAAGCAGCGGACGCATGTTGCCTGACAATGAATAATGGATACAATCTGTGTTCTGACCTCTTTGTGAATTGGGCTGTAAATTAAAACTTAATAGCAGTCCTGAAAAAAACAGCCTGAAAATAACTCACTGCTCCAACGGTTACGTGCGTATATTCGCTTTACCTGATTTAGCACCCGTGCAGCTCGGCTTCTGCATTCCCGGCGTGTCGCCCTTCCCTGAAAATAAACCCCTGCTGTGCATTTTTCTCAATTACTTTTGCATTACATTATTTGGGTGCTTAGCAAGTTTTTATTATTATTATTATTCAAAGGGACTCCCAGATCTCAGTTTCAGTTGTTGTTCTGGGATAAAATTACTAATAGAGCAGATGAGGTTGAGAAACTTGATCAAGGGTTCAAGCCAACACCTTTTATTCTGGTTCTAAATCCCTTTGGTGTCTATTCTTGCAACTGTGTTACACTACGGTACTATACCCTACTTGCACCTCTGTCCTACGGCTGACAGGTAACACTGTTGTTGATGAAATGCAGCAGGCGACATAGTGGTTGAGGAGTTGTTCAGGCAGCTTAGTGCACAAACCTCGGTGTCGAATAAATTGTATAACAATAATGATGATGATGGTGCCAGTTGTGCTGCTGGCGTCTTAAGAGACCCAGGTGTGTGTTGGATCTTCGGCATCGTAGTGGAGGAGCTGTAATCCCATCCTACCAGGGCCGATTCCACATCGGAGGCACGTTTAGCCTACAGCCCGTTCAGGGTCCCGACTATACTGTACTGATGCTGTGGATAAAGGCTGAGCCGCTTGACTCCCTCCGCAGGAACGGTACAGTGACACGCCACCGTCGGCAGAACGCGGGCGGCCTGTTACCGGGTCGCCTCCTGGTGTCAGCCTGCCCTTCACACTGCCGAAAAAAAGGTGTGTTTTCGTCGTTTTGGAGACTCTCATTTGAGAGTTCACTGCATGACAAATGTCTCTGTCACCATGGCAACGGACATGGCAGTATTTGCACAAAGCGACAGTCTGAGGGGCACCGATTTGTGCTCCTACACGAACTTCATCTTGAGTTTATCTTTTACGAGAAACAGTGTTTGCTGGACACTTCTGGACCGGAGACTACCGGGCTTGATGCTCTGATGAGAACAGCTTGCAGAAGAGTTTGCCAAGTTTTTGCACAAGCCCTAAATGGGACTTTTTACTAAACTTTTTTTATTCAAAACGAAAATTTCAAATAGTAAAATAAGCATTTGGATATTTGGAGCAGTGAGTCATGCAGCTGCAGGTTGGCTTGTTTTAAACTGACAGCAGAAGCATTTGCAGGAGTCTCAGTACTTTGTTTAAAAAAATCCTATAGATTTTACACAGAAATATAGTTATTTCTCTGATTCCTTTGCTTGAGGGGACCTGCTGCGTTAGATATCAACTTTACAGCACTTTACCCATTTATGCAGCACCATATTCTTACTGTGTCAATTTAGTAACAAGGGTACTACAGCAGGAGAGAGCTTTCCAACCCGGGACTTTCAGGTTGCGATGTGACGGCCTTCACCACTACGCCACCTGCTGTCCAAAAAAATATTCTGAACACCTTCAAGGGCCACTGATGTATCTTCATAGCTGGTGCGTCACCGCTGTGTTTTTACTGTTACTTAGACCGTAGGACACGGAAAATCACATTGGCTAATCATTTACAGACGGTCCTAAAGTCAGACTTAGGACTGTCATCAGATTAACCGCATTCTATCATGTTCGGGTTCTGGTGTTGAGTCATAACCTCTGACCCTGACCGCTCCGTCTGCTGTGCGGTCACATTGACTGACGACGCTAGCAAGAGACATCACCTTTACCGCCTGTCAGTGCGTCACTCACTGTGTTTTGTTTGTAAAACTTTTTGTTTGCGATCTCCTTCAAGTTGCGTCTCTTTTCAAAGGCAAATGGGCAGAAAAGTGGACAAAAAATGAAAAGCTGGTCATGATGACCAGAAGTGGAGCACGACAGATTAAGGTGTGGAATTGACAATAAAACGGCAGTTTAAAAATGTAATTACAATACTGTACATTATTGTTGTTCTTTAGTATGAAAAATGTGTGAAATTAGTGCAAATATATAACAAAGAATCATTAAACTGTTTGACGGCAGTTTTGGGGGAGGCTGCTGCGAAACCAGGTGATGTAATTGTTCTCAACAAGAGCACTCCTTGTTTTCGCCATCTTGTAACGATCCTCTTTTGGTGACCTCGCGTCTCAGCAGGCGCTTGTGCGACGGCCCCTTCGAGAGCCCTGCAGAAACCAAATATTTACCCACGAGGCTCCGCTCTGAAATAATTGAAGGGAATGGATCTGCACCGACAGATGAAACGTGCTGGCCGCACTGGGAGCGGGTGGCAATAAAATGCATTTTTGTCGAAATTGTCTCCCGGTCTTCTGCCTGATACGTGTTTAGGGGTCTGAACTTTCCTTTCACTCTGTCCCCACCCACCCGTCCACTTTGTCTCCCCCCGAGATGACGCGGTATTGAGCAAAGATCGCCTCTGTTTGTGCTCCGTTCCATCAAGGCGAGATGTGTACGTGGCGCGGGCCACTCTTCCTCGTCCAGGGCGGCGGACGATGGAAAGAGGAGGTCCCAGCTGTATGGCTCCGTCCTCGCAGCGGGTGACGGGAAATGAAAGGCACGCGGGGGGCCGTGACACCGGCTCTGGGAAAGCAGCCTTGCCAAGCCAAATGTAAATGAGGGGGATGAGTCAATGCAGTCCTGGGGGCCAGATGAGACGTGTCCAGGCACACAGCACAGTCCTGAAGTGGAGGATTGGTCACGGCAGGTGGCTGAAAGAAATGTCATAATTACAGCGATCATTTATGTTTATTAATTTTGGCAGGCACTCATCTTCAATGCGATGTACAACTCAGAGTAAACAAGAGTGCATTTTACCACAGGCAGACATAGACACAAGCGAGCGCGGAAGCTTAGTTTGTCCAGGACGCATTTCAGAAATAACTGCGTGTGGGGTAGAAAATATAGAAGGTGATCATGAGCGATGGCGTGCTGCAAATTCACGGAATGGAGAGGAGACCAGGAGAGAAGTTGGCTCGACAGATGTTTTAAGTGAGTGTTGCAAGTGATTCAGCAGCTCCGAGGGAGAGAGGAGCTCTTTCCACCACGTTGGAGGCAAAACTGAGAACCTGCATACCCCCCCCCCCCCTTTTTTTTTTTTTATTTTTTATTTATTTTCCTGGGAACTTTGGCCATCGTTTAGGCCATAAAGAGTGTCTAACTTGACTTGGGCAGAAGGAGGAAGCCAATGGTGAGAGACGAGGAGGGGAGACACATGGGAGCCCTTTGGCAGGTCAGAATAAATGAAACAACATTGGAGGAGAGAAATGGATGAGGAGCTCAAGGACAGTGTCGCATTTTTCTGCAAAGCGCATGAACTGTAGAATTGTGAAAAAGGTCGAGTTTGGCAGGTCTTCCAGAGCCTCTCAGGAACTATGCACATGCTCTGATGAACTGCGGCACGGCCGAACGCGGCATAACCACGGTAAGAAGGTGGTCACCTCATCGGAGGAAGGAGTGAGACCAGTTAGTGTTGAGAAGGAATGAGGGTTCAAGGAGACCTCAGTTTAAATACGGTCGAATAAATGTGTCGAGTAATCGGAAAGCAGTCTCGAGGAGCCTACAAGCTCCAGCAGATACGGCCCGCTCTTTGTGCTCTGCTCCAATCTGGGTGCCTTCCAACGGCCCGGCGGTGCACTGTTCCAGCACCTGCTGCTTTCCTGGAAGCTCCCGCCGTCCTACATTTGTTGTGTGAGCTGCGTGTGACTGCACAGCCATCGCCTGGCTGTGGGGGGGGGGAGAGGTGGGCTCCTCTAGCGTGCATCACCTATTTCCCACAGAGCGGTTAATGAGACAGGAGCGGAAACAGAAGGTTACAAGGTCAATTCCCAAGACTGGCTGTCCTCTTGTACCTTTGCCTAACCTGGACCAGTGAAGTGTCCAATTTTTTCCATGGTCGATGCTCTTAGGCTAAGGCATTTTTTAGGCAATGTGGAACAGTGTGGGTTTCCTCCAGGTGCTCTGGTTTCCTCCTACAATCTGACATGGTTTAGGTGTGTGTGCGACTGCCCTGTGATGCACTAGTTCCATGGTGTACCCTCCTTCACACCCTGTGCTTCCAGGATAGACTCTGGAACACCACGACTCTGCATTGGACAAGCTGTCATGGAGATGGATGGATGGATGGATTGATAGATTATTTGAGCTGCAGAATAATGACCAAAACTCCCCAGCTATAAATGTTTTTGCTTTGTCAACAAGAGATTATACTGCCTTTAGGAGAATGTGTCCATGTGTATTAATTCTGTATTTCTCTGACATTAATTAAAAGCAAAGGGTGGCGGTGCTATCGCAAGAATCTTCATCCGTCGGAGACTTGAATACGGCTGCAAAAGATACAAATCTGAAAGAGATAAATTAGTATTTGGAGAGCGGGCATGTGAAGAGCCCATTGTGATCATTTATCAATGTCTCCCCTGGCCCAGGACGGGGAATTTAATATATTTTTCAATCTGAAATTCCAACTTTGCTGTATATAATGCAATATTGTTAGCTTTCAGCAACCACATGAAAAATTATCTCGCTGTTGTGTTGGCCTTAAATAATCAGCAAGCAATCAAGGCGAGCCCAGCATAAGTTTGTTTTCCAGCTAATGGCGCTTATTTTGGATCGATGCATGCCCCGATGGTGCCGAGTCATCGAAATATGTCACCGTGCCGTTTGGCTCGGTGTGCGGCACTCACAGGAGCGCTCGTGTTAAACTCGGATCAAAAATTGAATTGACCGCTTTTCCGACTTTATGGATCAAATGACAAGACCGCAGTGATCTCGGGAAGTGGCGGTTAAGGACGTGGACTTGTCACCTGAAGGTTATCAGTTTAACTCCTTGGGGGAGCATCACTGTAGTGCTGCTGAGTGAGTGTTTTACATAGGTCGCCCTTGTAAAATATCCAGTAGTATGAAAGTGTAAACTGATCATGTTGTCATTGTAAATGATGACTAATACCAAGAAAACATATTTGTATCATGTCTGTGAGTGTTTTGCTTGAAAAGGCCTGATTGGTACGCAAGTGAAGGTTCCCCTACCTACTGTGTGATCTGTTCTCGAAATGAGGGCAAATTATTCATGGAGAACCTTGCACAAATTGTATGGTTTTGTGGAATAATTGGCGTGACATTTTCATAAACTAATTGGCTTCAAGATTCCAGCCTTCACACAGAACGGATGTTGAGTCAATTTAGATAATGGGATGGGTACAACAGAAAATTTTTCTGTGACCCTTGGTGGGGAAGGTGCTTAAGTACTCCTGAGTAAAAAATGTGAGGGAACCTCCCAGAAAGGAGAACATTTATGGAAATATAAATAATATCATATATTCATAAGCATTTCCAACTTCAGATTTTAGTATGTGAGTTTGAGTGCTGGTGGACTGCTAGCGTGATCTCACCCACTGATTGCTTTCTAACAATGCATTGGGAGAACAGTTTTAACCACTTCCAGGTTTTCCACTGCGGGGAGTCAAATAGGGGTCCATTTATTTTTTCGGAGTGCTTTGAGTGGGTTCCATTTATTTAGCGAGAAAGAGTGCAGACCACTCAAAGCTATTGTTTCTTCAAGCCTTTACGGTTGGTCTGCTCGCCACTTCCTGAAGATGTCTGTGGTGTCTCGTGAGGTGCGCGCCATACTGCAGCAAAACCACTGCTAAATCGCACCTTCTGGGTTTGGATCTGGGTCGCAAAGCCGTTTAGGCTTTAACCAGGGTGCAGGGTGCAGGGTGCTTGCAGGCATGGGTGCCTATTGCTGCTTGTTCCTGCTTAGACCTCCTTCGATCACAGCTCATTCCTTGTCCTTCATTCTCTTTCACAGACCTTCTCCTTTGTTCCCGTTCCTTCTTTGGATCTTGTCATTACTACTTAGACCTTCTGAGACTTCCTTCTTTTTCTTGCTCAGACCTTCTTGGATCTCCTAATTTTTGTTCTTTATTAGTTCCCAGCTCTTCTAAGATCTCTTTCCTTCTCATACTTTGAGACGTTCTTACACTTGTTCCAATTTTGGGCCTTCTCCCTCCTTCTTGGAGCTTATCAATACTTGTCAGACCTTCGCAGACTTTATACTTTTACACCTTTTCAACCTTCTCTTTCCCTCGTGCTCCTTCTCAGGTCTTCCCAGACGACTTTTGGAGCCAAACGCCCAGGCACCGTCGGACCCCTGTGGGTTTAGTGTTGGCGTTACTGTACTCACCCGTGGTGTAGCTTTGGCAGTTTTCCTCTGCAGTAAATGCAAATTAGCATAAAGGGATCTCTTTTATTCATCTTTTTACTCTCTGAATACTCTCTTGCTTGAAAAGCAGAAAATATTTTCAAATATTTTCTTTATTGACAATAAATAGATGCTTATGCTCTTAAATAAATGGTTCAGTCAGAAAGTAATGAACCGGGTTAAATTTGTGAATTAAATTAAACATGTAATCAGCTAAATTGCATGCCTCCAGGGAACTTAATCATTAATTACTCCCCAATTTGCCAGCAAAATAATGAGCTAAAGTTCGACTCTTATTACTGTATTATTGTTATTTTAGATGACGTGTCCCTTTTATTCTATAGTCAGTGCACAGCTGGTCTGAGAATTCTTTGAAAATAATGACAGTGATGGTGGTATCATTTTAGCAGTGGAAAATGTCATTTATGTAAACCATGTAATAAATGAGGTAAGGGCTGTGTGTGTGTGTCGAGGGACTTTCTCTTCATGTAATGATCTCTTTTGCTGATCTGTTGCCTTTATGGTTAACAGCTGAGCACTCGGTGTGGTCATTTCTCTGAGACACCTGATAATTCCGCTTACTTATGAGGAGACTGAAGTCGTTGGGAGGATGCTGAGCGTTTGGGGCAAAGGGAGGGATGTGAGGACGGCCTGCGGAAGGCAGGGAGGAGGCCACGTCTCCATTAATGGCCTTTGGACTTCTGAAGCCAGAGCGTCTCAGAGCACAAATATGAGTGGTCTTATCTGTTCTGGAACATTCTGGGATGTTCGCTTGGGTGCTGGTCTCTCTCTCTCTCTCTCTCTCTCTCTAACACACACAGAGTTGAGTACCGAAGACAGTACACTTAGAGGAACCTCTCTCTCTCGACGTGATTCTGAAGTGGTTTGCATGTCTTTTAGTTATGATTATAAATGCAACAGCATACGTTTGAAAGGTGCACGTTCCATTTTGTGTCGACTAGTAAACTAAGGTGATGGGGTGTCAGGTCGGGAGGGTCACCCCGCACTTGCATGGGGTCAGAGGTCAGGAAGCACAGAAGTCCGAAAATGTCTGATTCCTATTAAATCCCCTCCGCAGTGTAACATCTCCAGATTGACTGAACATTTTCATCCTTTAATAACAACTCGTCCAGTCTTTTGTTGACTTACTGAGTGAAGTCCTTGAGTGATTAATAACTGTAAATATTTAATTAGTTTACATTTACATGTATTCTCCAAAGCAAAGTGCGCTGATTAGTGACTAGTATTAATCTAACAGTTTTTATCCGGTCTGATGTACAGTATTAAATACAATAAACTTATTAGTCATTCACCCATTTATACAGCAGAGTAATGTAACACACACATACGCACACGCATGCCTGTGTATGCGTACATGGTCTTGGGGATAGTATTGCACAATCTCTTTTAATGTAAATGTAAATAAATGTAAATACAGATGTAAATCTGGGTCCCTCTGGGCAAAGATGGGTGGCCTTTTGTCTACAAAAAGTATATCATGGTCATGAAAACAGGTTGGGGTGTCACTTTCTGTTGAGCTGAATGAACGCTCAGTGACCTACAGAGTTGGCCAGTAGACATACATGCACCGTCCTGTAGGTGGCGCTGTGGACGGAAATGTCAGTCTCAATACATGTTAATGTTTTCTATTTATGAATACATGGGTTGGGTCAGTGAGGGAAGAACTGCACTTTTTGGGATAAAATAGAATGGTGTGGAATATACGGAACAGTCTGGAAGCTCTCGCCGGTACATCGTGAATAAAGATTTTGACATCGACAGTCTGCACATTTCTCATCTCCGACTCCGAGAAACTGCTCCTTTGAGTCCTCTGCAAACTTTAATTTCTCTAATTCGCTGCATATAACAAGTAAATCTCTCTGAATTGAATGTTTGTTTGCACTGGGCAGCACATTTGTTTGGACAGATTTTTCACAAATTATGACAGTCCTTGTGGCCTTGGTTATTCTAAAACCATGAAGAAAATATTTTAATGGTAAAGCAGCTAAAATACAGGATGGGTCGTGTTTTCAAATGACCGGAATGTGAATATATTATTACCCCGTTGGTCTCGGGCCTGAGAGAAAGTATTTAATACCACGTTTCTTCTAAATTTAATTCCAGATTTTGTGGTTTGACAAAGTTGAACCGTCCCTTTGGGGTATTTGGCTTTCTTTCTTTTTCTGTTGTTTTTGTGTGTGTTTATCTAGGGCAACCTGGAATATACCCCAGGGAATTACTGGCTAATTATTGGGGTCTTTTACCTCTGCACACGCCAGCTGGTATTCCTTACCCATTTATGGCTCCAGCTTGTGTTCGGTTTTCCTAATGACAGCGTTAGTCCCTCTAAGACACACGAGGCCCCCGTCCTTCGTCCTGAATCTGGAGCGTTTATAATCGCATCTCCTAGCGTCTGCTTGCAATGTCTTAAAGTTGGAACACACCGATAAACAAGGCAAATCTGCAACAAAGTAGTGCCTTGAGTAGCACAGAAACAGAAATTTAAATACTTTTATTCCAGATGTACTTTTTTATACATCAACAGTGTCAAGTGTTATCGTTGTGAAGCCGACCACTTAAACACAATGTTACCGCTAGTTTTTTGTACATCACCTTTCTTCAAGGTGACTCTGAAAATGTTGTTTGTAGGCTACGCTGGTTACGCTGATGGATACATTTATACAGCAGACTCATTTGTGCTGTCAGTTCCGGGTAGGTACCTTGGCCGAGCCTAGGGTTGAATCTGGGTTATTATAATTGTAAGACGACTCACCGCTACGCCACCTACTGCCCCAGTTTCTTAAAAATGCGGGGGAAAAACTACAGTTTTTCACCTTGTTTGTTAAAGGCAGCAGTACAATAGATGGTTGCAAAGGTTCTCATTGTTTACAGGGCAACACTGAGCAAAGTTAGTTATAAATAATGAATCAGTCATAGGCAGATTGACTTTGGTGACGGCATATTTCCCAGCATTCTCAGGGAGAATGCGCGCTAACCCCTCCGAGTGCCTCCTATCGACTTCAGCGCTTTAAAAGACTGTGTATCATTTCCAGTCCTTTGTCAAGCGTGGCGAAAGGCCACATTCAACATTCACATCATGGAAAAAGAAGCTCTTTCAACAATCCCCTTAAAGATTCAGCTCTTTTCTACATTATTAGATTTTTTCTTTTTATATGGCATTTGATTTTATGGTGGGCACAGTTGGAATTAGATTTACTCAATCAAGAGTTGTGTTGATTTCCAGCTCCTAAGTTGACTGGACTCCTCAAGTTTATCTTTATTTTATTGGGCTTTTCCTCATGTCCTTTGTTGTTTAGTTTGTTCAGTTTACATCTATATTCCATCAATATCATACGCTGCGGTACACAGTTTTCATCAGAAAATTGACTTTTAAAATAAACTGATTTAACATTTAAAATATTTCACTTCCCGATCGACCATCTCATGCTTGAAACTGAATTCAGACCCGGTCTGTTTTTAATGTGTTCTCATATCAATACAGAGTAACAAATTTTCTGGTCATTCATAAAAACATAGGCCTAATGAAGCGGGACTAATATCCCTATCCGTAATATTTGTTCAAAGGTAAATGCTGTGTGTGTGAAAACCAAAGATGATGGTGTGAACTCGTTTCAAGTAGAAGTTTGATTTTTACTTAAGTGATAAAGTGCATGAATAAAATGATATCAAGTTTTATAAGTTATACTCAAGTTGTCATGTACCACTTTATTTTTTCGGATTTGCCACAGAGAAGTAATAGCTTGCTATCTAACCTTTTTATATATGCATTAAAAAGTGGAAAAGCATTGTTTAAAATGCCAGAAGGTAGAAGAATTTCGCAAAAGAAAGTCAACTGTTATGCTAAAAATATTCTGTAATAACAAAAAGGCAGACTGCTACATCCGGACTTAAATATATGCTTTAACAACTAACACTGTCTTAATATATTCGCCGTCGTCTTTTGAAGTCCCTTTTTTTTGCTGCATTACCTCTGTTGTATTATCAAAAAGTATATTAGTTAAATTTCTGAACATTGTAGGCTGCATTGTGATTAAATGTGGGTTTTTAGGGAAGGACCAACAATAATATGCAATAAAGGGGAGAGAAAAAAAAAAAAAAAAGAAATTGATGGGCCAGACGATAGCTTAGGCTTTCACTGGCTTCATTTTCCAAAGCAAATTGAATTTCAGGCGCTGGATTTGCTTGTTAACCAGAGGAACAGGGTGGCTGTTGCACACTCAGCAGGCGGCCCGAATGCGTCTATGATTGCTTATATCAATCTCCATCTGCAGGCGGCCTGTGTGTTCTACTTGCCCGCTGCCAAAACCGAGCGCAAACAGGACTCCGGCGATGACGTGCGGTGACCATCCCCCGCTCTCCTCGTCTGACCGGGCCCAATTCAACCGGTTCTCCAGCTGAGGCCTGGCTTGGATTTGGTCTCCTTGGAACAGCTGCCACCCATCCAGCGGCTAATTGATTATGATTAGTGAGCCAATTAGTCCAGGAGGCGGAGCCAGCAGCCTGAGCAGTGTTGAAGGTGTTTGCTATGGGAAGGCAGGCTGGAAGCTGTGGTAAATCCCCCAGGGTGAGTGGTCTGTCACAGTGGTGGGATGGTAGCTGCTGTTGAAGCGCCGTTGAATTGCAGAAAAACAGTATTACTGCTCAGTTTCTGAAGGATGAGCTATGGTGAACGTGCAGCAGAGCATGGCCACAATCACTGAATTCCATGTGTAGAAATGTAAGGGAGGGTTTCTGCAAAGGAGTACTAATGTGCATGTTTGAGTGCTTTCATGTTTCACTTCAGTTATAATTTATTCATATTATTATTAGCTTACACTTTTCTCCAAACCGACTTGCGATGTGAGTTTTGCATATTAAACTACTTAGAATGAATTACTAATTGATACACCGGGGTAATTTTTACTTTATCCGGTTGGCGTAAGTACGTTGCTCAAGGGTGCCACAGAAGGAAGTTGCATCCAAACCCAGGTCCTTCGATTGCAAAGCGATAGGTCTAACCACTACACTATTCCACCTGCTCCTCCTTGCAAGACATACATACACAAAGTGGGATTTTCTAAATTGAAGTGTTTTCCGTTCGGTTTGTCAGGTGCTCCCGCGCTGCCTTCGGTCGGATTCCTTCCGGAAACCCGCAGGAGGGATCCGGTGAGGGGAAACCCGAGCCGGGACTGCTCTTCTCATCTGCTGCAGATTGGCTTAAAAGTTAACAGCCTGCAGCTGCTCGGCTGGCTGCTATTGACCCGTTTTCCACACTTCGGTCCGAGAATCCGATACACGGCGATAATCCGCTTTGAACCCAGGTGTCTCAAGGGAGGAGCGCGCTTATTTTTGGCCCTGCGACGGTGTTATTTTCCACAGGAGCTATATCCTCACATACAGTAGGAACTCTTCTCCAGTCACTGCTAACATTGTAGGTATCTTTTTACTTTTTGCAGTGATGTACTGAACAGTGGACCAGGGCTGCGGTGCACCCCGCGGGCCGAGTTACACACTGCCTTCCTGCAGAAATGACACTTCTCCAGGAAAAACAGAAATATCAACAGCTGTTTTTCCAGTCGGCTGAGCCGCCACAGGCACCTCGTTCCCATTTCCCTCCTCCACCCTGAGCTTTTTGAAGGTGATGCTTCTGTACGTGTCTGAGCAAGTCTTCAGCAAACGCTGCCTTCGTCTCTCACAATCCCTGGAGTTCGTCCCTCGGTCCCTCGTCCTCTGGCCGGGTGACGGGACAAGCCTAAAATTGCTCCCCAGATTGTCAGCTCAAAAGGTCTCGGGAGATAACGGTGACATCTTTATAGAGCACTCTGCACCAGTGTCCGCATTAGTCTTCTCCACAGCTGCTGACAGAGGAGAGCGTACCTTCTCTCCCAGGTTTTACTCTGTGCCCAAGATCTCCGCACCCCAAGTTGGTTGCAGCAAGCTTCGCCTTGGACCAACTGTCCAATGAAGACGTCAGAGAAGCAGGCCATAGAGAAGCTTACCCAAAATTTACCCGAGTTGTACTTGAACCACAAGTGGCGTTTTCTATGTGGAGTTTGATATAACCAAGACTCTGGGGCTTTTAGTGCAGCTCCTGCTGCCATAGCATTCCCTCCCTTGCGACTTCTCAAATGGATGCCATTGTAAACTCACGCATGCCATATTCATGTATAAATGGCACTGCTGGGGCGGACGGTTTCTTATATGCATTATGCATCAGTGTGGATCTTTGGAATGAATGATTTACTGATGTTTGTGTAAGGTCTCAGAAGGAGAGGCCTTGGTGGGCACATATAAGTAGCAAGGTTCCATGTCCTTCAAGGTGCGTGGCCCTCTGTTGTCGTGGTGTGTTTCCGCTCAGTTCTTGGTTTGAGCTGAGCTACGTTTTTGCTACAGACGTGATTTTCCCAGGTTTAGGTGAAAAGAAGTGGGTAGATATGGGACACCAGATTATAGCTGTTTCCTTGCAAACATCCTTGACTGCAATGTGAACTCCAAAAACCCCCATATTTGTAGGTGCCTTTTAAAGCCTCCCCAAGGATTAGCAGGAACAGCCGGACACGCGTGGCTCTTCAAAGCAAGAGCTTGGCCCATGTTTTGCTCCCAAGTCCAACCCTCAGAGAGTTCTCTCACAACAGCCCAAGTTTGTCCTGTTTATGAAGCAGAATTAAAACGCGTTTCTTTCAAACAGCAGCTGTTGTCGGACCCACGGATCACCACCTTCGCAGTGAGTCACGGCGCTGTAAATATGATGGTACACGTCGCCCTATCAAGCAAAATCACTCTTATAATAAAGGAATTGCGTTATGAAGATGTCATAAATCAGGAGGGCCGTCACCAGCAAGGTAGGCCTGCGCTCGATCGTGTATTCCTATCGGAGCGCGCGCCGCCCCGCGGAGCTGTCGGCTCCTGCTGCGGGACACCTTTCATGTGAGCTGTCGTTTTCGGGTTCAGTAAGACTCCGCATGTCCCTCTAATTAAATTTTACATCTGTAAACAAGTCCTCGCGTCGGTTTACCGTGTCTGCGGCTCAGACGGTGCCGTGCGAGATGACGGACGGGACTCAAATCTCGTACAGAATGGGCCTCGCGGACGTCACATCTGCGCAGATAGAGAACGGGGAAGCAAGGTGAGTGAATGTAGCAGCTCTTCTTCCTTCTGCACGTGCGAGTCCTGCAGCTGACTGTCATCGGGACTGTTCCGCATTAAAACGTTTCTCATGTCCTTACAGTTCGCATATGCCTTGGGTCTCATTAAAATAAAACAAAAGGTTAACCGTTTCCCAGCACACGTTCGTTTTAACACCTTGTGTTGTCAAAGAACAATGTTTATCGACATATTTATTAGTAGTATAAAGGATGGGAGGCATCACTTGGGTTGTTACTCCATTACAGGAGTGTGTAGTGAATGATTTGATAATGTGGTCACTTTGACTTCCTTCTCGGCCTTGGTGCGAATGTAGACCTGCGCTTGACAGGTGTCTCCATGCTGCCGAGCCCATGAGTTCTGTTTGTGTAGATCAATACTGCCCCCTTCAGCTCAGTGTTGGCCACGACGGGTTGGCATCGCGCCTGCCAGCGGCTCCAGCGGATAAACCTGGAAATGAGTTCGCAGCAAAGTTGTTTCACCCCTCGTTTCCAATTTCTAATTGAAGAATTTTTCTACTAACTCATAGGTAATGTGAATAGTCTAACATTTTTCTATTGTTTTTGTTTTATTTCTTTGGTTGTCATCATATTTAATTTTTTTTTTTAAAAAAAAAAAAAAACCAGGTTAATTTTTATGGGGGAAGAATTTTTCTTAATATAAGTATAAATTTGGTACCGTAGCCTACTCAGTTTTTTCATAGTAATATTTTAAAAAATGTCATCGTCACAGGGCATTTGAAGCAGCAAAATCTTGGCGGCACCCACTACGCCACCTGGTGTTCCGGTGCCGCAGGAGTGAGAAATCGAACTGTTTGCGGCCCGTTCCGCGCTCCGGCCGGCTGAGGGAAATAAGGAAACCTCTGAAAAATGAATCCGCTCCACGGCAGAAGTAGTGGCACAAGCGGCCTTTTGTTGCAGATCCACGTGCGTGATGCAAAGTTACATATTTTAAGCAGTTCGGTGAAAATCTCCCCTTACCTCATGCGACCGACGGTTTTGTTCGTTGAGAAGTTAAGAGGCACTGAACTGAGAGTACAGGCGGTGGGGGGTGAACAGCGAAGCGGCCCGAATAAAAGCACAGGAAAGACATGAAATAAAAGGCTGGGGGTAAAATAGACATAATTATTGATTCTGATATTTAATTTTCCACGCGCCGCTACCGATCCCCCCGTGTCGACATCGCAGCGCTCGTGATCTGCACGAGCGCTGCTTCTGACAGTCCTCATGGTGTGCGTTCACATGTAGCGTACGCTGGTCACGGAGGTCAAAGGTCAGAAAGTGGGTGGGAATCGGTGATGCAAAAGGAAGGATCGCTTTTGACAGATTGCCGCAAACTCCCCACTAAGTGGCTTAAGGTTAAGCTACTTTGACTGACTGACCCATTTATACAGCGGGGTAATTTTTACCGTGTCAGTTGAGGTAAATGTCTGCACCCGTGCGTGCACCAGCACCCGCGACACCATCTGTTTTTTTGGGTTTTCTATGAAGTCCACGGTGGGAACACGGCGCTACGCTGACTTTCCGCATCTCTCCGTCTCTCCCCGGACACCGCGGAGCCGCAGGACGTGGCGATGCGCGGCCCGCAGCCTCGGCTCCGCGCCGGCAGCTCGGGTTTCCCGAATCGTGGTAACGAGGCGGGTCGAGTCGGGAAAGAAACAAAACGGGCTCTTTCATCTCGCGGAAATGTGCAAATGCGACTCGCGCCGGGATCCGAGTTCCGTGGCCTCCCAGCTCGGTGCGGTGCAGGGGGCGGGGATGGGGCCGGCGGGGGGGTGCCGCCGATGCGTTTCCCTCCTGCGAGATCCCGGGTTCGGCGGCGCACCGATTCATCCTTGTTTATGGCAGCATTCTTAGGGCTATTTCACGCATAACGTACATTTGCATTTAAGCAACTCCATCCGTCTTGGAGGCGACAGCTATTCCCGCCTTCGCCGGTGAATGTGGATATTATGTTATCCGTGGCGTCTCTCCGCAGAGCCCTTTCTCTCCAGCAAAGTAAAAAATTGCTGCAAGAGGAGTTTTGCATCAGGATAGAAACCAAACCGGATGAGAAAGTTTCATGGAAATATAACTGCAAGCTTTGTTTTTATTATTTTATTCCTAGAAAAGAATTTTAAAAAAATCTGATTCCAGCAAAGAGTTCTTACATGTTTTGGTCACTTATGTCATTTTATTCTAAATTGGGGTTTCTGGTTTCAAATGAATGCTGTTTGAGGAATGAAATATTTTGGTTTTTTTTTTATTTCATCGCCAAGTCCATTATTATTAGTCGTTACTTGTGATACGTTTCCCTCAAGCAACTTACTGTGAGGTCTGTACACTGAGCTACTACTCTGATTTACCCATTTGTATAGCAGGGTAATTGTTGCGTATCAGTTTGCGGCGAGTACCTCAATCAAGGGTCGTACAGCCGGAGCGGGATTTCAACCCGAGACGTTCAGATTACAAAAACAGTCCTTCACTGTGCGCTAGTTGGCAGTCCTCGTGCATTTTTTTTTTGGTTTCGTCTCACGGATCACGAAACCCCAGTCACGGCTGTGACTTCGGATGTTAGCGTGGAAGGAATAAGAACAACGGCCCGAGATCCACTGAGGATTGTGGGAAACTGCTCCTTTGGCCAAATTTCACCCGCTTTTGTTTTCTTGGCGCCGTCGGGTTAATTTCCTCAAGCCAAAGGTACAATAGCAGGGCCTTTGTGGAGCATCAACCCAGGTCCCAGGTGCATCTTTTTCACCAGCATCCTGATCACTGGTTTAGAAATGTAAAACGTAACTTTAGATTTGATGATAAAAATCGCTGCCTCCCCCCACCCGGTCTGTGCATGGTAAACGTAGTATTTGTGACTTTTGTTTACTGCTTTGTCTTGCATGGTGTCTACTCTGGGCTCTTTCAGCGGCGCTTTAACATGCCCGAGTGCCGCCAATTATAATTAGTACATGATCGCCGGCCCGTTCGGGGAGTCTTCTCTCGGCGAAAAATGGATTTTCCTTCCTCTGAACGAGGGGACGAAGCGCCGAGACGCTCGACACGGATCGGTCGCGCAATCTGTCCTTTCTCGGTGCGGACGACAAATCCGCCGCCGCATCTGTTCGCAATTTACGTCACGTTCTCGCTTTGAGCATTGTTGTCATTTCGCACAAATCAGCCAGCGCCGCACACAATTATCTGCAATAAGTCTTTTATTTTATTTATTTATTTTTCAGAGAATTTTTTTCTCTTTGTGCCACACTTCACCAGTGTGTACGCAGGCAGATGCTCGCAGCAGCTGCAAGGCCACAGAGATCATTAGCACTTGGAACGCTGAGCACATATTTGTGTTGATGAACTCCTGTACGCCTTAACGTTATTAGCATAAATAACGCTTTACCAGGTACAATATTTAAGTTGGTTTACAGAAATGTATAGGATGGAAAATGCCGAGTGTTTATTTTTGTAACGCCGCAAAAGTCGCGATGCGGAAGTTCGTAACGTCTCGTAAATGTGCGCAAACCGATGGCGGACGCGGAGGACTTCGCGTTCGGAGCAGCTTTGAAGAGGTTCGAAAGGCCATTGATTAATTTCACGTGAAAGGAGGCGTTTAGAGCAGCGTGGGACCGGAGGATGTTTTTAACTTGTCGCACGGTAACTGTTTCAGTGTGAAACCCTATACGTTTGCCTTCCTTCCGCAGTCATCTCCGCTTGCCGCGCCGCAAAGCGACGTGAATAAATAATAAATGGAATTATTTTGTCATCCGGCGAGAAGAGGACGAGCCCGTCGAGCCGCTCCCTTCTGTTCCGTCCCGCCGACGTCGGGCCCGTAGCGTCTCTTCGAGGCTCTGCGCTCAGATGATCGACGGCGCCGAAACGGCTACTCGTTTTTGCTTCCTGATGAAGGGCGAAGGGACGACAGGTCTGTTAAGCGCAAGACCGCACGCCCCCCCCCTTCCCCCTCTCGAACGGAGAGCTGGCGATGACTGCAACAGGAGTGTGTAAGCATTTGGGCGAGTCCCTGGGCGGCGTTTGAAACCGACCAACAGCGAAGGAGCATGCGGTAATCCAGCAGGCAGCTGGCACAGTGCTAGGATCCCCCTCCCCCCTCCAGTCCTCCGTCTACTTTTATTGAGCGGTGCCGTTCGTGGGCCAGACTGGTCCGGGAGGACCGCGTCACTGGCCTAGAATTTGTGTTGTCGGACTTCAGGAGGCCAGATCGGGGTCAGCTGGGACCGTGGATTCAGGAGCCGATCGGGGGCCGATCGTAGATCGAGGTCCGTGTCGTGGATCGGGGTTCATTCGCGGATTGGCGTGGATCGAGATCGTGGGTCAAAAGTCGATTAGAGTCACGGACCGGAGCGAATTAGGATCATGTGTCGGGGTTGATGAGGATCCTCGATTAAGGGATACGGCTCGTGGGTCGTTGTCGATCGGGTTCGATTAGCCGCGCTCAGGATCGCGGATCAGGATCGCATCACGACATCGGTGAGGTCTGGTGCGTTGGGTCGCAGACCGGCCGGGTCGTTTACCTCGCCGCGCTTAAATCTAACCGATGCCGCGACATCTCACGACAGACGCTTCGGTGACTCGGCAGAAGTTCGGATCCCGACCGACCGCCCGCAGATTAAATACGTTTGCACGTCTTGCGCGCGTGTGTTTTTCCTTTTTAAATTTTATTTTAATTACACTTTACAACATGTTAATAAAGCGCCGGCATGTTCCGTCTGAGGAACGAATTAGTCCAATTCCGTCCTACTGTAACCGTGAAATTGGCCCTGCCATTAGCAGATGACATCCGCGTGCCTGTTTGAACTAATTTCTCCAAGTGCACTGAGCCAGAACGAGTGCGGCGATGGCGGCGATGGCGATATCTTGCTCTCGTGTGTTCGGGATAACCTCGGAGCCGATCGCACGGCGACGGCCCCGACAAAAGTGTGTAATTGAGCGACTTCCCGTGGCTTTAATGAAAACCGCTCCGTTCCCGGGTCTTCCTAAAGGACCGCCGCGATTGTTGAAACACCAAAGTTTAATTGCTCGACTAAACAAATGGTGTCCACGTGAAAGTGTCCGTAGCGCGTGATGACGGCGGCGGCGCGTCGCGACGTTAAAGCTGCAGCGTCGAGAGGAAGCGGAGCCGAAACGGCGTCTGAACGCAGACGTGAGAAAAAGCCGACGATGCCGGAACAAGAGCGTACGGGGAGAGAAATCGATGGCCGTATTAACAGAAGGAAATTGCTTCTATTAATTGCGGTGCCGCTCAGTGGATACATGAGAGGCCTGTGGGGGTCCTGCTGAAAGACGCACTTTCTGAAGAACTTCGCTCCATTTTTATGGGGAAGACGCCTCATTTCTGCGAAGCGCAAAGAAAGGCGATTTATGTTTTTTCTGTATTTCGAGGTTTAATCCATTTGCTCCGAGCCGATCGATGACTCGGGGAGCTGCTGCTTTTCTCCTTCGACGTTCGTTACGTTCTGAGCGTAAAAGGAAGGTTCTTAACGAGGCTTTTGCTCCAAGACTGTTCCTTGTCCTCGGCTTGTACCGCTTCTTTATTTATTTGCTCCGGTTAAAATGTCAATGCACAGCCATTCGTGAAACGTTTCAATAGCTCCTACCCTGAAAGGGAGCGCAGTCCAGCCACATGACTGCTGGGAACCTTCTAGAAGGTTGAGAATCTGGATCTCGGTGTACTTTTATTTAAAAAAAAAAAAAAAGTTTAACACCAAGTGCTGACTAGGCTTGGGGTGTCCTATTGTGACCCCAGAAATGTAGTTCTCAAAAAAGAAAAAAAAGCATGAATACCTTACCGAAGAAAGTAATTTGTCACATTATCTTAAATTCGTTATTTATTTTCATGATCTGCAAGACCGTGGCAAGCATAACCCTTTTTATGAGAATAAACACATTTTTCAGAGTGACATTTAAAATGGCCTCTGGAAATGAAAATATTGACCAAAACCATCGTCAGATCTAGTTGTCATAGATCTATTCATTTGCAGAGACCCAGCTTCTCACAACTGTCAAATTTTTTTCAGCAAGACCGTTTACACTACTTTATTTTTCACTCCACTGCTGATGTATCGTGAATAAAAGGGTTGCTTTTATAAAATCAACACTAATAAGAATAAGCTTTCACAGGAAGAGCAGAGCCACTTCCAATCTGTGTGGTCGAAGGATGAGAACATTGTCTAAAATGATGAACGGCGTTCGCGTCTCTGTCGCTCTCCACCGCGCAGAATAGGAAGTAAGTGATTTTGTGGTGATGCACTTCATTTACATACTTCATTGTGGCAAATTTTCTGCAAGTCAGAAGCGCTTGAAGCTCCGCAATCAAACAACGTGCGGCGGCCTTAACTGACGGCGCCTCAATTCTGTAAACGGTTGCACATTATCTATGGCGATTTTCCCTCCAAATTCAGGAACTCGTTTTCACTCGTGTGCTCACGCTGTGGAAGCGTAAATCACAATTTCAATCTGTAAGTGATCGGAACACAACGTTGCTTTTTAAAGGCGAAATCATCTGTAGTTGAGATGAAATATTCGCCGTTGGCCATTTGAAGTGAATTCTTTCCATGTTCAATAATGTCTTTGTCTCGCTAGGTCCCCCCCGCCCTCCACGAGTCCCCTCGCTCTGGGAGCACGAGTGATCAATAGGTCCTTTCGGCCGTTCCCAAGTTGAACCCGGCCTTGCTGTGAGGTTTCAGCTTCTGGAACTTTCCCCCTTGTTCCGCATGTTTGCTGCTCGCTTCTTACTCTTGTTCTTGATTGCCAAACTGAACTTGAGGCTCTTGGCCGAACTGTCGTTAAAAGCGATTAAAAGCGGGGGATCGTGATCGATGGTGTGATTCAAGTTCGTGGAGCAGTTTGGAGCTCAGGAAGGAAGTGGGTCCCAAACAGATGCGTTTAGACTTCTTTCTTGAATGCTGAAAAAGGGATGCAGCAGCTCCGAGGGGCAGAGGGAGCTCCTTCCGCCGCATCAAAGCCAGAACGGACAATTTGCGTACTTTCGATTTAAACCTCTCGCGAGTCCAGACAACCTCGCTGTCCTTCCCTGTTGAGGACTTTTGGACCTCAAGAGCCCTTTCTTACAAGACTTGGAGTACGGTTATTGACCCTTTACCCTCTGTTTTATGCCGATTTCACGGCAGAGTGGCTCTCGCTGATGCCAAGTTGCAAATCGCAGGTAGTTTAAGTGAGTTGGATTGTAAGAGGAAGCGTAGCAAAGCAAATGAAGAGTGTGAAAAATGCTGAGAGCGTTCGCAGACCGGAGCCAAATTACTACACATGACGTTATCTTCAGAGAGAGTCGTCTCCATGCGCTACGTGTTATCGCTCTTTATCCCCCACCGCCGGGGCGCGATTCCTCAGCTGATGGACGGGTGCCAGAGAATTTGTTTGTCCTTGGAGGCCTGTTTTTGTTTTGTGCATTTCATGCTGGGATACTGTTGGTTGCCATGGAAACCAAGCTAGATTTAGCAGCGCGGTAGCATGGTGTGTACCTTGACATTTACAACACAAATTAACTGTGTTTGTGAAATAACAGTTTAAATTGCATGCCTTCATTTGTTTTTTTGTTTTTTTTTTCTTTCTTTCCCCCTTGCTTTCCCACCCTGTTTCATTTGATGAAAATAAGCATTTCTCCCCGTCCGGAGTGTTTCCCCTTCCAGCTTTGCGCCCTGTGTTGCTGGGTTAGGCGCCGGTTCACCGTGACCACGTGTACGTGTGTACGTGTGTGTGTGTGTGTGTGTGTGTGTGTGTGTGTGTGTGTGTGTGTGTGTAAGCATTTCTCATTGCTCTTGTTATATTACATTCTTGAGCAGCAGGTGGTGCAGTGGTTAAAGAACTGGATTTGTGCCCAAAGGTGTGAGGTTTCAGTTTCCTGCAGGGGAACTTTCACACTGTCCTTAACATGAACCATTGCAGCTGAGTGAGTTTCCCCAGTAAAACTAGGTTTGAAGTGTATGAAAGTGTGTGTGTGTGTGTGTGTTTTATAAAATTTATGGCTGTAACTTGATAGCAGAGCTACCTGTGGGAATTTGTTTTTGCATTTAATTGGAACCGCTTTTGTCAGGAGTGCGTAGGAGGAGCGCTGAGTCACAGCTCCAAGTCGGGTATCTGCTGTCTGCTGGTTTTCTCTTCTGTAGCCCTGGGGCAGTTTTTCCAGGCCTCATGGCAACTCCTGGAAGGTCTCTCTAGGTCACGTTCTACTGGCATCTTCCAGTAGTTATCTCTAGATCCTCTTCTTAAAACCCTGGTCTCTCTTGGCTCTTGTGCTCTTCAGGGTCTTACTCCTGTAGAACCCTGCAGTGGTCCCTGTAGGCCTGGTTCTGCCAGCACCTCTGGGAATACGTTTCCTGGCTCTGTTGCCATAGTACCTGTGGGACGGTCTCTCGAGATCACGTTGACCTTACTGCAGTACAGTGCACTACGTCTCCTCGAGTCTCTAATTGGGATCCAGTCAGAAGCCACAGCCAACATGTTCTCCTGCCTGCTTGAAACTCCAGCCAATTAGCTATTCAATCAAACGGGACCGCGAGCCGCAACCTCCCGCTCCAATTAAAGCGCCTTCCTCCCGCTTCCGTGACAGGGTTCCGCTTCGGAGGCAAAATGGGAATGGGGGAGGGGGGCTCTGAAAGCAAAGCACATAGTACAGTTACGCAGTACACGTGCATCTTCCAGCTCTGCTTTGATCCACGGAAACACAGGAGTTCTTTTTTTTTTTTTTTTTCTCTTGACAGCTTATAAAGCTCACAGTTGTGCACATTAATACAGCCAGATATATTTACTGGAGCGGATCAAGTGAAGGATTTACCCCAAGGGTACGACAGCAGGGTCGAGTGTTTCACCAGTGTACTACCAGCTACCTGTAAACAAGCCTCTGCGATGTTGTGCAACATTGAATAACACCTCACTTTGTCTGCAACATGTCTTCATCTTTCATCCATCCATCCATCCATCCATGATCAGTAAGCGCTTGTCCAGTGCAGGGTGGCGGTGATCCAGAGTCTGTTCCGGAAGCACAAGGCGTGAGGCTGGTAACACCCTGGACGGGACAGCAGCCCGTCACAGGGTATTTATTTTTCTTTTTTTTTCTTTTTTTTTCTTTTTTTTTTTATTATTGTCTACTGTTCCTTTCATCTCATGGGTATCAGTTCTGTCTGAAATCAGTGGGTCGTTCAAGGAAAAATTGAGTCAGTTTGGTAAGAAAAAATTGTAATATTCTCGAAGTCCCGTTCATTAAAAGGCCATCTCTCTTTGACAAAGGGAAAAAAGTGTGTTTTGCATTGCTACTGAATTTTAATGAAATTAGCGAAGCTGTAAGAACTCGTATGACTTGCGGCGAAACCGAATGCCTTTTATCCCGCAGTTCTGCCGCCCTGAGATGTTTTAAGGCACAATGTCGGACGGCGTCGGATCTATGGCGTCAAGGTGCGTTGCGTGAGGCGCGTGGCCCTTCGTCAACACGTCCCCCCGCGGGTCCTCGCTCTTCCCCGCTCTCGGTGGTGCCCGGCGTTCGAACCTCCGAGAAGTCCCTGGAGGGTGGGGAGTTCGGGCGCCATGGCGACGCTGAGAGGAGACGTTTCGCCCTCGTCGAAACACAGTGAGCGTCGGTCAGATTCGTGTTCCCCTCGCCTGTCAGATAGATGGGAGTCGCGGTACGCCTCGCCGGAGGCCCGCGGTCGGCGCCGCTGACACTATCATCATTTTCACTTAAGACCGATATAAAGTCCTTAAGAAATGGGCCGATGTACGGCTCAACATACGAGAGGATTATCGGCCCATTTCGGGTTCCCGCTCACCTGGCGACTGTCCAGAGAGTCTTTCTGCTCGTCGCGAGCGAGTTTCCGCTTCAGGGGGTCGAAGGTCCGAGAAACGGGCAAACAAACGTGTTATCGCTTTTCTCCAAAGTGGATGCAGTGTTCAGCTACTAATGATTGAGCCATTTATACAAACGAAGGACGTTTGATGAGGGCGGTTGTTTCTGTGTGGCTCAGAAGCTCTTTTTTCTATGCTGTATCATCTCAGATTATTCAGACTTGTTCCGATTTAGCTTTATTGGTATTTACCTCTCTCACGATTTCAAATAGTTACGAATATCTGCCGCTCTGTCGTGTACAAGCAGCAGGTGGCGTGGTGGTTAAGGAAACGTGGTTGTAATGTGATCTCCTGTTCAGCTCCCTGAAGGAACCTCTTATTGTACCCTTAAGAAAGGTACTTAGAAGTGTTGGGCGCCAGAGGTGAACGTTAGCGATTGCTTTGCAGGGAAAGTACGCTGGCTCCTTGGTGTTCGGACACAGCTGGACTTAGTTCGTAACTATCGTTGAAAATTCTTAACTTGAATGTTTGTAACACAGGGAGCCTCCGTGACACACGCACAAAATAGTTATACAGCAACCTAGAACCCACGTTACCTGGTACCCCGTAGGTGGATGTGACGGGGAATGTTGCGTCGAGACGTGGGTGGTCTCGTCCTAAATGATGTCGGCGTAACGTAAACATCCCAGCAGCACGGTAAATGACCCCCACCCCCACCCCCACGACGCACAGGGAGGTCAATGGCAGCTCTTCGTCTCCGGGACCAGGGACACGTCTCCTCATCTCAATCTGTCGGTGTTTATGTCACACAGGGCTCTTTAATAAGGCAATATGTCTCAGAGGACAATGAGGATTAAACGTCCAATCAATTCACTTCCACTCGAGCAGCACACGGATCCATGAATATGCAAAGCGTCCTCCGAGACGGAAAACGAATGAGGGCCCTCGAGTCTCGAAGGTCCCCGACACCTCGGTTTAACCCGTAAGCGGGGCTTCGGCGGCCACTCGAGCCATTGCCGTCCTCGTTTTTCCGCGCTGCCATTTTTGATGTTTGAATCGGTAATGTGTGAAGCCCAAGTGCGATGACCCTCGTGTCATGTTGGCAGGTGGCATTCATCGTTTCATTATGACATCATTGTTTTGGGGATGAAGGCAGCGCAAATGTGGATGTATTTCTTTTGGAATTCCTTTATTTTTTGATCTGTAGGATTCAGTATTTTCCAAACAGAACAGTCTTCTCGTGTGCTGACAAATTGTGATTCATGTTTACAGTCATATGAGTAAAAACAGTTAACTGCTTATTGTAGAGGACATGAGAAGTAGTACACTTATCGTCCATATGTGGCCTTAATTCCTCCCCGAAAATGGACGAAACATCAAAAAACTAGACAACTAAAGAATTCGATTGCTTCTTAAGGGGAAAATTCAAATGTGTTCCAAAGCTCATCTCAAGTGCACCCCAACATCATCCCACGCAATGCCTGATAAGGAGAAAGTTGTGTAATCCACTGAAATAGAAAATGTATGTATGAAATTTAAAAAAAATAAATTATTTTGTAAACTTACCATGATAGTGTGCATAGACTGGCTTGAGGAAGACGAGGGCTATACGTCACATTTAAATGGATGAATAATCAGAAAAGTAAAGCGCAAAATTGCAAAACGGGATGCAAACAAGCCAGACTGCAGATGAGTGTGTGGGTACACAGTTCCCAGAATGCAGTGCATCTTACTCCCGCTCGCACTTTGTGGTCTAGTTTATTGTGCTCGGCCGAACATTGCAGAGCCGATAAAATGAAAACGTAGACCAATAAGTGAAACGTGGTATTAGTAATCAGAGCACTGGACGAGGAGAGACTGAATTGTTGAAACCTTTGCCCGAGACCCCTCGTAAAGTCATTGTTGGTACAAACACGAGTGTCCCCAAGGGCCACAGTCACCTGTAAAACGTACCCATGCATTTCTGGATGCCGGAAAGCTCCAGAAGTAAATGGTTTTCAGAAGTTCTTGTTAATTCGGCACTCTGTTCTCCACCATCGCTTGGGGGTGGGGAGATAAGGATAGAAGAGTAACTTGTGTGACATTGTTAGATTTGGCCGCGGGACGCCAGCCACACGCTCACTTCACGCGACGCCTCGGGTGCTTTTTTTTAAAAGATCAACCGCCCCTCTTTGTGTTGAGCCACAATTTGTGTTTCCCTCCAAAATGTCAGGGCGGTCAAAGCCCCCCGAGTGAGGGGTGCCCTTTGTGAGCCTCTCCTCCGGCGGGTCGCCCTGCTGGCCGAGGCCGAGGCCGAGGTGGAGGAGAAGAGCAGGACGTTGAAGGCTTTCACAGTCCTGCCTCACGTTCCCTCGAAACTGCAAATTGGGGGGGAGGTGTATTTGTGTCATTAGAACCCAGCATCAGAGATTTGTTTGTTCACCTTCGTGCCAACATAAATGACCAGTAAGCATTAATGAACGTTAAATAATTAATAAGGTACATCAATGATTTACATTTAGCGATGGTCTGTATGGCTATGGAATACTGAATCTGGTTTGTGGTACTTAATGCCAATTGCATATTTGAACGTACATTATTTGTCTGGACGCTGTTCTTTTGCGATGCATGATGGGAAATGCAAAGAACCGACTAATTGGGCGAAATGGTTCTTTGTTTACTTACAAATATCTCCCTATCTGATGCTCAACAAATAGAAACCAACAGTAAAATAACAACAGTTGTTTTTGTCTGTTTGGCAGGCTGAAGTGAAGCCAAATGGATGGATCTGCAGTGCCCTCCTGTGGTTAATGTCTGCTATTGCAGGCACGAATACATTTTCTCCACGAGGTCACATTGTTTGTTGTTTTTTTCCAGCTCACGAGAACAAAGACTGACCTCCGTTCTTCTCTTGTGCAAAATTCGGATTTTACGAGAAATGTGTGTGATTTCAACGTTGCTGAACTGGTGTCGATTTTTGTTGACCAGAAAAGGGTACCTCATATTTTATGTGATGCTTTTCTAAAAGGTGAGTCACAGTACTAGGTGGGATTTGAACCTAGGCCGCCCTTCACTTGAAAGCAGCAGCCTTTAGCAGCTCTAACCACTACACCGCCTGCTGCCCTCTTGTCTACTAAGGTTGTGATGGTGGATAAACGCCTCATCTCTGCCACCATCCCCTCGTTAATCAGACTCTTGACAAACAAGCTCACGGTTCGAGTGGCTTCAACTGCAGCTCAGTTTGACGTCCTGGTGGAAAAACGCTAGTTGAATAAATACCTCATCTGTGGACTTGTGATCTTTGCCAGCATCTGTGTCGTCTCTCCCAGGACTGGTGTTCAGTTCAGGCTGCTCTCCAGCCCGTTGGTGAAGAACATTTTCTTGGAACTGGACTGATGCCGAGCATCGAAATCCATGACTTGTTTTAAGAGACGCATCAGTCGTGTCCCACGCCGAAGTCAGCAACTGGTTTTATCGTAATGACCCGAGTTCCTAGGGGAAACGTCCTGCTCCCTCTGAACAAACTGTTGCCAACGAATTCAAAATCCTCACCAGATAAAAAAAAAAAAAAAAAAAAAAAAATTGGATTATTTTTTGCATTTTCCTCAATTTTGTATCTGCGATTATAAGCTACTCTCAGATGTTTTCATAGAATATTTGTTAGAGGTTTAAGGGGGAAACTGCAGTCTTGTAACCACTTCTTCTACACACTCACCGTGTTATTTTCTCTTTCATTTCCTTCCTCAGATCATTAGGAGTAAATGTTGCTGTAGCTGGAGAACAACTCACTGCAAAGTTCTGGAGGAGCCGTAGCACAAAGGTACTTTCGGGCCGTATCTGCACCGTTGTCACTGTAGTAAAAGCCCGGTGGGGGTGGGTAGGGGCAGGATCACACTACCTGACACTGCTTTGGAATGGACAGGTGTGTGTAGAGCCACAAACAGGGGCTAAAAGGCTTGTGACCTTCATCGTGTGTCACCGCGCTGCTCTCCCGTCACTAGTTGCACCATTTTCGCTATCTGAGGGAAATTTAAAAAAAGAACACTGCAGTAATATCAAAATATATTTTATTCTGGACTTTTCTTTTGCAGATCTGATTGGAAATTACAATGGTCAGATCAATACAATGCAAAGGGGAAATCTGCAACAAAAATGCAATTTAGCCAGTGAAAATAAAGGGAGGGTGTGGGCAATAATGACAAAAGGTGGGACCCAAATCTTCAAAACCATGGTATTTACATGACCCAGGCGGCTATGGTACGTCACATTTCTATTCAGGGTTTTTTTTTTTTCTCCTTTTGCTAGAACAGCTACAAATAATTGTATTATAAAAGTCTTCAAAGAGTACAAAAACTTCAGAGCGGCATACATAGAGTAAGGTTAGGGTTCGAGACAGAAGAGGACGTCAGCAAACGATTGACGGCAATGTAAAAAGCACGCTTCTTTTAAAACAAGACATTATAAAATACCATTCCACGGTCATAGACTGTATAATATACTGTCCAGCTGTATAATCTACTAAGTTTCACACATTAAAGAAAAATTCAAATAGTAAACTCTGTATAAAATTTACGATCGTAAATAAAGCGATATTGTAAACAAAAAAATTTACATAAGGCTTAAAAAAGAGTGATTTCGATAGCAATTTACACTATGATACAGTACTTAGAATGCCATGGGGTTCGGCTCTGTTTCACTGCATAAACACACGTCCACAAAGCCAAATACCAAATTTTATATCCTATTTCGCCAACAAATATGGACACTAAGACTGATTGTAGAAGTACGACTTCTGGAAAACAGTGAGCCCCCCCCCCCCCCCCCCCCGAGTCTTAAAAAATGAGCTTCAATATGTCCATTTGTCGTTACATAAAAGTTTATAAGGGCAAGAATAAAACATTAACGCGCCACTCAAATTCCAGTATGGACTCTGAAGGAAAACGGATGAACGCTTTACTTTGCTATGACTGTCTAATGGTATTTTATAAAGGAGAACTGCGCTATTTAAAGACTTTGTCCGTATGATGCGTAACTATACCTCACATTGTCAGTGTTTAAAAAGGTAATAATACTGACTGAATTTAAAAGCTACCACAACATAGCGGTAGCATATATAAAAATTCCCTGCGATACCACAGATGCGTGTAGTGACCATATTTGTTTGTCGTCATCATCACCAAATCCATTTTAATTTCCCTGCCCATCACCCAGACTTGCTGTAAGCTTCAATTTTTAGTCTGAAAAATCTTTTTGAAAAGCATTTGTATGTCTAGGGGGTTGGATTCTTTTTTAAAACTAAGAAAATAAGCAGAACATGACATCTGTGCTGGCGGAGGAGGAAAAAAACAGATTATGGCCGTGAAATCAACTTAAAAACAACAGCGTCTCTCTGTCATTATCGGTCAGCAATTTGCACACAATTAACGAAAACCTGTTTGAGCGGCGGCCAGGGTTCCGCCATGCTGCTCTAAAATGCATTTCGGCTATCAATTTATCATTAAAAATAGAAGCTTACAGCAAGTCTCCCCTTTGCAAATGATTTATTCTAGAGGGACCATAAGTCTGCTGTATGGCAGCGTTACTTTGATTTAACAGTGTTCAGAGGACATGTCTTCAGAAGCTATAGATAGAATCAGTCATTAATACTGGAACCTAGTATCTCACTGACAAAAAATAATCTGCAGTTTACTAATGAATGATGCTTTTTTCGTAACAGCTACAGCAGTAAACCATTGTCCAGAAAACTCTATGAATGAACTTTTTAATAACATTGCTCTACCAATAGTGCACAATCCACCCATAATGATGGTTTTAAAGCAAAATGATGCACCAAGCATCGTTTTTCAATTTTTGTGCCCATCTTGTTTTTGTAATCCTTTAGATCCGGCAGAATAACTGTCCCCCTTTGGGGAAAGAAAAAAAAAAAACTACTGCATTTAGATCACCGGTAAAACCATAGTCTCAAAACTACACCTGAAGAAAAAGTGAGATTGAGTGCCACTCCTCCACAACATTTGAGTCACAGAACATACAGTACCAAAGACGTTTAACTGTTTTCTGTCCAAGAAGAAAAAGAAAGAAACAGCAGTAGCATAAGTGACAGTTCTGTTTCATGCAGCTGTAACCTAAAATAAAAAAAACTGTTAATACATTTAAGAGAGAACAAAAAAGGGGGGAGGGAGCTGACTGCCGCAGGATTAAGAAAGCTGAAATGGCAGCACACACACAAGCTGATCTGCAAACAAAAACTCTGGTTCTAAGAACAAAAAGTACTTGTAAGTTTTGGTAAAGATTTTTTTTGGGGGGGGGGGGGTCCTTTGTTAAACTCATTTTCTCTTGCGGGAGTGCGGTGGTCTCACGGGTCATCTATCCCAGCTGTAGTGGCGTGCCATGGGTTCAACGGGGGTGTCGCTTGGGGACAGTCGTTTTGGCTATGTACACATTCATAGTCGGTCCATGGCTTCCAACTAGTAGCATTATTTCCGTAGGTCTAACACACAAACCTGCAACAGATACAGAAGGGGGCTCATGTTCGGCGCATCGCGGCTTTAAACGTGTATAAAGCGCAGAAGCACTAAACAAATGCTAAGGCTACTCCAGGACTGATATGAAACTTAAAGGAAGCAGCTTCACCCTCCTAACATTAAATAGCCAAAGTCTCTCTAAGGATCCAGCCCATACAGGTGTACTATGAACACTGAATTTATTTCATAATAAATAGTACACAACCCGAGGAGAGGACTCACAGATCCGTCTGATGCGCTGGCGCCCACTTTGTCCCCTGCTGCGTTCCAGCACACTTCAAAGATGCCGCCTGTGCCCCTGTAGCTGTGCACCAAAGCCCCCGTCTATGAAAGTGACAAGGGTCAACCGTGAGCTTTTCTTACAAAGTTCCCCAGTGTTAATTTCAGAATTATTCAGAATGACTAAACTTTCTATAATTGAGTGAAGAGCACAGTTACCTGTGTGTTCCAGATGTGGACGCACTTGTCGAAGGAGCCGCTGGCCAGAAACCTGCCGTCGGGGCTAAAGGCCACACTATAGACAGGCTCCTGGTGCTTGGTGAGGGTGTGGATGCAGATGCCTCGTTCCACATCCCACAGCCGCACCGTGGAATCAAAGGAGGCGCTGTGGGAAGGGGGGGGGGGGGTGTCAACACCACACCTGCACAGGCCTGCTGATATTGTTGTGGGCTTTTATAACCAGAGCTCTTGCAGCTGGGTATTTACTGACACCACTGTGTGTCTCCCCATGTCTACAGGCACAGGAGCCCATTACCTGGCAAGCATAAGGTTGGCGCTGGGGTTGTTGGTTCCAGGCCCTGTAGGGCTCCACTTGATAGTGTAAATTTCTTTGTTGTGCGCTTGCAAATCGTGCACGCAAGTGTCCTGTTTCATACTCCAGATCTGCCACCCAGCCAGTTTCCATGGAAATAAGAACACAAAGCAGGACTGCTGTGAGGAACGTGGCTGAATCTGCACTCTGTGACACCACCACAAGAATATGTATGACGTGAGAACAGCTCCCTCCTACAAATGATCAGGCTGACCTTCAGGGTCATGTCGTCCGAACAGGAAGCCAGCAGGTTGCCGGTCGGATCCCACTTGATTGCATTGACTTCATTCTGGAGGGACACAGCAGAGAGGTGAAAGCCGGTCCAGGGCACTGTCCCACAAGGCATGCGCTCGGGTACCAGAGGGCAGAGCTTACCGTGTGCCCTTGGAATGTCTTGATGGGTCTGTCCTGGCCAAGCTTACACACATGGATACACATGTCCGTGCTGCAGGAGGCAAACGTGTTGTTGCTCTGCCAGTCTACGTCGAGTGCTGGGGCTGTGGTGGAAATTGTTATGAAGAGTTAAGATCATTACAGCTGCAGTGTCTCCAAGGTGAAAAAGCCTGTTGTGGTGTACTGTTCCCTACAGCTCATTGCCCATTTAAAACCCTTATCTGTAAGGGCCGCAAATCCTCAACGTACCTGAGTGGAACGGAAACTGCTGCTTGGCCTCTCCTGTGTGTGCATCCCAGATAATGGTGGTCTGATGGGGAAGTACAGTTTCCATATGTTAGTTAGCATGACAATGTATTCATATGCAGTGGCTCCTATTGTAATTAAGATGCTGAAATAAAGTTTACCTTGTCCACACCAGCACTAAGGATAAAATTTCCTTTTTTATTCCACTTGAGAGCAAATATGGGACCTTTGTGTTGACCCAGGGTGCTTGCGAGATTACCTATTCAAGAAAACACATGCAACTCTTAAACAATCCAGGACACCCATTATCTGATGTAAGTTACTGCTAATTACATAATAGAAAAGGCAGCCAATTGCTCACCATCTTTTGTCCATATTCTCGCAAATCCATCGTAAGAACCTGTTGCTAGTAGTGTTCCTTCACTCTGTTGCAGAAGGTTAAATGTGAAAACACAGACACATGTTAGCCCTGAAGTCATAAAAGGTCTTTAAAACAAAACAAAAAAAAAATGAAGCCTCCAAAGACAAGCCATATTTTTCCGCAGGACTCACATTCCAGTCCAGTGATGTTACGTCTTTGTTACTGGGAACGTCCTGCCCCCCCTCCCGTATGCAGTGGCGGAGCACGAGCTGCGTGGAGCTGCTGGTGCTGTTCTCGCTCAGGTTCCAGATGCGGGCTGTCGAGTCCCCTGAGCTGTGGAGAGGTGCTCGGTGTCAGCCGTGAGACAAGGGTGTGTGGGGGAGGAAGAAAAAGGTGACAAGGCAAGGGGAACAGCTAACACACCCAGAGGCAAGCAGGTCGCTAACAGGATTCCAGGCACAGATGAAGACCTCTGATTCGTGGCCTCTCAACACCATGGCCTTGTTCTGGGGGATCTCCACATCCCCGTCGACCTCCATCATGTCCGCATGGTTGTCTGTCACGGGGGCATCGCACATAAATCACACCCAAGTGCGTAGTTGAACAGGACACCACCCAACACTGCACGCTGTAGAAAATGAATGTGAGCAGTGACCCACTAGTTAAGGTGTGCGCTCCGTTCTCCTCGCCATTAGCTGTGTTCTCGCCGTTCTTGGTGCTGCCCTGTGTGTTGGTGGCAGCCGAGACAGAGGCGGGTGGAGCGGCAGCGGCCTGTTGCTGTGCCAGCTTGTCCCGGTAGGCCTGCTGCCGCGTCTGCACCACATCAGGCATCACAGCGTCAATCAGCGACAGCGACTCAATCGGTCGCCCGTCAAACAGGGTGCCGTCCTGCAAACATGGAGAACATGGAGAGTCTTTCCAAGAATCCATAAAAGGCTAAACCCTGTTTGAAATCCATTCAATGGCAGCAGCAGTAGGTGACTGAAAAAAGGTGTTTAAATGGGTAAGACAGTCCAACAAAACTAAAAGGAATCAAGTTTTATCTTGTTCCAATGAGCTTCCTCTTGGCACAAGAGCTCAAAAACATTAGCATGATGGTGCTGGATTGGAAGCCAGGTTTATGTGTATCCGTTTACCATACATCCCTTTACGTTAGTAAATGTGTGAGGGGAAAAAAAGCTTATACACACAAAGTAATTTCCCCTTTTTGAAGTGAGCAAGTCTCTAATGCTTTTAAGTGAAAAGCTGCATAGGTTTTGCTGTATTAAAATTAAAAGTGAATGACTGTTCGCCTCACCTCATTGATGCTGACCTCGGCCTCCACGTACTGCAGGCCCTTCTGTATGATGGAGATGAGAGCAGCAGGGGGCACCAGGGCTCCATTGATGTTGGACTGGCTGATGTGGCTCTCTATGCCAAACGTGAAGGCGGAATGGGAGAACCCTGAGGGAGGGAGGACAGCGGCAGCAAACCGGCAGCATTAACACATACCGATGCGTGTCTGACACAAAACGAACCAAACCAGTTACAGAACATGTGACCTTCAGGAAAAGGTGTGGGCATTTCATGACGGTAGCTTAATCACTGTGGCATTATTTATTTTTACAAATGCTGATTTTCACTGACCTAATTCTCTACATAATGCATAATAGTGTACCTAATCAAAGACAACAGTGTTGTTCACGAATGTTAAATGCTAACTTTTAGGGCTGAGATAATAAAATTTGACAGCTAATAATTAATAGCATGTGGAGGTGCCTTTGTGGGTGTGGTTCCAACCTGATTCCTGCAGGTATCTGTACACCAGGAAGTTGACCTCATCACTGCTTATGCTCATCTTTACTCCTGGTTAAACCATGAGGTCAGCACGCAGGACGCAGGACACAGGCCTGCAGAGAGAGACAAGAGGAGGAAAACATGTGTCACGTACCTGTACCAAACACAAACATGCACGCGGATGCACGGTTTGAGAGCTACCGCTCCAGAGTGGCCGGCAACGTGGCAGGAAAGCACATCTTGACCTCCCTGCTATAATTCCTTCTGCAGCACAACCCCTCCTCCACCCACGTCTTATTTCAATCAAACGTCTGTTGTTAGCGGGTAGCCGAAGGCTTTATTCCTCTGGAAGTGAAGCACTTAAAGGGTTGTTTGTATGCATCGAGCATTCCCCCTCTGCAGCACAGTTCACACAAGGATACTGCTATGTGCTGCGTCAGGAGACACAGCCCGCTCTATGCTGCCAGAGGTTAACGGTGGACGACAATGCATCTCTTTCTCCTTCAAAAACAAGCTGCAGCTCCAGCAGCCGCCACTGCTCCATTTGTGGCAGCAGCGCACTGCGGTCGTGGGCTCCACGCACCCGGTGCCGTCCCTGCAGTGGGGCTTAGCTCTCGGACTGGAGCCTCCACGTGCCGTGCCCTGCCACCGCTAACCTAGTTACAGGGGCCTGTTGAGGAATATGGGTATTAACTGCCGTCTGAAATGGGCGCAGATGCCTCAAGGTGATGGTGAGCCCAGGAAAAAGCCTATCAGACCACGGCAGTGGGCTAAGAGTTCCAGCAAGACAGAAAGTCCTGCTTTTCCACAAAAATACTATGCTAACTGTACACTATTAATAAACTCTGTGCACAGATTTAGATCATTTACAGTAAATGTTGCTAGAGGAGGCTTATGGGTTTTCCAGCAGCTCGGACAATGAGGATTAGGATATGAAAACCACACTCCATACAAATGACGGTTTGCTTTTCTGTGGCAACACTTCCGAGAGCGAGAGCGCTGTACACATGATCTCTACTCAAATCAGTCACAAACACCACTGTGCTGTGTGAGTGATACAACACACACATGCCATTATGTGTAGTAATGTTTGCAAATTGAGTAAAAACATTTCCTATATTTAGATTTCCTGACTACAGTTGGTCATTCCTTCATTACACTGTTACAGACAGACAGTGAATGAAAAAAGTCATAAGTGCCATGAATACTGCAAACTTTACTGTGTTTTGTCCCTTTGGTATGTGTGGTTTTTAAAAAGGAAAAAGCTCTAAGCAATATTTTTTAAGTGAATTATTATTCATGTGCTACACAAGTGAGAAAGTGAAACAAATGACAAACTTTCTTATTATATATACACAGACATTTTATAAATATTACCTTCAGCTGAAAATATTTTTCCAACAGGACCCATATTAGCAACAGTGAGTGTGTCAAATGTTTTGGTACATCACAGTACAATCAAGGAAGTGCTTCGTGGAGATTTTCCAAAAGAAACAAATCCAAATGGAAAAAGTCTAATCGGAAAATGACACTCCAAGTGCAAGCTTTTACACACACCGTGTAATTCAAAAGATAACTATTTAGCCGGAATTGACTCCTATACACAAACTAGAACAATATCAATAGTACAAGTCACAAAGAGCCATGAACAAGTAATATAACATCATTCTGTCTGGATTAGATCTGGGTGACAAAGACCTTTTCCTAGTGCTCATTCAAAACAAAGAACACAAATTATGTACACTGTCTCATTTTAGTGTAGAACTGCTTGTTTTCAGCTGCTCATCACACTGATGGTTGCCCAAATAAAACAGCTAGATAAGAAATAAAATGTTGTGTTAAAGAGAGAACACTGTCTTAAATCAAAAACGCTGATGCGCACATGATGGCTTCCCAGTTGCTGTACCTCAGAGTACGCTTCACTGTGCCCTGCAGACCCATCTGGTGATCTGCCTCCCACCAGCCACATGCTGTGGTTTCCAGCCTCCGTGCTAAATCTGTTAGCATGTACGGCTCAAGAATGTCAGTGTCGTGTAGCGATACTCCCAGTTCCTGGTCAAAACACGGCAGATTCCACGCCGGGACTACTCGCTGTGTGTGGCAAAAGCGCAGTTCACAATGAATTGGTCAGTCTTTCTTTCGCATAACTACACCCCTGCTTTGATTATGCATTATGTGTAGCTCAGTGTGTTGAAAACTATTTGAACATTAAAGTGTGGATTTCTGATGAGTTTCCCTTACCCATAGTTGCAGTTCCACATTTGATGAGTCAGTGATTCCTCATTGCTTTCATAAGGGGCACTGACAATTATCACAAAAAACTCCAAACACAATATGAAGCTATGCATCAAGATGACTGGTCGATTCTTTTGAACTTTAATATGTACAGGCAGACATTGGTCATTTTGTGCTACAATCCTCCTCCTACATTCTACATGTAATGAATATAATGTACACACCATGTGTTAATGGTATTGATGAAATGCAAAGATTTGCTGCTCTGTTCAAAATTTTTACTAGACCTCTGAAAGATTATGTTTTGTCTGTGGAACGGGCTTCTAAATATTACTTGGCGTAATGGTTGCGCTTTTCACATGAATCACTGTAAGGTGTAACTAAAAACCCTACTGTACTGTAAATTGACATTTGTTCAAAGTCCTCAACAAAAAGGTGCTTTTAAAAAATACAAAATAAAAAAAACATGATTTACACATAACCAAATAATAGTTGTAATCAAGCCCGCATTCACTCCAACGAGAGCAGAAACACCAGCAAGTTGCTCAAGAGTGACCAGGGGGCTACAATCGATGTTTTATTCCCCCAAATTAAATCCCAGCACCAGGGCTTAGAGCTCATCTGAACCACAGAATCAATGGGCAAGGGGGCTCTTTGGTTTCGCTTATCATCACAGGATGTCTCGAGGCACGGTCTGTTGAAGAAACACCTACCGCTTGACCATACGCTGACAATGACCTGTCATTGTACACTTTATACATGTAACATGATAGCTTGTTTATAAGCAAGTGTAGCCAATTAGGAAATGACAGTTTAAAGTATTTCAGTTGAAGGTATTAGCCTATAATCATTTCATAAAATGTCACCCAACAGTGTGACTGAGATCAAATTTCCCATAGATAATGACTCCGATTAGTAACAGAAGAAATGGGATCGTCAGATATTGGCTGTTATGACCCCTAATGACCTCGGCGCCTGCACCTTGTAACTAGGCTATGTTCCCTTCGAAACGACTCAGCTCTGCTCACCAGAAGTCACACAGCAACAGAGACAGTCGTGATGGATGAAGATGGACTCGGCAAACTGCTTTGACGTGATGCTCATTGAGCTGAATAACAGGGACCCTTGGTAATGCGTCAGCCAGCTTAACCTACTTTAGATTTATCTCCGTAAGTGCCAGTTTCACCATGAAAACAACATTACATGGGCAACCAAGAATAGATTGCAAACCCCTCCTTTTTATGTTGCATTTCACGTTTCTTACTGGCCTGCGGCAGGTCAACAGTTTCCACTGTGTGCGACTGGAAATAATTACAGTTCCTTCTGGGAAGTGGCCATGATTATGGTTGACAGTGCAACCTCAAGCAACGAGTTGAAAGTAATACAGCAAACATGGTGCCTGCACGGGAAATATCTTCCCCCAATCCAACCGAGCTATGAAAACCAGACGGCTATAGAAATAAACAATGGCCTGGCTAGGAGCTCTTGGATGCTACGGGCCTTTGGAGTGAAACGCCCACACTTATGCCACAGATGAAAACAAGTCCACCAATCAGAACCAGGCCACCTTGTACTCGGTCAGACACCACGATCTACAGCATCAACGTCAATACTAAAATAATCTGTACGAGGCTTATGCAGTGTACAGTTCGTAACAGAGCAACATAAACACAAGGGCAATGAAATGATCCCAAATAAAGTGAGCAAAAGTGCAAGCATGGTATTCTGCATATTAGAAGGTTCACCTTTTTCATGCTCCACAATAAATAAATGGTTGTTAAAATCCCATTACCATTTTCAAAGTAGATTGTAACTATTGGGAATCCAGGCTCAACTAAATTAGCTCCAGTGAGTTTTGAAGGTTAACGAATCTGGCCGATGTGCTAGAAAAACCAAACAGCTCAGCAGCTTACTCGATGAAACAGAACCCTTTTATATCACCCCTGAGAGGAGGCATGCCACTAGCTCCTGGAATGGCGGTCTGAGTGACAGATGGCACAACCGGGGTGCCCCTTTTGGGTGTTGTTTGCACAGGTCCGACCATGTGCCAGAGATACGTCGGATGCTGTTATCTATCTCAGATAACACAAACTGAAATCACCTCAGGACCATCTGGCCCACGTGTGGACAGCCAATACCTAAGTGCTCTCCATTTCATTCTCATTCCTTGCTATTCCGAGGTGTTTTACAGACAGTGTATTCTACGTTGACATCAACAGGACAAACTCAAGGGTTGCTCGCGTCTTTCCACAGACTGAACGCAAAGTGCATGAATTCATGGCCAGTTTAAATGTCAGACTGATGTCAACTTGCCATCTCAACAAAGTCTTCAGCTGTATTAATGTGCCATCCAAACCATGAATAAAAGATGTGTCAGGTTTAAAGGCATAAAAAGCAAAAAACCTTCACTGACAAAGGCTGTTTGGTGGCACTGGGGCTCATTTCAACTAGCATACTGCTCTCTACAAAATCAGAAAGGAGATACCTCCACAGATGAGTATATTAAATCACAGTATCTTTTTAATAGAATGCCCTTCTATTAATAGAAGGCACCTTATATTCTGAAACATGGCTTTTGCAGTAATGTGTGACGAAGAATAAACTACACATTTTAGTGTAGCGTTTTTGGTCATCACATCTTTGCTGATGGTGAAGCTCCTTCGTGAATTTTCTGAAGGGACCTGCGTTAAAAGTGCCTCGATAAGCGCTGCTAATTACATTAGCTGAACAAAAGGTCAGTCTCTATACACACTTTGTGCTGCTGGTGATGAACAGCTCTGTTATGCTGGTCACCTTCTGCAACCTCTGAATATCTCCAAGTAGGCCAGCATCCCTTCCACAGGACAATGAATCATACAGAGGCACTGGCCAGCTCAACGAGTCCATGTTTACAAATGAAATTGGCTGAACTTAATTCGTAAAAACCATAATTCTCAATTTGGCTTTGAGAAGAGTTGCAAACATTCACTGCAAATATAATGGTGTGAACAGTATTTATAATGAAACAGGACATTCACAGGGTGTTGCTTGCTGCCGCAGTGCTCTCGCTAACACTTGTCAGGAAGCCAAGAGACACGACTTTGGGATATTTTAAGATCTTCCTCAGCTGAGGTGTGAAGTCTGTAATTCCTTGCAGGGTGTGGCTGAGGAGAAAAGAAAGTTTCTCAGACCTGGAGCACTGCTGCAAAATTAATTTCTTCATTGTTTGCATTTATTCTGTTAAATTACCTTAAAAAAGTGACGCATTAAAAGTTCACACAACTATGTTTACTATGTTTATATGCTTTAATAATGACAATAAAGGAGCTGTGATTAACATTAAGGTCAAAGTCTTAAATTTGGACTTAGTCAAAAATTACATTATAAAGCCCAGTATGCTGTTGGTGCAAAAGCAAAAAAAAAAATGATCTAATCTTCTGTGTGTGTGTGTGCACATACATGCAACACATATTGTGAGGGCTAAGTCAGACTCACCCTTGATTTAGCTGTCAAAGTGAGATATGACAAATATATTTAGGGCATCGTTTTAGGCTTTCTCAGCATTGTACGTATGTATTACGTTTGCAACATGCTTCACTTCCTTCTTATCTTTTCAAATATCTTCTACTTGCTAACTGATGTGCTTCATTTATTAGAGAACCATACAGTTTCACAAGTCTGCCCGATTCATCACTTTGTATCTCTAGTTAGTACGAATCTGCTGTTCTGTTCAGTGAAATGGATTTGTCGGGTAAATGTATTATTTTTACACTTGAAAAGCTGATGACTGCAGGTTGGTTTCACCTATCGGTGTGCGCTGTTTCAACGGCACACGATTTTGGTCCTCTGAACTGGACTGGAACATTTATGGAAAAACCTGTTATTACGTGTGTGTATGTGTTTTGTTTCGCAATATGAGTGCAACTCATCAAAGGATGGAGAATATATATAGTATGATTGTGAACCATGTTAAAGGCCAGTCTCAGTTGCAGTGCTGTAATGAATATTCACACACTTTATCAAATATCTATGAAGACATTTTTTCCACAGAATGATTAAACTTAGCCCTTTCATTTACATGCCATGCTGCTTTAGTTAGGCAATTGCAACTGGTACAGAAGTCGCCCTATATTTGCAATATTTCTCTGCAGATTCATAGCATATTTATATATGTATAAAGTATGAAATAACCAGTGCTGTGTATGTTTAAGGCCTTTTTCCCTACTCATAGCATATTTTTCCAGTGTATCTCAGAAACACAAATTTTAGTCTATATAACTAACCCCAGAAAAAAATGCTTTTTCTCATCAGAGTTGCAGCTGAAAAACAGTGGCAACTCAGCAATGCATTTGCAGAACAAACAGGGTCTCTACAGTGGACATCCAGGCAGAGCGATGCCCTGAAAAGAACCAACAGACCAAAGCGAGTGTATAGATTTGATGTCAACAGAGGTTAGCCGTTACAAATTTCGGTCAGCTGTGAGCTGAAGGTTAAAAACTGCATGTGACAAACAGGCTGAGATGACGGGATGGATCCTAATGAGGCCTTCCCGCCTAATGTGCTGACAGGACAATCGATAACAAATTTGCTTTAATCTCCAGACAAGTCAGCATCCATCCAAGAGGATCCGTTCACTCTTGACAGCAGCTAAGATGTAACCTTTCACCCTTCAATCAAATGCATGATTAAACTAAACTGTTCAAAATAAGACAGGTGTGGGCTATTCTGGTCCAAGACTGCAAAGGTTTAAGGAGAGACAAGGTTCCAAAAAACACCTAGACAAATGAAGTCACTTTATTACAGTGTACGCCCATTTAATCACACACACCCTTCACTGTGCATTCCATCAAATCGGGTGAACGCTGAAAAGGAAATATTTATGATGGTAGTGGCTAAAGCCTCATATCTGTCCACCAACCACTTCACAGTTGGGCAGTGGTACAAAGATGGGTGTCCCTACAACGCAGCATGCGTGACAAGGCAAAGATTTGGTATCTTACAGATAAAAACCAGAGAGAACATATAGGAGCTGCTTTTTAACCTGGGGATCATATTGTGTTTTTAACCACTGAGGTAGCAACTTACATCCATACACTGTATAAAATTGAGGGAGACAAGGGGGGGGGGGGGGGGCATGTCTTCAAGTCTGAATTTTCAACTGTTCAAGACTTGTCTCAGTACATCTTAGATCGCACCTGCTTACACCCGAGGAAGCAGACCTACAGTTCAGACACCTGTTTACAACGCTCTTTGGTTGGACATTATCGACAAAGGACCTGCTTTTTTTTTTTTCAAAAGCACTTGGAGAAACACTTACCACAGTATTAATGCCACAGATTCCACAACACAAAGGCTTAAGAAGAATGCTGTCCCACAGCCTGAGTACCTGCAAAGACCAAAAAGACCAAGTAAGCACTGATGGAAAACATGCTGAATTTGATAGGGCTACTCTGTCTATGACCTTGTGTAAAATGTGGAAAAAATGTCTTACCAGTGAAATTATATCACCATGTACTTAACCAGAACCAAAAAAAGATTACTGTGAATTTTTAAATTCTTTTGAGGTCATTTTAAGCGGCTATTTGCCTTTAAATATATTATGTTGTATAGTATTATGTTATTTATGCATTACAGGGTTTATATATTATATATCTGGGGGAAGTCCTGTAATTAGATTTAAAATACTTGTCTATTTTTAACAGAAATATGAATAAATTTGGGGGAAAATGCCAAAAACAAAAAATACATATTTAAAAAACAAAGAGCTGAGCACAGACAAGGAACAGATCAATTCAATAATATTCAGTCCAAAAAAAGGACACGTGTGTAAATGACTGCGGACATGAAACAAAGTCAAACTTGGCCCAACTGGCCTGAGGAGCTGTGGGCTCAAACCCTTTCTGTGGCCCATTGTCTAGTGTTAAGTTTAGTGTACCAGTGGGCAGCCCTGGCTCATACCCTGGGCCTCCTGCCATCTCCCTCACAAGAGGAAGTCTCTCTCACAGCTCTTAGACCTCTTTGTGAGCCTGCACCTGCTGAACTCATATCGTAACGGGCATCCGTTTCGGACAGAAACCAACTGACCAGCTCTGCTCTCTGTCTGGCCATTTGCAACACAAAAAAGCAGGTGTTATATTAAGTGTTGTCCTGGCTCTGACAATTTTGGCCCGGAAGCAATGGGAAAGGACTGAGATTTGGACATGACAAGGGACGTGGGTCTTGTGGGCAAGTGCTCTGGAGATCTCAGGTGGAAGAATACTGACTGCTGTTGTCTGCTGCTTGAGCTAAAGGATGTGACACAAATAAAGAGGTGTGAAGGGCCATGCTGTTTCACAGGTCTTTGGAGTTGACTAAGGAAGCAAAACATTTGCTTCAGAGTAGACCAGGCTGTTGTGTCTTTTATTATGAGTTCCTCTTATCATCAGTAACAGGAGCTAAATATCTCTGAACAGCTCTGAAGGAGTCAAGTCCCTTGTTATGGCTTCTGATACCACATTAAACACCCTTAGGAAGCTAACTTAAAAGTGCCCGCTACTGTTAAAAAAATGGCACCAGCTCCTCCATCATCTGCTCAAGACAACTGTGATGTTAATAGAGTAAAAAATCATTTTAAAACTGCTTAGGTTTTTCTTTCCTTTTCTCTCTTTTCTTTCAGACGACTTGCATGATAAGACGATTCAGAGCACTGACAACAACCGCTGCACCTGCTGTCATCGTTTGTCATTGCCCAACTGCTGTAACCACAAGGACAACGTCCTCTTCGAAAAAGTGTGCACTCACGCTGAACAGACTCAAACATGTTCTGACTCAACAGGCATGAGGGAATTTTGGAAGATAGACAAGTTGGTGGGGGATAACCAGTCAGGGACTATGATCAAAAGCTCCGTGCTCTTGGGGTAATTCAGTTTCCTCAAGGTGCTTACTTTGCTCTTTTTAAGACAAACCTTCACATGTGTTCATAGAAATCACATTCTCACCAGCAGGAAATATACCAGCTAGCAGTATAATGTTACAGTGGTAGCATACAAAAATAAACTTACACTAAAGTAAACATGTTGACCTAGCAGGTGACTGCAGAAATCAACAAGATGGTTACATGTCACACAAAATTTACTAGTTTCATTGTACTAGTAAATTAGACTATCAACAGAAAAATTCTGAAACTTGTGGAGAGATGGAGATCATTTCATCAGTATTACTCCCACTGATTTTAATTGAGTCATTTAAAATCCAATTGTATAAAATACAAAAGAGTACAGTTACAGCTGTATTCACCATGAGTCACGGTGCCTCCACTCTCATCTAATCACACTTTCCAAAGTCCAGGCTGAAGGTCATTCAACTCGTCCACGAATGCTAGTAGTTTCTGATGAAACGCAACACTCCCCAGAAAGTACACACATCTACTAGTTGTGCACTACATATAAATCTCCCTCGTCTTCCACAACACACATATTCATGTCACTGAATAACACGATCTTTTGGTGGCGGTCAGAAGGGCTGAATTTCCCATGAAGTCGGGGGAAGGAGATCTGAAATACGAATGGATATTATACCATTATAGTAATGTGGACCTGCACTCAGCCTAGGTGCTGATGTAACTGTACCGCAGAAACCATAAAGAGAAGGGAATGAGAACACTACTTTGCTTTTTTGGGGGAGGATTTGTAGAAGTACTCTCCAGGTGTCCAGCTTGGAAGGCAATACATTCCCTGGAAAGAAACTCAGTGGGGCTGGAAAGCCAAACGCCAGTACACTGACAGTTTTACAGAAGAGAATGCACTGAACCTGCCTAACTATTTCATCTATCAATCCAATTTTAAAGGAAACTCACTGCAGTGAGAAAATGGGCAAACATTTCATCAGATATATATATATATATATATATAAATTTTAAGGAAATTGAAATTTATTTAAAAATAAAAAATACAAATAACTCTGTACAGCCACAGAGATGTGCCAAGAGCAACTGGACTTCTACAGCGTATTTATTACACCACTGTCTCTAGGGTGACCCAGACCAGCTCACAGCCACTTGAAGATCATTTTCATTCAAAATTCAGTGTTCTGAGTCCTTCTCCCTAGCTGTCACATTCCTTCTTTCTCTCTCTCGCGCACGCGCTCTCTCTCTCACAAACACTCACACACACAGAAACCACAGCTCAGACTAAGGCACCTGACTCTTTGGCCCTTCACGGGGGGGGATTCTAAGTGCAGCATCAAAGTTCTCGGTCTTTCTTTGCCCCACTAGACGTGCAGACTGGCAGAGTGCCAGGTGAAACATCAGCATGCTCCCCGTCCCTGTTGCCCTCAGTTGCCGAGTAGGTACAGGAGGACCAGATAAGCGTACCCAGCCCTGACAAGAGACGTGACAAAAACAAAACAAACCCACCCAGGACATATGCTTTCTACCACATTACTGTAACATAATTATGTACAAAACCCTCAAAGTCTTCATACTAAATAAATCCCACCTTGTAAACAAAATTATTTTTTCAGTCTCTCCAGACAAATTGTGTCCTTTTAAGACTATAGTGAGAAAATAAAATTAAGCCTATAGTACTATGTCTGGGAATGGACTTAAGAGCTTACCATGTGACCACGTGTTGCTGAGTTGCTCCCTGACAACCTTGTGGTACGACAGGGTACCTTTCTTCAGCCTAAGGAGAAAATGAAGAAAAAGAAAAAAAATGTCACATTCCAGCTCTGGCCTCATTTGAAACCTCCATGAGTACGTAAGAGAGTAAATCGAGGCATCTACAAGGGGGAAAAATACTATGCCTAAATCATACAAGGAACTGGCCAGCTATTTCAAGTGTTTTCTTTCTCTGTAAGAATTTTGCTTTTGGTTATTTTCATATATCCCCTTCAAAGTCTAAATTATTAACAAAATATCTAAAATTGAGGGGGGCGCGGTGGCGCAGTGGGTTGGACCAGGTCCTGCTCTCTGGTGGGTCTGGGGTTCGAGTCCCGCTTAGGGTGCCTTGCGGCGGACTGGCGTCCTGTCCTGGGTGTGTCCCCTCCCCCTCCGGCCTTACGCCCTGTGTTGCTGGGTAGGCTCCAGTTCCCCGTGACCCTGTATGGGACAAGCAGTTCCGAAAGTGTGTGTGTGTGTGTGTGTGTGTGTGTGTATCTAAAATTGACACATCTGTTTCTAATCTTGCATTTATTTGAAACTAAAACTAAAAATAAGTACTTAAACACATTCTTAACCATGACACACATTTACAGAAATCATTTCCTGGCCTCTTTTCAAAGTTTTATTTTGTTGGTTTTGTAACTAGTGTCCCCTGTAAATATTAGTTTGGATCTCTCAAAACAATTCTAACCTGTAGGTGCTTCAGCTTTTACACAGGTCTGAAAAGGTAAAAACAGCAACTGCTCCATGCAACAGATTTAATTAACACATTTCTTGGCTGTGACACGAGTGTTTAAGGCCTTCCTTTCCCTGCCGAATGACACTAAAGTAGGTGCCGATTTTGGAACGCAAAACTGAATAGTTCTGGTGCAGTCTCACACAGTGCCCTTCATATGTGGTCTTGTGCAGGAGGGTGATGCAGTAATACATGGAAAATTAAACTGGTCAGGAAACAGCAGCAGCAGCAAAGATCATTGCAGGGCAGCCCTGCAGTTCCTTTAGCAGCTATCGATCTCTCTGAGCTGACTGCGAGCTACAGAATTTACAGCACAATGCTTCTCATCAGTGACACGACTATGACCTTGTCATTTGTGGGGAAGAAAAAAACCTGAGCATTGTTTTTTAATAAAAACTTTCTCATTGGCTGCTTGACCATAATTGTTGTGGGGCTCAATAACTCTTACAAACGCGTTTATAAGACAGCTGTAGGCTAATAGGTTGAAAAGGGGATGTTATGTCTGTTCTCTGCTTGCTGGATTGAAGTTACACAAATTGGAAAAATAACAGACAAAAACCCACAACACATACTTATTGCTGCTGTTGTTGTAAGCCAATACCACACACAGAGTAGTTGGACAAAGCAACAGGGTGGTAGACATGTACAATTTAATCATACTGTTATTGGTTACTGGTTCATGTTAAATGTTCCTGCAACTGATGTATATTTAGCAATATTTTTAACATTTTGCAATTTCACCTAATGTTTTATGATACAGTTGTTGATTTGTTGCAGATTTTTTCAGCATATCATCTTTATCATACTACCATAACTCCCTACAACTTTCCAATGTAGGATCGGTCATATAAGGTCAGCTAAAACCACACATCTATGAACTTTTGGATTAGGACTATCAATTCACCTGGTCAACCTGAACACTAGTGGTAACAATTTGGCCTGCATACAATTAAGCGTATTCCAATAGCATGTAAATATGAACACTAGCGAGAACAGAAAAAGTCCATCAGGACACGTGCCTGTTAACATGTCCCCTACGCCATGTGACATACACACGACAAGACAAGAAAAGCAGGTGATAGTACCACTAAACTAACCAGTGATGTGAATTAAACCAAAACACTGCAGGAGCATCATGCTGTTTTCTGTTATCTTTCAGAAAATGACTAAAGAACTACAGAAGGAAGTAACTCAATGTGTCAAACCAAAACAAAGCACTCCACAAGTATAGTCAGCTTACTGGCCCCTGTCTGGGGCTTTCCAGCAGAGCTCATTCTCTCTCGAAGGAAAACAGGTTTATTCTTCATCCAGCTTTTATTCTGTCACCCGTTATACCACAAGCATGCAGGTCAGGCAACTCCATCTCTGCAGTGCTTTTACTGAGACTGCAAAGTGGGAAGTGGGTGGGAGGGATGGCCATTTTCCTCAGCTCTCCTTTAAATTCACCATCTGGATCCTGAACTGCTGTGTATTTCAGACAGCTTCACATAAAAGTGATATACAACAACTTTTCCTTTATGCTTCATGTGTAACCTTTAATGTTTTTTGCATCACTGTGGAACTGTCTCTTAATCACACTGAAAGACTTTATTTGTAGTATGTGGTAAAGTATAATATTGTTATGTGACAGAAGTAGTGCCGTTTCACTTGTAAGAAGCAGTTCACACTTTGCTGGGAGACAAAAAAACGAAATGAGGGCAGACCAGACAGGAAACCACATGGTGGCCAGTGACACACATTATTGGTGCTAAAAAAAAATAAGCATGCAGGCAAGAAACAGGCATTACAGAACTGACCACAAAATGTAGTAGAAAGAAGAGTACATCATACACCAGCTGGACTTGTCAGTTCAAAATTTGCACTGGAGAAAAATAAAAACTATTCTTTACATGTTGATGTTAACTGTTTGAAGACTTGCTTGAAGGCCACTGCTAAACAAAATAAAACGTAAGTGCAAAAGACAAGCAGTCCTGTTAAAGGTAGGACACAACGGAAATGGCAGGAAATGTGTCTGTTAATTATGCATTTAAAAACCCAGGCCATGGAAATTTAAGAGCAAAAAAATTAATAGTAACCATTCTGCACAAAAGGGGACTCAAGGCTCGGATTTAGGTGTAAAAAAGACAATTAAATCCTACGTTGGACAGTTTGCCTTATTTCTGGAACGCTGTATGTAAACTTGAGGTCTGCCTGGTTACATTGGTCATTTTATCACCATAAGCATGGCAGGATCAACTGTTACTGCAGATCAAGAAATCTATTAGTCCGATAACTGCTGCGTCAGGAAATATCTCATGAGGAAGTCACTGTTGCATGCATCAGACAAGAACAGCACTACAAATCAAACAGGCTGCACAAAGCAAACGTGTGGTGTGTTGCCGAGTCACCGCTCGTTCTGATCAGGCTGGGATCTCGGTTGCTGTGGAAATAATCTCTCAATACCTCTTGGCTGTGGCGGAGGTGCTCGTCCTCCTTTAGCACCTGATTAATGATATGTGGTGACATCAAGACAGCTTGTTTACCATTTTTCACTTAAGCTGAAATGACTCCAAATTGAAAGGGCAGCAATGCAATAAAGAACTTCTTAAATAGGAGGTTGCAGGTTCAAGTTCTAGGATTGGATTGCTTCTTACTCCTCAGTAAGACATGTCATTTGAATGTAATATTGTGTGTGTGTATATATCTGTATTGATATATATGCTCTTTGTCACACACACAGACACTTCAATATATAAATGAAAATAAGATTTAAAGGAAATAATATATACAGCACTGTGTACTGTGGCAGCAGGTAGCCAAGATGTCCAGGGTCTCTCTTTACACTACGAAGATTCCCAGTTCAAATCCCACTCCTGTCCTTACTTTGAATTGATACAGTAAAAAATTACCCTGCTACATTAATGAGTAAATCATTGACAATACCTTGTTGTACAAACCTGGCAATCTACTTTGCCTTACACCAAGCTGTCGTCTTAGTGAAGGTTAATGCAGTAATTAAGTACCCTTGGATTGCTAAGTAAAATAAGGAAAAAACATTTTTTCACTTAATTTTTTTCCCCTAGCATTAGTCAGCTAACCCCTTATTCACTAATGTATCACTGACCAGGTAAAGGTTCTATTCATTACTCAGTGATATTACTTATTTTCTAATTTTTAACACGATATGACATCTTATTGAATGTATGCTGCTTTGGAGAAAAGCATTCGCTAAATGAATAAATGTATACTTGCACAGAGTATAACTGTACTACTGAACTTCAGGAGCTGCCAGAGGGGGTGGATCTATGTTCATTTTCAGAAACTGATTCTGGCCCTTCTAAAAATGGCAATGACAGATGGTTTTTGTATCATTCAGCTTTTTCTACAATAATATAACAAGCACGTTATGACATCCATTTGACTAAACCAGTAAATTTACTAGTGTGAGAGAAGCATTTTGTCTTTTGCCCAACAAAAAAAATCCATTAAATGCTTTCTCACCCATCTCAAGTGTTGATTGTGTAGAAACAGGCTCTTGTTTTCAAACACTCAAAGTGGAAAGATGGCAATTCTGTAGTCTGACCTTTCACAATACTACATAACAAGAATGGTCTATTTCCCTCCTTCCATAACCTTCATCACTTGAAAATAAGCTATCAGTATACTTAACAGTAGCGAATCAAGCAAGATGTGTAAACGAGGCAACTTTCCAGGTTTCAAAATGCGTTTCTGCTTGATTTGACATTAGTGCCATGGCTCAGACATACAACTTCCTGGTCCTGTGAACTACTGACATTTGGGCTGTAAAAATAATTTATGAATTTCATGGTGTCACATTTGCTTTGTTAACAGAGCCTCAAAACAACATTTTTTATTTTTGAAGTGTATGAAATCCAACAAAACTGACTCAGCCCATGCTTGACAAATTACTGCAACATTAGCAGAAAATGAAAGGACATCAATTTGCAGCCGGAAACATTGTGTGACAAATTTACAAAATCTTCACCTTTCAGTAGTTCATTCTAAATACTTTTGTGCAACAAATAAGCAGTACCAGGCATATCAGGGGAAAAAACAAATAAGAAAAAACTTGCACAATGTGATTTATAAGCTCTACAAAAATGGGAAAGCTGAGATGTCCCTGACTGGAATATGTAACCATGTGAATTTCAATTCAAACCCCCTTAGTGTTTACATGAGGAAAAACCAGTGGCTCTAGAGTCAAATGCCAATTTTTACATGACCTGCAAAGGTAGACTGATCTTAAATACCCAACAGAGCCAAGAACTAATGATCAGCTACATCATTTGTGCTTTCCAGCACACGCACATCTGCTGCTCACTAAAAAATATTACATTTAGCCATATTGTACCCCGTTTCCATGGCAAGTGTTCCCTGCAAACAATGAGCTGGTTACATAAGTATTTACTTGCAGAGTCTTGGGCCCTTAGTACTTCCACTTATTTATATATATATATAATTTTTTTTTTTTTTTATAACACTGACACAAAGAGAACAATGTAGAACCCCCCATTTATCAATTGTTTCCTTTCCAGTCAAGGGGAGTAAAAGCAAACTGAGATCAAATCTCACTGGGCAGTTTGAAACGTAGCCATTTATGACAGCAACCAGGAGTCTTGACACTGCACTCTGTAATCAGTGTCACTTCAAAACTAGTCTCACTGCCATTTTAGCTTTTGGTCAATGTTTTTAGCACATAATATTCTGTTATATAACCTAAGAAGCTTTTTTTGTTGTTTGCCTCTGAAACAATAAGTCTGGCTGAATGAGCGGATGATGGTTTTTGACTGCTGGCCCTGAATGAAAGACCTGACCCACTGACCTTGCAGACTCATCTAGTATTTAATAAACTTCCTCTCTTACAGTGATTTCACCTCATCACACATGCAGCCCTCCACAGTGCTCCAAGAGGAGTCGGTCTAAATCATTCCTCAAAGGTCAGCGATTCTTATTCAAGGAGCTCAAGACCAGATGTGTGCAGAATATAAAGTTAAAGAAGTGACTTTATTCCAGTGTTGTATAATATCACACTGGATGCCAGGATCCAATACATAGTACATACCATCAAAAACAAAAATAACCCGGGGGAGAGGGGGGATTTTTTTAAATCGGTTTGCTGTTAGCGTTAAGTAGTTTAGAACTAGAAAGCCACATAACCTTTTCTGAAAAACTATACTTTCTAAAACTTCAGATTTTGTTGAATGTCCAGTTCAGAAAGACTGACATGCACAAGATGACACAGGGTTGGCTGGAAAAGTGTTTTAAGAGACATTCTCAAAGTATTTTCACTTCACTGTACAAAAAAGCTGCTTGGATAATTAACTGGAGTAGATATGTGATGTACAAAGACAGTTTTATGACAAATATTGAATCAGGCCATGTGCACAAAAACCTACTTCCATTGAATTATACACGGAGAATATATTGCAAATTAAAAATGTAAATATCTTTTTGAGACACTATAGACCTAACTTTAATATTTGACTGCCATTAATACATGACATGGGGGGCAGCTTTTTGTACTTGACAACATTCGCAGACAATAGAAATTTTGCCAAAAATAAACATGACACATACAACTATACATTTACATTTATTTATTTAGCAGATGCTTTCTCCAAAGTGACGTACATCTCAGAGAAAAATACAATGAGTGCATTACATGAACAGGAGGAGAGTTAAAATTTTCAAAATCATCAACACAGGGCTTTAGATGTCTTATAACCCAGACCACTGCATCCTCTGGCATTCACCACCTCCAACACAAAACTCACTGACTATCTTATAACCAAGTAAGTAAACTCAACCTAATATTAATTTTGTTTACAGAAATGTAGATACAGCCCTTTAAACAGATCATTAATCAGCTTATTTGAGTTGCTGTCAAAGTCAGTTAATCAGACTTGAGATGATGTAGCCCCATGTAGACATGTGGATACTGCTAGCTAGCCACCGTTGACAACATTTATTATTGAGCAGTACCATTTTCCTGTATACATTATTTATTTCACAATTTCTTTTCATTGGATTTAATTTTAAAAATAGGATTGTATTTTCATACAAACAACAACATCACCCTTTCCAGTAAATACTTGTCTTTAACAGAATAAAGGCAGTCTTAAATCTGCTTCTGAGCGACAGCCTGAGAAAGTCAGTGCTCGGATCCACAGTTTTATCCTTACACATCATAAGTATACCTCTCCACACAGCAGAGGAACAGTCATGCATGTGCAGATCAGTTTGCTATCAGGAAGCCTTTTTTGTAGTGTAACAATGGTCTGTTAGAAAAAAGCTATGCATTATTCATCACAATGGAAAATTCAACAGGTCAGATTATTGTTAAAGATTAAGACTATTACAAACATGTGCTTATATACATATTGTACACTTAAAAATATTTTATTTATAACACTTTACATTAAGTTTGACCTTGGCAGAGTTACCCACAGATATTGTCAAGAACATAAATATGCAAATACTTCCAGCATGGCCAGGTAAGGCAGGTGCACAGCAAATTGAGAAAATGGGCCAAAAACACTGTCTCCACTGGTACAGGTGTGCCTACAGCCTAAGGCCACAAGTGACATGTTTTGCATTTCCAGCATCACCTTCTGAGAGCAGGACATTAACATTTTATTCCTTGTTGATTAAAACATTAAAAATTCACAAAAAAATTTTGATGTGTGATGGCTTCAGATTATTGTAAACACTCATACTAATGAATGATAATCAACCAATTATTTACATCCCTATTTGAGAACACTGCTGGGAGAGTACTGCCATTTGAGATTTCGCTATAGTGTAGGGAACCAGAAACAATGGATTTGCTGTGACTCCTAATGCACTGAGTTCCACCTTTAGTAATTTTTTCCCTCCATGCATTTTCTGCACAAACTACAAATGAACCAGACACTGTCCATGGACCTGTCTTATTAATTATTTATTAGTTTGTTCATTTAGCTGGTGTTTTTTTTCCAACGTGACTTTAAAAGTGAGCTCTCAGAACTAAGTAACTCAGAACTTGTATACATTTATACAGCTGGGTAATGTTTACTGCATCAATTCAGAGTTAAGTACACTACTCAAGGGTACAACAACAGAAGGGGGATTTGAACCCAAGTGTTTTCAATACAAGGTAAGAGTCTTTACACTGGCTGCTGCCCTATCTAAAGCACAATTTCACTATGTTACTGTTATCACATGAATCCTACTGGGTGATGTAAATGATACGAAATGACTGAATTTATACAATCAAAAGGAAATGGCTATTGCTCACATACATGTGCTGAAGCTTTAACAAGTATGCGTGTGTTACCCTGGTAGGAAAAATACTCTATATAAAAATAAACTGAAATAAACTGAGTTACTATTTACAATCATGGTTTGTAATTTAGTTTATACATGTTGTTTTAATATTTTCATTTTAAAGTACACCAATTCCTCTCATATTGGGGTTAATTTGTTCCATGAAATCACCCTGTTAGGCAAATTGTAATGGGGTTTAATTATCAGTATTTCTTGTGTGGGAAAAAAACAGCTCCTGGACAAAACAATGTATCACCAGAAATTAAGTAAAACACCAAAATAAAAGGGATTTTATGTACAATAATGCAAACACCGATATATTTTATAATATTGGTAAAAATTACCCTTCTGTATAAGAATTAGTATTGAATCTGCCATTTCAGTGGTATATTTACCTTAATCAAGGGTCATGATTGGTTGAGACACCGTCGGTGTGATGGGAAGCAGGAAGTATATACAGTAATTGGTTTTGCTATGGAATTATTGTACCCGCATGCTATGCAGAGTGAAAGATGAAGTAGGCAGTGAACAACACCTCTTGTGGAAGCAAAATGACCACTTAAAAGGGTAACAATGCTGCTGTACTAAATAACAACAAAAATGAGATGGGGTATATCATTTTGTAAGGCATTGTAGCATTTTTTTGTTGCGCAAGACTCAAAAATCCCCCCTTAAATAAAAGAAATAATAGGAAGAACCACAGCACAAAGTCGAAAATCAAACCTGACCCAAAGTCACACTTAGCACAGCCCAGCCGAGTCGACTTCCCCACAGACAGGCTGTCCCTAAACAAAAGCTGACTCTGCAAGCACAATCCTCCCTGCTAACATCAGTGCAGCACATTTGTGGTGATTTAGCATTCTGCAAAAACAACAGCACTTGAGATCTGTGACCTGCACACAGTGGGATGAGACTTCTCTTTTATGTCATCCATTGGAGGTAGAAGAGTCGCTATGCTAAGACATGCAGCCATTGTTTACTCATTATTTGCATCTCATTTCTGTATTATATACGGTACGAAGCGGGTAACAATGTGGGCCTTGGAACAAGCTACAGAACTGCTTTCCACTCACTGTATATTATTTTGCCACATTTCAGGGCAATTTGTCATCTGATGGCAAGTAAAAATTATTGAAGTCTTCTTATTTTGCTAAGCAATAATTTTCCCTGCCATTATCATCCCCCTAGTGCTTTAATCATTTCCAAACAGCTGGGTGTCTCTCCACCTTAGCCACCTTGGGGCTTCTGCTCTGATAAATGTCTACAGCCTCACACGTGGCATGCCTATTTCCTGATCCTGTGTCTTTTTCAACGTTTCCCAAACTGCCTCTGTCAGTAGCTAATGAAGTTAAATGGCAGGGAGTGAAGAGGACAGGGTCAATTGCCTGTTGGCTTTAAAAGCAGCAGTGCATCATTTAGCAAAGGAAAGAGCCACATCTGCAGACCAGGCTTCAAGAAGTCTTACACTATAGCGGAGCTGTTGTGTAGTAAAAAATATTATACAACTATATACCAACACAAAGACAGATTTCACATTGGGATGACAAACAATTCTGCACATTTCTCTAAAATGAATTCTTAAAATTGTTTACTGCTTTATTTGTCCTGTTTTCAATCAATTATATCAGAGTGGAACGAGGTTAGCTAGGGTGCGCATTGTTAAGCACAGGTTTACAAAAATCATGGGCATACATCTAAGCAAAACTTTGTTGCCTTTTGCACAACATACATATTACACACTTTCACAGACAATGAGTTGGGTACAAGCAAACAACAATTCCCACACAAGACAATTTACATTTGTCTTCAAAATATAATTATAACTATCAAGCAAGGGCAATATTTTATCTTGTAGGTAGCTAAATAAATTTCACAGGGCTAATACAATAAAAATTACGTAATTAGGGCATTTGTGATTGCATGGAATTAACTTGATAGTTAAATTTAAAAAATGTGCTTTTAGCAGTCAGCTCATTTCAAGATGGATGCACCACATAACACTACACCATGAGTAAAAGCAATGCATACAACAGAACTAAAATAGGTATGTTTTACAAAGGAGTGGAAGAAATCACTGTGTCTAGCCACCTAAGCCAATAGCTAGCAAGGCAAAATGCAGAAAAAACACACTTCTGGCCGTATTCTGAAGTACCCAACTGGAACCACAGAGTCCACAACCATGCTGTATTACAGATGGAGTCACTCTGGTAGAAGTGAGGTATGTTTTGACAGCAGGGCATGGGCAGACGATAATGGAACCTGGCATTTCCCATGCAGAGTCCAGTTTGTATTGACTCCATCTAATGACTGAAGGGCAAATCTCTCTTATACAGGTTTACTACACTTGCTCAAATGCTAAGCTGTTAAGTATCACTCAAAGTATCCAATCCAATACTTAAAATTTTTGATTTGTATCAAAAAATACTAAAGCAATAAACATGTTTGAAAACACTTTAAACTAGATGCTCTTCATTAAATAGTGTTCGCTAGATTAAAACTGAAAGTTTGGAATCTTTTTTTATACCAGAAGAAGGTCTCATCTTCCCTGTTTTACCCACTACTCTGGGTTGCAAAGGGAACACTCGACAAATCAGGTGGCCCAGCCAAATAAGACATTAATTTTCCAAGACTGGTAATGCTATACCATAAATTCAAAAACCAAAGCATACCCTGTAAAAGACCTTCAACCATGCTTTTCTTCCAAATGAATTCTGAAACACTCCCAAGGGTGATTTAAGCACCCAGGTCAACGGATAATAAGCCATGTGACACTGTAGCTGCAGGGTGCATTTTTCTAGATGAAGACTCACCCCTAATAGTCTGGAACACAAGCTAAAATCGGGATAAAGACATCCGAGATTTGCAACTAATGAATATTCATGCATTTCAATACCCTTCCCTTTAAAGAGTCCCTTCAACTTAATATTGTCAAATTTTACAAATAAGATTAACTGTCAGATTAACTACTTGGCAAAGAAAAGCAAATGGTTTTTCCAATACAAAAACAATTCACTAATACTTAGACTTGTTATTGGACCCATTTTGTTGCTATATGCTCTTTGCTTTTTATTTTAGCTGTTTATTTTACAACTGATGAATGCGGCAACTTGAGAAATTAAAGTAGGTTTGCTTCTATATAACTCATATGGATATAAATACTATACAAATTATCTTTGAGGACATATTCTACACAGCACTTCATATATCAAATGCTTACTTTATAACTGTAAACATACGCATTTCACATCCAAAGAACTTGTGTTGTGATATTACATGACACACTGCTATACATCTTCTGAGTACAAGAATTTGTGAAAAGCAATGTTATTACAAGCAAAACAACCGGTCACTGAGTTCGAATGTTACTCTATTTATCTTGAACTTCTTTTAAAAAAAACATTCTCTTGGGCCATCATTCAGATGATGTGCCACAGATAGAGACTGTGCTGAATCATATCTCCGGCAGTAAACATTTGCTGAGCGGATACCTCTTTCCAAAGCCATTCCTTAAAACAGACTAAGTGATATACTGTTTGGCAGCCACTGTTAATCGGTGACAAGAAACAGAAGTCACTCAATGCTGACACCAAACAAGATGAATTTCCTTGGTCATTAAATGACTGGTAACTTTTTCTTCAACAAAAAAGAGTCTCTGGTATGAAATAAGTTTAAAAGTTACTGATGAATTACACGAAAAATACAAGAAATCTAATTTTAGATCAGTAAGGGAGAGGGGAAAAATATTAAGAAAAAGTAAGATCATTTCTTTACAGAGCACAAGCTTCCATTTTCACAAAATCCTCTATCAACACATAAATCACATTAAAATCCAAATATGTGTTTAGCTACAACAGAGACTATTAGTAACAAATGGAGTTGTGCTGTTAAAAAAAAAAAAAAAAAAAAAAAAAATAGCAAGAAAAAATGTATGACTCATTTTACATTTCCCACCTCTTCAGAAAGTCTATGTCCACAACCAGTGTTTCACCATGCAATGTGAGGTGCTACCACGTGCTTGTGGTGACGACAACATGAAGAGTGACTAAAAAAGAAGAGCAGGCTTCTGCCGCCTGGTTTGAGACAGCACTTTCCAAATTAACACGTCAAGAAGCACCGAGAAAGACTTAAGGGCTGACTGCAGAGTTATGAATGTGACGTTTCATCTCAAAATTAAGTACCAAAAAGTCACGCAGCACAATTAGTCCTGCACGTTTTGTGTAATTTAATTCTCAAAATTCTGTCTGAGAACAAAGTAGCCTAATCCTAAAATATCTACGCAATTTTGAAGGATGCTGAAGAGCCTACTTTTTAATCTCAAAAAGATAAATATATATAATGTATACATTCAATCAGTTTACACGCTCACACACACTGACTGAAATCTCCTGTCCCAAGCGGGGTCACGGCAAGCCGGAGCCTAACCTGGCAACACAGGGCGTAAGGCTGGAGGGGGAGGGGACGTACCCAGGACGGGACGCCAGTCCGCCGCAAGGCACCTCAAGTGGGACTCGAACCCCAGACCCACCAGAGAGCACGCACAGGCCAAGTCTGCTGCACTGCTGCACCCCCCTACTTCAATCAGTTCAACAAGTCCCATTTTATACAAGTGACTTTTGGTACAACTATGAGTAGACAGTTTTCGGTACAGTTGCTATGGGCATTCTAACATGGACCTGTATCCAACACAACTGGGGATCCAAACTGTTCCCACTCTTTTCTCTTATGTTTTACAGTACAAGCTACTTACTTTTGTGTTCTCATGAGTTTTTCCAGTTAATCACAGTGAATTAAGCACAACAGAGAAGACAAACCATCTCTCAATAGTAATAATTCATGGAAATATGTGACTCTGCACTGTTAAAAAAAATATTTAATTTAATTAAAAAAATATCATTCTATTTATTTGCAGGGAACAGTGTGGAATGGGTGGCCCAACCTTTTTCTCCCAGTGCAAGTATATAAATTTCATGTTACTCGAGTACAGGCATATAAATCTTCTCCATCACGGATGGCAAGTGAATGAAAAGCACACAACGTCACGTCACTGCAAGCCACACATTGACAGTCACAGCTGAAAATCCGAGTCTGACTCTTGTCTTGTATCTTCCTTCTGGTCTGCAGAGATCAAGTTCAATCCTCAAACATGAAACTGAAGTGTGGTGGTCATTAACATGTATATATAATGAACATTTTAAACTGAACTTGGCCTCTCATATGCAGTCAACTGCAATGCAGTGCAATTTCTGTTAAATTCAATTAAAAAAAAAAAACACATTAGCAGTAAATTGCTTTGTTAATTCTAATTATACATTTCAAAGGTATTTTACCAAATGTTTAAACCCATTTTTATAGTTAAAACTGCATATTTCTGATATGACTAATACTAATTCTAGCCAAATACAGCCAATTTAAATTGTCATACAGTAATACTGGCACTATGCCAGCTGCTAAGTCAACACAATTGCCACCATCTTGTTTCTATGAAAACAAGAGTAAACATGCAGGTTCCCGGTAGCATATTAGGTCAGGGGACTTCATTTACCCATGACCAACACTAACTAGCTGCTTAGTCACTATATTTCGTACTACCATCTTGTATGTTTGGTTGAACTGAAATGAGACTCCACACCCACCTGCTTACATAGCCAGCCACTGTAAACAAAATCTTGCCTGTCAAATTGATAATGGTTTATGAGCTAATTATGGTTAAAGATCAAATACAACTTCATATAACAACCATGCTACACAATTCTAATACTGTCAAATTATATTCCAAATGAAATACACATACTTTTTTGCAAAAAAAAAAAAAAAAAAAAAAAAACTATTTTCAAAGAGAGATAAACCATTGCACATCTTTCCCCACTTACAAATATTTCTGGATTTTATGTATATTTACTTCACACTATCTGAAGGAGTGATAGCAGGCAGGGATTTTTCATTATTGAAAGCGTAAAACTTATCTAAGAGACAAAATTCCCAACTAAAGGCCAGAAAAATGATGAATATGAATATACCATGAATCGTACCTTTCGTGATTTCCGATGATGAGGACAGTAAGGTCACGCTGCTGTACAGCCTGAGAATGCGGAAAAGTGAGCTTGGCCACTTCACATTGAACAACGGCACAATTGCAGCCCGAGTCCCCACTGCACAAACCCAACGTGGGCCGCCTCCATGGAATTCGTAGTTTGTGCCAATTTACATATCCTACTCCCTTCTACCCTCCCCCATCGCTTGGCTCTATTTATGGAAACCACAGAGCATTCCTTGCTTTTTCTTCCTTCCTTAAAGAGATACTTCCTCAGATGTCTGGTGGCTTGGACTTTCAGTATAAATCATCTCCCTTTAACATTTTTCACGCAATCTCCTCTGGTTTATCTTTTACTCGGTGCTTGGCGCTTCTGTGTTAGATGTCATGTGATAAAATGTTCAAGCAGCATAAAATAGGCTATTTTTATAAAAGTGTAAAAGGCACAAAAAGTGCCAGCTCACTTACAACACTGAGTTGCATTCTTATTGCATCACAGGCATGTTCCCTTGTAAGACTGTGTGGTCAACCTATTCACTCTCTGTACTTAAGTGGCATGGAGAGAAAACAGTCTGTTATAAATAACTAGGAAGCAAAAACAAAAAAAAAAAAAAAAAAGATTATAAAAGTCCACACTGGCAAAATGAAAGTGCAGAGGAGGGTTTAGCATACATTATTAATATTAGTCAGTTACCACAACATTAAAGCAAAGATAAGCTTTACAGGTGGCATTCTACGCAAAATTTTGCAGGCTAAAAAACAAGAGCAATCTACTTCTAATCAGCATATTAGTAAGAAAGAAGAGACCTGTACCTTGAGGTTGCAAGTTAAATCCATCAAAAAGCCATTTTGCAGCAGCCTTGGGAAGACACTTATTAATTGTGCTAGAAAAATAACCAAGTACTGAAAAAACTTTGATGATTATGATAATAACAGTAATAATAATGATGTTTATAAAGACTAGCAGATTCAGAAATAGTTCTATGTTGTTGCTTCCCTTGAGTATCGACCATAATAACATCCGAGTCCACAACTGCTTCCACTGGTATATGACTTTGACAATAAAGCGTTGAGTTAGCTGGGAAACTTCCCACCATTCATTCATCAGTGGAAACTGCAGCCCTCTGGCTCTGTACGCATTCTACAACTACTCTTATCCAACTTCTTAAAAAAAAAAAAAAAAAAAAAAAAATTAAAAGAAGGGATTTCCCAAGACAAGGCCAGGCACAGCAGCACGGGGGTGGGCTTTGTGAAATTAGTTTGCCATTTCCATGTATTGTTGCTGACCAAAAACATACACTGGACCGAGCACAGACACTAAACAAATACTAACAGATAAGTTTTTGACCTCGAGCTGCCACAAAACGTCCAGTCAAGGTCAGGCCTTGTGTTCACATTGCTGCCAAAACATGCAAGGGTAACCTTGCTAAACTAGTTTATCAAAATACCAGAGAGGCCTCAGGGGCCATTTCTAAGGCCCTTCGGAATCTAGCCTGCAAAAGAAAGAGGTGAAGAAGAGAGAACACCACAAAATTTCAGCACTGCTACAGAGACACCAAATCTTAGTACCAGAGACACTAAATTACAGCTCAAATTTAAGCATTTCAAAGGGCTCCACAGAACAAACATTAGTGTTCTGGAAATGGATGCAAGATGAAGTTCAGAAAATCTATTTATGTCAGGAGGCCAGGTATTAAACTTTGGATCACATGTACCAGTTTTTCCCCGACACATTTCATTTCTTTATATATTTACACACATACAAATCTATTCCTGTTGAATTTGTGAATTTACAGAATTTCCAATAACCTGGAGCAGTGGGTGTGAGTGAGGTAAACCGTAGCACCCTAGTGCTCACTCACACACAAAAAATCATACCTTACATGGTTTTTAGATTATGGAGGAGTCACAGAGGTAACCCCTGCAAATACAGTACACGTGCAAAATTAAAAGAGAGCTTGGAGGAGACTGAACGTAGAACCTGGAGAGCTGTGACATTAAAAAAAAAAAAAAAAAAAAAAAAAATCTACCCGATAAGTATTTTAAGCAGCAAATAATTTTATGTTGTCATATCCTTAAAAGAAATAGTCTAACCATATCATGACATCATGAAATGCATCCAAAGCAACCCTCAAATGGTTCTGTGCCTTTTTGTATTGCTGGTTCCAAAAGCACAGTTTGAGTCCAAAGCCACACATCAAGTGAACACAGCTACCAAGAGCACCTGAATGATTGTCGCTGTACTGCAAGACAACTGACATCCACTGATATTACGAGTGTGGGATGTACAACTGTATTGTTCTACCAGCACCCTGGGGGGGGAAAACATGTTTATGCTTCTGAAATGTCCAAAACATAATATCCCACCAGGTTCTATGTTGACATTATCAACACAAGCTGGCCGATAAAGTGTCACCAGCACTTCAAGAGATTACCTCAAATTCATTTGTAACAGCTAAAAGTCTGAGGCGTTATCATAGTTCTTATATTCAAAACATGTATTTCCTCACAATGCCAACATTTGTGGCAACACAGTGGAGCACTGCATAGCACCAGCACCTCAAAATGCCCGGGCTGTGGGTTCGAATCCTTCTCATTTTGCATGGAGTTTACATGTTCACGTGGGTTTCCTCCAACGGTCCAAAGACGTGTTTCAAGTTAACTGTTGACTCTAAAATGGTTGTGTTTGTGTGTGTGTGTGAGTGAGTGATGTTGCGTGATTGCTCCGTGACGGACTGGAGTCCCACCCAGGGTGTACCCAGCCTCACACTCCACCATTCTGGGGTGGGCTCTGGATCACTGTGACCATGCACTGGATATGCAGTTGACAAAAGTGAAAAATAAAACATGGAAGAAGGAACTTACAAAGAATAAAATGGGTACCAAAACAAAGAAATATACAATTGCTCTACTGAAGATGAAAACTGTATTTTTTGTTTAAAAATCTATAATCAAGAACTCATGACTGCAAAGATGGCCAAGATGAGGTAAAAGACATAACAAAAGCACCCTATGACCTAAGAAAGTGAAATACAACCTGCATCACGCAGCAAATACACATGGTATGAAAGAGGCAGAGGAAGGCCTGTAAAAAGCATCCAGATTTAGCTCGCAAACAGCCTTTCCCTCCCCCACACTCACACATGCTGTCTAGCAGCACAATTACATAACCGTGCCTGCTGTAATTGGAGAGTATGCAGAAGACCAAGATCAATAATTTACAATCGAGGTACTGTACCATCCTCTACCTAGGGTGTGCTCGACAAGGCCACGGTAACAATAAAGGCTAAATTACACCGCTAGGCAGTTAAAAGCCTATCTCACTACATTAATCTATAACAATAACACATCTTGTTAAACTCTGGATGAAAAAAAATTAACCTGATACAACAATCCAGTCACAAATACTGAAGAACGAAAACAGGAAGTCTCCAAAAACCTAACATATTCTTATCTTCCCATCCACATGTCTTGCTGTACAACATGCATAAACGATTATTATTAGCCTTAAAGTCTGGTTGATCATGGAACAATGTATGAATTTAATTTAACTAACAGCCTCATCTTTCAGCCTGCTTTTAAAGGCGTAAGTTCACAGGCACGTCCTCTCAATTAGCAACCCCTGCATTAAGTGTTAACCAACATACAAGATTAATGCAACTCGTAAACAACTATTACGCCTCCCCACTGACAACGTGAGGGGGCTGAAACGGTGAATCAACACTGGAACATACTTGTGTTTTTCGCTGAAGTTGTTCTCTTGTTTATCTCTGTTGCCGCCGGCCTGCGGGAGTTACAATGAAGAGAGGAAATGTAAAGGAAACGCCACAAGCATGTCTGTGAGCTCAACACGTTAAGGATTTGCATGTTTGAAGGATCGGTGTGACAGAGGTTTGACCATGATGTGCCAACCCCCAGTGCTGCTTCCACATGCTGCCGTTCCTGGGAAAAATTACACCCTTATGAACTGTGTTAGCGCTCCCGGCCATGTGGTTTTCCTGGAACCTGCAGTTGTGTTCCCGATGTGACCAAATCTTGGTGACACCTGCCTGCTCCAACAGGAACACAAGTCATGATTCCTACTGGTGTTGACAACTTAAATCCGAGGCCTCATTAGTTGGCCAGGATGGGTAATCGAGTGTTACCATCCCACATTTAGACACTTCATTGTGAAAACACACACTGCCCCTTCCCCACTGTCACTTTTCTCAATACTATGGTCGTGTTACTCCACACACAGTGTATAATCTCACATTGCCCATCCCCCACAGTGACTGTCACTAATACTACTGTAATTTTACTCTACACAGTGTGCGATCGCACACTGTACATCCCTTGGCACTAATACTACTGAAACATGACCACACACACACAGTGACATATAGCGTATAACTGAACTGTGACTCGATACACAGCCTATAATCACACAGAAAACATAACGCCCACCCCCCACAGTCACAGAATGTTTTATTCTGCACACACATCCTACATCCAGACAAAAAACACACCGCAATATTCCACCTGTCACAAACAGAGTTAAATCACATGGAAAACACACTCTGCCCATCCTCTACCGCCACTGATACTACTGTACTCTTACTCCACACACGCAAAGTGTGTGTAATCACATGGAAAACACACTCTGCCCATCCCCCACCACCACTGATACTACTGTACTCTTACTCCACACACGCAAAGTGTGTGTGATCACAAGGAAAACACACTCTGCCCATCCCCCACCACCACTGATACTACTGTACTCTTACTCCACACACGCAGTGTGTGTGATCACAAGGAAAACACACTCTGCCCATCCCCCACCACCACTGATACTACTGTACTCTTACTCCACACACGCAGTGTGTGTGTGATCACAAGGAAAACACACTCTGCCCATCCCCCACCACCACTGATACTACTGTACTCTTACTCCACACACGCAGTGTGTGTGTGATCACAAGGAAAACACACTCTGCCCATCCCCCACCACCACTGATACTACTGTACTCTTACTCCACACACGCAAAGTGTGTGTAATCACAAGGAAAACACACTCTGCCCATCCCCCACCACCAATAATACTACTGTACTCTTACTCCACACACGCAAAGTGTGTGTAATCACAAGGAAAACACACTCTGCCCATCCCCCACCACCAATAATACTACTGTACTCTTACTCCACACACGCAAAGTGTGTGTAATCACAAGGAAAACACACTCTGCCCATCCCCCACCACCACTGATACTACTGTACTCTCTTACTCCACACACAGAAAGTGTGTGTAATCACATGGAAAACACACTCTGCCCATCCCCACCACTGTCATTCATATAACTGTAATATTACTCCACATACACACACACAACCTTTAATCACACAGAACACACACACACAGCCAACCCCCACTGACATATGATAATGTTACACCTCACACACTGTAAGCACAGAAAAAACACACACTGCCCATCCCCCACACAGACACTGTGCACTAGTACTCACTGTACTGTTACTCCACACACACACACAGTGTGTATAATCACACAGAACACACACACTTTGCCTGTAATTAGGATAGAAAAACACAAGGCCTTACTTTAAGTCCGGGCTCTTCTCTCTGTGCTCCTGTGTGTGGAATTTCCTCCTCAACTATTTTTTTTTTTAATATATGGGAGAAGCGCCGCGTTATAACCCGGGCCGACGGCGCTGTTTCGGCAGTTAAATTCCCAAATAAACGCGTCGCTGTGTAGAAAATAATTTCGCGTACAAAAAAAAGCAGCTAGAAGAGCGATATGGAGGAGAAATTGAGGAACATTGTGAGGCTGTTAGCGAGTACAGAAAGAGCCAAGCGGTGCGCGAGCGGCCAACGGCTTCAGACGCTCGAGCGCACAGAGGGTGACCCTCCAGGCGGAAATGGGCCGGGCCGGGCGGCCGCGCTCGCTCCTGCACGCGCGCGCCCGGCCGCTCCGCTGCACTAGGGATAATTCACAATTAGTCTTGAGTAGAATTTATTTTTCTCCCTTCCTGATGAAAGAAGAAAAACAGTCTTTACAAGTTAGGGAAAAAATTAAAGATACACATATACGGCATTATGTATTATTAATAATGACAATAACAGTAACTTACTGCAGTTAATTGTTACACTTGCTTGTAGGGCGCAGGTGAATTAAAATGTCCAGTATGTTTCACAGGTCTTTGCCTTTGATTTGATCAAGCGATGTTATTTTTTAAATACTTAGCTTTTAGGCGCAAAGCATATGGTCGGAATTACAGTCACATAACAGTAATGTACTGTACGCAGGGAAAGCTTCTGGACATATTCGTTTCACATCACAGGCCCTGACTTCTACGGAATATTCATGAATGAAAAAACTTGAATGCAAATGAATGTACATTAGATAAGAGGTGGAAAATTACAACGTTGGGGGGTCGAAACCTGATGGGCCTCATTCATCACTATCTGGAAAAAAAAACTCACTAATGGGTCAGAATGTAACAGCAGATTCTTCAAAGTGACTTTCAAAAGTGCTTTTCTGGGTGTCGCTGGCTCAGTGTGTGTGTGTGTGTGTGTGTGCGTGTGTGTCTGAGAGGCGTGTAAATAATGTGTGGGGCCACGTGCTCCGGGGGGCCTCGGAGGAACCCACATGATATCTCCTCACCTGGGACGCAAATAGACACAAGAGCCCCCCGCTGAATGAGAAATCAAGAGGTAAATAAATAAAGAGGGCTGAAGGAGAAGGGGCTGCGGGTGCGAGGGGGGAGGGGGGAGGGGGGAGGGCGGCTGGGCGGTTGGGGGCTGGGGGCTGGGGGCTGGGCTCGGCCGGAGCAGGCCTCGCTTTGAAGCTTGAGCGGAGTGGACCGGCAGGACGCTTCCCGAGCCCTTAGATCACACGTTGGTCTCCTATTTTGGTCACAGAGTGTGTATCCACACACACCTTTAAAGGAACACTTTATTGCAGCGCTTCACTCGAACCCGAGTTGGTCATCCTTCCCTCTTTTTAGTGCAAAAATTGACCGAAAGTTGAAACGAAACAGGAGGCGCATTCTCTAGAGCTCAGTGTCTCCATGGAAATGTGAAAAACAACGTAGCCTCCACCCGAGTGTGTGTGTGTGTGTGTGTGTGTGTGTGGGGGGGGGTCCATGGGGGGCTTATTAATGAGCCCCCTGTTACTGATCCCCCCCAGGAGGACTTGCCCTCTTTGCTCCAGTGTCATTCTGAAGAGGGCAGAAATCCCCACAAATCCAACCACTTGTGACTTGCTCCCCCCCGCCGACCTTTCCTGGGCATGATGGGTAAATTATTAATATAGTATTTTCTCAAAGAAGCACCCTGGTAACAGCGCCACAAATAAACATATCAAAAAGGAGGATTAGGGGGAAGGAGCGACAGCGGTGTCAGTCAATCCGACAAACAGTTCCCATCATTCCAGAGATCTCTCTCTCACACACACAGACACAAAATCGGCTTTGTTCGTTTAAAAGAAATTCCAAAATGTGGGACATACATATATATATATATATGTATATACACATTTTAGGTGGCAAGTTTGAATTCATCATCACGAACGACACCATAAATAATAATAACTTTCAGTTCTGAGCAGCTCAGTGTATTTTTTAAAGCTGTTGCCTTTGACTCCCAAGGTTGTAGGTTCAAATCTCACCTATTACGATATTAGCCTTGATCGAGGTACTTAGCCGCCAGTGAAATTACCCTGCTGTAGAAAAGGGTAAATCACTGTAAGGAGCTTATCATTGTTTGACGTGTTGGGGGGGAAATGTAAATATGTTTAAATCAAACATTTTTCAGGAAAAAGCCTCTTTGTCAGGCTGCTGAGGATCTGGAAAAATGTGTGTTGGAAAACAGCGTGTTTGTACAAATAAAGATGCCGTCTGCAGCGCCCCTGTTTGCTCTGTGCAGGTGGTCGGACCTGCAGCCGTGAGACCCCCCCCCCTCCACCCACCCTTAGCCGTGTCCCACGGAGCCGCATCCTGTTTACGTAGAAAATGATTCCGTGGCACTTTCTGTCTGCACAAACACGGCTTGAGATGCACGGGCCAAACTGAAACGTCTCAACCGCGGTATTACACCGGTAAGGATCTGAGGAGGTGTCTGGGTCCTGGGCGACACCTCAGAAGCGCGTGGTCCCGCTCTCCCGGACACCGCCGTCCATATGGACGCACACCGAACCCAGCCCTCTTCACCTCAATCCACCCTTCTTTTGCGCAAATGACAAAAAGCAACAAAAATTTTATCGTATTTATTCACGTAGAGGTAACTTACAGTGATTTACCCTTTTATAGGGCTGAGTAATTGTACTGGAGCAATTTTATACTAAGTACCTTGCTCAAGGGCAGTAGAGCAGGAGGAGGTGGGATCCAAACCTGTGTCCTTGAGTCATAAGGCAGCGGCTCTAACCACTACGCCCCCTGGTGCCCTGCAGTAACAGTACAGCGAAAGGTCTCCACGGCTCCGGTTCGTCTTTTAAAATCATTCAGGTGCAGAATGTCGATACGTGAAAAACTGCAGCGTTTGTTCCGCATGGACACGTGTGACTTTCACGTGCTTCACATAGATCCACGAGAAGATAGAGAGTGCAAACGGGTAGCCGGTCGCGTAGTACTTAGAGCTGTTACCTTTGGACTCAAAGGTCGCAGGTTTGAATCCCACCTCCAGCCATAGTACCCTTGAGCAAGGCACTTACCCTTAATTGCTCCGGCAGTATAAGCAGGTAAATAAGCGTAAGTAGCTTTTCGGCTAAATGAATAAACGTAAACGATGGATGAGATCGAGAGGGACCCAACGAAGGGGCGCAGAGTCGTTTACGATTTGTGTTTGGTACCTTGGCGTCGAACTGCACGAGCGCAGAGGGAGGAAAAACAATGTTGGACATGTGTGACTACATGAGATGAGCGTCAGCGAGGGCAGATTGCGTGCGTGTGTGGGGGGGGGGGGCCCTGAGCGGCGTGTCGGTCGATGGACTCTCTCGTTCCGCTTTGTGCGGCGCAACGGTGGGAAAGTGGCGAAAAAGAAGCGCCAAAGAAGACGAGGGGCAGAGAAACTCATTTCAGAGATGCCTCGTCCAGACGGAGTGCGCGCGCTCAGCCGAGCGTCCTATCAGAGTCTCGAACCGTGGTGTTTCTGTGCGGCCGGTAGGCCCGACGGGGGCGGGCAGGGGGGGCTAGAAGGAGCCCAGGCCTGGGGACGCGCGTCCACATTACCACCCCCCCAAAGGGCGGTGGATGGGGACACCAGGGCTACCGCCTGCCCTCAACCGTGTGTCTGGGGTCTGGGTGGGGGAGGGGAAAGGAAGGAAGGAAGGAAGGAAGGAAGGAAGGAAGGCCGGGGGGGGGGTTAGCCGCAGCCCCCCCCGCAGCCAAGCCCCTCCGAGTACAAGCGGTGCGTGTCGAGGACACACACACACACACACACACACCCCTCGCCGTCGCTCAGGCCGCCGTGCTCTTGGCAGCCTCAAGGAGCCATTTCCTGTAAAGGCCCCGCTGCGTACAAGTCGAATTTTCTGAAACATAATTCTTTTTGTTGTGCCCCCCCACCCCCACCCGCGCCTGCCGCTGCCAAAATCGTGCTCGATTTATCGGCCTGCTGATCTGGGGAGGGGGTTTAAGTGGATGAAATTCGCCGCTGGCCGGGCCGCTCCTCGGTTACACAATCGCGAACGTTCTCGGTCCCTCCGTAACCGCGGCCCCCGCTTGCGGCCGCCGTAATTGCGTCAGCCTCGTCAGCGCGGCCGAGGGAAGTATTATAAAATATTGTAAAGCTGCGCAGGGCAGTAAAAAAAAAAAGATTACATCTGCAGATAGCGGTGACTGCAGGATCCCACCCATCCCCCACGCCGCGTGCGCTCATTTTCGCCTGGCCGGGCACAGCCTGCAATAGATTGATTCCACCCCACCCCCCTATCCTTTGCTCAGTCATTCAGACTTGGAACGTCAATAACAAGCTGACATCATCATTGGTTTGTATATTACACTGCTACTTTCAAGCTACCCTTCACCTCCTAAGAGAGGAGCACTCAAATTCCACCAAAACTGACAATGAGTGGCGTGGGCCGGGGGGCGCGGTGTGGAGCCGGGTGACGGGTTGAGCCGGTGCCCACTGTGCCGGCAGTTCTGGGGTTCGAGCCCCGCTTGGGGTATCTTGCGACGGACTGGGGTCCCATCCTGGGTGCGTCCCCTCCCCCTTCGGCCTTGCGCCCTGTGTTGCCGGGTAAGGCTCTGGTTCGCCGCGACCCCTGCTCGGGACAGGCATCTGTTGACAATGGATGGATGGATGATGTGGGGCACTGGTGTTAAGAATGCATTTGTCAGGGCAAAGAATTAAGTGATTGTTAATGACAATGGCCCTGCTTCCCTTTTTTGAAGGCAGTGGCTTGATGGACGGGTGGACGGACGGATGGACTGATGGACGGATGGATGGATGGATGGATGGATGGATGGACTGATGGACGGATGGACTGATGGACGGATGGATAGATGGATGGACGGGTGGATGGACGGATGGACTGATGGGTGGATGGATGGACGGGTGGACGGATGGAAGGATGGACGAGGTTCTTACCGATCCAGAAGGACCCTGCACTAGGCCACAGCTGCAAACATACAACTACCAGGGTCGTAAGAACACAATGACGGCAACGCCGGAATCACACTGCATGTACGACAAATTTTTGCAAACCAACCACTATCTATCTATCAAAATAGATCACACACATTTCTACCTGACAGCAGCCCGACTGCGGAGGCGTGCGATACACGTGAAAACGTGAACTTCGTGGAGCTTTAGAACGGGGATCCTCATTAGAGATTTGGGTTCAGCAGTTCCCGGTTTTGGGTCATAAATCTGTACGGTTCCAATGCTGTTGCTACTGTGCTGAAGGGCTTCACCGAAGACAGATGGGTGTGCTGTAATGACGCAGGCCTCGATTCGCGCTCATGGAGAGGAGTGTGGGCGGACAGAAACTCGTACTGTCGACGGGGCGCGGAGTGTGGGAGGCGAACGCGGGTCAACGGGTTGACACGAGCGCTCGAGCACAGCGTCACAAAGTTGTAGCGCCGGAGTAGAAACGTCCTTCCTGCCGCGGGCCGCGGGCTCCGATCCAGCCGGCCCCCGTACGATAGTCATCAACTCCTCGGCTCGTCGACAAAGAAGAGCGTGACCTCTGACCCGCAGGCACTACGCACGGCCGTTGACGAAAAAAAACACAGAACGGGCCCGATGCCCTGTTTGCGCAACCGATGGTGATAATCGGCAGACGAAAAAGGAGAGCAATATATTATTGTTGTGGTTATCGGTGCTTTCGCAGCTGATTATCACACACATCATGGAAGAGGGCCTCTGAGGGTCTTAGGGAAATTATCGAAAGCACAATCAAGGGCCAGTTATACATATTGTCCACAGTGGCCATTAGAAACCATCAGTGTTTTTCGCTGAGATGCATTTAAAGCGCACAAGCTGCGGAGACGGGAGGGAGGCGGGGGAGGGCTGAGCTCTGTCCATTCGTCCGATTTAACTGCCGCTGTTGTCGCACACGTCTCTGTTCGGTTAATTTGCGCGTTTATTCATAGATTTGCGACCTGGCAGATCTTCGCGACCGACTTGCGTCCTTCGATCGCTCCTCGAATCTCTTTCAGATGGGTCAGTCAGACGTTCGGTTCTTCGAGAAGAAACAAGGCGACACCGGGCCGACGAATACGCGACACGACTCTCGCCGCGACGGCTCTGTGCCCAGCGCAAAACGCTTATGTGAAGAGCCAGCAGCTCCGGAAGTAGCCAGAGCATCACGTCCGCGGGAGCGATGGTTGGGACACAGCACCAAAGATGGATGCTTAGCTCCACTTTGAGCCCTGCAGCACCTTTTCATTCATATTCCCTTCCGTTGAGACTTACGCGCCAGCTCCGTGAGGCGGCTCACGGCAGAAAAAGGACGCGAACGGCCAGCTTAGAATTAGTGCTATTATTACCGCTGCGCTGATCGGTGGCGGAGAAGAGAAAAAATATTTAAGAAAGGCACAAACATGCGGTGTAAAAGCATGTAAAAAAAAAAAAACACAGTGTGGAAGGAAAGTGGGGAAAAGACCTCAAGTGAGCATCGCAGAGCCAAGAGAATCAGCAGGACATCCAACCATGGTCCATCCAACGGGACTAAACGGTGTGTTTGTGCAGAATGGTGACTCTAAACTACCCTTAGTGAGTGAGTGAGTGAGTGTGTGTGTGTGTGTGTGAGAGAACAGGTGGATAAACGTCATCGAAACGCGTTACTACCTCCCACCTCCCACCTCGCTGTTGCCCCATAGTCCTTTTCTATCACCCCTTTGAGTAATTTATTTTTAACGCGTTTGAAAAAAATTAAAAAATATTTTAAAACGGAAGGATTAATGACCTCGTGAAGCTCCGTTTCAATTAGCGACCCATTTCTCAAGAGCGCAGCTGCGGCGCTAATCGAGGTATTACCGCGCTAGCTAATAATAACAGGGACCCGCGTGCGCTACATGAATAAATATAAATGTACGGGTTATCGTAAAGGATCAACGAGTTTCCAAAGGACACGCTTCTAGTCAAACGCCTCGGATCCACACGTGGCGTAGCGTCGCAACATTTGCGACGGTTAACGTGTGCGATGGAGGGGGTGGGGCGGGCCTTAGAGAGCAGAGGATTCTGGGAGCTCACGGGGCCCTGATGAGCAGCGCTGCGTGTCGATGACACCGGACGTCCCCTGTGATCTGGAACGCGGTCCTGCTCCCGCCCCCCAGCACCTAGGAGCGAAACCATGGCGAGGGATGATGACACACGGTGCAATCGCACCCGGGTTCTCCCAGCCGGGGGGACAGGCTGAGGAGGCGACGCAGCAAAGACCAGGAGAACCACTTAGCCTTAACGGGATGAAACACGTCTGTCGCTCCTGGAACCCGGAGCCTTTTCGCAGGTCTGGCGGTCTCCTCCGGCCAGGGGTGCCGTGGCCACGCTGGACCCGTAAGCACTAACGGTCAGCGTGCCGTTTGTGCTCGAGGCACGAAGGCCTTTAAGCGCCGGGGCCAAAGAACTGTTCCTCGTACCCTTCGCACAGGAACGAAACATGAATTTCAGAATCGGTTTATGGGGATTCCTGGAAGGAAGAGCTATTATTCTGTCGTGCTGTATTGACGATGCTTTACTGGTAGGACGAAAGGGCGGATGGCAAAGTGTCGGGGGGGGGGGGGGTGAGGAGCGGGAAGAGGATGGCTCCTTTTGTGCCCCTCTCCAATTTGAAAAGGCTGGGGTCAGGGGTCAAGAGGTCAACTCCCTGCAGGCCATGGGATTGAGCACCACGGCCGGAAGGGGGTGGAGATAAAGTGGTGGCGGGGGTGGGGGCTCGAGCTGAAAGTGAGGGATTTAGGGTTAGAACAGAAAAAACAGGAGTGACACTCCACACCCCTTCCCTGCCTCATGTGTAACACACACACACACACACACACACACACACACACAGGGCACATAGTTACGCAGAACGTTTACCTTTTCCAGACCATAAACCCCTTTGAAGAACCCGATGAAAACTAAGGACCCCGTAAATTACTGCATTTCAAGTTAATATTGCGCTTAACTTAATGAAAATTAATTAGTGGTTAAGAAAGTAATTCTTCTTTTATTTTTAATTTTTGATTTAGTTACTGCTGTTTTCAAAGCCTGCCTGCCCGCCTGCCCTTCATGGACCCCCGAAGCTCATCTGAGGACCCCCAGGAGGTCCGTGAAACAAAAGTTGACCCTCAGGTTGCGTTCTGGCTAAATTTACCACTTTTTACCATCAATAAATATGGTTTTTTTCATCTGATTGGCACACGGCTCCACGACATCGTCCAGACCAGGCACTGAAACACAGGGAATCGTTGACCGCCCGTTTCACGGAACTGTACGTGATTTGCACACATTTAGTACATCTGTGGCGTGTGTGCGGTCACCGGAAGACTGTTTATTCCCGCTCGTTTCAGGCTGCTCAACACCATCTGCTGCCGGCATCACGGATTACCGTGCCATACCGGAGTACGACCTTTGACCTACATATGCTGTCCCAGCTACTAAACACCTGAAAAAAAAAGTGGTCATTCAGATATGCCCCCCCGCCCCAACTGCAGACCATTTCGTTCGGCTTTTACACCGAAGCAGTGGGGTACAGTCGTGACGCGGTGTTTCCGTAAGGGCTTGGCAGAGGGAACGAGCAGCCGCGATGGAGGGAAGCCGGCCCGTGAGCACCGTTTCATCACAACGCCCGTTTCTCTTGAGTGGGGGAAATTAAGGTAATTTCGAGGCCGACCGACTCGCCTGGCTGCCGCTCACGTGTGTCCGGAACAAACCCTTTCCCGGTGCGATCCTGGCCTGCTCGAATGGTGCCAACTCGTCACGCGGAAACTTCCGGAAACACGTATCCGGGCAGCAAACATGTAACATGCGATCGATACTGTCGTTTTTACCACGCTTCACGAGCACATAAGGAGGTGATGTCTCGGAAACAGTGGTAAACGATGCTGCGTAAGAGGTCCACTTGAGTAATAAAAATGTACGCAAACAAATACGGCTTTGTTCATTGCCGTTACATCCTGGAATATGTGTGTGTGTATGTGTGTGTGTGTGTGTGAGAATATGACTCTGTAGAGTGCTTGCCGCAGACATGGCTCGGTGTATCCGAGAACTAAATACGCCCAGATGGCGCTTCTGCATTGACCCAGTTAGGCGAAAGCCGAAAGCGTCGGCGTTCCCGGGTGTCTCCTCCATTAAAAGTCATCGTGCTGATTTTTTAATTTTTTTCCTTTCAAAGAAACTTTGTTTGTGCCTTTGAAGGGGGAGGGAGGTGGGGGGGGGGGGGGGGGGCTTAGACAGAGACGAACGCTAATGGCCAAAGCAAGGAGTGTGCAGCGGCGTTACGGCAATTATACTTGTGGTTCCCTGGCACAGTTTCAAGAAGAGATGCGAACATTACCAAAGTGCATAATCATAACTGATGCAATGTGTGTGTGTGTGTGTGTGTGTGTGTGCTTTTTTTTAAATGTTTTGCAAAGTGCACCAAGCCTGCTGCCAGACTGATGCTAAGTGATTAGAAGCAGCAGTCGAGCTCTAATTCGTCTGGTACGGTTGGCAGGACGCGGGCGCTTTATCTCCTCGTTCCTCAGAAATTCCAGCCGAGCACACGCCTCTATTCAGCAAAGCGTCGCACGTACATGTGTCGGGAACGCGGGAGTGCGGACTGAGGGCGAACCCCATTCCCGCATGACCGCCGTGGGTCGCCGATGGGGTCGGGGCGGGGAACGAGATGTTTCGGGAACGCCGGGAATAATCCGATGGCAAAAACCCGATGGGCAAAGCGAGCGTTTCCTCGTCTTTCCCTCTTCGAGTCCAACCCGCACGCGCCATCGTGTTCGCTCGCTGTTTGCTTTTTTAAGAGGACCCGACCCTGTGGATCTCCCCAATGTGGGGGGGGAATGAAAGAAGGGGGGACTGAGTGGAAAACGGAGGTGGGCTCGAACCTGCTGGGCCGGAGAGAATATCGAACGCGAAGCCTCCTCCCTCCCGATACGGCGCACAGCAACACTTTTGGCGCTTTGGAGCCCCCCCCGACACCCCGACACCCCCAGCACCGCCACCAGCATGAAAGGTGAACCTTCAGATTTCACCGCTGGATGTCAAACTTGAAAATGGCCTCCAAATTGTAGTGTAAGTAATCTCATTTGGAGTGGAAAAGAAAGGGGCCCAGTGTCCATTGGGTGGGGTGGGGGGACGCTCCCGCTCCCGCTCCCAGTCCTTTTGGATTTCACACTAGCGTGAGCAGAGTTAAAGGGCGCGTTGGCGACGGCGAGCCTCTGCTCGCCTCTCGGGCCCCCGCTCGGCTTAAATAATGGATCGCCGCCGCTTCTGCCGCCGCCGCCGCTCACCTGCTACAGGGCCGAGGAGATAAACAAAGGCGCGGGAGGACGGAGTCGCATGCGCAGTGCCCGCGACACCCCAGACAGCGACAGCCGCTCGTGTGGGCTTCTTAGCAACAGCTGTTGCTAGGAGAGTGCTACCGAGGGCCAATGGAAACAACAAAGGAAGAAAAGGGGCCGTAAAGTAACCCGTCGTTCTGCAGGGAAGGAAGGAGTGCTTCTTGGAAAATGAACAATTCCGCCTTGGTTCTCACACACACACACACACACACACACACAGTGCGCACCCCTTCATCGCTGCCATGTCACAGGGGCTCATCTGGTTCCCTGTGGTACAGAACCGAAGGCTGTCATGTCCTGTCAGTCCATACCGTTGGTGAACTCACTCTTTTCACCATTTCATTATTATTTACTCTTTATTTCCTTCTTATTGTGTCACAATTTACTTTTATTTTCGTTGCTTTTTCTTATTCACTGTATCGTATTCATTTGTGTCTTGCATTTTTACTCCCTTATATCCTACTTGATGCCTTCCCTTTGTCTGCCGTGGAAATTTCCGGAACACCGGGCTCCTCAGAGGGGCCCTTGGGTGGCCTGTTTTACGGCTACGAGCAGATAAGGGAGCGGGGGGGGGGGGGAGAAACTGTGGCTGGGTGGCCCCCTGCAGTGGGGTAACATCTGTTTTGAAGCTTTTTTGTGCTTCAACACCGAAACTCCAAAGAACCTGCAACCGTCAGGGGCAGCCGGTGCTGTAGTGGTTAGAGCTCCTCACTTTGGACTCGAAGGGTGAAGGTTGGAATCTCACGTCCAGCTGCAGTACCCTTGAGCAAGGTACTTACCCTAAGTACTTCCAGTAAAATTACCTGGCTCTATCAGTTGGTAAACAGCTGTAAGTTGCTTTGGGGGAAAAAATGTCTGAAAATATCAATTCCAACGCAGCATTTTCTTACTTATTCTAAGCATCATCGGACTGAAATGATCCTGATTATTGAGCCAATTTGTACCAAAGAAGAGGGGGTGCGGTGGCGCAGTGGGTTGGACTACAGTCCTGCTCTCCAGTGGGTCTGGGGTTCGAATCCCGCTTGGGGTGCCTTGCGACGGACTGGCGTCCCGTTCCGGGTGTGTCCCCTCCCCCTCCGGCCTTATGCCCTGAGGCTCCAGTTCCCCGCGACCCCGTATGAGACAAGCGGTTCTGAAAGTGTGTGTGTACCGAAGAAGTTTCGGCAGAAAGTGCGAATTACGCCGACGCGCTTCTTCGATGACGTCCAGCCCTTACAATTAATTTGTCACACGCAACGAGGCGCGTTTTGTCGGGTTCGTTGTCCTGCGCGTCGCAACGCAAGTGGCTCGCGCTCTTACCGCCTGGGCCCTTCGCAGAGCAGAAACTGATTTACCTGAACTATGCAAACACTTTATTCACGGGCCTTAGGGATGTATTAGCAAGGCGCTTCTTTCACCGTCCTCGCATTATTAGCCGTGTCCGTTATGTGTCGCTTACGTGGCCGACGCAGCGGACGACAGCAGACCGCCGTTCGCGACAACAGCTCTGGGACCGGTTCGAACCCGGCTCATTATAAACTAATTATAATCCGCAATCCTCGCAGCAAGCAGCGGCATGTTAATTCGTGTAGGTGGGCTCAGTCTTCTTCATAACAGCCGCTAAATTGTTGGTAAACAGACACATCGTCTTGACTTTGGAAACATTATAGCAGTATTTTTACCCCCAGGAGGCCCTTGCCAGCTGAGCGAAGAGGCAGACACCGCACACAAATCATCATCGCGGTCCAAGATCCTCCATTTAAACTGCCTAAGCAAGTGGCAGTTAATGTTATATTTGGGAAAAGTCAGTGTGAAGGGTGTGGGAACGAAGCAGTGGGAAATTCTGGCGCGCCGTCAGTTTGGTGGCACGGCTCCCTGCTGGATTTGAGCTGGAAGTCGAACACGCGACTCTGGAAAAGTCAGAGTTTGTGCGCGGTGGTCACTCCCTGTAGAGGTAATTATACTGCAGCATCACACGCGGCGGCAGAAATGACAGTTTTGCCTTCCTGCGCATGTGCGCTTGTCGCCGGGTCGGAGTCCGCAGAGAGGAACGTGAGCCGGGAAGGACGACCCCGTAAAAACGCGGGGAGCTGGAAGCGGAATACAGGCCTCTTTCTAGCAAAAGCAGATGTGGCGATTCGGAGAAACCCGCACGGGGAATTAAAAAGAAAAAGAGGTGCAGGATCGTAAATAATCGATGGCAGGCGGAGAGCTGTTCTTTGGACGGAGTTCCTTAACAGCGCGGCAGCGGCAGCGGCGGCGTTCTCGCGCTGTTCGTCTACGTTTATTTTCCTGCAGAAGCGGAAATCGCTGAAGGTCCTCGGCTGATCCCAGCTGCTCGTTCGGTTCCTCAGAGGTATCTGACAAAGCGAGACAGGTTTCCTCCCAGAGTCTTACTGGTGATCCGGCTCTTTGGACCAGAGGTTTCCCTCTTTACCCCAGTGAAGGGAATGATTTTTCTTTTCTGAAATGGCAGCCGGACATTTTTGTTCAGCTAAAGGACTGGGTGTTGCCGACTAATGGGTGCCAGGGTTCCTGCGGCGTAGTATCGTGGCGATATCCCGTCTGGACTACAGCAACTCCCTCCTGGCCCATCTCCTGGCCTCCCCCATCAAGACTTTGCGGACGATCCGGAAAACCACAGTACGAGTTGCGTTTCACCTGCCAAAGCGTTCCCGCGTCTCCCTTCCTCGTCGCTCTCCCTGTCCGCTTCCTGTAGCTGCCCGTATCAAGTTCAACACTCTGCTTATGGTCTACAAAACAGTCAATGGATCTGCTCCCTGATACCTACAAGACCTGGTCAATCGCTGCACCCCAACCAGGTCCTAACGCTCCTCCATCTCTGGCCATTTGGTGGTTCCGCTCACCGTAGGTCCAAAATCAAAAGCCTGAAGGTTCCTGGTTCTGGCTCTTGTGCGATGGAATGAGCTCCTCTTTCCCTCAAAGCAATTGAATTCCTTTCAATATTTGCTCAAAACACTTCTCTTTCAGACCCGCTCCTCTTCTGATCTCCTATCTGCTCCATAAATCAACACTACTGATCCATTAAAAAAACGAGTGTAATGTCAAAAATGGCGGTACTGGACTAATCAACTATTTTGTAAATCGTGCATCTCATTTACATTTATTCATCTAGCTGACACTTTTCTCCAAAGCAACTTACAATGTTAAGGTTACAGTTATTTACCCCTCTAGGTAATTTTACTGGTGCAAATTAGAGTAAGTACCTTGCTCAAGGGTACTACAGCCAGAGATGAGACTTGAACCTACAACCTTCAGGTCCAAAGGCAGTAGCTCTAACCACTACACTATCAGTACCCCCATCCCTTAGTGAAATGCAGCTTTGTTTCCTCAGATTTTTTGTGCACCACAAGATTACAGGTGAAACCTCAATGCGACATATGCAAAATTAAATCCTGCCCATGGAATTATTATAATTAGGATACTACTAAAAATAATGAGCGAACTGCTCGGTCACAGAGAGTCTATTGGTTGTTGCAGTTAAACGTTAAATTTCTAATACGATGGTGTTCATTAGCATCCTCAACGGAATTTAGGTGACAAGTTGGTATTCTAGAACAAACAGTCATGACGTCGATACATAAACAACACTCCAAAGCCATAAGCAGTGAATCAATGCTTCTTACAGCACCATTAGTACCGGTCGCTGCTATTGATTATAGAAAAAGTGTAGTTCTCCATTTTTATAATTTGTGACGAGGCCCGGCGCACGTTTGCACAAAATGTCAAATGTTATTCTGAATGGCTTTTGAGAAGCACCCAGTAATCCCGTTAACGGCAGGCAGGCCCGAAGACCGCGCAAACGTCCTCATCCTATTAAACTGCCGGATGGTCAGAGACCAGCGAACGCCGTTCGCTTCTGAGATTGAGTTTAAGGACGTGATGAAAATACCGATTCGAACATCCAGCTCCACTCAAGGACACGCAACAGTTCTGGGATACCTTTGGACATTAAAAATCGGGTCAGGATTTATCGATGTTCTTGCCGCATTTGTAACATGCATACCCACGTACTGTACCCATTTCAGTATTTGAGTAGGATCATATAGCAGTAAAGCCAAAAAGATGCAATTTACCTGTCTGGAGTCTATACAAGCCATTTTAATTAGCTCTCCAACATGCCAGTCTGCTTACCTGCAAATATTTGCTCTTAATCGCTAATGAACATTGCACGTGAGTACACCGGAGCAGCAAGTGTAAACATGGTAGACTTGCACTTCCAGTCAAAGCTCAACAAAGTCTTTCTCGGGGCAGCAGGTGGCGTAGTGATCAGAGCTGCCCCTTGCCCTCCGAGGACCCAGGTTCAAACCCCACCTCCTGTTGTAATACTCTTGATCAAATTTTAAATTGCTCCAGTACAATTACTCAGCTGTATAAAAGAGTAAATCACTGTAAGCTACCTCAACATGAATAAATACGATAACATTTTTGTTGCTTTTTGTCATTTGCACAAAAGAAGGGCGGATTGAGGTGAAGAGGGCTGGGCTCAGTGTGCGTCCATATGGACAGTGGTGTCCAGGAGAGCGGGACCACGCGCTTCAGAGGTGTAGCCCTTATTACCTTGATTTACTCCACTAAAAATTACCCAGCTGTATGAATGAGTAAAATCGTTGTTAAGTAGCTAAACATTGTGAGTCACTTTGGACAAAAGTATGGAATGTCTTACAGGCTGGACAGTCATTGCCAGGATTTATGAGCAACGTTATCAGGAGCAATAAATAAATTAATGTGAAACATTTTTAGTTTTATTCTGGGATCTAAACTTGCAGCATGTGCTGGTGTGATGATGCTGTATTTCACAGGAATAAATGTAACGTTAATTTTGGAGCACACTGGATGGGAAGATATGGGTAAAATTAGCCAGCTTATCATCTCATTAATATACCATGATGGGCAATTTTCGTGATTTGTGAAACCACCCAGAAATGTCAGGTACCCGGAGGAGTTGTGCAGAGCGAACGGCCGCTCTCCTTCAGGGCCACGTATCACTTCTCCACTCCAGCATAATTCAAACGGAGGTGTTGGTGCTCTGTGTGGTAAAATAATATATACTCAGCCAAAAAAACACGAGCGCAAACATTTCCCACCAGTCAGCAGTAAGTCCTCCAAATGCCCACTCTAAACACGCGACCCAAGCGCGATTGCACGTGGCTCATGTAGTAATTTCCCACTTCTACAGCCATTGTGCAGTGTAGGTCTGTGAGATCCAGCAAACCTTCTCTGGTCATCACGATCATGTTCGTGGCTTTTATGATTCTGGAAGCTCTTATTAATATCAGCTACGAATGAACAGAGATATGGATCTTCACAAAGATCCACATGTAACCTCTGGACCAACGCAATCCATGGGCTGTGAGCAGTTTGCCGTGGGGGTTGTTATTTTCCAATTTCGTGAACATGATCATAGAGAGCGGCTCGTAAACCTGCCATTCGCAACCGCATGTGTTTCGTTTCATGGGAATTTTTAGCAAATAAATACTTGCAAGTGGTATTTCAGCTGATAACCGAAGAAGTTCAGTGGATTCAGCGGCAGAATCTTATATTTACATTTATTTGTTAATCTTAAGCTGTGCTCCAAAGCAACTTACAATGTTAAGCTACTTACAATGCTTTACCCCTTTATACAGTAGGGTAATTTTCAAGGTAAGCTCCTTGCTCAAGAGTACAACAGCAGGATCTAGGTCTCAAACCTGTGACCTCTAAGTAAGTTAGCAACTCTAACCACTCCGCCCCCTGCTGTCCCCATAAATGTATATACCAACCAAACTGACTCAAGGCCACATTGAGGAGGCAGTCAGACATGCATGAGCAGAGTGCCAGAAACCGTGGGGTTCAAATCCCCACCATTCCACGCTGGCCATCAGTGGTGAGGAGGCCTAGAGAACTCAGATTAGCCTGCGATTCCCCTGGGGGCAGTGAGATCACCGCAGTTCTCGCGCCCTACAGTCCAGCAGTGTTGTGAGAGCACTTGCGAGGACAACGCTTTCACCCAGCAGTTCTGCACGTCATGATGAAACCTGCAGCCCTTTGAATTAAAAGTAGCAGGCGGCTCACGGCCCACGCGTCGGAGGTGCGCGCCCGCCGTCGCCCCTCCCGGTCTCACGTGGGCGCCGTGCTTTGAGAAGGAGACATGAGAACCGGCTAATTAGCCATGAAAAAAAGAGCAAAGTGCATAGCAAAAGACGAGCAGGAAACAGCATGTCTTCACGCCATGCGGAATATCCAGTAAAGGTGCCCTGATTCCTTTGCAAACACTGAATTTGCGCAAGTCGACCGTCATTTGTGTTCATTTGCATTTGGTCATGCTGTACGGATCACGTAACCAAAGCAGCTCGTGTGACCTTTACTCATTTCGCTGACGCTTACAGTCTTCTGACGTGCTTTTTAAAGAAACTGGCCCATTTACTCAGCCAGGCTCTTACTGAGGTGATTTGGGTGAATTACCTTAGTCTAAGGCACAACAGCAGAGTCCAGTCGGGGAGCATGAACTTCTGGTCCCATGTCTAGCTAGATCGAGTAATGGTTACTCAGAAATGTAGATCTTTCAGGATCCTTTTCGCCCCGGACACTATGGAAGTGTTCCAGAAACAGTAAATACTTTGGAGATACTATCTGAAACTTAACTCTCGGCACACATTAATTTTAGATAGACAGCGCTAAATAAACGAAGACACGAACAGACGAAAATGTGTTAGTCTAGCTCTTATTGAGATGAGCAGTAATGAACAGTATTGACAAATCAAAGTCAAAGTCTTGGAAAGAAGACAATATTCTGAGTCTGTGCATTTGTGTATGAGCATAAATTTCTGAAAAATGTAATTTACACTTCCACTTTTTCCAGAGCATGTGCATGATGGCCTACAGTGGAATTTTTTATTCAGTTTATTTATGATGTTTTTCTCCAAAGCAACTCACATCGTTCAACCACCTACAGTTTTTTGCCCCATTCACACAGCTGAGTAATTTTTACAGTGTAAGTTAAGGTCAAGTACCTTGATCAAAGGTACTACAGCGGGAGTGGGAATTCAAACCTTTGATTCAAAGGCAGCAGCTCTAACCACTACACCACCTGCTGTCCCATTTTGGATATTTTATGACATGGTGCCATGTATGAGAACAGCTGAACTCCTGTATCAGCTTTCATGTGTACTGCAGAACCCAGCAGTCAGGAAAAATCAGCGAACCTGGTCAAAATGGTATGTTGGAAAATGATGCAATATTGCTGAAACGGCTTTTTTAAGGTCAGGCCAAACTTTGAACGAGCCAAGCTATTTTTTTTCCCCTCTCTAACCAAATGCTGCGGTCATATTTTAGAGAAGAAATGTGGAATCCGATCAAGTTCTCCATTCCCCAAATCCGTGGTCTGTGTTCCGTTCTAGTGGTTGGGTTGTTATGGGAGGGAGGTTACGGTTTTTTGTAAAACCACCTATCGCCATTCCTTCAGCACCAAACTAAAGCGTTCCCTTTCGTCATGCCGTATGTGGTGTGGATGTGTCGGCGTCACGCTCCGGTCCTGTTTTGCTGTTTGGGTGCCTCTTTCATGTTGCGGTGTGTCACAGAGAGAGGAACAGCAGGGCATCGGCAGTGAGGACTGCAAACCTAGAGCCACTGCAGGGGATCTTGCGGAGCCAGAGGTGTAGGGGAGAGTGGAGATAATAGGGTCGCAAGTCACCGCTCTGCCTCAGCACATTGGCATTTCCAGTCTCGCTTCACACAGCTGAAGGATTAACCGTCCGCCTGTTGGGAGTCTCTGCTGACCGTCGTGGCCCAGCAGGTCGCTCATGTGATCTGCAAGATGCTAAAACAGCCATGGCCAACACAAATCTCAGCTAAAACCACACTTTGGGAGCTAACCAGCTACCTTTAGTCAACCCCAGATGAAAATATGGTCGGGTATGAGGTGAATCACCCTGGGGTCCAAGAACCTATTTCTAAGCTGCATGGGGTGTGCGTGTGTGTGTGATTTTTATCTGCTCACCAGCCCATATGGCTCCATTTGGGACAGTAGTTGAGCAAAGACTCATAGCTTGCAGACATGGTGATGGCATCCACCAGGAACAGCCAAGGGAGGGGTCTGTTTTCTCACTCCAGTTAGCAATGAATATAACCCACGTGGCCTCGGGTTTAGAGTGATGCCACGCAGAATCCCCTCCCGCAACTTAACGCACCAAAAAATAGGAAATAAGGTTAACGTCCGATCTAGCCGACCGTCAGAAGCAAATGTACTTAAGGCCATTTTAACCAGTCACATGTTCAATGCAGAAATCCAAGGGGGTGTCTTTGGCTTTCCCAGAGGAAACCAGAGGCGACCAGACAGGAGCTTTACGTGTCAGTTCACTCATCTTTTTGGATGAACTTCAGCCCCACCCAGACAGAAGTGAAGAATGCAGACAATCAAAGAGGAGCATGGGCAGTAGTCTTGGCGGGACGGTTGGGAGCACTTGAGGTTGGAATCGACAGTACCTGGAAACCACAAAGAAAATAGAGGTGCTCATAAACACGAGAGCGGATTAGCATATGGTTGGTGTAGGTGCTGGGCGGGGGAGGAAGTGGGGGAGTTGTTGGGCGGATGGGAAGACAGTGCGCCGGAAGACACCTCCCAATTGCGGCAGAACAACACAGGGACATCGTGTCGGGAGTCCGCTTCCGTGACTCCGAGTGACTGACGTCTATTCCTCCGTTCGGCACGGTATTTTGCTCGGCAGCACCTCAGAGGACACTCCAAGTTGCGCGTTCCCTTTCATCTGCCTACTCAATTATCCGAGCACCCGGCTGGCGGAGCTCCAGAGAACCGCGGGGAGGAAAAAAATTGGTCTAACGTGGAATTCGGCGAGCTGTAACACTTTTTCCAGGGCTTGACTAGGAGGATGAGTCTAGATTCAGGGAAGCACGACGGGCCCTCCCTTTGTGACATCCCTTCGTTTTCTTCTCTAGAAACCAACGCGGTACCGAGAATCCACACATTTTTCAAAGGACGACCGAGGAGCAGGCGATAAAAACCATAATAAAGAGAACAGACGCGGGTTCATCATTCACTTTCGAACAGCAACAGTCTGTTACAACTTGACGTACAATTTTATCATCAGTAGTTATTTTTCGTCAACATTTTGCCATTCAGCTCTTTTCTCCAAAGCAACTTAAAGAATTAAGCTACGTACAATTACTTACCCATTTGTACAGCTGGGTAAGTTTACTGGCGCACTTCAGAAAGAGTATCCTAATTAAAGGTACAACAGCAGGAGCTAGGACTTGACCGAGTGCTTCGAGTCCAAAGGGTCAGCCCTAACCTCAGCACATCCTGCTGCCTGACCGACAACGATGCTCTGTAACTTCAAGTAACGCTTTTTATCGTGACAAAATGCCGCATAATTTGCAGAACTTCAAACACAACCACACACTAACAATGACACACGTGCATGGTTTTAGCGAAAAGGAGATAACTGAGGATTCCACCTTCTCTATTTACACGTGTTCTCCACGAATGGCGGACCCCAAACCCGTCCACCACATCAACCGAGTCTCAGAAACGATGGCGCCGTTCGAGCCCATGCTACGCAAACGCGCTCATGCAACAACACAAGTTCACGTGCGCTTGTTTATCACGGCATCGCTCTTATTTATGGCCGAGAGTGTCGGTGGCTGATCTGATTAAATGTGATAATATTGTGCTCCCCTAACAGCTCATCTGAATGCAGGCCCACTCCTTGCTCTATAATCAAAGGCAATCTTTCAGAAATCGCAGCCATGCTTCATCAGGCTGCCGTCCCCAGAGGCTCTTCGCTGAAATGATAGGAGGCAAATATTTATCAGCCGTAGTAGCACAAGGATGGAACAATTCTGTGGCTAATCCGCGCGATCTGCCAAACACAGGCTATTGCCACACGGCTCTTTAAAAAATGGAACGTTAAAAAATGACACATTCATCTGATTATTGTAATTTCCTGAAACACGGCACCTCATCCGTCAGTTCCTTATGATGCTTTGGAGCGGGGGGTTGGGGGGGTTTGAGGCACCAGGCAGACTGCTAATTCTGATTAAGCATGCGTATATCACAGCAAGAGAGATATGGGCAGCCCCCACTTCCAGCATCTGCCAAGTTCAAGGGAAAAAAAAAAAAATCCGTTTGATCTTAAATCCTAAAACTAAGACACACTTACACACACACACACACACACACACACACACGTGTTTACGGAAAATGGGTGCAATCTGACCGAAAAAGCTGCCTCTGTGTCTCCAGCTTTACTGTAAACGTTCATTTATTTTGTGAGCTTCGGGGAGCTCGATGCCGATGGCCGGAGTTTCCTTCTATCTGTCCCAGTCAGTCCTCCGCTGACCTTCTTTCACACTGCGGCTCATTTATTTTTAAAACTCACAGTAGTGGAAATGTCACACTGGGTAGGACTTAAGAGTCACTGGAAAGCCGTGTGCTGGAGAAAAGGGGGCAAAACCGAGAACGCGACGACCGTGTTCGCAACACCACTACCACTCCAGGCTGGCAAAATTGTTACACCAGAATAAAATATGATTATGATTAATATACAGCACAGTGTTAGTTTAATTTGTACTGTCTATCAGACCAGCCCAAGGTCACCCGAGTCACTAACACTAACATTTCAACATATATTTACGTAATGTATGGAATCACGGTTAACAGGCGCATTCCCTTCAAAGTAGCGTGGTACAAAGAGCGTGGAGGGAACGGTAAGAGTTCTACCGGACTTCGAGCACGTCGAGAAAGTGCTGGCGAATGCGGAGGTGAGGAAGTTCGCTGTAATGAAATTTTAGCTGCTAAAGCTTCGTGTCACATCACATTGAGAGAAGACATAATTTGGGGACTGCCACCCAATGCCTCCACCTTGAGCAGGTGTTGTCCCCTGTACCCAATCACCGATTCGCCCCGAGGTTCTATCGCACACGCAAAAGGGAGTTGATGCTGTCAGGCCCAACAGCGGTGCTGCCAAATCGTTTCTCCTGCCTGGCGCAGCTCCTCAAACCCGACTGGGCTCCACGATCCGGCCCGACCGAACCTTTGTTCCCGGCGGCCCAGCCGAGGCCCCCGTTCCCATGGCAAGAGAAAGACCTGCACGTAATCAGCACCGGGGCAGCTGGTAGCATAGTGGTTACAGCTACTGCCTTTGGACCAAAAGGTTGCAGGTTTAAGCCTTACCTCCAGCTGCAGTACCCTTCAGTGTGGTACTTACCCTAAATTGCTCCAGTAAAAAAAAAAAACCCCGCTGTATAAATAGATAAATAATTACAAATAGCTTAACATTCTATGTTATTTTGGAGAAAAGCATCAGCTAAATGCATACATGTAAATTACTTTGCAACCTTGTTCCTGTACTCTTATTTGCCAGCTTTTGTGTGATCTAATTTAAGTTCACTTGAAGTCCAGGTACATTTTGCGGTGCAAATTCTAATAATTCTAATAAGGGGAGGTTATTATTTTCAGATCTAGTAGGAAGAGGGGCAACAACTGTGTATATTTTTTGGCTGCTTAGCTCAGTCGAGAGGAGGTATGAATATCTGTTTTGTAAAACTTCTGCGACAATATTGCTAAATGCAGCATGTGCAGCGCATGTTCAAGCCACCGAGAAGCAACTCGAAACCGTTCCCTTGCGATCAGAAAGTCTTGGGTTTGAATCCCTGCTCTTGCTATCGTACCCTCGATCGAGACGCTTACTTTGTGGAAGTGGGTAAACTGCTGTAAGTAGTCCAGCATATAGACCGAGCATCGCAAGTAGCTTTGGACAAAAGGGTCAGATTAATGAATTGTAAAAAGGACTCAAAAGAAGGGTGCATATAGTAGGAGGCTACATGGATGCCCTTGTGCCAAAGTACAGTAGGACTAGAGGAAAAGAGGCCTGCTTTCAGCGGACAGGAAATTTGAGATTTTTCTTCTGTTCCTTCAGTTGCGGCCCTCGTAGCGCTAAATTAGCCCGACGTAAACGACTCGACGTACCCTGCAATTGGGAGCTTTCGAGAGAGAGCGCTCCTTCCCAACCGCAGCTGCCCCTGAGCGCTCACAATGGTAATAAATCATCTATTTTTTACATCATCCACTTCAGGGAAGGTGGGACCTTTAAAGATATACGTGTCTCCTCACTGACCCGAGTTTTTCCTTTTGTAAAAACGGTAGTAAATCAACATATCAGGTGAAATATTTAGAGTGTGCGCATGCATGCAAGCACGCGCACGCACACACACACACACACACACACACAGAACTACAAACCTTTTCTTGAGCGAATTGAATATGATTCAGTACTTAGCAGAACAAATGACCCCTTGATGTAATTTGCTCTACCGGGCAAAGATCTCTGCGTTCCAGTAAAAGCACTTTGAAGGTTTTTTTTTTTGTCAAGATATAAATATTACTCACAGCTCTGCTGGCTGCCCCTGCCTCCCCCCGACAAACACATTTGCTAAGAGTTTTTCTGTTGTTGTTTCCTTGGTTAAATAAAATGACAGTGTTTGCCTCCCGGGTAATGGAAAGTAACAGCGAGAGATGCTGATTATTTTATTCCCACTCAGTCAGCGGTCTTCCCGGTCTGAAAGCACTGCCAGTCACAGGCAACTTCATTGTCTTAATCGATATTTCTCACATCAACATGGGTTTCGCTCATATTGCTTATGCCCCGCTCGAGCCTTTCTTGGCCAGAGGAAGCGAAGAAGGGGAAGTGTCTCTTTTCAGACGGGGGGGTCTCGTTCAGTCGCAGCCTGATGTTTCCCGACCCCCCTGCACAGGTTCTGCTTCTGCTCAGGGAGATCAGGACCCCCAGTCCTGGTGATTTTAGGACGTTCAGCTTGAGGAGTTCATCACATATGGGTTAAGCGAAAGGTCACTTGGCAGCGATGCACGTGATTCGTAGACAGTCTGGTTGCTCAGCATCAGGGAACCCGTTTCTGTCCGTTACAAGCTGAGTCACCACAAACCTGTTGCTCCTACACAACAATCCCAAGGGCATTTAGAGGAAGAAATGCTTCAGCAAGACTCACGGGGTGGAAGATGTTTGCAGGCATATGGGTTCATTCACAGATGTTCTGCCTTTGCGATAATTCAGAATAAAAGATGCATCTTGCTGCTAATGAAAGGAATGAGATTTAATTTGATAAGCTAATTGGATTCTTATTCTGTGCAGTGTTTAAAAACTAAAAAAAACAACGAAAACAAAGAATGATTACCATTATTATTTGCAAGAACAAAAGGGACCAGTTTAGGCGTACTTTTCATCCTCGCATGACTCGACTAATAGGACGGGAAGGGAGTGCAGTCATGGGACTGACCGGTCACTGCAGTGCATCACATGTGTGACATTTTTCTTTTTTTTTACATCATTTTGACACGGTTGTAATCTATAAATAAACTGTAATATTTTGAACATGCCATGCTGGACTCTTCTATACCAAATCTGCCTTCGTAATAAAATTGTTTTTGTTGTCATTAAAAGTTTGGTGCAAGCAAATTACTTAAAATATTTAAAGAAAGCTTATTTTTTAAACATTTTTTATTCCATCATGCCAATTTTTTACCATTTTGTTTTTTAAAATTCTGGACAGTGTATTAACTGAACTGTCTGATCAGTTCAATATCTTGACAAACTCTATTAACTATAATTATGGTATAATATTTATAAAATAAAAGTTTTTTAAAATTATATAGGAAAGCAAGGCCTCTCTTTCTCATATGCATGTGGTGAAAGTTTTGATGTATCATCTTTTTTAGGCTTCTCAGAACAAACTCATTCCTACTACTCATGGCTTTACGGATGACTCCCCGATTTGAGGTGGCGTGCTGTGGCAAGTTGCCGCCTGTTTATTTTAAGCGCCTTATAATTTTCCCTGTTCCTTTATGTTGCCACATTTCATATAGATGGAGGACGGATGCAGCATGTGCTCTGGCATGCCTAATGAATGATATCCATTACACTGGGAATTATTCTTTGCAACATGTATTTCCAGCATGAGGGAGGAGTCAGGCGCGGTCTACATTTTTCAAGACTGCCAAGTCGATATTTTAATTCTGAGCGGGCCATCTGGATCTCCCCATCTCGTTTTTTTTTTTTCCAGGGAGTAATTAGCCACACATAATTCTCACTCGGAGCTGCTCTCTTTTTTCCACTGAAACCCAAAGCAGTCGCGTGTTGTATCGGACTGAACCCCGAACCGATATCGTCTTCTCTCGCCATCTGAAGCTATTTGCAGCAGAATCCCCCCCCTCCCCCGGCTGATGCCGGCACTCACTAATGACTATTTACAGTGATCTTAATCGCTCTTCCAGGCCTTCAATCAAAACCTGCCAAATAAAATTCTCACAAACGGAACCTGCCAAAGGCTTGGCTGAATTACATCCATGTCCATTTAATTGCTCTCCTTACACACTTGTTTTGTGTTTGGAAATAAGGCGACCCGAAGGTTCAGACCCATCATATTGTTTTGCTGTCAGGCGGGTAATTAATGCTATTTATGTTACCATGTACCTCTCTGAGCAATTACGGCCAGAAAATACTTTAGCTCCAATGTGCTTTTAATGAGCCCGGTAAAGCAGAACTTCTAAAGGACCGACGAGAAGCCTTCTGCATGAAAAGGAAGAACTCGTGGAGAAGAATTTGGGTCCCGTCCCATTCTATGCCACCATTTCTGGCCCAGTCTGTCATCGAGGCTGACCTAACAACATTCGTTGCAGTTTCGCTCGAAGCACCCGGACACATGACGGCAGCTTCTTTTCAACTTGCACGCCGTAACGGGAGAGGCGCTTCTAACCGCTGAGACGTCCCGTCCGCGGCTCCCGCTCCCGCAACAACTCGCACCGTCAATCACCCGCTCCACTTTGACACTAAGCCACTCGCGTCGAGTGATCAAACCCTTCCCCAACTGCCCTCGAACCGTATAGCCTACCACTGCAAGTTAGCTCGACAAGGGCTCTTGTAATGTCGCTGGTGGCTGTACTTAACATAAAAAGGCACCGACACCTACTTTGTCGGCAAGGCTAGCTTTTCGATAAGGGCCTCGGCAGTAAAGGGCCCTTGTTTCTGCTCAGAATACCGCACTTCCTACAGCGCCCCTCTCCTCTGCCTTAAGGGTATCGCTGCCGCCCCGGGTGATTCATAGCACAGCTCCACCTTAAGGGAACTGGAAACCCGGTGGGACGACCTTAAAACTAATCGCGGCCGGTGGCCAGAAAAGCTTCTTGTGCGCCATTAAAGCGCCGGTCGAAATGGAGGAAGCCGACCGCGCTGTGCATGTCAGGTGGGGGAGGGGCGGCGAGGCGGGAGAGACATGCTGAGAGGGGGCAGGAAGGGCTGGGGGAGGAAATATTTTACTATCAGTTCGCTCAGACTTGCTCGTCTGGAAGCGCTCCACGCCTGGATAATAGGGAACACCCAAGGCAGCCGTTGTGAACCGTCAGAAAATAAATAAGTAAATAAATAAATTAAGGCACCGTCACAGAGGAAGCCAACACGGGTCCTGCCTTACGCCACCGAACACGTGTGCTGAAGGGGATTTTCTGCTCTTTCCCAGTTATGCTTTTTCTAGTAATCTTATACACTGTTTTTTACTCAGAGTTATGTGGGGCATGCACCCTTCTTGGCAGCCTTGAATGGGCTTATTGTTTGCGAAGAAAAAATGCTACTCGTGTGCATGTGTTGCTCCGAGCCACTGCTGAAGCAGACTGCTTTGTGTTGTATTAAAAGCACTCACACACGTACATATTTGCATACATATTTATGTACACACACATTAACAGAGCGTGTGGTTCCTGGCGACTCTGCGTTGCTCAACGGGTGTGGGGATCACCATGTCACGGAGCGCATGCTGATCGTGCCGCGTCTCTGTCGGGTGTTGCCGGGTGGGGGAAGGGAGCGCTCGACAGATGAGGCTCTACTTAGCTCCCCGGACTGCCGGGTCAGAAGACGAAGGGCTGGATTAGCTTGGCAAATCCGTGTGAAACTCGCTCAGACCTTCGTGCGAACACACAAGCCCCACACGCACCAGCGAACACGCACTGACACGCAGGGAGTGGAGGGGCTGGGACCCCCCCCCAGTTCCCCTCACTTTCCATCGCCCTTCTTTGTTCTTTCACCGCTCAGAGAATGATCGCTCACAACAGATGAGACCAAAAGAGAGGCCGCGAGGGCTGTTGTTACCAGGAGGTCAAGTGTGGTGGGGCCTTGCGCCTGATGTCACCTGCTATCTTCGCGGGAAGTTGGGTCGAGAGATAAAGACAAGCTTGTAGACCTTGTCCTCTAGGTGAGAAGCCAGTGCAGTCAATGCATTCAGACTCAAAAAACACAGCGCCTCCCTCCGCTCAAAAGAATGAACTTGACTCTCCAGTCCGACTTTTAAAGTCCCTGTCCTCCAAAGTGGCCACACCCGGTGCTCGTTTCTTCCTAACGCATTTCCGCCACGTGCAGGAAGGGAGTGTGTGTAGGCAGGATCATGTATGAGCAAATAACTGCCAGAATTAAATAATTTATAACTGAAATAAAGCGCACAGTTCGCCTTGCATACGAATTACCTTTGAATACTTTAACCAGCTCCCCGACATTAATTTGCTAAGGTGCTTTTTGGCTAAATGCTCCAATCCAGGTGTGTGCCTAGAGTGGCGCACTGATTTAAATGCTTTTCATTCTTTATTTGGATAAGATCGCAGGAATGCCAGAGGTCCAGCCAATTTTCAGCGCAAGAACCGGCACGATCACTTGCGCCGCAAATAATCGCGTTATGGCCCGTGCTTTTTGCGTGGGCTTCGGTGACATGTTAATGCAACTCGGTGCTGAGCGGAGCTGGTGGAGTGTCAAGGCTTTATCAAAAGTAGTGCGAATCAAGCAGAAAGCATGTGCGTTGCATTAGGCAGACCAAATTTATGTGCGGAGGAGAGCGGCTAAACTGACTCACGCTATCAGACTAGCGGAGATTTAACTCCAGACTTGCTAAACTACCTCCTGAAAAAGGGCAGGCGAAACGTAAAGAGATGCGAGTCAATTAGCATTGGCCGAGCATAGCTAAAGGCGGCAGGCTGAGGTGTCTGAGCTACACGATAATGAATGAAGACACATAGAGACAAAAGCCACGGCCAGGCTCCCGAAGCTGAATTACCGTATTTTTCCCATTCTGGAAAGAAAAACTCCCCGAGAAAATAAAAGATACATAGATCCTGACAGAGTTACCGACCTCAGAAACCGAAGCTGCTATCACTCGGTGATTCTATCCTCCCTTTGAACATTTTATTCGCACCTCACCCGATTGATCATGGGTGCAAAGAACAGTCTTAGCTGTCCTGCACATCACAAGACCGAGCAGCATTTGCAGCGAGATATGAAACTGCTCGGCGATGACTCACTGGCCTCAGGAAGCCCCTCTCGTGTTTACAGATACGGAGCGCGAGATGAGAACAAGGCACCCCTCAAAGTGATCAAACACTTGCCGCGGTGATGTGGACGAGCTACCCCGGCGAAGGCCGCCTCCCGGGAACCCGGACAGAGCTGTTTCGTAAGCAAACAGACTTCATTAAACAAGAAGGGAGGACGATGTGGGCTTTGAAGGTCGGCTCTCTTTTGTTCCAGAGAGGTTGACTGTGTGTCGGGCGAAGCCCTTCTGAGCATCCGTCACAAAATCGAGTTTCAAAATTAGCAGGTCCAAAACCGACGGGGACATCTAAGGGGGCTTCGGTTTGCCTGATTGGTCCTAGTGCGGCAATCAGCATATTTAGTCAAATCGAATTTGCCTAACCAAATTTTGCAGTGTCGAAATTCGGAAGTAGGTTAAACGAACAGCCAAACATACGTCTGCGTACCGCTGCGACTTGAGCAACGGCTGTTGCGTAACACTTGGGCGGAGGTTGCTAGGGATTTCAGCACGGCTGTAATTCTCCGTTAAGTATGAACATGACTTGTAGGCATTGTTTAATTGCCTGGATACCGGAGAGCCAATAAACGCCATCCTGCTTCCCCTAGCAACAGTAGCTCTGTCTCCTGCAAATGAAGCAATTGAATTTTTCCAAGACAAAAAAGAAAAAAAACAGAAGCACAGAAAAATTAGAAAATAATATCAGCTGCAAGATATTTTTCATTATTATGGGTCCATGTAACTCTCGTCATTTATACACCAGTAGTATTAAAACAGCTGAATTGACTATTACACAATGATGCATACAAATGTATTAATATTCCCATGATATACATTTGGAAATGAAGACCGACATCTCGTTTAGCAACGAATCTTGTCTGACACACTGTGAGCAAGGTTTAGAAGGTCAGGGGTGAGAAACCTCAGATCTACCGGTGCGATACCCCACCTTTCCGACTGCACGCGATTGGCTGTCCTTACCACCGCCAGAGTCGTGTGGGATATAAGAGGTAGAAGACACCCTGTGGCTTGTCTGACTGAGCGTTAACCTTCTAAGGAGGTTTCATACTCTTGCAGACACACCATCACACACCAACACCTCTGCACGGCTGCTCCAACGGAGCTGCACACACACACACACACACACGCACGCGCTCTTTCTGCCCATCCCCCACCTGCTTAACTCTCCCCGCAGGAACTCGGGTAGCTCACGTCTTCGTCATAGGAGGAAGGTGGGTTTCTCTCCAAGTGCCACGATGAGGATGAGGGCAGAACTGGTGGTAGGAGACACAGGTACCTTCACTAGCATTCGTTCTGAAGAGAAAGGAGGATTCCTGGCAGGAAGGGAAATGGAGCAGGTGGTAAGGAGCAGAGGACCTCCAGCTCCCCTACACCACAGTCACGAGCGAATTAATCCAAATGGACGTGCTGCACGGCAGGGAAATGACCCAGCGCTCGTTCTCCATTCCTCTTACGCACCTGAGTTCACCGGGCCCTAATAGCGACCTAAATCCTCCAGTGTAACTTGCCATCGCAAATGAAGAAATTTACAGCATCTAATCTCTGCATTTATTTTCCAGGTGAGGGCTTGCGCAAATCTGGCAAAGGGTGAACGGTCGCGTTCATTTTCCACAATAAATCTAGGGCAAATCTTTAAGTCATTTTAAAGCTTACCGCTGCTGGTGTGGAAGTGCTAACATAAGCCCGTCGTGGTTTTGAGCCGCACAAACATTTCTGAATATTTGTCGCCGAGGGGTGCTGGCTACCCGATGCACAGTCCTGAAATAAAAGAGCATAAGATTACAGTACTTATTATTTTTATTTTTTCCAAATTTACCACGCATGACATCAGCTGTGTTCTAACCTGTCAGGTATTGGAGAAAAATGCGGACAAAGTACCGATTGAATAACACACAAGTGTTGGGGGGGGGCGTATTAAGTTTGCCTTAAGAACCCCCCTCTTTTTCTTTTTTCTATGTATATGTGACGTTATTCCAGATCAATCAGATTTAAAAACGTGTTATCTGTATTTCCTTTAGATTTATTATCTGAGTAGTCATATCTTGTTGTTTTGGACGGTGTTGAACTATGGCAGTTGCTCATGTATTTTAACATGTTACTATGACCCAGCGTTGCTGCTGTTGCAAAAAAAAAAAAAAAAAAAAAAAAATTAAAAACAAAAGCATCAAGGATATCAAAGCAACAAGTCTCTAAGCATTATATGTGAATATGTGTGGCATTATATATGTGGGTTTCTCTGTATTCACTGTATTATATACAGTGCCACATACACACAGTATATCCACATATACTACTTAGATGTCCTTGATGCTTTTGTTAATTTTTTTATTTCTCGATTTGAAACGATTTATATGTGCATTATGTATGTGCACGTAATACAAGTAATGTATATGTGCAACATGTGCATGAAGTATATGTATTATGTGCATATAATACGTGTGTGTTTATATGTGTGCGTGTATTTATATTATATATTACAGTATATATTTTATTTCTGTGTGTTTGTGCGAGCAGCAAAAATCATGTACATTAGCGGGAATCTCTATAAATATTATACTGTATATAGGTATGTAATAGACATGATTTTTTGTTAAGACAAACGGCAATATCATGCTTATAAGTGCACAACGAGACTGTTTTTTGACCCTCGGAGGAGTGTGACAAGTTGTCTTTGGGTTTTAACAGGAAGAAAGTACCACGAAGACGGGCAGCGCGGCCATTTCGTCCTTCCGTCGTATTCGGACGGGCGACTGCTGTCCGGATAGCCTGCTGCTCTCGTAGGCCACGCCGAGAAGCGGGCCGCAAAAATGGCTGCTAAGCAAACGGTCGGCGAGCGGTTAACGTTGGCTCTTGTTCCTTGATTGCGGCAACTCTGTCTCGTTCCATTTCCTTCCCTCTTTCCCTCCCTCCAATTCGGCTTTTCTCGTTGATGTAAATATTTGCGGCTGGTGTTTTATGGGCCCGAAGCATGACCGCGGTTTGAGCAAACATTTACACATTTTCCTTTCACACAATGTCCAAATGTCAGCGTTCCGTACATGTAATTGCCTTCCTGGGCGGATCGCGATGTGCAATAATGAATTTTTAATGACGCTTTGTTAAGTTTTCCATAAACAGTTAATAATTTTACAGTCGCTTCCCTTTAAAATGTAATGTTTTATTTAAGCTCGTGTAAATCCCTTTGTAAATATGGTGTTGCCCGTTGCTTAGACGTGTGGGAAACCTGTAGTCGGTCACGATGACTTAATGGCTAAAACATGTTTACCGACGTCAGTAGAATGCTTTGTAAAACAAACAAGTAAACACGCACTCGGTGGTTTAGTTATCGTTCATTATTTATGAGTTCAAAGCTAGCTGGAAAACGCACCGCCGTGTCCGTTATTTCGCTGAAACATCTGGTTGTTGGATTTTATGTTGGTGCCAAATGTGTTCGCACCGCGGTGCTTATTTTCACGGTAGTAAAATCCCTAGGAAATAAACAGCAGAGCCGCCCTTCCTTGTGTTACTTGAATCAAAGTGAACTCCGCTGCCTGCCGGTGACAATCCAGAGCCGCCCATTTCTCTGCCCCGCCCCCCTCGCTCAGCCCCGCCCCCTCACTCAGCCCCGCCCACCGTGGCCCCTCCCCCCAGCAATCCCTGCAGCGAGCGGTTCCAGGAAGCGAGCCGTCTCGGAGCCGGGGCCCTTTCACCTACTTTTCCACGAGGACGGGCGGGTCAGCGGTGGGGGGAGGCCGTTGGGAGCCAGCTGAGGGCCGAGCCGCGCGACTCGCTCGCTGCTTCCCTGCTGGGGACGCGCCATCATAAACGCACGAGGGCAGGGCAGGAGCTCCAGGGCTAAACTGCGCTCCACACCCCTCTTTAACTGACAATAATTTTCACTGATGCAGGACCGAAGCAGGTTTGGACCCCGGGGTTATGGTAATGTTCTCATCGCGATAAACTTTTAAAGTAAATTCTATAAAGAATTGTTTCATCTGACCACCCTGGCCATGTAGTCTCCGAAATGTATTCATTGCTTACTCTGATTAACAACGTAATTTTATTTCTGCAATGGGCTGCTGCCCTCTCCACGATTTATTCTGCCTTGTGTTTCCAAAATAGGTCCTGGACCACCATGACCCTGCACTAGACAAGAGCTTAACGGTAACTGGGGGCGTAGAGTTTCGACCCAGGTTCGAGTCCCTCTCCTACTCTAGTTCCCGTGGTCAAAGTACTTACCCGTAGACACCCAAACGAGTCCTCTGTGGGTTTATCTACTGAAAACACACTAAAAACACATCACCATAAGCAATCACGTACATAGTAGAGTTTGTGGGTAAAACATAGTATTCTCTTCATCTAACGAAATGTTTAATGGTGGCATTCATATCGTTTGACCCAGTGCTTTACAGCGAGGTTGGAGCTGAGCTGATACATTCACTGTGTGAACTACGCAATATGTTCACAGGTCACTTGCATAATTTAACAACCCTTCCCGGGTATATCCGGTACCCCCCCCCGTGGCCTCTGCGAATTCAACAAAACCGAGTCGACCTCGAATAAATATTTCTGAATTCTACACTGTTGTCATTTGCCACTTTTGCAAAACGATAAGAGGAATAAAAGACGTGAGAATTTCTTCAGCTGATCGCACGGCTCCTATCTCTCTCTCTCTGTGTGTGTGTGTGAGAGAGAGGTGTTTGCTGCTCGGAGACCAACGCTCAGTGTTTGCTCTCGGAAGACCAAGGCGAGGTAAATGACTCTCTGTGGAAATAAACAGGGTGCGGTAAAGGGCACTGGAGCTGCAGTACAGGTCACATAATCCTTTAATTAGTCAACATTTTAGTAGCATTAGCAAGAAAGCAGCATTCGCAGTCACCTCATCGGCACGTCCTCCTGACCACATGTTCTGTAGGCTTGTTTTTTTTTTTTTTTTGGTAAATGAAACACGTCGAAGGCGCTCATCGGCCGTCCTGTGAGAGGATTACCCAAAAAGCACTTCATGAAGAAGCTGCAAGATTTTCTGAGAAGATAGGAATTAAGGGGCTGAATGCTGAATTATGGAATTAGATGTACGCGATATTACGAGGTTAAGCCAAAAAGTATCAGCAAAAATCTGTATTCCGATGACTGACCCTCATATGATATTGATTGTGCCGAAACATTTCTAGAAACTATAACATAAGGTCTGCACACTACTGTACTTCAGTGATTTACTTATTTGTATTTACCATATCAGCTCAAGACAAGTACATTATTAGGGTTGTCCCTATGCAAAAGCGGCGATTCAAAACGAGGACCTATGATTGCAAGGCCGGCCCATTAGGAATAAAAATAAAAAAATAATCCATCAATCAATCAATCAATCAATTGATAATTAATTAATTCAGGTGATTAAACTTGAGAGCCAGTAGCATGGTGGTGAAGAACAAATATTTCTTCATGTGAAGGTTTCCTGCTATTGAACCCTGAAGAATGAAAAATGCAACTGTATAAATGAATAAAAAAAATTAGTCGCGGGCAAAATAAACGAAAACATAACGAACCGAGCGTCGGTCACGCGAACAGTGAAATAACTGGGCGGAGGAATGGAATCCAGTAGGAACCCGGGGGGCGGGGGGGGGTTGAGTCGGCTTTCATTTTCGCCAGACTGGGAATGTTCGGGAGAAAGGAGTCCCGGGCGGCCGGCAGTCTTCCCCACTTCCCAGGAATGTGTTGGCTCAGCTGTGTGTCAGCTGTCGCGGTCTGCTTCCCACATATTTGGAGCACACAACTGCTGGGCCTCTTCCTCGCTGGGCTATTTCGCTCTTTTTTTCGCCTGGCTAACACCTGCTCCGACACTCGGCGCTCCCTCCCCTCCCGCCCGCTCTCATATTTCTGCTCGCTGCATTGAGATGACTCAACAGCAAACAAATAAACAAATGGAAGAAACAACGACGACACCCATCGCTTATATAACGGGCTCCCGTACAACGAAAAACCACCTCGGCGGCTTGCAAAAATAAATACGCAATGATCTTGTGAACTTTTTCCATTTGTATAGCGGACATCCATCAAATTATCATAATACGTCCGACTCGCACCCCGTGCTCCTGGATGGGCTCTGGACCTCTGTGACTGAGTACTGGGCGCAGTTGTATAAATATTATGCAATATAACACTGTAAGCCAAGCTAGAAATAATTTTTGTTACACATATAATAAAGTATGATGCTGTTATCAGTGTCATACATAAAAAAACACCTTTTATTTTGGTATTTTAATTTTGGGTGATGAATTTCTCGTGCGGGAACCTATTATTTTTTCATAACAGACAACTGTAATTTATTCCCCGCACGATGAGAATTCATCTCATACGATGATTCATGGAAGTAATTAAGCTCCTGTCAGAGACGGGTGTATACAGTTAATTCCGTGTATACACAAATATATATACGCACACATATACAACCACGCGTTACACAATCACACTAAAACTATGATAACATGCAGCGGCGCCTATAGAGACGCTGCTGGACTGATGGGCCTTAAAATCACAATAAGTTTATAATGTCAGAAGTAATGCTGTAATGTGGGGTCCAGACTGCAACGGTGTGGGGAAATTTTCTTGTAGAAAATCATTTCAGCCGCTGATTACCACGATTTCATCCTCTCGCACAGCTGGATGCACAAGTGGGGCAATTCAAGCCGAGTGGCTTTGTCAAGGGTACAAGAGCAGAGTCCCTCCTGGGACTCAGACCAGGATACTAATCACCTTATTCTGCATGTGGAAATTACATTTCTTGGCCCAGTGTCATCCTTTCAGTGTAAAAACGCAACAGATTCACCCGTTACTGTAAAAGGTAATGGTGGCTCCGCAGTCCAACAACCAGACCGGCATAGTGCCATATTTACATTCATTTACTCCAGATGAGAGCTCGCTGACATGGTGCACTCCTGAAACGCACCCCGGACACCACCACCATCTCCTCCACCACCTCCACCAAACTCCTACGAACCCCGACGGACGCGACGCCTACGGAGAACAGAATCTTCTCGGGATGATTTTCTTTATGGACTAATATCGCAGGAGTTGAGGCGGAGCGGGGATGGGCGGAAGGAGCAGAAGGAGAGCGCGAATGAGAGGAAGGGTTTCCTTAGGGCTTCTTGTGAAATGGGCTCTTTGTGCTCGCTGGGGTTGCCCGCTAATGGAAGCTCACCGAGGTTATCTGATGCGAGCCGCGGCCTACGATCCAAATCCCACCGCCCCAGAGTACTTAACCCCTTCGGCCGCTCTCGAGGAAGGCGAATAAGCGGCGGGGCACGGCCCGCGCTTTCCTTTGCACGCAGCCGCTGGGATGCGTGGAATGATCAACACGAGGGGGGGTGGGGGCTTGAGAAAACAACACGAGCACAGAAAAAAATCTGAAAAATCGCAACGTGCCCTTGAAACACCCCGGTGCGTCAAACAGAGGGAACGGTGACTCACTGGGAGGTGCCGACAGGAAAACTAAACGCTTTTTTTCCTCCACCTCGCTCCACACGCTTTTTTTTTTGCTCTACATTTATTATTGACCAAACGGTCCGAAACAATGGCACTCGGCAGAAAATGGATTTGAAAGCGCTCTTTGTTCTTTCCCGGGGTTTTCTCTCTCTGCTGCCTTGACAGAGATGGGGCTCACATTTCTAAAACACGTTTTTTTTTTTCGGCCCTGCCTCTGCGATGAGCTGCTCTGTATTCCCTTCGAGGGAAAGGGGGTTCAGGTGCGGGGGGCCGGGGACCGTGGGGGGCGATGCCGCCATCGATACGAGTAACGTGAGACACGGCGTGGGAGGATTTCAAGGTTAACCCGCCGTTTGCATCAGAGCGGCGGCGATGTCGTCGCTTTGCTCGCTATTCATGAGCGGTCAGATTAGTGGCGCTAAGAAGCTTTCATCCAAATCTCCGCCGAAAGCGAGCGAAAAAAGCTGAGCGCAGGGGTTAAAATACAGCCTTCCTTCAAACTCTTTGAAATGAATCCCGTCGTGCCGGAGTGAAAGGCGGCTCCCTTGCGGCGGCACGCCTCGCGTTAATATCGCCGGATGTCGTACGGTCCCCCTACACTTCCTTCATTATACAACAAAACGGTACAATAAGGGGTTGAATTGACCGTACCAGACAAAGGTGGCAGGAGACAATGCTCGCCGAGGCGAGTTCAGCCAGCGGGTTACCTAGACTGGGCTGTTTCAAGTCATTCTTTTAAAATTTGGCCTTCAAATCGTCATAATCCCCGGGCTGTTTGTCAGGCTGCGGTACTCAGCTGTGGAAAGCGACCGCGTCTACGTCGTGTCTACATCGTAGGCCGTGCGAGTCGTCGGAAACGGAACCCTAAAATGTAACGACATGCTTAAAACACTCTACGTTCTGTCCTTTGGCCTGAATGTCGTAAAGCATTCCGGGTGGACGAAGGCGCTGAATTGGAAACGAACCCCTCCTTCCAACATGTTGATTTCACGGCGCTGAAATGTGGCCTGGAGACTATTTCCTCAGCCCCCCCAACCCCCTCGTGCCTTTGCGTCGGGCAGCTGAACGAGTCTCCTCTGCAGGCGATGTGGAGGGAACGATCGTTCGGGACGACGGCCCCGTTCAGCTCACATCTTCCCCGTCAGGTCACGGGGCCTCGCGTAAACGCCTTATTAATTCTTTATCGTAAAATGCACCGAGCGGTGGGACGTATCGTTCCGATTGATGTTCGTCCCACGTGGGGAGGCACACCGACTCTGCCGCGGTAACCGGATAATTGCTTTATGTAACAGACGCAGAAATAATTAGCTGGGGGCGCGATTCGGGTTTCGAGCGAGGAATCTGGCTTTGTTATTACACTTTTTCGGCAGAACACCTGATGTAGTGCAAAAATAAGTATGAAACAGGTTTGTGCTATCTTTAAAACTACTGCTAGTTTCAGTTTTTCAGCCAAAGTAGAGGGGGTCCTTTCTGTTAATGGGAACTAAGGTAGCCTCCTGTCACATGAATAACACAGTAATAAAACAGTATATACTTTTATCTCATATAGGTGATTGCTGCTTCCAAAATCGTTAGAGTCATTGCCTCGCAATCAAAAGACTGGTATTCGAAACCCCACCTCTTGCTGTAGTATCCTTGATCATAGTAATTACCCTAAAGTGATGCAGTAAAAATTAGCCAGCTGTATGAATGGGTGAATGAATATAAGCAGCTAAACTGTGTGTTGCATTGGAGGAAAGCATCAGTTAAAAGATTTAATAAGCCTTAAATAAAAAGATTTAATGTTAATCCTTGCATTTTTGCCCTTGAGATGTAATAACATTTACCGTTGAAGGATAGAGCTGCTGCGATGCAAAGCAATTTTCGGAAAAATCTGAAAATAAAGTTCAATTGCATCGTATTGTAAATGAAAAATATTGGTCATTTTCACCGCATTTCATAAAATTCTCTTGGATTTCACTCAATTCTGGGAGATAAAATGAAAAACGCTGTGACTGTTAACACGACACTGAGTAATAATTTAATGGGGGTCCCTTTTTCCACGGACACATCCCGCTCGCTTTAGTTATCTCTTTCTCGTGCTCTTATCGTCAACTTTGTGATCCCGACTTCCCTGCAATGCGATCTGGGAAGTGCGTTTAGCCGCTTTGGCACTGAAACGCACGCGCAAAAAAATCTCCGACCCTTGAGGTAAACGCTCCGAGCACCAAACCCACGCTCCAGAAAACGAAAACTGGCACCGGCGCGCCCGTGTTCCATGAGAAGGGGAAAGAAAACAGACTCTTTGTTTCAGCTTTTCGCCCCTTTTTTGTTTTCACAATTAGGTTAGGGCTAAACTATATCACCGCCAGCTGGCCGACTTTATCCTCAAGTTTCTAAAACAAATTCTTCCATCTGCCAAGGAAAACGTCTGGAAGATCAGGAGCTGACGCCCAGGAGGGGGGCGCATGGACGTCCTTCAGCATCCGTGCGGAAGGGGAAGGCGGCGTCTGGCCTGCCTTTGCTGGGGGATGGTTGGTTATTAGGAGGGACGCAAGGATCCCCCTGTAATCGGTGTCATCTGCAATTTGTTACTGCGGCGACTGTGGGAAACCAATTAGGAACACATTAGGAGCGCTCACGTTTTTTCTTCCGTCTCGAGACGCCGGTGGACGCGCAAGGACACGGTGCTGCAAGCTGCGGTCGTTTTTTATTGCGGTCAGGGATTTAAGAGTGAAGCCCAAGTTGCTGACTTGAAATGTATCAGATTGCGCACGTCGGGCTCATTATTTACACGCTCTACTTCTCGGTGTGCGGTGCACCGTTCTTTGTATATCTGTTCACAATGGGGCCGAGAAGAACAAAAGGGACACGATATATAATAAGAAACACCGAGCTGTAATTTCCATTAACAATAAAACGAGGTGGCCAGTTGAGCCCAAGATTGCTTTAGTTCCACTGCTTTTTTTTTTTTTTGTGAAAAACAAACACACAGACGTTTCAAATCAAGGCAGAAGAAAAGGATCATCGGAGATCAATTCCACTTGTCGTTGCCAAGGTTGTCAACTTCACAAAGACTCACCGGGACCTTTTCCAAGACTGCTCTCAAAACCAGCACGGCTCGAGAAGCTCTTTAAAATGACCGCAGTGCACATGAAAAACCACTGGTTAGGCATTCCGCAGGTATTCCAAAATGTATCTCTTGTATATTTATACGTTTAGTATATATTTTATGTATTTTCATACAAAGTTATGCATTCATGTGGGAAGCCAATTCCAGCAAGCCAAACGCAGCAACATATCTGCGAAGTACGGACGCTGGATACGAACCGAAACAAACGGAACGAGAAAATGCGTTCGCGGCACATGACGGATGGGAAGAGTATTCGGATGGATTAGCTGAAGCTACTGAGGACTTTGAGCGACAGACAAAAACTCAAAGCGGCTCTTCAGGCGCAGTTTGGCCGCGTGGAGCCGATGAGGGGCTCTCCCAAAAATTAGTGTGGAAGATGGGATTTTTGAACACTGAATTACAGGGAAGTGTACACGGTTGTAGGGGAAAACTGGGACAGATTGGAGACCGGTGTTTACACCATGGTGGGCTGAACCATGTGACTATGTGTGGTCGTCCAGCTGGTGGAATAAAAGTCCCGATACAGAAGGTGTCCTCCTGGCTTGTGGTCCTGACACCCTGAGGGATTGTGGTCCTCTTTGGTCAACAGTTTCATGGCCCCCTGCATGAGACTCTCTGTTCCTTTTTGGGTTTTCCCTCCATTTTTTCAGTCTTTCAATCTTTTTTTGGACTCTGCTGTAAATGCATTTCCATTTTTTCAGCACATACTCCTCCGAATGCCTGTAAACCTCAGAGCTGCTGGGGTTTTAGTGAATCTTTTTTACCCTTATAATATTGCTTTAATAACATCACTTCAGGCTGTATAAACTATGCTGCATTTTCAGTCTACGGGAGGAAATCTGCGAGCGAGAAAAGCCCTTTACATTTCCATTACGTTGCATCAACTAAACTCGTGACATTTTTATAATTCTCATATTCATCCTGCCCTTTAACTCACTGCCATGGCCTGGTTATTTTGTTTCTCCGGCAACGATTTTATCAGGTGGGGCTTGCGAGTTTTACGGCCGTATTTTATTTTGCAGTACTTCACAGCGCTTTGCTCTTACTACAGTAGGGCGTCTTCTGGGATTGGAACCAAAAACCTTTGGCCTAAAAAGTCCTTAAGCACTGCAATATTAACCTTGTTGTTATTTATGTAGTTGATGCCTTTGGTCAATTCGACTTAAAGTAGCTGAACTCGCTATCCATAGTTGCTTGGTGCCATAAATGCTATAGATCCCAGGCCCAAACAGCACTGCCCACCCCCCCACGTGACAGCGGCCTTGACAAACAGCCTCGTGCGTTCACGGAGAAACACCGGGACATATGGCGCGTGGTGACGTCATGCGAGCAGAAGGCCCTCGCGTTGTGCACGCGCTTCTCGGAAAGGTAATTTCCTTCAGATCCAATAATTGCCCGTGGGACTGGGGGGGGGGGGGCAGCTGAGAAAGCCAGACAATAACCTCCCTGTTAAGTGATTATTGCACCCTTAGGCAACGACCGTGAGGCCGGCTCCCTCTGATCCCGGATGCTGTAAGCGGGGTGGTGCCTTTAATGCTCTGCTTGCCGCAGCGGCGCATCGTGTCCTTTGTGCGGCTTTGCTCGTTGCTTGTTTTCTCAAGGTTATCCAGACATAAATCGTGGGGGAAAGTTTAAACGGACTCTCTTCTTTTTGTTATTAACAGAGATTACGAACGGTGAACAGACTTACTGGATTCATTTGTAGCTGGACGAGGTGAATCGCGGGAACTTTTCCCAGGCAGCTCATAACCGACAGAAATCACAAATGTTTCGGGAATTATTATAAACACACCGCCTTAGCGATACGAACGCGAGACCCACGACTGCTTTAAGAATTGCACTTTAATTTTCCAAGGTTATCTCGCCATTACTTCGTCCCCAATTTAGCTCGAATTAAGCACGATTTAGCTCGCCGTCGCAGGGGTTTCGCATGCTCGACGGCTCCTCATTTCGCGTTTCCTCCATGACCCCACAGCCTTGGCGTCGGAGGCTGGCGAGGAGCAAACGCCTTTTCATACCCATCCCTGCAAAAAGAGCTTAGAAAGAACATCAATTTCACGGTGGGAACGCGCAAAGCCGACAGATTCGGCACTCTTTCCTGGCACGGCAACCGTAGTGGGGAATAAGGCCAATAACCTGATTCTAGAGGGTAAAGGAGTCCCTGAATGTTTAATGAAACACTTATTTTGTTAATTAGGCCAGGGGTTTATTTTCATGCTCTTTCAGCAGCAACTGGAGGGAATGCATCAGGGCATATTGCGCATTCTTTTCCGCAACTAGGGTAAATTCTGCAATATTCCTTTGAATTAGTCTAGTACGCATTTAAAGGTAGAGCTGTTTCAGCATTTGCTTATAAGCCACTTACTAAAGGATTACAAGTCCATCTTAAATTGAAATGTTGCACATTATCCTTTCGCTGTATCCGAAACATTTTTCAGTATTTTCTCGTTTGTAACTGAATATATAGCTCCAGTAAATTTATTGTATTATATCATGACGCTGTAATATGTTATTGTATTGGGATTTCATTATTATATCACTATAATACACGATCCAAACCATTTGTCATCAACCAATAGATTCATATTATTTTTTGTCCCAAAACATATCCAAGGAAAAAATTCCTTAGACAAAATTTGCATTTATTGAAATTCTGTTTTTTCCTTCTATCGTGAGGCACGTCTCCCGTTTATGGCCTCGGCTTTGCGTCGTCAACGCGGCTTCTGACAGTTTGTCAATTGACCTTCCAGATATTCCCTAGACAGCGGCGAGCGCATCTGAAGATGCTCTAATTCTGGAGAAACCTATTTGACCTTGGAGTCGAGGTCACCGCACCTCCAGACCGCTGCCCCGGAGGGCCGTGCAAAATCAATGGAGACAGATGGGAAGGGAGCTCTTTTAAAAGGGATGAATTACGGCTGAGTTCTGCTTCACAAAGCGTCCCAACTCTGACTGCATTGGTTGCCCATCAGTGGAGCTCACACTCATGAACATGCACACAGACATAGACCAGGTCACCTCAGCAGGTTGACAACGCCACATGTTTATGTGCCGAAGCCAAAAGCATGTTTACACTTAGCTCAAGCCCCACCCCCCCAGCCCTCATTTGAATGCATTAGAGTCTAATTAGCCACGGCAACCTTCTGTGCACGTACGCCGCAGCCGTGTGGGATGCCGAGCTGTGGCGGCCAGGCAATCTGTGTGTTTTTCCAGGTAACATCTGCAGGAGACACACTTACGGAGCGGCTCGTGCGAGGAGCGCGAAGATGCCAAAGGAGCAGGATAACGGCGGCCAGGCGGTGGGCCGAGGTGCAAAACAGGGTAGTGGGATCCAATCTACACCGGAAAGTGCATTCACTTCCTGTCCACCTGGTACCCCTCCACCTGCAGCATGCTGCTGAGCGAGGAGGCCGACCTCTAAATCAACACCACATATTCCTACCACCTGTCAAGGACCGGATATCCAAGATGAAACATGAAATATGAAACATTTCATAATATGAAGTATGAGCCAAGTATATATAAGTGTATATAAAGAGACCAGGCTGATGATCTTCTATTAACTGTGTATATTAAAAACCTGTAGCTATAGAAGGCGTTTCTTTTTCTTGTTGGAAAATACACATGACAACCGACAATATAATAATACCGTCTTTCATATTTGGGTGCAACAATTTCTATGTTCTTTATATAAAAATGCCATTGTGATCTTGCTGCTGGTTTTTTTTTTGGGAACTCAGTATATCAGATTTAACATTAAAACCTTAATTTTTAATCGTCCTGCTTCCGTTCACTCGGACTAATAAATTTAGCACAATCCTTCAGATACGTGCGCTCGCGCACACGCGCACACAGCCTTTGCTTACGACGTTTTCAGATCAGAAATCAAACTCGTCTGTTCTGCTGTCTGCATTCTGCGAGCCTGTACTTTGTAACCATCATTTCCTCAAATGTGCTCCGGAGCCCGGGGCTGCGGAAGATTTATTTGCCTCCTGCGGATTGGTGCAGTTTCGCTGTTATTTGTTCTGCCGGCGCGCCGGAGTCTCAGACAGGCCATGGGCAGGTTACTGCAGACGCCAGAGCTCTCGCCGTCTCGCTCCCTGCGTGCTCTTCGACCCCTTAGTCACGCAGAAGAGATTAGCAGATAAAAGTGCAATATGCACACCGCATTCAGCAAACGTGATTGTGACACCGCATCCATCCGCTGCCACAAATGCTCGATGGTCGTCCGTAAGCTGGTCGTAAAGATGTTAAAACAACAACAACAACAGCGAGGGCTCCAGGGAGCGTACTGGTAGGTGTGTGGGGAGCGTAGAGCTGCTGCCTCTGCACTTGGAGGTCCCAGGGTCAAAACCCCCCTCCTGATGGTAAAGTAGGGTAAGTAGCTTAACGCTGCAAGTCGCGTTGGAGAAAGGCGTCAGCTAAATAAATAAATGTTTGTGTGTGGATAGCAGTAATAATGCTTGTTAATAATACCGGTACACCACTTTGGAGAAAAGCATGTGATGAATTAATAATTTTAAACGCGCAGTTGTCAAGAGCGCAATTTAACCAGTAAATACCGTTTTTTTTTCGGTTAAAGTTTATTTTCCGCCTCTACGACCCTAACCTTTAGCATTTGTTCCACCAAAGCAGGGATATTTGAGAGCAGCAAAAGACGCGAAGAGGCCCAAACAAGCAGAACCAACTGCAGGAGAAGAGCAGTCCATCGGTGTCGGGCGTCTGGGATGGTCTCTAAAGCGTCTCGCTCCAAATGCGGAGCCATCGCAGGAGTGTTCCACGTTTGTCGCCCTCGTGGATTCGGAGGCGCCCGCTCGGTTCCGCGAAGTGTCGACGCAAAGCGGAAAAGCGTGAGCAGCACTGTGGATGAACAACGATCATTGAAGAGAAAAGTAACTTCACTGAGCAGATTTTCAATATTAGATAGATAGATAGATAGATAGATAGATAGATAGATAGACAGTCTCCCCTGATATTTTCCTCTCTGTGTTTGAAGATGATCTACATCAGAACAGATTCATTTGCAAAATGCACAAATAAATATGATCGGTGAATTGGCTCCCAGCCGGTTACTTCTCAATGGGTTATTGCAGTTTGGACAGTGACCGCGCCCACCTAATGAGCCCAAGTGGGTTCAGGGTTCGGATCGGGAGCCGAGGCCGGCTACGTGCATCATCTCCACGGGGGCACAGAAGCAAGGAGGATCCGCCCCCCCCCCGCAGACGGACGTTACCGAACGCTGCCGGCCGGCCCATCTGCACAGAAATGAAGAGGGGCTCTTGTTTATCCACGGAGACACACGTCTGAGCGCCGGCCAGAGCACAAAGACACCGGGTGTGAGGGAAACAAAGGAAAAATGAACAAAGGACGTTTTCCCCTTCAAGGTCGTTCTCCTGTGGCTGAAGCTACCTGCGGGGAAGCGGAAGACTCTGTTTTCGGGCGATGCGCGAGACGCCGCTCGCACCAGACGATCCCCGGCCTGATTTTATCGCTGAGACATCAGAGAGGATCATGGGATATCGGCGCATCTCAAACAGCACTGCTGGGTCTGTTTGTGACAGATGAGCGGAGCGAGGAGTACGCTGCCGAACCCATTTTTCGCTTGTCATTCCCCCGTAAAGGACATGGAACGTGGCGTCGACAAGAGACGCGGCGGCCCGGACCGAGAAGTTTGTAAAAACACAGCAAAAACACGTTCGGGACCATAAAGTTTACGAACACGGTTTATGTGTTATGATTCCACGTGAATCCCGTACTTGTGTTTCTCTGTTGACTTAGCAGGTGAAAATCCACACCGCATTGTGGCTCTGGAAAAGTATTCAGCCCCCTTGGACGTCTTCACACGTCATTGAGTTACAACGTGAACCATGACGTGTTTAACGGAATTTTTTCCAGTCATCAACACAAAGTGAAGTGATGACAATGTATTATGATATTATAATGATATTGTGAAATTTATCTTAATTTAGTGAAATGTCAAAATTAAAATGACATTTCACTACATAAAGATAAAAACAGAAAATAAATGAAAGCATAAGTATTCACCCCTCTGCCTCGCACCACAGTTAATACTTGGTTGACTCCGCAATTAAAAATCCACTTCAGTCGTTTTGCGGTCACTTCTGAAGGAGTTCCCAGGCACTCTTGGCAAGAGGAACACGGTACACTTGGCTTTTAGTGTAATTTTCACTCAATAAGTACACTGTGCCTACGAAATGTATTCAACCTGAGCTCCGGACTTCTTCATATTCAATTGTTACCACATGGAAACACCATGTATTCAAGTGAGAACTTTGCCATCAATCGTCACAAAGTATTTTACAGTACAGCAGCAGTGTGATTAAAAAACAGAAAATAATGGAATGCAGAACTATCCACCCCACCCCCGAGAGCGAATACCCGGTGGACTAAAAGAATGCACCGGGACCTTCTCGCGGTCGGTTCTGAAGGAGCACCCAGGCACCGCTGGGAAGAAGAGCACGGCGCACTTGGCCTTCAGTCCAATCTTCAATCAGCAAAGATAAGTGTTTCCATCAAGAAATGCAATTAGGCTTTATGGGACAGCGATGGCGCCCTTTGTTTACACTGGGACTTAATCAAATTTTCATTCAGTCCTTAATCTACTTCATTACTGGCGCGAGCGCACGACTCAACCGGCGACTAATATAGTAGAGTCCGGCGAACATCGATTGTCGCGGCATCTGCTGATTACTCAACACGAGTGATCTACGAGCCTTCGGGCCACTCGCCCCTTTCACACAAAGGCCTCCTATTATAAAGTTGAGCTCAAGGTGCTGTCGGCATCTCTGATCTGTCATCACGTGCCCGGTGGCTGTTGGGTCGAATCCTGGCAGGACGCCCTGCTTTTGTACCCTTGAGCGCGGACACTGTTTACAGCATTGAGGTACTTGCACTGATGTACCCAGTTATATAGCTGGGTAATTTTTACAGCATGAATTCTGGGTAAGTACCTTCATCACTGTAGCAGGACTGGGGATGTAAACCCAGATCCTTTGATTCCAAAGGACTCCTGCTGCTGCGCCACCTGCTGCGCCCACTTACCACTGCCTGATGTTTGATCTAAAGTGCAGAATTGCTCTGGGTTGGCCTGGTTCTGTCAGAAATCTCGTCGCCTCCCTATCCATTTGCAGGGGCCGAGCGAGGAGCTCAGCGCAGGGTCACCGCGAGGCCACTTCCCACCAGCAACCCGGACCCCCACTCCCACCGCCGCCACTCCAGCACTTCTCTTCATTTCAAGTTGAGATCATTCTCTTCAGGAGGGATTTCTCAGTAAAAAAAAAAGAAGAAAAAAAAAAAGATAGATAGAAAGTGGGGAAAAATATTCTGACCCAGATGCATGCATTTTCTCAAGTGCCCAATTCTTGGCTTTGCCCACTTGTGTGATGGAAATTTTAAAGCATGAAATGTACAGCCTAATCTCCGAGGGAATTAGAGGACGGGAGCGGTGCGGTGCGGTCCGCCCGTGGCGCACGAATACGTTAAGAACCCCCCGGCACCAAAAGATCTTGCATTGATTATGAGCTCTTTCATGTGGGCTGTTTTGTGATGAATTGTTTCTCTGACCTTTACTGTGACCTCCGCGCTCATGCTGCACGTGGCACTGGCTCGTCCCATAAAGGCGCGGTTGTCCCGGACCCCTCTGTATGTCCACACTCACAAACGGCTTGACAGGTTGGAATACTTTACTTTCTCAATCCTTAACAGACCCGGATTATTTGATTATGTAAATATGGCCAAACATTAATTGAGCTGCTCTGATTTTCCATCGTAAATAGTGAAGTATCTCTGCTTGATTCCAGGAGTTAAACGACGACTTATCGTATGAATGAGTCGAATAATGACTGACGTGTGAACCGTCAGCGTCGAGTACCTGTGAAGCTTGCGGAAAATATTAAAAATTAAACCGAAATCCACAAACAAAAGCCGTTTCATGCCTTATGCAACATATTGGCGATTAAATGGACAAGCACACCTGGCTAAGAAGTCATAGAGCGATTTGTCGCTGAAAGGCGGGAGATTAATGAGGATATTATATCACTGCAGTTAGGACCGGTCACATCCTGTTGAGCACCGTGATAAAACTAAGAGGTGGGAATCAATAAAGTCCACGGCGCGAGCGATTATTCACCGGCACGACGGGCAAGGCCATCACTTCCGTGCTGTCCAATTAGGGAGTGCGCCTGCTAAATGAGCGATGAGGTTAATTGCTCTGGGATGTTAATTCGCGATATCATCAATCAATACCAAAATACCACAGTAATACCTCGGTGGGGAGACAACAAATGAGCTTCCGCAGTTTTGGTGACACGTAAGAAACGTATGAATACATACGCGTCCTGACCCTCGATTTCATATTTGGACTGGTAAAAGGATGGGGGTACGGGGACAGACGTGAAAAGTGCACCGTGTCTTGAGGGCCAATTCAAAATTACACGTGAAGTGGAACAGAGGACTGCAAGCAGGAGGAAAAATGAAAGCTGACTTAAAAATAAATAAATAAATAAATAATAAATAAATAAGCAAATGATTTTAAAATTTCTGCTCTGAAACATCAGGTCAGTGTGAAGCTTTCTTTTTAGCCCTGATTCTTATTATGGAAAAACATGAACTTCGGTATTGGGATATATTTCCTGTTCATTTTTTTTTGGGGGGGGGGGGGGGGGGGGGGGGGATGTCCCAGTTCGCATTTAAATGTCATTTATACTGCAGCCCTGAAGTAAGTAGGTCTACTGAGTGCGGCAGTGGTGCATTGTGGGAGCGTGGAGAGCGGGGGGCTGGGTGGCCTATGTGAAGGAGACCCAGGGAGCTTCTGCTCCTTCACAGCGCAGCCCGCGGCAGCATGTAGCTGCGTGTTCAGCACGCGCTATTTTTAGAGCGTGGAAACGGGCGAGAAGAACTGTGCCGAGATAAGGGAGGCGGCTAAGGGCTCCGGCGCTGCACCGTGTCTGTGCCCCCCCACGCCTCCCGTCTGTGCTTCACCCATCACGGTGGGATCAGAGGAACACAAAACAATAAGAATAAGAATTACTATTATGTGCACATACTGGATGCTGCCCGCTGAGATTGTGGCTGAGCCCTGTAAGCTTGTGCCCCGCCTACGGTGAGGACCTTTCCCCAAGTGCACCCTAAGATGCGATGGACGCACATGACACAGGGTACCACTGTGGCTGATATTTAATTCGATAAAAAAAAACTTCTAACCATTTATGATTGCATAAAGCCTTCCTCTTTGATGTTGATATTATTGGCCAATCGAAATATTGAACAACCTCAAGCCGAAAGCCAGATGTTACGGTGTTTAGGACATGAGTCCTAAATGTTAAAAATGAGCAAAAGAAAATTCTCCCCGAACCCCTTGCCCCCACTTACTCTTGTGACCCCGTAAACCCTGAACCCTCGCTCTGTTTTACTGAATTTATCCCCAGTCTTACACACTGGCCCCGTTCTGGATAATTACGATGCAATTTAGATGTATTTTGGTAGCGCTGGTGTCTCACAGCTCCTAGGCAGTGGGTTTGAAAATGTCTCAGTGAGTGTGGAGGTTACATGTCCTGTCCCTGTTCGCTTGTGTTTCCAAGGGGTGCTCTGGTTTCCTCCCACAGTCTAAAGACGTGTGTTTTAGGTGGTCTGGTGACTTTAAATTGCTCATTGTGCGGTTTCTGATGGTGAACTGCTGAACGAATAGAGACGTGCCCCCCCACACAGACCCCTACTTATCATAATACGGAAGCCTACGGTCACCCGACGGGGACCCTCTGTGACATCACAAAGGCTCACGTGAATAACGGAGCACGCGGTGCTTCCAGAGGACGTCACGGCAGCGTGTTTGGACAACAGAAATATCATTTTCCTTGCAAACCACATGGTTGTACAGAAACAGTGGAGAATTTTATTGGAACCCCCACCCCCCCGTGGGTGTACAATAATGTGCCGAGCAGCCAAGCGGCGGCTTGTCGTACCGCGGCACTCGCTACCAGGCTACGCCGACATATTGTGCTTCCCTGCCACTGAGCCTCACATATGTTTACAGCAGGTGGCCGCTGGGCCAAAACGGCCCGAAAACGGCCTTTACTTTCCGGAACCGAACCACGCCGCGAAATTGAATTTGCCCTCGCAAGGTCAAAAAAACGATTCTCTCGACGCGAGAGCGGGAGGAGAGACCCCTGACGAGTGCGGCAGGGCTCTTCCTGCGACATCCCGACAGCTGGCGGCGGCAGCAGAGGAAGGTGTCCGTCCACAGCACGCGTGTTCGGACACGGCTTTGCGGACGCACCTGAGCAGATCGGGCGAAGAAAAGGCTCGTTTTTTAGGTTATTTTCGAGCCTCCGCGGCACCCCGATCAAGGCGACACGGCGGGAGACACCTCAAGTCCCGTCGTGTTACCTGGTTCTGCATTTCAGTTTCAAGCTGGAGCAATAAACAACATTCTGTGCATGAAATATTACTCTCGCAGGGCGAGCAAATGCACAAATCACCATCTGCATATCTTGCGCAGGTGTGTGTGTGTGTGTATCTGTGTTTCAGTGTACTGTAATGATCTGGAGATTATCCGGTTACATAACCGCCGTGCATATGCGGCGTATCCCCCCCCCCCCCCCGGACCGGGGTCATTAGAGGACTGTCGCCACTGGTCTCCGGTGCCACCTCGCAGGGGGCGAAACGTCCCGATTTCGTCACGCCCTGATTAATGGGAAACAACCCCCGGCGTGACAGCGTGCGCGCGAGGCGCGGTCCGGTGTCTGCTCGGCTGGCGACATCATAATGCATCATAACTGAACCGAGGAGAAGAGGCCGACATTATCCTGCAGGAGCGATTATTTTTAGCAGCGGCTTAGTGGGGTTACGCAACGGACTTGTGTGTGTGTGTGTGTGTGTGTGTGTGTGTACGCACTCCGGTGCTGTGGGGCCTCCTGCCTTCAGAAATCAACCCCCTCCCGGACGCCCAAGTGCCGCAGGCTGAAGGGCTGTGTGTGTGTGTGTGTGTGTGTGTGTGTGTGTTCGCTCCTCCATTCAACAACAAATGAGACGGAGCACGGAGATGGATCCAACATCCATCAGCATCACCGTCTTCCGAGCAGGACAAGCCATCCCCTCAGTGGAGGATCCCTTGTGTACTGTATGTGCCTATAAACCTGAGAATAAAGACACTTCAGCCATTCACTATAACAGCGTTTTAATATCATCGCACAACCATCCATCAGTTCGCATGTCCAGCACACGGAGTCAATCCTGGAAGCACTGATACGTCTTAGGACTGTGGGAGGAAACCCTCGCAAACCCGGGGAGAACAATTAAACCCCCCACAGACTAAGCCAGATTCGAACCCGTGTCCAAATGCACAGCTCAGGAAGAGTGAGGTATCAGCGCTACCTGCTGTGCCACTGTGCCACCTACATACACATGTTTTTGTTGTTTATACTTGGAAAATACTACTGATGTTGCTCCTTATGTGTAAACAGCAGAGAATCCATACGGCCGCATGACATTTCCAATTCGGTCAATGTGCATTAAGGCAGAAAACCCAGACAACGTACAGTATGTATTAATTCAAAGCCCAAATCCTCTGGCTATATGACTTTTTTCAATGGTGAAATAAAGAGCAACAGTGAGTTGGTCATTCTGAACACATACAAAATAACTGAAAAATATCAATAAATTTAATAAAAAAAAAAAAAAAATCCATATATTTCCAGCCAAGAAGTAACACTTAATGGACATCATCACAAAAAAATGGAATATTTAGTGCCAAATTCGACATTCAAAACTATTTTGCAGCTGAGATTGCGGAATAATGGAAAAAGTTCATTAACGACATTATCTTCTGAGTTTAACAGTTTATCTTAATACAATTTTTACCTAATCTTAAAACATTTTACTGATTTAAATTTAATTTCCTTACCAGTGTGCTGTTGAGGTATCACTCTCACAAGCAATTAGCTGGAGACCAGAATAAGATCAGAGAAACTGAAGCTGAACTTTAATCCTTTTATCATCGTTATTATTAACATTATTATTTTTTGTTGTTGCTGCTTCACTTGTGTTCACAATTACCCCCCTTTTTTTTTTTTTTTGCTTGATACAGCGTAACCATGGATACTGCGACTCTGAAACCAGGCACCAACTCCTTTATGGTCGTAGGTCCAAAACGTCGGTATGGAACCACTTGGAATTATTTCCCTGCAGTTCGGAGACCCTCAGCGTAACACACGCTCCTTTCTTTCGCTTGCTCCTCCTCTGTCAGTTTGTGCAAAGGCCCGCAAAGGCTCTCAGACTGCTACAAAGGTCAAAGGTGAAATGTTTTCCTGGACGAAATAATAGGGTCCCGGGGGGGGTCCCAGCAAGTGCAGGGCTCATTGTGAAAGAGCGAAGGCCGAATTGTGACAGACGTGCTTCTTGCCAGTAAATAACATTTCCAGGGAAGACTCTGCGTGTCCCACAACACCCCCGAGGAACGTGCCGCTCGGAAGAAAAATCCCGATCGTGTCGAGTCGCTCATTAAGCCACGACGAAAGCGTACGCTTGCTTTGTAGTTTCACACCATATGAGAGTTTGCTACGATTCAAGTGTATAAAAAATACAATGTATGATATTGTTTTAATCTAATGCAACATACAGTGCTGCTTGAAAGTATGCGGAGCTCAGGTCTCCCTTACTTTTACTACGAAATGGTTATTTAATGAGAATCAGTCTTTCTCATGTGACAATAGGTGCGTAATGACCAATTCCGCAAACGTCTTATACACTTAAGATTTAACATTTAGATTTTATAAACTCGTTTTAATATATTATAGAAGGATAATGACCATCACCATCAGGTTCACATACTGCCAAGCAATGCTTTTTACTGGGACAATATGCAATAATTCTTTCTTGCTGAAGGGATACAGTTTATAATCTGAGTGAAAGACTAAGGTCATTTCCTTATGTAAATACTAAATGGTTTACAAAAAAAAATTACATGTCAATTTACATCTGATTTGTGTTTCCAAATTTTGGGATTAATTTAGGTTTCTGACGTTACTGTTAAGAATACTTTCTTTAGTCTGTTTTGCTCAACATCTGTAATGTGTTCAGCCTGTATATACACACATATTTATATTATACATACTGTATATATATATATTTTTTTTCCCCCAGCAAAGACCACATGATAATCATATGTATTAATATTACATTGAAGTTTTCAGCACTAATTTTCGTATTCCTCCCTTCGCCTTTGTACACAGTTATGTTTCCAGCCGCTGCCAGGTTTCACCCGTTTATCCACCTGCCTTTAAATTTCAGTGGAGGCTGCACTTTAAATACTTAATGAATATATACTATGGCTATACACACGATGCAAAGAGCCCATCAGGGGATGGAAGTGCGCCAACCCGCCACTTATCGCTATGACAATGCCAGTTACGGCGTCTCACCGAGAAGTCCTTGTGACTGCACGATGACGGCAGTTTGAGCACTTCGGTGGACTACGGCACTCGAAAAGAAAACCCCATGTATTTATGTATATTTTATTGGAAGGTGTCCCTTTTTATTGAAATATCAGCAGAACAGGATGAGTCACAGCAACGCAGGGACAAAGAACATGCAAATACCTAAAATGACACAAGGGCAAAACGTTACAACATTTAGAAGGAATAGTCATGTACCCTGCGCTGAACTTCTCATTAGGTACCTCGGGCCAATGAGAAAGAGGAGAATTTTTAAAAGCAGAAAAAACAAGGAAAATATAAGGGGATGAAAGATTATGAGGAAGAAGTTTAATGCAAATAAAACATTTCAGAAGCAAAATTCCAGAATTTTTGGGGCATTTCCCAAGTTTATTTGGCTTCTCCATGTTGTTTTAGGTTAGATTATTAGTGTACAGTATACAGTGCATCAGGTCAATCACAGTAGTCCAGTTGGCGTTTACCGCTCTTTTCACACATTTTGGAGGGAAAGTGCAGAGGGCCGTCAAACACAAAAATCTGGAGTTGCATGATGCATTTTCCAGGTTTCAGAAAAGTGACAAAATATTCCAAGCTTCAACTGATCAATAGACAGATAAATAGATCCTGGGGTGGGATCCAAATGTTCCCTTTTCCAGTGGAAGAAAGAGTCTAGAGTCACCCACACATTTGCAGAGGAAACTTCTGCTGTGGACCATGGTAATAAAACAGTATTGCTATTGTCAGGTGTTCTTGGGAGAAATCTAATTAAGCTTGTTGTCATGAATGTGAGTGTAGGTGGCCCTGCCCGGCGCACCTCAACCGCGATTAGCGTGTAAAGCCAGCCTGGAGACCTTGAGTGATGGCCTGCCACATCATCAAGGTCCCGGTGGAACTGGCAGAAACAGATGAGAATAGGAAATCGGAGTGGGGCAAAAAGGCACTAAAAATGAATGGAAGGCAGCAGGTGATTTAAGACTGCGATATGCCTGCATATTCAAGCTGTCTGCAAGGTGAAGACCAGAACATTAGAATATTAAATGAATAAAATATGACTCTCTGGGAACGCAGCCAAGTTTGGGAATGAAGAAAAATTAAGAAACGCTTGTGGGGGCTTGAGGAACATGAAGAAGGCAAGGGGTGGGTGTGTGTGTGTGTGTGTGTGAGAGAGAGAGAGAGAGAGAGAGAGAGAGAGAGAGGGACAGTTCTTTTCTCTTCTGTTTTTTGTTTTGTTTTTTTTTTTTAAACTGTGAGCTCTTTTTAATAATATCTTGGATGAACCAAAACACATTTTTTTTCTTGGTGGATTGTTGGCAAAGCATTTTCAGATCGGTTTTGAACCAAATGAGTCACACGTTGCTTTGACGAAACACAGGCTTTAAGCTTTTTTTTTTCTTTTTGGATCATTAAAGAAAAAATAAGATGACAGTAAATCAAAGTAAGCCTGAGAAGCACAATAACGGGGAACAGCTGAGCACCTTCCCTGAGAAATGTTTTCATCTAATGCTTCACTTCTTAGAACTAAAATGTTATCCACAAAGTTTTGCCAGTTTGTCCAGATGAAGGATGGGTGTTAACACTTCCAACACACAAATTGCCAAATATTCACAGACCAACAGTCATATGGTCCAATACAGGAGATGTACTGGCACTGGTCATGACTGGGAAAGCGGTCATTCTCTCACTGTTGAGACCTGGTCGCCTCACCGTTGCACTAAGGGTTCTCTCGGAGAAACGTGCTCCATTTCTCCCACCTCATAGCCTAGAGACCCAAGTAATTTTTGGGCAGATGATTTCAATACAACAGAAAACCCAAACGGGTCAACAGATCTAGACCATCCATCAATCTGTGCCACTCAGTATCTATGTTCTTCCTAGTTACCCCACTGGCACTTTTTCCATGCTGACCACATTACCTCAACTGAGACTGAGACATTTGCACCCAGAAAACTAAGCTTTATGATCAGCTGGACAAACTCAACTGCATGAGCTGCCAATCATTGATTTTATTATTTATTCAAGCATGTTACTATTCAAAGTGACTTAGAATGTGTGGTTTGTTCACCAATTAGATGGATTTACCAATTTTTACCGTATCAGTTCAGGGTAAGTACCTTGATCAAGGGTGCTACAGCAAGAGAGGGAACTCAAACCTATGTCTTTTAAGCTCAAGGGTTTACCTCTAACTACTATGCCATTGGCTGGTGAGATTTTATAGTTGGGACGACTGGGGACCAATACCGATCATACATTTTGTACTGTAAATTTTGCATACATTTTTCATGATTATGATTAAGATGGGAAAAAATTCACAGCCTGCTTCAGCGAGACATTCACATCCCTCCTCGGCCGCCTCTACAGTAGACATGAGTGGACTGAATTTAATTTAACGCCTTACTTTTGGGGGAGCGAGCCAAAGAGAGGGGTGAAAGCGGGCCTGTGTGTCCTGTTTGTTCAGCGCAAACGGAGGCTGAACAGGACCTTTCAATGTCCATGTTTCGGCGAGAGGCTCGGACTTCCACTCCTGCTAAATTAATCAAATGGAGTAGCTGGAAAACGCGCCAAGAGCGCAGAAGAAGTTCACGTCCAATGTTTTAAATAATTATGATTTGTGGCCAGCTGAATGCCTTTCACAGTATGTATCAGATTGGTTAATTAAAAACCCACATTGGTTTGGCTGACTGCTGCTTCCATTTTTCCTCTTTTCTCAAACCACATGTAAAAAAATAAAGTTTAAAAAAAGTTTTTTTTTTTTTCTATTAAATTTTGCCAGATATTATGCAACGCCAAAAGGCAACAAACCCCTGAAGGGCTGCAAACTGGTATGACTAAAATTTGTCAGCCGCATGCAAAGGAAATTAGAAAGCCGTTATGAATCTGAATGGCACAAATATTTTGTCTAAATTGGGGGAGGGGGATGCACAGTTTTCCAAAATTACCCTGGAAACTTCACTTTGATAAATTTACACATATATAAATATCAAAAATTTCTGCAAATGGCTCACCCAAACAGGGTTGTGCTGATGTGGAGCCAGCCTGGACAAGCATGGAGAACAACTGTGGCTCTTCCCTCGATGCCAAGGTACCATTTCACACGAAAACGGTCGACCACGAAAACATTTACACTCGTGGATGATTGACCGACACTCGATATATTTTAAAAGAGCAGAAACAAGATAACGGTGCCTCCCGTTTTGCCGTACTGGTTAGCATAGGCCATCGGTGACGGCAGAGTGCCAAGCGCACATTTTAATATAAAGCTAATTTTCTGGTTAATAATACATTTTTACAGGGAGATAAATTTCAGAAACAGTTAAAGGTCAGAAAACATGACGTCCGCTCTCTTCGACCCCATGTAGTGAACTTCCGTTCGTCTGATCACGTAGATCTGTAACAGGGCTCGGGATTAGCGCTGTAGGTGCTATAAAAGTGAAGTGTCTGAAGAGTCAAAGAAAGGTGGCTCACTTGCATGGACAAGTCAATATGCGGCAAATATCAATTAGCATTCTTTGTTCATTTGCATGCCGCTGTTAATGGAATTCAATGGCAACGGTAATTCCATCAAGCTTTGACACAGGACATGATCGAGCAGTCTCGCGTTCAATGGCGGGAACAGAACCCGTCTCCATCGATGGACCGGGCAAGGCCAGTGCCATTCTTCGCCAAGGTGCCCCGAGCATTGGGTCGAGGGGGTTTCTGCGCGTCCGCGCGGCCTGCCATCTGCCGCCCCCGCGGTTCGGGCCGTAATCCAGAAAAAGCACAACTCTGCCCTTCCGGCAACGCTGCCAGCCCATTCTGCTGCTCTTTATTTCATCACCGTCAATCGCTCAGGAAGGCAGCGGCAGCCGCCCGAGTCCGGGGTTGCGGCGCACAGGTCCCGAGCCGCGGAATAGCCATTATTTTTTTTAAAAGTCACAGAAAAGGCGGCTGTCGCAAAGGTAACCTGAGTTCATGTAACAGGCTCGAAGCACTGTGCATTTTGACACTCGAACCCTGTTCCAACGGATACACTTTCCAACGGCTGCTCAGCTTCCTTTTTAAAGTAGCTGTTAGCTACCATTAGCGTTAGCGAATTCATTGAACCCTAAAGTTATCCTGGAAAAATACTAATGTTTTATGGTGTTTATAGACTGATGTATGTGTCACGTCCCAAGTGTAACGCGGTATCCTGTAGTAAATGAAAATGTCAGCAGAATTTTAGCCAGTAGTGCGGTGTGTTTTGCGAGCAGCGCAGCTTTGATATTTCGCTGTTCTTCACATTCATCCTTCGAAACGCGAGCGAAAACAGGCTCTTTCGGTTAATATTGAAATAACATTGACTTATGGGTCGTCCGGTGCGATAAAAGGAGAGGAAACCGTAATGAGTGTGCACGGCGCTCCAGGAAGTGAGCAGAGGCCCTGAATACAGCGATAAGAAGCTCTGCCGTGAGGTTTCCGCCCCGACGAGCAGCCCAGCGGCCCGTTCGCTCTCCGGCACCAGCCCCTTGCGGTTCGGATCCCTCTCTCCTGGCGGCTTTCGCTTCCTGCTGGGTTTCGTTTCTCGACAACGGGCTCGGCCAGGCTTGCGTACACTCCTACCGCTCCTTTCCGAACCGATCTTCAGGCTGATAACTCTTCTAACTGCAGACAAATGTTAAACCTTTCAGAGTTGATGAAATTTTCTTTGTTTCACGAAGTAGCGTTAAGGCCAGCGGAGACCGGTGATCTTTACACGCCAGTAGAACGTAACAGTTCGGTTTTCGGCTGTCTGAAAGGAGTAGGGCTTTTACTAAATAGCATAAAGTACAAAACTTATTATTCTCAAGAAAACCACCGAGTCGCTTACGATTTTAATTGGTCACGATGGGGCAACATGCAGCGTACCGTTTTAGAGCCGTTTCCTTCAACTCTACGGACTCGGGATCGAATCCCTCTTCCTGCTGTGGTACCTGCGCTCAAGGAACTACCCTAAACTGATACCGGAAAAATCACCCAGCTCTATAAAAGGATAAATCATTACTGCTAAGTGTTCAAACCTAACATTGTACAATACCATGGCGAAAAGTGGCAGATAAATAAAGAGTAATAAAGTCGTACAAGAAGGTCCGGTATTATAGAGAACTGTATCTATAACCATAGACCTACACTGAAGGTCTGTATTGTACAACAGTATCCTTGACCGTGAAAGTATGGAAAACGGTTTGCAAACAAAATCATTTCAATTCACAGCGGTTGGAAATTGCTCAACATCAAATTTCACTCCAAAAGGCATCCGGGAGACATCAGCATCAGCGGGGAAGCTGCACATCAAGGGTGGGAACGAGGAATCGGGCACTTTGTTATGCTGAAGGATATTTCACAAAGTCATCACCTTGGGGTACAAAATTTGGAAGGGAAAGTGCAGAAGAAGAAAAAAAAAAGTACTACACTGGCTGTCAGGGAGCATCGAGTGTTTAGACAGACCAGCGCAGTTCTTTCCGAATTTCAAAACAGACAAAATCTCACCCGAAGGCCCGGCTGTCTCTTTTCTAAGACCCTGCGCTTGTTGCTAAACATGACTCCGCGGGAGCGACAATGCTCCCACTGTTCTACAGTGGCCGCACAAAGGGGAGCTTCTGATCCCGGCTACAGATATCCAAGCGCTCCCATGACAACGGTGCGGGGTCGAGGGAGAAAGCGGCAGGTCAGCTCGTATGGAACCTGCTCTGATTTAATCGCGTATGACAGATCCAGGCCATTCTCTGGCTATCATAAAGGACCACTGAGTGCTATTGATCCCGGCATTATTGCCGAGGCTTTTCTGATCAGCAGAAACCTCTTGAAAACAGCGGAGCGTGAGACCGTGTGAGCGAGAGGCAGGGAAGGAGAAACGGTCTCTCTCACACACTCACTCACACACTCACACACACACACACACACACACACACACACACACACACACACACACACACACGCTCTTGTCAGCAACCGGGACAAACCTCCACAAGTTAAACGCTTCCTCCCGTCACACGGCTTTGTTCGAGTCGCCACACTTTGTAAAATTCAGCTACCTGGGTTGCCATCGGAACAATATAAGAGGGAACAAAGGACAATCCCAAGCCCGGCAGACGTTTGAAAAGCACCTCACAAATGCATATTCCATTTTGAAATATTCATATGTTCTGGACCCCTGCTTCACTTTTTGAGAACGCCCGCCGAGAGAGCTGCTACAGCAATTCTCACATTTACCATGACAGCCTCCTCCAAAGGGCTTTACATCTTACAGAACTTGAAAAAAGAAAAAAAAAAAAAAAACGGACTAATCTCGCACAGGTGAGCATCCTTTCATAAAACCACTATATTAATTTCTGCAGTAAAAGATTGCAAAATGCAGCTGTTTTTCCTGCTTTTTTATTATTAGGGTGTATATGGTGTATGCAAGAAACATATATAAAGGATGTTGGGTTATTTTAACTTGTACATCAGGGATGCGTTTCAGCAGGTTGTCTTCACACACACACACATTTTCAGAACCGCTTGTCCTATACGGGGTCACGGGGAACCGGAGCCTACCCGGTAACACAGGGCGTAAGGCCGGAGGGGGAAGGGGACACACCCAGGACGGGACGCCAGTCCGTCGCAAGGCACCTCAAGCGGGACTCGAACCCCAGACTCACTGGAGAGCAGGACTGTGATCCAACCCACTGCGCCACTGCACCCCCTTACTGCAGGTTGTCTTCATCAGCGTCTATATACATTACATAAGAAGTGACGTGCCTGCACCTACACGTTTCCATCTCTTGGTGCGCTGTTTTCTTGGAGTTGTGCATCACTTTGGAATATAAATGTCAATATATGCAGAGCGTAGAGCATGTAACACGTTATTATATTACTGATCTAGAACCAACAGGTAAGACCAGTACTTAAAGGCTCACAATAACAGCGCAAATACACACACACACTTTCAGAACCACTTCTCCCATACAGGGTCGCAGAGAACCGGAGCCAACCCGGTAACACAGGGCGTAAAGCGAGGGGACACACCCAGGATGGGACGCCAGTCCGTCGCAAGGCACCCCAAGCGGGACTCGAACTCCAGACCCACCGGAAAGCAGGACCGTGGTCCAACCCACTGCGCCACCCCACCCCACCCCACCCCACCCCCGCAGCGCAAGTAGTATCAGGATTATACTTAAATAAGAATAGTCAATAACAATAGAGCACAATAATAAATATAGAAGGTAAAATGACTAAAAACAGAAAGTCGAATCGAAAAGAAATAAAAAAAGGGCAACATTATTGATGAGAAATTAAAATTCATCGAGTCCACTGCTGCAAAAACTGGGTTAATAAAACTGGTAAAAAACCGAATCCATTCTATAAAATTATTATGGCGTTTGCAAGAAACCAGTACAAAAGATGTATGAATATTTTAGTGGTATATCTTACATGCAACACAAAAAGCCTGTGAACTTTTGACCCGAAAAAAGTGGAAGCCAAAAATGTAGAGCGTATCAGCTTCTCTGGCAGAAGGAAGTGAGAGCTGCTGCAGAAGCGAACTATCTGATTTTGAGGAACACGAGGGCTTTTTTCGCATGAGCTTTTTTTATCAGATAAACGTCTCGCTGGATGCGGAGGTCTGCGGATCGAGGCCGGTCACACAATGATGTCACCCTGAGCGAAGCAGACCCTGGGGCTGCCCGTGTTTCGGTTTACCTGGGTTGCGGTATTGGCTCACGAACCCAAACCTGCTAAAGAGAAACGGTTTTCCGGCTGGAAAAACCACCTCCGTCTTGTCTGAAATGCATAGTGGATGGAGGTGGTGCCTCACATCTCCTGGGTTATGGGTTTAGACATGGGTTTGAAACCGGATCGATCTTTGTGGAGTTTGCACCTTCTTTTCATGTTGCTCCAGCTGCGTCCCCCATGGGTGTAAACTCCCACACACTGTCCTGCTGCACAGTTGCGTGTGTGTGTGTGTGTGTTTGCCCTCTCATGGACTGGCATCCCGAACTCACAACCAATACTTCTGGGATTAGGCCCAGACCACCGTTACCCTGCATTGGACGAGTGATTATTGATAATAGATGTATATAATAATCTGAAATGGACTACCACGCATATTCAAAGCAACAGTTTCCCCTCTTTTCCCATTTTCATAGGCAACAGACTTGTAGATGGTAATGGGGGGGGGGGGCTGTTAACCTGGTGCATTTAAATATTAAATAATTTATGGCGCATTTCCTAAAGTACCAAAAGGCCCATGTGTTTTCTAACAAAACGGGCTCCATCCCATTCAGAGGAGACCAGTGCGGATTCCTCTTTTGTCTCCTCCAAGCGCTCCATTTGCGCACATCCCTCTCCGCCGCCTCCACAACGACATTACCCGCTCACCTAGGCGGCTTTATTCTGCACCGCAGCGGAAGAGGGAGGAAATTGCTCGGAGCGGGAGCTTCTTGCTCGGCTTGCAGCCCGTCAGCGGTGGAGAGGGTCACGCTCGCTGTCGCAGCCCAGGGTGGAGCGGTTAGCGTGACTAATTGTCACTAAGGGTCCCGCGCGTTGATGATTTGGCCATCGGCACAGATTTCGTGACCCAGAAGTAGTATGCGGAGCATAGACACATACACACGCACATGCCGCATATAAAGACAGACAGTGATTAGAAGTATATCAAACTACTTGAGATTTCACCATTTACATTTATCTCATGCTTTTCTCCGAAGTGACATACTGTTCACCTACTTACCGTGATTTACCTTTATACACTGCTGCTTGAAAGCTTGTGAACCCCTTGTGTCCCCTAGCTTTATCACAAAAGGATTATTTCGGTGTCTAAGACCTAATCCTTACGTTAAACAAAGTCACGCATAGTAGAAACACCCAAGTAGTGCAGGTGTGAAAAGAACCGAACCGAAGTTGTGTTGGTTACTCCAACTAGGTAAGAGAATCGTGTGTAAATAATAGTCATTTATTCATTTTATACGTTTAATATTTTGTTCGAGAATGATGATCATCCCTATACGGTCCACATATTTTCAAGCAGCACTGTATGTAGCTGAATAATTTTAGTGCAGCAGGAGGTGGGATTCAAACCAGGGTCCTCTGACTTGAAGGGCAGTACCTCTAACCAGTAGGCCACCTAGAGCCACAGCTGCTTTAGGTTTCAAACATATTATAAATGTTTTATCAAGGGCAATATGAGCATGTGTGAGAGCGCTGCAGACCAAACAGTGGGGAGTATACAGGAAAGACCCTGGCGTGAACCCCCAACTCGGCATGTTGGTAACTTGGGTACGAGCTCCTCCCCGGACCAGGAGCTCATCCACAACCACGGCTTCAATATTCAGCCGGAGGAACAAAGTGCCGCCGCTATGCAAATACTCCCACCGAGACGGCCATTAAACTGGCGGCTCCCTTTCTCAATCCGTCACTTGCGACGCCATCGCCGTGACCGGAATGCCTTCGTTTATTTACCCAGCGGCACCAACGGCACCCCTTATACCCCAGCAGGAGTCTCTGCCATTCGGAGGGGGGAGCAATTCCGCTAATCGCTCGCTAATGGCGCGAGGTGTCCGAAAACGCCTCTCCTCTAACGCGCGTGATGCCGGGAGCCGCACCGGACTCGACATCCATCTGTCTGGAAAACGAGCCGGACAGTTTCAATCTCACGGGCCCTGATTCTTAATCTCTTTTCTTGATAGGAAGCTGCCAAAATGCAGCGTTGAATATCAATGTCCCGCCCGTGGAGAAGGTGCTGCTGGAACCATCCGCGGCGGTCGGGCCATGAAGGGACGTCAAGCCGAGTCAGAACCCAGATCGCTGCGAGCCCAAACGTGGACAAAACAAGCTCTGAAGGCAAATTGCACGACGGAACAACTTTTTTTTCAAAGTTTGTAGCGATGTCGATTTTTCGTCGATTACGATTAGTTAAAGTTTACTGGTTACAAAAATACCACTAGTTCTTCTAGAGTGTCACTGTCAGTTTGGTACCTGACAGCCATTGGGAGATTGTAGAAGGCACCAGAACATACTAGAAAGTACCAAAACATTCTAGAATGCATCAGATCCTAAAAGGTACCGGAATGTTCAGCGCTTGGGACCCGGTGCCAAAATTTGCCAAAACTTTCTAATTTCAAGAATGTGGAATATTTTTCGAAAAACTGCCATATAATATAAACTAACACACACACACACACACACACATTTTCAGAACCGCTTGTCCCATACGGGGTCACGGGGAACCGGAGCCTACCCGGGAACACAGGGGCGTAAGGCCAGAGGGGGAGCTAACACCAAAAGTTTAATCTAAACAGAACTGAATGGAAGATGCGAAAAAAAGAGGGAAAGTTTTTGTTACGTTGTGTAAACGTCAACACAGCTCAACGTTATATTGGTTTGTGAGGACCACCAAAAAAAAATTACCGCAGTTTTTATCACCAGTTTTCAAAGACTCAGATTTCCTCGCGACACTTTGACACTTTATAACGTCATTGCGTTTGTTCTGTCGCCGGATATGTCAGAGTACAGTCGCATCAATGATATTTTGATGGGCCCCAGCTCCAGTCGACCCCTGGTCACTCCCTGGACCAGAGGGGTCGGGGCATCACAGGTGATCATTAACCAAGATTACCAAAAAGATGGCTTCTCTTTGCAGAAATCCCAAGATAACAGCACCACTTTGTAACAAGTTTTTTTTTTCCACACCGATGAGTCCTGTCAGCACCTGGAAGCCTCTCGAGAGGAACGTTACCGAGGAAACGCAAGCTTTAATGACTGGGATTAGGGCTGGCAGACGAATTTAACAGAAAAACAAATATCATTGTGTTGAATAAAGAGTATAAGGATTGCGTGTGATGGGAATCTAATGAGCTTCAGAGAGCGAGGGGCGTCGTCTGAAGTGGAACCATCAACGGGAGAACGAAAAACATGCTGAATGGGGAAGAATTTCCCTGGAAACGCAGGGCTTTCCCCTAAGCCTCTCCCTCCAGCAGTCATCCAGGTAGTCGTCTCGCCGCTTGTTTGCAGGAGCTCACCTGAGAGGCCATAGCAGGGGAAGCACACGTGGTCCTCGCGCGGTCACTAAAGTTGACGAGACATTTACATAACTCACGCGCATTTCTCAAGGGTTTCATTTTCAAGCATTTATGATCACTGTGGAAATTATAAAATAGTAAAATGAGGGCAGCGTATAATGAAGGTCCTCCATGGTGCCTGGGCTGTGGGTTCGGAGGCTGATTTTGAATCAGTGCTCAGTCTGTGTTCAGCTTGCGTGTTCTCGCCCTGTTTCGTTTGCTTCAGGTACTCTGGTTTCCTCTCACATTCCAAAGACACATGCTTCAGATGAATTAATGACTCTAAATTGCCCTTAGTAAGGGTTTGCGTGAGTGTGTGTGTGTGTGTGTGATGGTCCTGTGTTGGAGTGGCATGAGACTGAGGGTGGTAGTCACTGGAGCACAGTAAACCCTGGCTTGGACAAGCACTTATTGATAACGGATGGATGGATGGAAACAGCGGAAAAAATCATTCTCAAACCAGAGAAATGCTGTCGCTCAGCCGTGTTCCTTCCTTCCTCCTTCAGTAAAAACCACTTACGTCTAAAACTTCAGCTGTGAAAAATTATGTAGATGTATTCCACACTGACTCTCGATCAGCAGGATCCTTTACAATCTTGTCCTACTTTTGAGGCTCGGCCCATCCAGTCGGACGAGATAAAACTTATTTATGCAAGTTGCTTTGGATGAAAAAAAAAAAAAGTTCTCTGTGGGGTGAAGAAAAAAACAAAACAAGTATGAATTTGCTGGATGTGCAAACGTGCTGCGGGAAGGTGGCTCTGAACAAGTAACGTCTACGGGAAAATCTCAGCACTGCATATAGCTATTGTACCACCCCACAGGGAGACCATATTTGGTTTGTCCAATTGTATATATAGCTTTATAGTTTTATCTGGATCCCCTCGAAATGAATAGGTCTCATTGTGGCTCCTTGTTTATGGTATGATTTGAGGGTAGATATTTATTTTATACTGATAAAAGGGATTAAAATAGAGCTGCGCTTTATGGCTGCGAAGTAGCCTGCTGAGCCTCTGTTACAGATCCCATCCCCTTACAACTCTTCTGAGAGACCAGACTCTAATTAGACATTTTTCCTCCTTCTTTCAAATACCCTTCATCCTGCCGACGTTGTAAACAGCAGGAAAGAAGTCTGTTGCCTTGTTTGGGTAAATACCGCCTTTAATGGAAACATTTGCATCTGTTCAAGAGCCGCCGTATCCTGAAGGAATCTACTGTTAAGTGAAAGAATGATAAAGACCTGCACTTGTCCGCTTTGTTCCAATTGCTTCAAAATATATTCATTAGGATTCCAAAAATGTGAGTAAAAATCATTTCTTGGATGTCAAACACCCCTATCTACAGGTTTAAGTGAATATTTGTCAATTAAGTTTTTCTACTAATGTAGGGAAGACCCGCAACAGGTGCTGTGCAGTTTAACTTCCAAACTACTACACTTGTTGTGCAACTGAGTGACCACAGATCTGATACATTTATTCATTTTTCTGGCATTTCTCCCCAAAGTGAGTATCAGTGGTAAACTGTTTACTATGATTTTACCATTTACACAGCAGGGTCATTATTGCTGAAGCAATTTAAAGTAAGTACCTTGAGGAGATGGGGTTTAAACCTACAACCTCTGAATCCAGGGGTGGGGCAAAGGTAACCACTACTTTACCTGCTGCCTTTGCTAGCCCCTGATAGCAACACCATTTGCTGCTGTCTCTAAATGCAGTGTTGAGGAGGGGGGGACATCGCTGGGGAGTCCAGGATCCAGAATAAAAAAAGCCTTTTTTAAAAAAAATTAAATCGATAATGAGTCTCAGCAGAACTGCTTTCAGGTTTGAGGAAACTGACAAGCCAAGCTAGAAGAATGAACATACCTTGAAGTGATTATTGACCATTATTTTGGGATTTATGGATTGTGTATTAGAGTGTAATTTGTTCACGTTGATTGAAAATAATATCTACAGAAAACAATCTCTCATTATAGTAGGCACTTCTGTTATAATTGCACAACCAAGAAGGTTGTTAATTGTGCGATGCAGAAGACCATGCGTCCTAAAGCAGGATGGTGATCCCCAAGACTCCGAAGCTTGGTTTTGTTCCAAGACGCCTTGTGACGAGCCATTTCTACAAGGATATCTTGAAGAGGAAAGATTTTAGTCATGGTGATGGGGTGGTTTACACAACGCCTCGGTCAAGGAATCCATGGATTACTCACCGTGTCCAAGAATCGCTGAGGTTACCTGCAGCTCTTAACCCCAATCCCTTAAGCAGTTAAAGAGACTGTTAAAGAATTAACGCCAATGACGCATAACCTGTAGTGTAATGATTAGGTTAAACAAAAGACATTAGAAACTTAAAGGATTATACTGACCCTCCTACGGTGACGTGATCCTGTGATAGACGTATTATGACTTCACTATCTCTTTGACTATTTCAAATGGAGGGATGGTCCAACCGAGTTCAACCGAGGGACACGAGTCTGTAGAAGGAAGTCGACTGCTGGATGAACGGTTGCGTTGTGGGTGCTGTGCTAATTACTGGAATATTAAAACGCAACTGGGCAAAACAGAGCATGTAGACACAAATATATGAGTATATAAGACTGTAGAATACCAGAGAGCAACTGAGGGTGTGGGTACACGGTTCCCACAATGCAATGCATCTCACGTTCTGTCTCGCACAGACGCTTGGTGCAGTTTTCATACGCGATCTCAGTTTATTGTGCCAAATCAAATGTTGCAGTCCAGATGAACATCTGGACCAATTAATGATGTGTGGTATTAACAGTTTGGAGCCAAAGTGAAACACCTCATATCTGGAGACTGGATAATATGGTATGAGTATAAAAACAATAGAGGTAAAAAGAAGGATTTTGGAGAATAAGAGAGGCAAATAATCTCACTGCCAAGAGTAATAATAATGAGTAACAAAGGAATCATGAAGGATTAAAATAATAAAATGACTGGCCGTGTATCTCTGAGTTTTTTGAAAGCTTGAGAACTGGATTTCTTGCTGGAATCCATTAGCATCTGCAGTGCAATGGCAGGAGGTACCGGGTGCTGAGGCAAAGCAATGGGAAGTGAACACGTCAAAATAAAATGTCGACCTCTGAGCAGGTCAACCGCGCCTGGATCCAAACAAGGAGGGGCAGGATGCCTCTCCAGCAGCAGCACCTGACAACAGGAATCATCGTCAGACCGACAGCGCTTCTATTCCCTGGCTACCGCGCTCCATGGGTCCCAGGGTAAGGTGAGGTCCAGCTCTCGGAGATTCCACCGGGCCACGCGGCCCACAGGTTCGGGGATACAAGCGGGGACACTGCACTTCTCGACACACTGGGACTCGCTGGAGAACACGGTAATACGGTCTGCGCAGCAGTAAGACTGGCTTGTTAGCGGAGTGGCAGGTAACGCGATGCGACTGGTCTGCTGGCCTGGGAATCCCCAGGAGGTCAAGTGCAGAAACAGGCTTCCAGTAGACAACAAGCGTCATTAGCGACACCAGTGACGGGAGAAGAGAAGCTACCTCGCAAGCGCAGATCGCTATTCTAGTCACGGTCGCAGCATCATCAGTTCCTCTGGGGTACCCCTTGTAATCGAAGCTTTTCTGCCTTAACCGTTGGGGCATAAATCGAAGCGAATCCTGACTTGCCGACATTAGCAAACGACTCCACTGAACATCTCCAAAGCATGAGATATGAAATGAGCTTGTATTGTAGATGACGGATTATAACCGGCTGTTTGCAGTATACAGTAGAAATGGGGAAAGCAATGAAGCATCGCTGGGAAGACACAGAAGACACAGCACAGATAAGTGGCCCTGTTTACACTCTGTGCGCCGCTAATCAGATTATTTGTAATCTCGGCAAATCCTGGCGCTGCAACCTGATATCCAAACCACAGGCTGTCGAGTCGTCCGAGATGCTGGGGGTGGACGACCTGAGGGACACCGTCGAACAGATGTGCGATGGTCAGGAAAAACGAGGCCATCCAGGCCATTTGTTGACTTCCGTATAAATCAAAATTTCAGCTATTCGGGTTGGGTAAATTTCACACAGCTGCCTCTTCACAGCATAATAAGAAAATTCTTAAAAGAACCTGTCTTTATATTTTTGAGCTGCGCTAAATAGCTCTCAAAATAGCTAATTTGAAGGTAAATTAGGAGAATGGACCATGATGCTGTCATCGGTCCGGCAGCCTTGTTTGAATGTCAAGAAGAACGATTACATTACATTAGCATCTAATCCCATCCACACGGGCCACACTCTCGCGTCTTAATTTTATGGATTCCTTATCCTATTGTTGTGTAAAAGTAAAACGAATGCTTATTTAATTCGCTTGTTGTTTGCGTCTGGGGACGAAAAAGAGCAGATTACGTTCCAATTCTCTCTCCAAGATGGTCAGCTCATTAATAATGCATTTAATTTTCTCTTTCACCATCGATTTTCCCGCGAGCCGCACGGATCCCCAAGTAACCTCGTGGAAACGGCGAATAACGGCCGAAAAGAAAGTCGGCGTAACGTCTGTCCTGAAGAAAGCTGATTGGGGGAAAAATGTGTTTTGGCCAAACTGATTCATCTTTTCTTCCAGCATATTGTTAAAAGAGTTATAACACAAAGGCAATTCCACTGACTAGTAGTAAAATAATGTAAAGGAGGTATATTTATATCAGTTGCAGTGACCACTAGGACGTGCCCATAAATCACTCTGCCTCAACTCTCTTGGCTTTTACTGAAGTCAGACAAGGTCAAATATTTAGAGAGGTTGTTTTTACTGGCTTGTCACATGGAAAGATCAACTTTTACCTTTATTCTCAGCTCAATACATACTTTTTTTCCCAGCAAGGGGAGGAATTCAGATGACTTATAATGGGAGGAATTTGTTCTTTGTCAGGCTGCAGGACCATTTTTAATGTAACCCTGTGCTTCACCAGCTATTCCCTCCGTCCATGCCAAGAAATGCATTAAATATGTACTTGGGAAAGGCCAAAAAAATTGCAGTTAGGTGGACATGGCAAGATTTTAAACAGACGTTTAATCCAATTCTATAAAGGAGCAGAATCTGAATAAACATACATATTCATATAGCAATTTGCATGCTATACACCAGCAAATGGAAAGATCTCAAGCTGAATATGAACAAGGGGATATAAATTGGACTAAATCTACTTATGCTACTTCCATTTCTTCCCCCCACCCCCCACGTATAAATGACAGAGGGAAAGCTGGGACATTTCTTTGAAAACTAGGCCAGTCAAACAAGCCGGCAATTATACATGGCTTGAAAAATGAGTGTTTAGCAAGATGTGGCCTCCAGGGGAGAGGAGCAGCTATTCCGCGCATTCAAAAAGGGGACGACACGTTAGCGGTCAAGACTTTGGCGAGGAAGCACCGGAGACAAAGTCGCAAAACAGGGACACGGAAGAGCTGAATCTGACCGTTCGCGATTTTTTTTTACGACTGAGGAAGCCGAAGTTTGAAAAGACCGAGATCGTATTAGAGAAAGAAAAAAAAAAAAAAGTGTCCACGAAGAGAAGAAAAAAGGCAGCAGAGTATCTAAATCCCATCTGAAAATAATACAGTTATGTGATGTCAGCTCTCAGTAATGGGACTAAACAAAAAGCTTTTCCTGACCTCCCCCCTCACCCCCTTCTGATGATTAGATTATGGAGGGAGGCAAGGAGGCAGAAAGGCTCGCACAGAAACTTAACCTTTCATCACACAAGTGCCTGTAACCATTAAACCAAGATTATAAAAGGTACAATGCATTTGTGCAAACTGGGGGAATCCACACCGTTCCCATGGCAACCGCCTCACGTGACTCACCAGAAATGGCAGTGTGGACGGCGTGCGGTTTCCATCCCTCAACAGACTGCTCGCCCGACCAGACTCCCCTGGGCTTCCGCACTGCAATTATCTGTCTATTCATCTGCTGATGTACCAGTGTGAAATGGCCCTGTACAATATATATGCATTACTGTAGTAATTGAAATCGACCCCTAGCTTCCATTAAGCTCACTGTCCTGCAGGACAACGTACCTTGTATCAAATATGCATAAAAAAGCAATAAACTCAACCGTATTAGTGGGAAACAGATTTCTTTTTCACTGATTATCTTTGAGTACTTGCACACTATATATATAACACACACATTTTGCAGGAGGATTATTTATGTGCACTGATTTAGCATTGCCTGTTGAGTAGATGTTTCAAAATCACTTCTAACCCTTTAGCTTAAATAATTTACAGTAAAAACAGAAGACTCACAAATTCCCATGACATTAAATCTCATGTCACAGTGATTCTAACCATGATTGCCATGATACTAAATATAATTTATGATCAATTACATTGGGTCCTCGAGCTATGAACATTCACGTCAGGAATGCAGGGCCAGGCTAATCTAACTTGCTTCTATGGATTTATGGAGTTTAAAATTAGTTTTAATTTTATTGCAGCTCAAAGTTAATAAAATGTTAAAATAAGTCTTTCTGAGTATCTATTATAGCTACATCTGAGACTTTTACAGCACCTACGCAGTGAATGAAACAAGGTGTCTCTTATTATGCTTGTATTGATAATAAAGCAAAAGTAGCCAGATGGAGACAAGTGATTCATGCTCTTTATAGATAACAGAAAATAATAAAATGTCTCAGGATCTGTCTCTTGTTCTAAATTTTTAAGAAACTAGCCTGTCCAGGATAAACACTGGACGAAAACCCAGTAAATAAACAAAACTTTGGCTAACCTAATTTTCAAAAAAATTATTTGGACCTTTGAGACTTTTATAAAAACTGGCCTGTGAAAAATATCGAGGGTTGTCGATAGTAAGCCTTGGCGATTGCGGGGAAAACCTGTCGGATTTATGAACAAATCAAGCTACTGACAGACTTCCAGCCCCACTTGCGTTCATAAGCCGAGGACCCAGCAGCACGTTCATGAGATTTCACCCTGTGCTACAAGCCACTTCATCAGGCAGCACGAGCACTTAAAGCCTTTCTGAACTAAACTGCGCGGCTCTGCCGCTGCACAGTTATGGTAAAACGCTGTGTTTTTGCCAAGTTGGAAGCACAGTACCACTTTAGGTCCAATTAAATGAGAGGTCGCACGCAACAAGCCGGCAGTAGTCACGGACTAGCGAGGCTCCGTCGTGTCCCGCCGAACATCTCTGCCACCTTCCCATCCCACCGCCGCTCTGCAGCCACAGCTCTAATTGTTCACCCCCCCCCGCCCTGTAAAAGTGATGCAAAAGCACAGTCGGCATATTTGTGTCATGCATCTGCCCAGCTACACCTGGGCTGTTCCCATTGTTAGTTGGCCTGCTCCAAAGTTTCCAAGAATTTAAATGCAACAACACACCCTGGTTGTTTGCTTATATAATCCACATGAGGACTATGGGATTTTTTTTTTTTAAATCCGCCTCTTTTTATTTAATGTTATACGGGAGGAGGTTGCAATTTAAAGAGTTTGCCAGGATAACATGATTAGGAGCTGAAATACCATAGGAAACAGTGATGATACATGTTGGACATAAGTTCATTATCCTTCTTTATCACATCTGCGAGATACATAATCACAGCCCTGGTCGCAACAGCGGACTCCGAAATGTCTTTATGTTACTTGGCCGTTAGAGTTGAGCCATTAGCTACCGAAACTCCGCCGAGCCGTGGGCGACTGTCACAAATACGCGCTACTTGAACGTGATGTTGTCCATACCAGAAAACTGCATGATACTCTGATATTTACTCTAAACACACCAACTCAGTTCATTATTTTAACATTCGCTGGTTATTATTATTAGTTATTGTTAACATTGTTATCATTAACAATTAATTTAATATGATTAATGTCCACGAACAGCTGATTGTTGTTCGTCTGTGCAGTACTTTCTCCCTCATATTTATGCAGTCCCTCATTACTTATTTCATCTTTTGTCATTTTTTCTTTTTCTCCTGCACTGTCAATGCCTCTTTGTACATGTATGCATGTATATTTATATGTGTGTATATGCATGTTGTGTTTTTTCCTGCTCTACGCTACGAGCCATTGGGAACTGAAGCCAAATTCCTTGCGCGTGTGCGCATTTTCGGCCAAATAAATCGGATTCCGATTCGGTTAATAACATTTTTTCCGAAGCGACCTACAATGTCAGGTTTGCACAGTAAGCTGCTTAAAATTATTTAAGCATCTATACAACTGGATGATTTTCATCGCATCAGTTCAGGGCAAAAACCTTGATCAAGGGTACTACAGCTGGTGCAGGGATTTGAACCCAGGTCAGTTGACTGCAAGGGGACGATTCTAACCACAACGTCTCTTGCTGTCTGTTAGTAAGGTTCTGTGTTTCAGTAGCGAGGTCAGCAACTGAACCGTTACATGTCCGGTCTCATCTCACGTGCGGCAACCGTTGACGCGTCTTACGGCTATCCTCTGCATCCCAGGGCAGAACTCACAGCGCCCCCTATGGGTGGAGTGTATGTCAGCGCTAACAAAAGCCTGAATTTCCCAATGCGCTTGACTACACCCCTTTGATCGATGGCTCCACCTGAACAGAAATGAAGACTTGCACGAAACACTTCGACAAAGTCGCTCATGTATAATCAAGTGCCTCGCGCACACGTGCGGCGTAACGATACGAGGGCTTTCACGAGGAGGGACGGCCGACGAAGCAACTCTTCAGAAGGCGGGGAAACCTCAACGGACCTTCAGATCCAAACTGCCCTAGAATCTTGCATGAAGATTGCAGCACTGTTGCATGAAACATGTGTAACCCCTGAGCAGGACTATAATGAGTCTGTAGAACCCAGAGGTTGAGAGTCCAGCCTTGTGATTGCTAAGAACAAAAAAAAAAAAAAAAAAGCTCATCACACACTCATTCTTCTTCCCATTGGAGTGCAAACACACCGCTTCCAACAGAAGGGGACTCGCTCACAGCACGACTGTCTGTACTCCAGCCCTAAAAGCAGAACCGGCCATTTTCGCTGCAGGTTTCGCACGTAGGTCATCGATTTTACCCGAACGTGTCCACACGACCCTGCCTACGCACGACTCTGCCCATGCCGGACTCCTCTTTATTTTGCGAGTTGGTTCAATACGGACCGGCTACACGCACGGCATCTTCTACTCAGTCATACTATGTAAAGGAAATATTCCATCTCGACTGTCAAGGATGAACCAAATTAGTCTGGATCATTTGTTTACTGCATCCTTGACGACAACATACCGCGGTGCAACAGGAGCAGGTGCAGGGAGGCTTTCATCAACGACTAATTAATTATGCTGATGAGCAAATAATTACTTATTTTCGAACCAGAGCTAAGGCATAGCCACACTATGACCACAAACAGCTGCGAAGCAAGCTAGATGTCTCAATTTTTTTCTGGAAGATTCTTCATTTCAACAGTTAACCGGTTCAAAATGAAGCGCGAGCGAACAGCAGCTCGACTTCTCCGTCTCATCGTGTCGAGTTGCTGCTGTTGACAGTAGGAACACTGTATAACAGGCCTGGATTATGTACACATTTCTCCCCTGTCCAGACAGCTTTCAGAACACAGTTGTGCAGAAGGACAGTTTGTTCTGCCCAAGAGGGGAGGCCTGCATGTCGGCCAGAGTACTGATGGAATATCGGATTCGCACCAACAACCGGGAGGAATGGAGACGGGGTGGCAGCTCCGGTCGACTCTCGTACACCGCGGTCCAGGAAAACCTTAATCCCAGAACGGCAGCTGCAGCGCTGGCATGGAAAAGTGGGGTCAGCTGCAATGTTGGCCGCGAAGCTCTATACAGCAAAACTGGTTGAGTGAAGAAATACAGAGCTGCCCCGGACCCTCAGGGTGATGATTTCATACGCGCCAGGGCTGGTGTTTTGGAGGGCATGGATGAGGATCACAAAGTGCAGTGGGTGATGGACTAGCTACCACCACGACCACAAACGACCCTAACCCCAAGACTAACAATTCAATATATTTTTTTACAGAGTGTTCTTCTCACCAGGGTGACACAGAGTGCAGGATGAAGTTCCAGAGAATGACATAATACAGAAAGGCACCAGTTATATTTAACTATTAGGAAAATCCAGGCGGCAGCTGAGGAGAGGAAAACAAAACGACCCCCAAATGAGAAAAAGGGAAGAAAATAAGCCTGTAAGGGACCGAGTACCATTGGCTGCTCACCCCGGGCTTTGGAGTCCCTTGTCTCATTGTTATCTTCCTGGAAATGCAGTGATCGTGCAGCAGCAGTGTGGGTGGCGAAGTGGCGGCAGACCCCCCTTTGCACTGCCGTTCTACCACCTGCCCCTGGTTTCAGCCCCGGCACTCGCAACACATATGTGAGTAATGCAGCTTCATGGCTTTGACCTGTTTGCAGCAGAGAAACGCACCTCGCATGAATAAGCGATTCAGACACACTTGGCTCAGAGGCCGCTGGAGATTCCAGGCATTTCAGAGGCCAGGAATATAAATATTGCTGCTGGAGCTGGAGGAACAGGAGCGATGGGTGGACCGCTTGGTGCGATGGTCCTCCATCACATCGACCTCAACAGCCCCCCCCCAAAACAAAGATACGATCGCATCTATTAATGTGCTTCTTCAAAGCCCACATCGGCAAAAGCCAACGCACAAAGGTTTCCCGATTATGTTTAATTTATTATAGTGCAGTATGAACTCACAAATTGATATCACAAGTTGGATGTCAGGCAGGACCCATCTACCTTGACTGTTAAATGTCAGAAAATAGAGGTGCAATTGCTGCATGTTTTGATCACTTTGGAGTTGTTTGGAGGATTATTCATTTGAGAATGCCCACAGGAGAAGGGTTTTTCATGCACATTTCCTGATTCTGAATGGGCTTATTATTATCAGAACTGAGAACATCCTTAATCGTGGCTGAGTGATTTGGTTTTGGAAATACAAGACCAGTCCCAGGAGGAATGAGCGGGGAAGGGGGGGGGGGGGGGGGGGGGGGGTCGAGGACAATTGTTTTTGTGCAAACAGAGACACCAAGTGGACAGATGCGGTACTGCATCCTTGGCCAGAAGTTATGCAATACTGTGCCATGATTGTATTGTACTTGACTTTGTCTCTTGCTACAGGCTGGATTACAATGTTGTGAAATCCTGATGATATCTCACACCGCAATAAACGTGACGTACACTTCTGAGATGCTGATGTGTGCAAGGAGTCAGGCGGAATCCTGTGTTACCGCAATGATAGATATCATTAAGTGTCCGATTCCATGTTCCATGAATTAACACAATATAACTTGCACCATAGTACAATTTCGAAAAAAAAATAAAAAAGGTCAGTCATGGATAGTCATCATACTGATTTTATCCAAGCGTTCGTGGTCTTTGTGAACATCCTACTGCTTTGTTGTGGATTTACGTGTTTCGTTCTAATCATGACGCGAACACGAAATCTGTTGAATACGCATATGAATTCATGAAGATGTTAAATGGTTGATGTTCCAGTCATAATTCTCTCAGTCATAGCTGTCAGGCCAGAGTTGTACACAAGACCAGCCATCTTGCGGCCTTTTACTTCGCCAAATAAATTTCTCACGGCGCAAACCACGAGACTGTGGAGTTTGACCGAAATGTTATGAAAACGTTGCTGCGGCCCCGTTTCACATGAAACGACTGCATTCCACATCCTCTGATATTTCCCCCCCCCCCCCCAAAAAGGAAAAAAAAAAAAAAACAGCTGATCTGCTCCCATGGTCTTGAAAGAGAAAACACTGTATAATTTTCCATGACTCACTGCTGGCATCCTCAGGACTGGGATTCAATGCCTTTCAGAACTGCGAAATGCGTCGTGCGCCCCCTCGTGGACAGCGCGTGTAATTCATGAATGGAGACACCAGCAAAGTTCCCTTTTTTAAAAAACAAGAAAAAGAAAAAAACTCACCCAGAAGTGACCCCATCGAGGATCTGAGAAAGCCTCCTGGTCCATCCTGCGGAAACGAGACAAAGTGGGAAAAAAAGTGAGAACTGAAAACACGATTTCATCCGTGTTCACCTCCCGCCTAAGTGCTGTTCCAGATGTGAACTGCAGGTTAATTTCATTCATCGCTTTCGGTGCCATGCAATTCGACAGCAAAATGAAGTGAGAGCTGCTCTATTAAGTGAGAATGTAATTAGTAATTTTCATTACCATAAGAAGTAATAAATTAATAAAGCGTAGGAAACAGCTCTGCACCTTTCGAACAGGTGTTGAACTGAAGACACACATTGCAAATACGGCGAAAACCCGAAAGCGGCCCCTGGAGACTCGCCGGGTTCCTGGTTGAGTAACGCTCGTGTGAAATATATGAGCTGCAATGTTTACGCAAAAAGACATTAAGTGTTGATGGTGTTTGTGAAGTGTGTATGAAAAACGTTGGTCGCAGTTGAGGTGATGCTGCTGGAAAAGGGATGAACGTGGAGAAATCATGCATCACTGCACAGTTTCAGACCCTTATTGGTGTAACGGAAAAGAGAAAAATAATTAAACATACGCCTTCCCTTCACATTAAGACTGAGTTTTGTTTTACGGACTTTTTTTTATACTTTTTGTTTTTCCCATTTTGAGGGAGTCACAGTTTGGCCCCGACACAGAAGGGCTCTTAAGGGGCTCGAGGGCAGTTTTCCTGTTACTGCACGAGCAGCATAAACACAGTGAACCTCCTCCCTCTGTTCCTTTCCTGCTGGAGCAGAACAAGCAAACAGGAGGGGGAGCGAGGCGAGCGGAATGGTGCGGGATCCCGGCCCCGGCTACCCGCTGCACGCACTCGGGTGAGTGTCCCCTCCCTTCCTTCGCTGTTCTTTTCTTTTACCGCCTCTGTCTGCTCTCGCTGTACTTTACCGCAATATAGAATTACCACACATCCCATTCGTATTTGCAGCACACCTCAACGTGATCACCCTTCACACCCGAGCAATTTTATGAGTGTGTGAGAGTGCTTTAAAGATCTTCATATATTTCACCTGCCCAGACATGCTGAAGTCTTCATCATAGATATAATGGAATTTATTTATTTAAAGATGTACCGTTCTGCTTCAAAGTATGTGAACCCTATAGGGATGGTTGTAATTCTTGCAAAAAAAATTAAAACTTATAAAATCTAAACGTTAAACCTTACAATAAACTGATAAAATGAGTAAATAATGGTGATTTACACACTTGATTTAACCAGTGTGACCTGGGGTTCACTTACTTTTGCATCTGCACCACTTGTGTTTTTCTACTTCAGACATTATTTACTCTAAAGAAACATACGGAATTGGTCGTTACACACCTATTATGTCACATGAGAAACGATGATTCTCACTAAATATCCATTTTGTGGTAAAACTGTGGTAAATACAGGGTTCACGTACAGTACTTTCGAGCGGCGCTGTAGGTTGGTGTTCCATTAGTTTGGAAAAGTTTTATTAAATAAACAACTTATACAGATAAGGCCGAATTTCGAAAACGCATTTAGTGTCAGCACCCACGTCCCACCTTGAGATACAGATCTTTTTTAAAAACATTTTCATGCAAGTGCTGGCAGATGCTCGGAGATTAACTGCTTAAATGATTTATGATTGAATTTGAAATCTATTAATTTAAAACCTTTAAACGCTTCCGGAGCTAAGCTGTTACTTGCATTATGCCCCACGTGGTTTGGCCTGATTTAGCATTTCTATATTGTCTCATAGCAGCTTTAACTAGCTGGTTAGAGTGCTGCGAGTGTGTTTTCACCACACGCTGACCCAGGACTGCTTCACGTTCAGCTCGTATAAACAGACAAAACGTTTCATCACCATTCATGGCAATGCGCTGCCTGCGAGGGACGGCGCTCGGAGAGAAAACAGCACCTGGCAACGTAACGGAGACATTTTTCCATTTTAGGGCCCACCGCCCAGCAGAAAATCAAACACAGCGCCTTTAAACGATTAGCATCCGATAAGGCCAAGGCGGCGTTAGGAGACAGGTAAACAAACGGCCCATCTACGCTATCAGCACTTAGTTATTTAAACCTTCAGTGGAATTTAACTGCACACTGACTCTCTGCCAGTGAAAACATGCAAGAACCCCATTGACCTGCAGTACCGGGAGAGCGCCACTAGGGGCAGCATTTCACCAGCATCCTACAACAGAACCGTTAGCTGACATGCAAAGCAGGGTGTTGCCCACGCATGGAGAGCATCCCCACTACAAACTGACAATTTACACATGCAAAATTTTCCCAAACGGGACTGAGTGAATTATCATTATTAATCTAGTCTCTGACATCTTCGTCCAACTCACAATGTCACATAATTAGCATTACAGTGGAATTGTGTCCAACGTCCGACACGAGAGCCACATGAGGCCTGCAGATTCACATAATGCGGCCTCAAGGGTCAAGGGTACAACCGCAAGAGCAGGGATTCACACCCAGACCCTCAGAGTGTAAAGTGACCCTCATAACCACTATGGCACCTGCTGGCTTGAATCAGCTGTAAATAATAAATTGCTAAACAAAGGCTGGTCCTGCGTATTAAGGTTGTTTCTCTTTGTCTTTACCCCCCCCCCCCCCACACACAAAATACTCGTCTTAGTATGTGGATCTCCTGTACTTGTCGGGCTTTCTGCCTGCATAGCTGGGGTTTAAAACAGACTTAATGTAGCTGTGTCAGTCCCAGGAGCGGCTTAACCAGCGGGACATCCAAAAAAAGGAAAAAGAAGTGAACCCCGCTGCTGACCCTCACACTATTTTACCACGATGTGAGGGCATGTTTAATGCCTTACAAATAACAAGTAAGTCAGAATAAAGACTAGTGTGTGCGCGTGCATGTGCACACATATATAAAACACACACATTCGTGTTTATTCTAATTTACTTGTTATTTTTACGATATTAAAGATGACCCCCATGCAAATTGACTGACTTTGCAAACTCAAAATAATTCCAAGGTGATATAAACATATCTGAAATCAAATGAAAAAGGTAAGACTCTTTTTAAAGCAATAACATACGTGAAAGGAGGAAGATGACTTTGCCGAAGTTTAATATAGTGCAATGTAGAAGCGGATCCTTTTTTCGATATAGAGGTAGACCTGATGATGTTTAATCATGTTGGGTTCCACATTCACATTTGACAGGTGAAAAGATGGAAATCTATTTTATTGACTTCCTATCCATCCCAGCCGTGGTAAATAACTCTAAAGGCACACAGGCTATTAACACAGAGTGAGGACAAAAAAGACTTTTGAGTTTGTACAACGAGGAATTAAGGTTAAGAATGATAAGGAAGGTGGCAGAACAGAGAGCAACAGCAAGGAATTAGGTCTTTCTTTCCATGTATATTTTCCGTACACCTTTTTCGAGAGGAGCGAATGGAAAGAGATGATCCGAGACTGATGGTCGAGGTGCCGGGTTCCCAAAACGCTGTTGTGAAGACGCCGGTAAAGATGGGCGGTGCAGTGAACACTGCGATCATTTGCAGCACCCCCTGTTATCTGACAGTGCACAAAACGCCAGGATAACATACTGCACACACAACAGGGGAGCAACCAGGAGATCCACTCTTAGCAGAAATTAGCAGGCCCATCCACTTAGAAGGGGCCCAATATCATTGCACAGCCCAGTTGTCTCCTCCCATCTGGATGGGTCCAGTAACATTACACAGCCCAGCTGACCCCTCCCACTTAGAAGGGGCCCAATAACATTGCCCAGTCCAGATGGCTCCTCCCACCTGGGTGGGTCCAATAACATTGTCCAGTCTACTTGGCCCCTCCCACCTGGTGGGTCCAATAACATTGCCCAGTCCAGATGGCCCCTCCCACCTGGGTGGGTCCAATAACATTGTCCAGTCTACTTGGCCCCTCCCACCTGGTGGGTCTGATAACATTGCACAGTGCAGGTGGTCCTTCCCACCTAGCCGAAGGTAAAGTTGGTCACTGGTGGTCGGTGAAAGTCTAAAATTCGACAATTTATCAGTCAATATTGAGCATGATAAAAATTCATTCATAATTTTGCACACAGAAACCTATTATATCTGAAGATGTGGGTAATGGTTAAAGTAAAGATCTTTGGGACAGAGAAGATCAATACTTCATATTGATGGGGACAGAAAAAAAAACCCCAAAAGATGGGACATTATCTGCCCATCATTAGCAAAAAATACAACTGTGACATTTAACTCGGATTCATAATTCGGTCTCGAGATCAATATCACTTCTCTGAAAGGTGCAGAAAGTGGTGGTTCCAAAAATCAAACATATTAAATGACTCAAATGAAGCACCTTTAAAAATAAAAGGCTTGAGGGAAGACTCAGTCTATTCTGAGGTTAGTTTGCTTTTGTTCAACTCCATCACCATCATCATCATCACCACCACCACCACTTTCAGAACAGGCCTGAAAGTAAAATGAATTCTTTCGGCCCCAAAAAAATATTTAGAAGTTTCCGTCCTGAAAATCACACATCCGTGACTGCAGTGTCTGAATACAAAGAACCTTAGAGAATTACGAACAAAAACGATCAAACCCCTCATTGTTCATTTTTCATAGGCTTGTAGGCCAAAGCGGGTCTGAAGAAATGCTTGCAGAGTTCTAGTGGGAGCTCAAGTGTGCTTTCGGAAAAATACAATTTATCTTGGATGAAAAAAATATCAAGTCTGCGCAAAGCAAAATGCAATTATAATTACAAGACCTTCCAGTGAAAACATCAGCTGAATGACGGTGCAATTAATCAAGCAATTAAGCTCCAATGCCGGGACTAATGATGCAGCAGACATCACTTGGAAAGTCATTCAAAAATGTATTTATTATAGCCCGAAATACTTGAGTTTTTTTTTTTTTTTTATAAAAAAAAAAGATTGGCTGCATTAAAATGTTCATTCTGTGTTTGTGATTTCTTTGTAATAGGAAATGGCATTTTGGTGCAGTTTCTGTTCCATTACTGACATTTAGAAGTTAAAAAAACGTATAAAAGGAAAATTTTCCCCGCTTTAAGTACTATTGGGTAAACTTTTTTTTAAACAATGCCACTAACTACCTTGTAGTTCATAACACAAAACGCACGTATAGCCTTTTGCATCCCACATAAAAACTCAGTAGAATGTGATTATAAAAAGTATCCACCCCTCCTTGGACTTTGGATTTTATTGTGTTACATCATGAAACTGTGATGCATTTAACTGAAAATTTGTCCCACTCATTAACACAAAACACTGACACACACATCATCATCTGAAACCGCTTGTCCCATACGGGGTCACGAGGAGCCGAAGCCTAACCCAGCAACACAGGGCACAAGGCTGGAGGGGGAGGGGACACACCCAGGATGGGACGCCAGTCCGTCACAAGGCACCCCAAGTGGGACTTGAACCCCAGACCCACCGGAGAGTAGGACCCGGCCAAACCCATCGTGCCCCCCTGCCAAAACACTGAAATTTTACTCAATTAGAAGCACCAAATGGTTCGAGACATTAAATAAATCAGGACTGCATGCTGTAATGCCATTAAAAAAGGGGGTTGGGGGGGGTTGTCTGTACTTTCCATAGGTACTCTAGGCTGAAACATCCTCCAGTCCATCCAATCTTACTTTCACAGCTGACAGTGGTCTCCTGACCCCCAGAGGGCCTTGGCCAGTCCTGGGACTAACTCTTATTAGTCCGAAAATGGAGGTCGCGTGCATTATTTGGGCGATCCGATGGATAGGAATTAAAATTCAGTTCCATCTAACGAGGCAGTGTTCACACCAAGCTGACAGATAGCGTTGAACAAAGTTCTAGTAAAAGAAACCATACAGAAGTGCAGCAAATAGTTATGAGTATAAAACAGCAGGAAGATGAGGAGAAGAAAAAAAAAGCAACACACTCCACCTGGAAAGAATTTGCACTTTCCAAAGCGTCCGATAATAAACAAGTGTAAACTGACAGAACAAGTAAACCTGCCACTTAATGCGTTAGATTAGCGGAAAGTAAAAGGCAGCAGGTGGCGCAGTGGTTAAGGCTGCAACCGTGCACTCAGAGAACCTATGCTTGAGTCCCCCTCCTGCTGCAATAGCCTTGATCAAGACCAATTGATACAGTAGAAATTACCCTGTTGTTCGAACAGGTAAAACAATGTACGTAGCTTAGCGTACAAACATAACACTTCAGACTGCTCTGCAGAATAGCTCAGCAAAATTAACACATATTTCTTTTTCCGTTATGATTATTGAATGTTCAGTAGTGGGCCATAAAACCGGTGAGATTCGTTTAACAAGTTGCACCGACAGCACATCAACACAGGGGGCGATATTCTGCCGAGAGCAAACGCCGAGCGGAACGGCCGACCGTAACCGGCGGAGCGTTTCCATCCGAGACCCGTGCGGGACTCATCCTTGACTTCTTCCCCGTGTTCTACTGGCTGCTCAGCAAAGGTCGTCCCCTATTTTAAGGAACTTTCAGATAGGTGTCGACTCCTGTGCCGCGTTGCGCGAAAAAATTCTCGGCGCTGTCGTTCCCGCCGATAATTGCACCGGAGCTGGACGTTCTGCTGACCTCCTCCGCGATAACAAGAAAGAATAAGGAGCGGCATACAGGAGCGTACTGCAGCTAACCCCGGCGGGTCACTGCCCACGGATAGCGGCATGGTAATTTAGTGCCCACCGGTTTGGATCGGCGCCCCCCGGGGAGCACGCCAGCCTCCAGCCTGCACCGCAAAGGCAGATAAACTCGAGCAATTTGAGGCACGAGTCTTTTCTTGCAGCGGGCAGCGTTTCTTAAAAATTCTCGGGGCAGAGCAGGGTCGCTTTGGACTTCCTCCCGAGACGCCCTCCGGTTTTTTTCCCCAAGACCCTCTCGTCCCCGGCGCGAAGTCAGCAGCGGTTGCGGCCCGACGATACGGGCACGTAATCAAACTTTCGACACGCCGGTTAGTCGGGAAAACGCACGGCCATTAATAACCGTTATCCTCTCCTTGTCCCCAGGCTCTGGCTGCGGTGCAACGCCCCGGTAATTAAATGCCAGACCTCGTGCTGTCTCCGCACCAGTAGCCCGCAAGGTCAGACCCCAATCAGGGCAGGCAGAAAGTCCCCCCTTTAAGTGTCGATTAAACGGGAAGTCATTTGACGGCCGTGCGTTTCCCCTCCCGGCCGGCACCGCGGTCCAGCCACAAATCTAGCGGGACGACGGGCCTTAAATAGCGCAGGGGGTTTTGGCCAGGAGGGAGCAGGACGGGCGGAGAGAGGGAAAGAGGGAGGCTGAGAGGGCTGCCTCGGACGGCCCTTCCGCATCCAGGCTAACCTGAAAGGAAGTCGTGTCGTAAAGGTACGTGCGGGTAAGCTGCGGACGGGGGTGGGCCGAGGGTGGGCCGAGGGGGCCACCCGCGCCACCTGACCTTTTACCTTCCGTACACTTATTTAAACACTCATTTCGGCGGGTGCTTACTTTCCGAGTTCCGACATGTACGAAAGAGCGCGTCAACGGACAGCGAGCGTCAATACCGCGCCGACGGTATTTCGACGACCGGTTATTCACGGTCTTGTCTGCAGATGACCGCACGTCGGGCTCCTGCCGAGTTTTTTTCCCCATTGATTTTTTTTTTTAATGGATTTTACAATTTCCTTTCACCTTCACTCATGTTTTTCGTCAGTAAACATTAAAAAAAAAAAACAAAAAAAAAAAAACAATATAAATTGGAATCTACCACTGAAGCAAAGTGAACGGTCAGGCTGCGCAAACCTTTGTTTTGTTGATCATGTCACCGGCGCTTGGAGAACCGGGAACCGCATTACAATTTATCAGATTTTTTTAATGCGTATATATTATTTTTAGGGGAACTTGGGACTTATATGTGTTATAACCTGTACAACATAGTTACACGTCAAGCCGCCCTCATTGTGATCAATACACCACAATCATGAGGTTAATATAAAAGTATGAAAAATGCATATATAGAACATGACGACACATGCAGGGGACGTTTACCAGAATAATTCAAGGTGAGTTTTTTGCTCAAGGGTACGACAGGTACCATGTCCTCAGGCCCCCATAACCCATAAATGGTCCATTGACACTCCAGCTTTGGCCAAGTTGCGCAGGATCTTGGGAACTCCTCGGAGCGCACGGCTCCTAGTCGACTCGCCGGCCGCAAACCGCTTTCCTCCAGGTTATGAGCTCGTGCTGACAGGTTGTTTCCAGCTCCGGCTGCAGGTGTGTCCTTTGTTGGGTCTTCATTAACTCATCTGTCCAGCGCTGGATTTCCAGGCTGAATTTAAGCTGTCCACTTGTTTGACACCGAAGAGGAAGACCCCAGAAGAAGCACAATCTCTACTCTCTTTCAAAGTCTATTTCTAGCCAGTTAACTTCTGGGGATTTGAGGGGAAAAAAAAATGCACCAAAGGTAACGTTTCTGCTTTCTTGTGCCGTCGTATTGTAGCGGAACAGCTCCGCGGGGCTCAACAAGGGACGCGCGTTTTGAACGCTACGTTATTCCGTCATTCAATAGTCATCTGGAGTAAATTATCCAATCTGCAGCATTATGTAAGTTAATTGTTTTATTTCATACATTCTGAAATTATTGTATTTATATAAAATTAATGCAATATATAATTAATATACAATTCACTCATTTCATTTCATGCATAAATATTTTTAATGGTAAAAACGTGATGATGAAATTCTTCCACTCGCGCCCAAGAGATACTAAATTTAAAGATCTGGAGTGTGGAAAAGACACTAAATCTAGGCTTTGTTACTTTTAGCAAGGAATTGCAGCTGGAGAGACTAATTTTTTACAGTTATGGCTTAATACGTTGGTAAAGTGCGACACTCAAAGCCCCTTGGAGGACATTGCGACTAGTTTGCTTTTCATCTTTTACTCTCCTTTATGACGGTGGTGTTGAGACATGCGTGACACCCGGCAAAGGCTACCGGGGTGTTTTATCTCACTGCCGGAGTACAAACTTCAAAAGCTGTTGTTCGGAGACAAAAATGTTTCCTCTGTCATCTGACCATCCTGTTTTCAAACCATCGAGCAGCAGGTGGCGCAGTGGTTAGGGCTGCTGCTATGCATCCTGAAGGTTTTTGGTTCAAATCCCCCTCCTGCAGCAGTGCCCTTGATCAAGGTAACTACTCTAAATTGATGCAGTGAAAATTACCCTTCTGTCTGAAGATGCCTATTTATTTGGCTGACACTCTTCTCCAAAGATACAATTTATTTACCCATTTATACAGCCGGGTGATTTTACTGGAGCAATTCAGGGTAAGTACCTCGTTCAAGCGTACTACAGCTGGAGGTGGAACTCGAACCTGCGACCTTCAGGTCCAAAAGCAGCAGGTGTAAGCATTACTGTAGTAGTTATTTAAAATTATTCGGTACGGGGCAAACGACTCTGTTGAAAAAGAGTTAATTATAAGAATAATGATGCTTAGGAGCGAAAAACACCTTAACTCAGGACTTAAATATTTCCTTCAAATGTTACAGTGGGGCAGTTATGACTTGTAAACTTAATATTTTGCTGAAAAGGAACAGCAAATGCCTTTTTGATTCTGTTTTTAAATTCAGGATTCAAGCAAAGACACAGAGGGAAGATAACGGTGCAGCTGGCGATGTCATTATGGAAGGGCAGTGTGACTACACCCGTTTTTAACCGCACGCCTCTTGTTATTTACCAAGGGTGGGGCCACCAATGCCGAACATGCGGGCGGGGCCGCCGGCACCACATCTGTGCCCGGGGTCCTAAATGCCAGACCCGAGTGCGTGCGTTTGGAGGGGGTCACAATTCCAGTGCCATCTTTCAACACACAAATAGCACAGCACCTGCCCTTCCCTGCTACCGTGGTATAAATCTAAATTTGCCTTTTCATTGTACTGTGACTTCCACCAGACCGACCTCAGGGTGTAACACAGCGAACTGTGAGCTGGTTTTTTTTTTTTTAAAAAAACCTGCTACCAAACCTAGAATTTTAATCATTTTTGTGTTTATAAACTAAACCATATAACCTTCACACCGCTCCTTCATTCATGAAACATAATGCAGCATGTTTAAACCTCAATATTTTTCAAATGCTTACTAACAATTATTAATGTTTAAATATATGACATGAAAGGAGAATGCAGAGGGCCACTGAATGAATTAGAGGGAATGCAGTGTGCCATTAAGAGACTAGAACTGAGCCGCTTTTCCCCTCCCCTCGCAATATTTAAATCCACTTTTTTTGGTTGCTCTTTCTTTTAAATTAATTTTAAAAGTGGTAAACTGCAGCATTTTCTGTTATCTTCCGCTGAAGTCCAGTCGCTGTCAGTCAATTTTCCACATTTACAGGTATTTAGCAGACGCTTCTGTCCAAAGCGACTTCCAATGAACTCTATGTAGTGTTATCAGCCCACGCACCTTATTCACCGTGGTGACTTACACTGCTAGATACACTACTTACATCAGTGAAACACACTCACTCTGTCACTCGCACACTATGGGTAAACCTGAACAACCTGTCTTTGGAGTGTGGGAGGAAACCAGAGTACCCGGAGAACATGCAAACTCCACATAGACTGAGCGGGGATTGAATCCACGTCCTCTCGCACCACCCCAGTGCTGTGAGACGACAGCACTACTTGCTGTGCCTCCAGGCTGACTACATTAGGTATCCCAAAGAACCCCTTCTACAGAAGCCTGTGTGTATTTCAGCATCAGTATCACACTCACAACAAATAACTCTGACATGCATCTATTCTAGAAAGAAAAAAAAAAAAAAAAAAAAAAAAAAACTGAAAAATGCATTCACACTCATTCCACATATGCAAACAGAAAAATTATGCATCACCTTTGACTACAAAAATCATTTTCATATGTGTTTTCACAATCACCTGCAGCGCAACCACTCACACTGGGTACATGCCAGACATAAAGCTGTGAAGTATTAGAATGGCTTTGCTTATTTTAATTTGATGTATACATGTTGCATTTCATTGCCAGTCCTGGAACACCCATTTACTTAAAATTTTACGTTATTAAGGAACTAATCAGTTTCATGGGAAATTTTCACCCAGCCTGCAACGAGCCTGAAATGAGGCGACCGGGAAGGTGAGGCTGGCCTCTCGCCGGAAAGCAATTAGACAACAAAGGGGACCCTGAAACTGCTCCTCATCTACAACCTTCTGAGCTGCTCTATTGAATCGCTGATTACTTCTGCATTTAGCAAAGTGTTACCACGTTTCTCCAATAGTCTTCTTTCTCCTCCCCAGGGCAATTGGCACTCACTGAATTATTTACGGTCTCCGAAGGGTCGGTTAGCCCCTCTCCCCTCACTCGGCAGGAGACATACAAGAGAGTCCGTTGACCACAAGAAAATGAGCTTCCGTTGCTGGCTGGTACCGGGCTCTGATTGGTGGATCCCAGGGCCACGCCCTTTCTGCCCCCGAGCAGCCGCACCTGAGTTTTCCATCTGCATCACGAGCCCAAACAGGCCCAGGTGTGTCGGATGCTTAACGTGGCTACTTGTGTTGCTTTGACATTTTCCAAAAACACAATTCAACAGGGATTAGTATACCCATGTCTTTTTCTCTATTGAAAAATCATGATTTTTGTCAACACCTTTCGACCTTGTAAAGAGGGTTATCTCGCCGAAAGGGTATTTGCTGTGATAAATGTTAAATAACGTCGTGCGGATTGCACTCGAACCACAGCTGTATCCTTTTTCGACACGCACACATGAATAAATGGATGGAAATAGCAGCTTCCCAGGGTTACAGTAGTGATGATATAACCTAAGTGATAGGATTAGCAGGGTTGTTGGTTTTTACAGCATTTTTGGTTTTAGTTTTTAGCCTCGCTGACACGGTGCCTCTTTCACGGCTGTGTCATCGCTCATGTAATTAGTGGCACCATTTCGCGCAACATTAAGTGTGTAATTGGGCGGTAAACAGGGGAGATGAGTTAGGACCACGATGCTAATGAAGATGTTGTGTACAGCATGGTCTAGACAATCGAAGTGGGTTGAACAGCAGGCTTCTGGCTCAAACTCCCATTTTTTTTGGCAAAAAAAGGGTAATAAAATAGTTTTACTGCAAAAAAAAGGAGAAATATCATGAAAAAAGAGGAGCAATGGCCTGTACTGGAGAGAGAAATTTAGTTGCTCATCTCAGTTTTGGATGATTCTTAACTTCCTTACATTTATTTACCTGATGGTTTTCATTGAAGAACTTGCAGTGATTTAACCATTTGTGCAGAAAGTTAGTTAGTTTTTTTTTTTTAACTGAAACAACTCTGCTCTCCGGTGGGTCTGGGGTTCGAGTCCTGCTTGGGGTGCCTTGCGACGGACTGGCGTCCTATCCTGGGTGTGTCCCCTCCCCCTCCGGCCTTACGCCCTGCGTTGCCGGATAGGCTCGGGTTCCCCGCGACCCCGTATCGGACGAGCGGTTCTGAAAATATGTGCGTGGGTAACAACTCACATGAATATTATGGTGGGAGGTGGGACTTGAACCCACAACCTCCCCATTGAAAGGTGGCAGCTCTAGTCGATACGCCACCTGCTGCCCCTTTGTTTTGTTTGTTTCAAAGTTGTTACGTGTTTGTAATCAGCCCTGGGTTTAACTGAGAGTTACCGTTAGATGTGTTTTCAGAGCTTTCTCCTTGATTTGATCGTTCATGAGCCGTCGCCCATGGCGACTGTATATATTCCCGCGCCTTGCCAATACGTTTATAATTAGCTCTTCAGCAGAGAGCGCGGGACATCACAGGGCTGATGGGTGTCAGAGCTCATCTAATGCTCCAGATGTTCCAGGTACGCTGCAGATGCTGCTCTTTCGGCGTGTTGGGATTCGCGGCGAGGCATCCATGTGGCTGTTTGTTTTACAGGGTGATTAGACTGGCAGCCCACCCCCACCCCTTGGCTTCCAGGAGGTCTGGCTGAGCTTTGTGTTTTGTCTCATTTTCCAACAAAGCCACGTTCTCGCCAGACGCGAGGAATTTTCAGACGGCCGTTACTCCCGAGAATCTGCTCGGTGTCGGGTAGCCGAAGGGTTTCAAACACGTCAGTTGTTTGAGCTCTGAGCCAAACAGGACCTGTGTATCACCCAATGGGGCAGCAGATGGCGCAGTGGTTACAGGGGCCACGTTGCATTTGCAAGACCCAGGTTCGAACTCCACCTCCTGCTGCATTACCCTTAATCAAGGTGCTTATCGTGAATTATTCCAGTAAAAATGAGCCAGCTGTATAAACGAGACAGTGACTGCATGTTGTTCTAGAAAAAAGCATCAGCGAAATCTGAACCTCTGACAAACACATGAATGACATCATCATCAATTAAAAGGCTCAATTAAAGATGCTGTGGCTCCCTCTATAAGTATGTACCTGTTCTGTCAATAAAACAAGTAAGTTTTCTAGCATCAGCTTATCCAGACTAGCTGGAAAATATAGATTTTAGATAGATAGATGGTCATTGGGTTTTTAATTTCTTCTTTGCCCAGGAAGACTGTGGAGTTGGGCAGAGATCCATCCACAGGAACAGAACCAGGTGCCTGGGAGCAAAGCTAATTGACTCTGTTTAGACAGAGCTGAACCCCAGGCTCACCCCATCACCCAAAAACACCTGTGTAACAACATGGCTGTGAGCCACTCCATCGGGGCCAATTATCCGCCGGGCACCGGAGGTGGGGGTGGGATGGAGGAGGGGCTTTAAACTGGGCTCCCCGTGAACGTTTGGAGGGGTGGGTTGACGGACAGTGACGTGTGAGCAAGCGGGAACGGGTGACTCGGCTCGTGATTTCTACTTTTGCAGATGGAGCTTCACGATTCCTCAGCTCTCTTCGCTTCTCTGCGCTGCGCTGGGAGAGGGGGGGTTTCTTTCTCATTCTTAATTTTTTGAACCTCCCCAGCTAGGGGGTGCTTGCCCTGCACATCTGACTTCTGACCGTGGTGGGTGGAGAAAGGGGCGGGTTGTGGGAGGGGCAGGGGCGGGTTGTGGGAGGGGGGCGGGTGTGGTCCCGTGAGGAGAACTGCCAGGGGGCTGCAGGCCATTCAGCCAAAAAAATTTCCCCCCACAGATCATTGCAGAGCTCCTTTCGGACCACCTCTGTGAGTGGCCAACCCAGCGGGGCCCCTTCAAAGATGTTCCTTCTGACCGGAACCAAAGGGGCACCGGGGACCACAAACGAGAGAAGGTAAGGTGTTGCCGACCATTCGACACATCCTCAAACCTTAACCAGCACCGTATGTGACCATCTATGAAGTGCTTTAGTACTGTTTCATGCTCTTATTATTTTAGTGATATTCAGGTGCTTTTGTGGTCATAATATTGTAAATGTGAACCTGAATCTAGAGCACTTTACATGTATTTATGTATTCTGTTAATCATAATATGAGATCCGAATGTCCAAATTTTAAATTTTAAACATCGGCAAACTACAAGTATGTATACAGGAGTGCAATTTACGAAACTGGATTTTACTCGGTGACGCTACCAAATATAAGGTATATGTATATATTTCCAGTACAGTTTATGGAATAAACTTTGTAAATGTCTGTAACCATGGAAGATAAGCACTTAATTCAGTTTGTTTATTCACTTATTTATCATAGCACTTATAGTTGGCACTGCTAAATTGTGCTGTTAAATAGATTTAAAGATGATTCTGTTATCTTGGCAATTGCTTTTAGTGGTTTGTAATAACAATAAATTCATATTTAATTTGGATTTTGGAAAACAGCCTCTTGTAGAAAAATAATAGTTGAAACAAAAAAGACACAATTTAATGAACAGGAAAGACAAGTTGCTTTTTTTTTTTTTTTTTTCTTTTTTAAAGGTTTTAACAAAAAACTTTTCTATTTAATGTTCTTTCAGTGTGATGGGCATGATATTTAATGACTGGAATTATACTGGAAAAATAAACTGCAGTCCGATGTTGTAAGAGGTGACGTATGGTATTTTAGGTAACCTATTCTGCCTTATAGGGGGTTCTGGATAAAATTGGACAAGTCCTGGGGGTGGATGGGGTGCTGGTTGGGACAGCTGCCCAGAACTGGAGGCCGTTCAGATTTTCAAATTACCTTTCAGTCAGTGGTTTGATCGAACACCAGATGAGCATGAACTCATGAGTTTGGGCGGAGAGCTTACTTCTCGAGCCAATCAAAGAAAGCTCAAGTTGAGTGAACGGTAAAACGTGAGCTTTCGACTCACCAGGACGATCTACCAGAAGATCCGCGAGTATGACCTCTTGGACAAGAAGAAGACGGTGACGGCGCTCAAGGCCGGAGAGGACAGGGCCATCCTCCTGGGCCTCACCATGATCCTCTTCTCAGCCATGATGTACTTCGTCCTGGGGGTCACTGTGATGCGTTCCTATTCAGACAGGTACTATGTGATCTCTGGGGCAAGATTAGCCTGAACATGCCTGGTGGCATGTTATTGCCATCAAATGGCCACTTTCAATATCTGAACACAACATGAAGACTTCAGCTTCTTTCTAGACTAGTCAATACAAAAATAAGGACATGGAAATGTGGGATTGACTCACTGGTTTTCACTTCATTTCTTTAATTACCACAGTGGATCTCGGTCACTGTGGGGGAGAAGCTAAATGTCTTTTAAAAAAAAAAAAAAAAAAAAAAAAACTATAATTCTGTCCATCTCAGTGAAAGATTTATCCACTGGGGGGCTTTCAAGGCCAATTTCTGCCTTCGGGTCTGTTTCCCTAGTATAAATGATAAGTTTCCCTGAGTGAAAAATTTTGATCATTGGAGTGGATTTTGCCATCATGTTCATGATGTCGTAATGATTTGTGAAGACTGTTGACAAAGCATTGGTCTGACAAATTAACCCCCCCCCCCCCCCCCCCCCCCCCCCCCGTTCGTCCATGTCCAAGTGTGTGGACCGAGGAGACTACCTGCACCGTGTTGAACTCTACCGTGGTGGCTGAGGTCAATTGCACCTACAGCTGCGGCTCCGACTGCAGGAGAGCCTCACGATACCCGTGCCTGCAGGTGTTTGTCAGCATCAACGCTTCGGGGAGGGTGGCCCGGCTGTCCCACAACGAGGAGACGCAGGAGACCAGCTCGGAGGTGGGGTCCGAGACTGAGAGGGGAATTGCATTCACATTTTACATTTATATATTTAGCAGATGCTAAACGTGAAGGATTCAGCAGCTCTGAGGGGTAGTGGGATCTCATTATAGCACACTGGAGCCAGAACCAAACCTTTTGAGACTTTTGATTTTGGACAGCATGTTAAAAAAATGTCAGTGGTAAGTCATCACTTTCTCTTTTTATTCACTTTTCTTGCCCCTGAATAGCCCCTCAACTCCCAAATTCTTATTTTTTTTTTAATAAATATGATGCTGTTATAATGAAAGATGTCCCTCCAGCCTCTGTTTTCACAGGAAATAAACAGCGAGCTGCGTTGTCTGTGACACTCAATTAATCGCAGTTAGTTCAACTACAGAAATATTAACGAGAGGTGTTATTATTCAGAATTGCCCATAATTTGATTATGCTAAATGATTTGATTAGTGTGTATAATTACAGAGCTAATTGGGTGAGCTGCACGTGGGAGGATGATGATGATGATGTCAGTGATGCTCCTGCCGAGGGATGTGTGAACATCTGAATACCTCTCCTCCTCCCCCCCCCAAAAGTGCTTCTACGTACCCGAGTGCAGACGGGACCAGGCGGCTGTGCAGGCGATCGTCGCCAACGTCTCGGAGCGCCTGACAATGCGCCGGCAGGTCCCCTGCCACCACGACCCCGGTGGGGGCCAGGAAGTCGTGCTCCTCACACGGCTCTACGGGCGAGGGAACGTCATGCGCTCCTTGCTGTGGCCCTCCTGCACGCTGTTGGGCGGTGCCCTCATCATCCTTCTGGTCAAGCTCACACAGTACCTGTCCGCTCTCTGCGAGCAGATCAGCAAGGTCAAGAGATGAGGCAGCAGAACCTATGACCCCTCCCCCCCCACCCCCCGCGATCATACCCCTCCCCAGACCGCACCTGCTAACTGCACCCATGTGGATCCTGATTGGTTAGAGAAGGTCTAGAAGGGCTAAATACCAACCCAGTGAGTGGTCAGCCATGGAAAAACATGGTCATGAAATCTGGAACACCAGGTTTTCCTTGAGGAAGCTTGGTTCTAACCTTGAGATTCAATCTGAAGTCTCAGAATACAAGTCACATGGCTGGAGGAGTGTGGACCACCCATCTGGCTACTGAACAGAGGTGCCAAAGGAGCTTTTGCTCTGCACTGCTGGCCACTCCTGGTTCCATAAAGGATCACAGTTCAACAAATATGAAACAGAAATATGAAGAAATATTGCGAATGGGAGTCATGGCGGTTGCTAATGTTAAAACAGTGAGGGTGGAAAACATTATTCTCTGCCACGTTATGGCTCTGAAGACGCCTGAAAAGACAACCTTCTAAGACCTGCTGTGCTACTGATGACCTGCCGATGTTTACTGGAATGGCGTCATAATCGTGATTTGTAATGAAAAAGAAGGAACGCGTCCCTCCAGCACCATGACTCGGAATGTACCATTAATCATGAGCCATAACTGAAATATTTCTGAATAGGGGGGGGAGGGAACTTAAATTGTAAACTTCCAATGAACAGTGAATACATACAAGTAGCAATAGAATATCTCAATTTTTCTGTCCTTAATGTGAAAAAGAGACCGAGACACAGAATGAAAAGATTTTATGTTAATGTCATGGATATTTTGTGTTCAAGAACAAAACTTTAACCACCCTGTGAATCATTTGAAAGACTGTTCCCCTGAACAAAGCCTTCTGTTTTTAAACTTAAACATAGTTTTTATATGATTATGAACAATGCACTACGTGACACGTAATTTTTATAAATAAAACAAATGTAAGAAAATATGGCTTGTGCTACTGTGACTCTAAGATGAGTCTTTGCAGAAAAATATGCAATAATTATTCAAATGTGTATTTAAAATACTGACTTTATTTCACAAACATTTGCGTTACATTTTCTGATAAACATTTCCCAATTTACTCAAATTTTAATTACATTTTCATCACTTACCTATTTCCTAATATTTCTGCATATTGCTGCAACAGCAAAGTGCACTGATGTGCCCAGCCATCAACTGCACCGAAGCAGAAGACCACTTTCATTCAATGAATGAGTTTTAATATTCAAGTACTTGGGAATTACTAATGTTAAAATAAAGGCTTACAGCATATTTTACATTTATTATACCTATATAAATAACCTTATTTGATTTTGTGCAACTTTTTCAAATAATCCAATCCAAGAGTACTTATTGGAAATTAGCGAAAGTATACTAGTTATTTAGAAATGTGACATCATCATCGCAAGTGAGTCCCCATTGAAAGTGGCAAAAAGTTAGACAGGCTACAACTAAACGTACAGCCATCAACTGTACTGTATTTTCTTGACTTGCTGTCCCCGTTTACCACAGTAACGTGGGATTATTGCTCTCTGGGCCCCCTGGGGTCCTCCACAATGGTTCACCCATAGTCACCATCTGAACAGGTCAGAATTTGCTTTTGGTAGAAAATAGATCTTTTACGGCCACACGTTTCTCCATGACGCCAGGCTTCACAGACTGCATCCTTCTCCATTTACACTGCAAGCTTGTCACGTTGCTGCTCTGTCAACAACAACGCAATGGAACCAGGCTGAACTGGGCTGAGAATCGCCGCTGCTCTAGTTGCCTCCCTGTCGCCCCCTATTGGCCCCTGGTGGTGCACAGCCCCTTGACCTACAGTGTGTAAAGATAGCGGTTCGCTTGGTAGGGGTGTGCGTGAATAAAAAAGCTCATCCCTCTCTTTCTTTACAGGTCCATCTCAACTACTGAACAAACTATTAAATTAAAGACAATAGACAAAGTGCAATTAAATACGGCGATGTGGACCAATGGCGTGAAGAAATGGCACGTTTTATTTTTATAGTCATAGTCGTCGTTTTTGTAACTCGGTAGACATATTTAAGAAGCAGACGACTTACTTATGATGGTAATATTAGAAATACTGTGCAGCCTTTACAGTGACTGCAGAGGGGGCCGAGCCTTAGCGGGGATAACTGCGGCAGCGTGGTGCCCTCTGCCGTCCACATCCAAATAAACAACTGCTCAAAGTGCACTTTGGGTTCACAGACCGACTCTTCGGGGAGCTGTATTTTACCCATGCTTCCTCTTCGTCACCTCCGCCTCAACTGTCACAAAACTCTCCATCGCTCCATGTGTTCCAGCCACCCAGCAGAGTCCACGTTCCACACATTATTTATACAGCGTCATGTGTCACTCGCTGCTGTCATCCATAGATTTACTCATCTAATAGATCAATAAAACACCTGTGTTAATGCATGACTGCTGACACTGGAATCAGAAATGCATATGATCATTTTGGTCAATTTGTGTACGAAGCGTTACAAAAGGACTATCACGTCCACCCAGACTCGTGAGCACTTCATGTTATAAAGAAGATAAAATTATTTCTGGGCCACAATGGGGGCAAGTGAGCAATGAGGCCGATAAGCAACGAGGGTGTGACTTATCCTCGAAGACACAAAAAGGGAAGGGTCGCTAACTGAGGCCACGTGAACGGCGGGACGGCGGAGGAAACAAACGAGCAGATGGTCACCCGACGAAATGCTGACAAACACATATCATGTCAGCGGCAGTAAACAGCTGCTGTCATCCGCCTGGAGCCCTGCCGATCGCCCTTCCCCCGACCACTGCTTCCTCTTCTCACCACTTCCTGTAGCAAGAGTATGAAATCGTAGCAGGGACCACGACCGTTGTGCCAGACTGATGGCCACTGTGTTCCGTGGAAATGGCTCTAAAGCCTGAAAATGTGGAAAATGAGAAAAATACCATGGTTTCACCACTTATATATATATACAGTGTATATGTGTGTGTATATACATACATATATATACATATACTTATTAGAAAAATCAAAGAATGCACATACATTACAAGTTGGATGTTACCCATATTTGTTCCTTTAGCCCCCCCCCATAGTACATACTACAAGGTATAGCATTATGGACAAAGTCTGTAGTTTCTCAATCAACACTCAATATTTTCTCTTAGACATCAGCGGGGATATGATGGCCTTGCGTCCTTAGAAAAAGAAAGACATTTTTAATCTCCATTCACGAATCTTGCTTTCTACATTTGGAAATGAACCAAAATGCTCCCCCCGTCCCAAATCAGTTCAGAGCAGCACCCTTCTAACGTTTGTGCAGAGTATAAATGTCCGTTTCCAGCACTCCGTCTTTTCATCGTGCAGCTTTTTTGGAGAATTGTCACGAGAGAACGTTTCGCGTGAGAAATATTTTAACAAAAACGAGATTTCTTGTCTTCAGCGCCTGGACGTGTGCGTTTGTTTCCCATCAGGGAAGCTGCAGCTTGATGGATTGTGGGTGATTAATAGCAGAAAACTGGATGTGAGCATCATTCAGAGTACAAGTGCTTTGGGGGAAGAGACAGACTCGCTGATCCATGACATTGTTTTTGCTGTGATGGAGTCCGGAACTTTCCGCCAAATGAAGACAGAAGACACCTTTAAAGTGAGTGTGCACACAGCTGACGGAAGGGATGAAGAGCACTCACACGCTGCATCCGGCCCGTTGCAGCTTTCGCTTTGGGGACAAATAAACAAACAAATGAATGTTACGTGGAAGTTAATCATGTTAAAAAACTTCTAGGGAAAAAAGAATTCAGTGGAATTCATCCTCAGCCCAATAAATGCAATGCAGACATTTATATTGTTTACGTACACACACGCACATTTATTTATTTTATAGCATGTATATATTAACATAAATATCTGTATATATGTTGTAATATACAACATATGTATAAACACACATAATATTATTTATTTTATAGTATACATACGTGTGTGTGTGTATTGTATTGAACTGAATATCTGTACTGTATGAATTCCAATGAATACTTTCTTCCCTAGAAATGTTTCAGTATGATTAACTTCCACTTATGGAATGATGGAAAGTGCAGGAAGAAAACACAAACCGTTTGCTGACTTATGCCTTTGCAAATGACACGTTACCAGCATGAGAATTTTGGCAGAATTTCAACATAAAAATATCGGGTGGTGCAGTGGTTAGACCTGTAATCCCACCTTCCTCCGTAGTACCTTTTATCAAGGCACTCAGACTACTCTGATGCTGTAAAATTTACCTTACTGTGAAAACTGGTAAATCACCTAGCCAATGAATAAAGAACGGTAAAAGTAAAGCGGTCCAATGAACTCACGATGACACGTTCATTAAAAGAAAATCAATGGCAGCTGCTTTTGCAATCGGAATCTGAGCAGCTGAATAAGTTTGACAGAATTTCAACAGGCAGGTAAAAAAGGTCTGTCCCTGGCCTAGCCTTATTCACCGATGGGCCCCGAACACACGTGTAGCTCATAAACCAGTTCCACTTATGTCACAGCGAAAGCCAAGATGTACTAACAATAATTTGGCGAACCGGTCGGCTCATTAATCACAGCCCTAGGTTGGAAATTCAAAATAATGCCCACGCAAGACACTCTTAAATCAAAAGCCATGAAGCAGAATGCAGAAATACACCACGGGCTCGTTTCATACATTAACGAGCAGGTTGTCAACATTATTCCCGTTTGCCGTTTACAGCCGACTCCACTCCCAGCGTGTGTGTGTCGCCATCGTGGTAGGGACTCCCAGCTGACCTCTCCGTCGGAGCGCATTGTGGGCCGAGCAGAGCCGTGTGGCGTCCAGCACCGGCTAAGGGCCAAGGGCCAAGGGCCAAGGGTGGAGGGCGACCCAGAGCGCACCGCTGGGCCTTTTAAAACCCACTTGCAGGAGCCCGTTTCATTCCTTCCTCTTGAACGCTGGGTTTTAAAACACATCTAGAGAAGTGAAAAGGAAAATACTCGGGTTCGACTGGCAGGACCTCGCATATAAATGAGCAAAAAGACCAAAAGAGAGACACCGAAAGGGACATTCATCACAGTCCCGGAGGCCCAAGTCCGGGACGTTTCTGCTCCAGCGGAACCACCAGATCCAGATCCAACTCTCTGCCTTCATTTAGACCCATTAAACTGTGGATGGATTAACCAGAGCTGGAAAACACGGTAAACTTGACTCTGCGGAATGCCGATTCAGTCCTGAAGGAGGACACTGTTTTAAAATCCACAACACGGTGAGTACCCTAACTCCCCGCCCCCCCACCTGGATTTGCCTTCTCCTTTAAAACTTCGTACAACAGGTAAAAACTGCTGAAACAGTTTTTTTTCCCACCTCTCCCCGTAACGTCAACTAATGCCACGGTGTCTCCAGTTTGTATTTTCCCCTCATTTGCATAATTTCAATAGGTGGTGTATCAATGGAATTTAATGGAAAATTCCTGTCCCGAGACCTGCTTTTTACCTTAGCTCAGGCCAGGTCACCAACCAAAGGTTCAAGGTGACGCCATGGAAGAATTCTGAAATTCTCACCCAGGAGGAGTGCCATTCACTTTCCCCCAGGGCAATGTTGGGGAAATTCCTCTATGTGTTACCTTGTGATGTTCTCCATCTAGGTTTACAGCTGTTTGCCTGCGTGGCCTGAGATGATGTCACCAGGACAACGTGCGATTCCTGAACATATATTACATTTAGTCCGAAATTCCTGAGTCACGGAGGGCGATCTGTGGCAGATGCTCTGCGGGGGAGGCCTGCCTGTTCCCACGAGGGGTTGCGATATCCTGACTCGGCAGCGTGTCAATGTGAACACAACAGGAAATAGCTCACATTGCGGTGCGAGGAGAGACGGGCGGTGAGAGCAGGCGCTGGTTTTTAAGCGCAGCACACACCCTGCAGTCGTAACGGGCGACCGAAGGGCCTCATTTTGAGCGATGGAGCACATTGAAAGCACGTGAAGCTCGGCTTAGAACTCCGCGCATCAGAGGTCAGCGCGAATTAGTAGCGCTGCCGTTCGGCGCAGCAACAGCGCCACTCATACTCTCAGAGTTAATAACTCATCAATCTCTGAATTAAACTGCCATTGTGGTCACACAGCACTGCTGACCGTGACCTCTTACACCGGTACCATATTAAGGGAATTATCGTTTTTAGGGCACAGGTTTTTAACCTCTTCTAGGCCACGGACCCCTTCAAGAATCTGATGGAAGTTAAATGTCCGTAATTAAATTGAGACAAAAATATTGCACGGTAGTATTCTTGTTTTCATTTAGTTAGATGGTGTTCTTTTATAAGCAATCTGCACTTCACGGACCCACTGAAGTCTATCCACAGACCTCCAACCAAGGGTTCGAGGTGACGCCATGGAAGAATTCTGAAATTCTGACCCAGGAGGAGTCCTCCGACCTCCAACCCCTGCTAAAGAGTTAACAGGAATGTTTAATTTATTTACCTGGCGTTTTTTTCCAAAGTGACTTTCATTGTTCATCTACTTACATTTATTTACCCATTTATGCAGCGGTAATAAATTAATACTGTAGAGTAATTTTACTGGAGCAATTCAGGGTAAGTGCCTTCCTCAAAGGTACTACAGCTGGAGGTGGGATTTGAACCTGTGGGTCCAAAGGTAGCAGCTCTATCCACTACACTAGCAGCCACCCCTAACATAGTTCAAAATATTATTATAAATATATTATTTATTTATTTATAATATAATTAAATATAAACATATATTTTACATTCTCAAACTTTAAAAGGTTTGCAGTCAACACTGGGAAACTATTTCATCATGGCTATTTCATGAACGGATAGCGATTCAACCACTCAACTGCTCTGGTTCCATGTGATTTTAATCGCTGGCTTCATATTTGGAATGTTTTCTTTTAATGTTTACCATTTGTCGCATAGCAACCAGCAGGGGGCGCATGTCCCCAGTCCATGGCGAAGGAAAGAAAAATCGATTTGCCAAAAACATCCGCACGCAAACAGCAAGTTTGCTGCTTGTTCTTGTTTGGGCTCCAGCCGCCCACCGACCTGCAGAGCCGGTTGGGTTTTGGATCGGAGGCGCTGGGGAGAGGCCTCCAGAACCAGTTGGCAGGGGGTTCGCTTTCAGCAGACGGCGCCTGGCTGCTCAGTCCCTTTTGAGCAACACTACATGCTCAGCTTTCACATCAGCGCTTGACTCTGAGACAAGACAAGACGCCAGAGATGACGTCGGCACCATGGAGCGGTGTGTGTGTGTGTGTGTGTGTGTGTGTGTGTGTGTGTGTGTGTGTGTGTGTGTGTGTGTGTGTGTGTGTGTGAGAGAGAGAGAGAGGACATGATGTACGATATGAAAGTACACTGCGAAAACTAGCAGGCCCTTCTGTGTCCCACAGTGCTTTAGGAAAGAATTCCAGACTGTCTAAACACACAGATGGAGGAAACTGTATTAGTGGAAACTTAGATATCAAGGGCTTTAAAAGAGAGGTCAGAGTGGGTGGAGTCTGGGTGGAGGCGGGTCGAGAACAGGTCGACCACCTGGTGGAGCAGATCACCTGGATGAGTGACGAGTGGGCAAAAAAAGCGTGTTTACAGCTAAATCAAACCCAGAATACTACATCAACCCCCCCCGGCCTCCCCAACCCCCCCACCAGCAACACATCCAGGGGCCCTTTTGCCCCCCGGGGGAGTTAACCAGTGCGTCAAAGCGAGTCTGTGTGCCAAACACCTGGAAGAGGAGGGGACTGTGGCATGGAGCTGTTGGAGGATGAATGAAAGTCACAAAAAACTACACACACACACACACACACACACACACACACACACAGTACAGCAGAGTAACCCGTGTGTATGTATATACAAGTAATACATTTTTTATGTGCAAATGGAACACTGTATACTACTGCAACCAAAGTGAATATCGCTCTGAGATTAATGAAGCTTCATTCATTCATTCATTCATTGTATTTTGCAAAAACTAGAACTATTATGCAGCAATTTTCGCAAGAACAACAGGTTTGAAAAGAATGGATAGACGTAAATATTTATACATAAAAGTGTTAATATCTTTTATATATATGTGCTGATTTGAGGTTAAGTTAAAAAGTATCTGTAATATTAATAATTATTTCTCAATTTTTATTAATTTTCTCCAAGCAAAACCTGTGGTTTATGGTGCAGAGAACCAGTTGGAGCGATTGTGAAGCGATTATTCATTGTTTCATATTGAGCTCTTTTCTATTGCACCTGTATGCAAAACAGTCTGTTAGATGTAGGATAATCCTGAATAACAAATATTTGTATTTTTGCATATCTTCTACAGAAGAGAAGTTTCCACTCAATGACCGAACAACCTGGATCTGTGAAGTTTAATGCGGGATGAAAATATGCTTATGGTTTATTATATTTCTGCAGCTGTTCGGATCAAACTCAACAGGAGTTTAATCTGCGCAGGTGTGTTTCATCGCTCCTGTCCCAGAGACAGCACAGCAAGGTCCTTGCTGGTACTTGACCTGACAACCTTCTGGTTACAGTTGTACACCCTTAAACAGTATGCCTACTCCTGCGCTGCCCTTTCGTATAACAAATATTTGCTTGCTTTTTAAAGGAGTAAATAGTGGGGGTGTGGGAGAAGAGGACATAATAATAATAATAATAATAATAATAATAATAATAAAATACTAATTTCATTTTTAATACAGTGGAAGCCCTCACCACAGTGACCACATGAATATTCTATACACACACACACAAAGTCCTAAGTGGACACCAGAAGAGCCAAGTAAATCATAATTAGGGTAAAAAATGTATGTATAATATATACTCACATGTATTATATATAATATATAATAAATGTAAGCATATAACAAGACTCAGCATTTTAAATTTGAGCTGTAAGCTCATGGGATCCAAGCTTTGATTAAAGAAGTTTATAACGAGCAGGTAAGCATTGTGGAGTTATTTTATTCCAAAATGAAGCAGATCTCTGGAGAATACTGAAATATTCATGAAAAGCTACTTCCCATGTGTGAAGGCTTCTCTCCAGCTCATTTAAATCCTTCCAGAATCTGTGCTTAATGTGTAAAAATACAGAAAGCTGTAAAATATGAGGAAAAATAATTAATCATGGAGACTGTTGCCTACTTTCACTTTGTCTTTGCGTTATGAAACCACAACCATAAAATAAACAATATAGATATATGTATATATTTTTTTTTTTTTTTTTTTTTTTGCATTTTCGAGTATTCTCTGTGTCTGGTTTGTTTGTTTGTTTTAAAGGTGCAGTTCCCAATTTGAAGCGAAGGGTGGTCCATCACGAACCCCCCATGTCGTTCTGGTTCCTCCTCCGTCTACCACAATTGGGATGAAAAATTCCAACACGAGTTTACACGGACTGACAAGAGGCCTGTTTTTTTTTTTTATTTTACATTTTTTAACCCTTTCTGCTCCGCAGCGAGGATGGGAACTATCCGGACGGACGTGCGGAGCCGCGCGGAAAGCGCCGCCTCTGTGGGCCAGTGAACACGGGCCAGCGCTGCGTTCCGCTCCGGCACTCAGAGCGGGACTCGAACGCACAATGGATGGCTGGTCGCGTCCTCCTGCTCGCGCCTTTCTCAACGGGAGCTGAACTCCTTTAACGCGACAGTCCGCGGCGCCGCGCACTCTCTACGCTGACGGCCTTTTATTTATTATTACATGTTATAAATAATAAATTATAATTGAAGAGTCGTCTGGAAGAGGAGCCTCCGCCCGGCCACCGCCTCCATGGGGAAGTGGAGCCCGTCAGGCCGGATGTAGACACACACACACACACACAGACAGACAGACAGACACACACACATACCGGGGCCGGAGGGAGCCGAGCTCGGGGACGGAGTCCGGGGACACGCGGTGGAGCGCGCACGGAGACGCCACGGACGGAGGCCCGATCCTCGGCCTGGACCTGCGGGACGGAGCGCCGGATAGGAGGAGGAGGAGGAGGAGGAACCGGCCCACCGCACCGGGGTGAGCGGCGGCGGCGGCCGAATACGGTACATTGATAGAGAAACATTGCTGCAGAAGCGCGATCATATCAGAGGAGAAGGTGATTGATTGTTTCCGTTTTTCACACCTGAGCTCCGCGAGGACAGAAAGAAAGTCTAGGACACGGACTGAGCGCGTGGGCGAGCGGGAGGTCCAGGCGGACACGTCTCTCTCCCCCCACCCGCCCCGGCGATCGCGCTGACACCTCGGCCGGTACTCCGCCAATACTCGGCAGATACTCAGCAGCGGATACTCTCCGCGTGCTCGGTGAAGCGCGAGACGCCGGCGGAGGAACGTGCGTCAATTATAAATGCGTTAAAAGCGGCGGCACCGTTGGGCGCGGGGGGGTCACCGCACTATAACAGCGCTTGAGCAGTGTTTACAGCGTTTCACTGTGTTTCACAGCGTTGCCGGTCAATTCTACCTTTGATTTGATGTGGACTGTTTAGGTGCGCGAGGCGCCGTGTTTGTGTCTTTTCACAGAGATGCGCCTGAAATGAAGTCAGCGGCCGTTTCATTGAACGCGCTTCACTCGTCTGCATAATAATAATAATAATACTAGTGCGTTAAATGGGGCACTTTGCCGGCGCGAGCCTGCGAGTGTGACGCGTTAACAATGTATCCATGTGAGACACGCGCAGACAGGAGCGGTGACTTTCATGTTCTCGCACGCGTTTCCACGCATTCCAATTTAGGCGCAGTGATACACACACGTGTTCCGCCACTGTTAGAGGCGAAAGTAGACGGTGCTGCACACACTCGGCATATTTAAGCAGCCCCCCTATGTCTGCATCTCATGTATGACTCGTGCGCGTCCACACACAGACACACACATTTTATATATATGTCTCCATCCACGTGAAACAAAAAATTAATTTGCATCTTGTATAATCCATACCCCATGTGTATTAATCTTAATTTTATATCTTCATTTTATATTCAGTTTGTATCATGCAAATGTCCAGATCTCCGATCTCCAACAGTTTAAATTATGAAAAGCAAGTGTGTACAGTTTGCGTATTTCTGTTGTTTTTTTTTTTTTTTTTATTAAAAGTAACTGAAATGTCCACCAAGGAGTAAATCCATTAGCTGCTGGTTAATATATTATCAAAAGAGGGTGTGGAAGTGACATAGAATCGAAGTGTGGATCATAAGGAGCTGGGGGCTGGTAGGTTAAATCAGTTACTGGTTTTAAATTATGCAGGTGGTCCAGAAGTCCTGTTACCTGTGTCTGGCCAGGTGTGGTATTTGATACCGTACTGCACACATTGTGTAGCTTTCTGCATTTACATGTGTGTAGCAGTGTCACAAAAACGCTCTTCTGTGTGTTTATGAAGCATTTTTTATTAGCATTAGTTATTTATTCATTTAACTGGCACCTTTCTCCAGAGTGACTTACAATGTTGTGTTTATATACATTATAACTTTATGTACAGTATAAAGTGGGCTTTGAACCCAGGACCTTCTGATTGTGAGGCAATGGCTTTATATGATCACTGATATGGTTTTCCCTGCAATGCTGCTGTGGTTTTTCCAGATAGTTGGGAGATGGTTTGAGTTGTGCGGCGTCATCCTGAAACGGATGTTTACACATTAACAGTAGTAGGTGTGTTTTCTGTGTGTGTACTTCTGACTTGGAAAAACAATCCAAGGAGAGTTTTTTTACTCTCAGTTTCACAACGATCATCCGACTGCATTGTTCAGATGGGAGGGGCATCTAAGCTTTCTGGAATTTCTGTTGTTAAAATGTTTTTGTGTTTTTGTTGTTCCTGTTTGGGACAGCCTGGTTCCCATGATGAAGTGTGACTCATGAGCTCAACGGGTCGTGTTATCCTCTCTGAGGGAATTACCCGTAACACACTGGAGGTCATGTTGTGTAGTCACCAGCGTGATCATCGTTGCTGGAGGTTTAATAGAATTAATTTAGCAGAATTAGGGGGTAGCTGATAGCATGGTGGTTAAAACCAACACCTTTGGACTCAGAGGTTCGAGTCCCACCTCCCCTAAAGTTGCTCCTGTAATAATTACCCGAAATAATTTGAAGTAGCTCAACACTGTAAGTCGCTTTGGAGAAAAGCGTTAGCTAAAAGAATAAATGTATTTTTTTGTTTTTTGAATCCTCTTCAAATGTTAGTTTGTTGTCCTCAGAGGTGTTTGAGCAGCATTTGTTCTTTCTCGTTTGTGTATTTGTCGTCGCCGAAGGTAGAATTTAAAACCGCCACAGCATTATGACGATCTTAATTTTTCTGGTTTTCGATGGAAGTCCATTTGCGTAAGAGACCATTGACAGGTTGTGTGTGGTGCGTTTGCCGTCGTTACGACTGCTGATGTCACTTTATGTCTTTTCAGGGGGGGCCGTTTTTAGCTAAATTGGTAGACTTTTCACAAGGCGGGAACCATGCCACCGAGGCCATCATCAGGGGAACTATGGGGAATACATTTGATGCCCCCGAGGATTTTGGTGGACTGTCTCCTGCCGAACGGGATGATTCTCACGTTGGAATGCCTTCGCGAAGCCACGCTCATCACCATCAAGCACGAGCTCTTCAAGGAGGCCAGGAAGTACCCGCTGCATCAGCTCCTTCAGGAGGAGACCTCGTACATCTTTGTTAGCGTCACGCAGGAAGCGGAACGGGAGGAGTTCTACGATGAGACCAGGAGGCTTTGCGATCTCCGGCTCTTTCAGCCGTTTCTGAAAGTCATCGAGCCTGTTGGCAACAGGGAAGAGAAAATCCTAAACAGAGAAATCGGTAAGCTTGGGTTTGTTGAGCCTGCGTCAAGTCGAAAGCGGTAACAAAGGTGTTCAGGTGAGCAGATCCACAGACCTGCTTGCCTTCATCCAGATAGATTGACTGTGGGACCATCATCTGTGGTAGGATTGGGCAATTCTGCAGGGGTGACAGGGCCTTTGTGATGTTCCATCTTTGTACTCTGAAACCAAACTCATCTTTTGACTACTAATGAATTGGTTGAGGTGTGAGACACAGAAAAACCGTGGGTGCTCCGTGACCATCCCGCGGGTTGCATTGCGGGTCTCCAGCCGCTGCTGTTCCTGCAGTCATGTGCGTTGTTCTCGCAGGCTTTGCCATCGGTATGCCCATCTGTGAGTTTGACCTGGTGAAGGACCCAGAGGTACAGGACTTCAGGAGAAACATTCTGAATGTCTGCAAAGAATCGGTGGACCTCAGAGATGCCAGCGGACCCCACAGTCGTGCATTATATGTTTATCCCCCCAACGTGGAGTCATCGCCAGAGCTTCCAAAGCACATATACAGTAAACTTGACAAAGGTAATGCAGGAACTTCATTACATCTGGCTGCATTCCTGTGTCACACTCTTTGCACATTATTTCAAAGTATTTAAAAAAGGCATTACTCCCTTATTAATTGTTGAAATGTTTTATATATGTTGGCCTTCCAGATCAGAAGATCGGTCCTAATTTTTTCTTCACAATTTTGAAAATACATTTTTTTGGCTCATTAAAGGAACCTCGGGAACCAGCAAATAAATAACAGCTTCGCATTTTGCGCCGTTTGTCTTAAGATGTCTGTTTCCCTGGAGTCCGCCATCTGTGTAAACACACGGCGATGCTCGTGCCTGCGTTCCAGGTCAAATAATCGTGGTGATCTGGGTGATCGTCTCGCCCAACAACGACAAACAGAAGTACACCCTCAAAATCAACCACGACTGCGTTCCCGAGCACGTGATCGCCGAAGCCATCCGCAAGAAGACCAGAAGCATGCTGCTGTCCCCCGAGCAGCTCAAGATGTGTGTGCAGGAGTACCAGGGCAAGTACATCCTCAAAGTGTGCGGCTGCGACGAATATCTCCTGGAGAAGTACCCGCTGAGCCAATACAAAGTAAGTAGGGTCACGTGTTCTCTTAACATGTGCTTGTGTCCAACAAAAGGTCACCTCCTTGACCGCTGACATTATTGAACCATGTGTCATATCAAATGCTTGTTCGCCTGTCGCCGGGGTTTTGCCTTCTCGGAGCTGCTCGCATGCCACGCCGCGAAGCACGCTCGTGAGATTCCACAGGTTCTCCCACATTCCAGCTGGTTGCTGTCGTGACAATCCCGATGGAGACTGCGGGGAATGTTGCGCTGGCAACTCTGGTGTGTGTACTGGAGTTCCACACGGGATCTCAAATTGGTTTCTAACTTTGATGCACAAGTGTCTCCGCATCTCAGGCCTGCTGCGTGTCATTTGATCGCATCCTCTGTGCACCTTATAATAGACTGCGTCGTGTTCCATGCTTAGCGGTTGTCGGTTGTACATGCGATGTGAGTTTTCCAACGTTGAGAGCGTGCAGGTGTAGAAGGCCCACTGATCATACCATTTACCCCTGCAGTACGTCAGGAGCTGCATCATGCTGGGACGCATGCCGAACCTGATGCTCATGGCCAAGGAGAGCCTGTACTCCCAGCTGCCCACAGACACGTTCGCTATGCCCTCGTACGCCCGCCGCATCTCCACTGCCACGCCGTACATGAACGGAGAGGCCTCAGCCAAGTCGCTGTGGACCATCAACGGCACGTTGAGATTAAGGGTCCTGTGCGCCACCTACGTCAATGTAAACATCCGGGACATCGATAAGGTGCCCGCTCTGATTTGCATGCGTTTGATTTTTGCATCCGACAGACTCGCTCTGGTTGTATTCAGTGGAGGATCGTTGATAAGAGCAGAGGTATTGATCTGGCGAAGACTGAGTTTGGCCTTTCCCCCTTTTCTGTAGATCTACGTGCGGACAGGGATCTACCATGGAGGAGAGCAGCTCTGCGATAACGTGAACACCCAGCGAGTACCCTGCTCCAATCCCAGGTAACTGATGCATCAGGAAAAAATAAAACTAAATGTAATTTGCATTAGATTCCTGAAATCAAAGCCGTTCGGGAAGCCGTCATGCTTTAGCTCCCCTGTGGTAAAACTGACTTTTCTACGGCTTAAATTTCGCAAACAGAAGAGGAACGTGCTTGTTGTTGTCTGAGAAATTTCCGTCCAATTTGGCGTTAGAACAGACTTTTGTGTTTAGTTTGATTAATTATTTTTTCATCCTCATTCCAGACAAACCTGTCAGCCGGTCAGCATCCGTGATCTGGCAACCCTTTTTTGGGGAAAGTTCTGCGTTTCACGTGTGTTGTTCTGGAGATGCTCTGACTCTGTAGTTCTCCTCACAGGTGGAACGAGTGGCTGAACTACGACATGTACATCGCTGACATTCCCCGCGCCGCTCGCCTCTGCCTCTCCATCTGCTCCGTGAAGGGGCGGAAAGGAGCCAAGGAGGTCAGTGCTGTGCATCCAGCAGCTTCCCCTCTCTGGCAGCCCTCTAGGCCTGGGACCGTAAACCACAGCGGCGTTTGTTTCCAAAGGCTTTGCGGCCTTTAGCGCCTGGGGACGCTAACGTCTGTTAGCTAGCAGTTTGGCGAGCTAACTCTGGAACCCTTTCTCTGCTGTGGTCATGGGTGTGTAAAAATGTGATACCAAGTGTAATTTTCTGACTGCGACACGACCTTGAAAGGAGAGTTTTTTTCTGGGATGTTTTTGTGAGGCACGATTTAAGAACTGGTTGGAAACGCAACTGTTTCCAACAGTTTAAAAATACCTCTAAACTGTTTACCCTGTACATATTTTTTTAGTATGCTAAGGAAGAGATAAAACCTCCGTATGCCCATATTTTCTGTTACTTGACTAGTTTTTAATAGCCTGGGTGGAGTTAGCGATCATGCTAATGCTAATGCTACCGCTGCGCTCAGGAGCACTGTCCGCTGGCGTGGGGCAATGTGAACCTGTTTGACTACACGCACACGCTCGTCTCTGGGAAGATGGCCCTCAACCTGTGGCCTGTGCCCCATGGCCTGGAAGACCTTCTCAACCCTATCGGAATCACAGGTTCCAACCCTAACAAGGTGACAGTGAAACCATAGACATCCCGGTGATATAAATGTCAGTTTTGGCCATCGTGCTGTGTGTTTATGCCAGACGGGCTGTTTTTGGTTTTTCCCAGGAAACTCCTTGCTTGGAGCTCGAGTTTGATTACTTCGGCAGTCCCGTGAAGTTCCCGGACATGGCCACGATCGAGGAGCACGCTAACTGGTCCATATCCAGGGAACTGGGCTTCAATTACTGCCACGCTGCTTTGGTAAGACGCCGGGTTTATTTCGGACTCAGCCTCTATTACTTTTCCTCTGCAGTCTCAGCGATGTGTTTAATATTTCTTATCCATAAGTAGTCCCTCAGGAAATATAAACGCCTACTTTGTTTGCTGATAGCTTTTATATGAATTAGAAGTTAGCGGTCATCTGCACTGGCATCTAAGTGCCTCTCTTGGTTGGCCTCCATCCCCTACTTAAACAAATATGTTTGCTTAAAAGTTTTCCTCGAGCTTGTGTTTATGCATCCAGCCTTATCTTACCTTACTCTGAGTTATTAAATAATTTATTTGTCATTGTAATGCGAGAGTAAATTTGGTAAAGTGATGCCGGCGACAACGGAACAGGAGACTAGAGACGTGAAAGAAATCTCTGCGGACGTTCTGAGGCGTTCAGTCGTCGATCTCGTCTTCCTCCGCTGACAGCTTCCTCGTTTAATTGTATTTTTGGTGCTGCGCCGTGAGCTGAGCGTCAGTGTAAACGAGATCAACCAGAGGCTTTCATGTGACAGCTCTCCGCCGCGTCAGGCCTGCGTGCTGCCGGTGCTGCCTTATTTATTTATTTATTTATTTATTTTTTTGCAAAACGTCTTCCAGGAAACTTTACCGCCGATTTTGTAGAAATTCTTCCTGGATTCCCTGCAAGTGTCAACGGCACCAATCCAGTCGTTATGGTTTTCATTGCAAAGTCCTGAGGTAGACGCTGAATTACCGCGACGTGCGTTGGAGAAAATTGCACGGAGGCAGGCAGGCAGACTCGCACGAAGCCTCATTGTTCTGTCGGAGATCTGCTTTGAGTTAAGACCAGAGTTTGCCCCGTGCTCAGTGCCGTAGCAGAGCCCGTACGTGCAGCAGATGCTCGTGACGGATGGATTCGCCTGATCTCCCCCACAGAGCAACAGGCTTGCCCGCGACAACACCCTGACTGACATCGACAGCGAGCAGCTGCGCCTCGTCTGCAACCGGGACCCTCTGTCTGAGATCACTGAACAGGAGAAGGACTTCCTGTGGAGGCACAGGTAACGCGTTCGCTCAGTGGGACACTTAAAGGGGCGGAGTCAGGAAGACTGGGGAGGGCGTAGTGGGTGAATCCGGGGGCGGGGCTTGTGCGATCTCTCAGCCGAGCTCTTGTTAATGGGTTTTGTAACTCTTCTCTTCTGCCCAGACACTACTGTGTTAATATGCCCGAAATCTTGCCGAAGATCCTCCTCGCAGTGAAATGGAACTCCAGAGATGAAGTAGCGCAGGTAGAGGGCAAAAATTTGCAAACGTTTTTGAGAGAGAGCGCTGTCTCTGTCGGTGTTATTTGTTCCCAATATGTGTCTGTTTCATCAAAAGGTGTTTTTGTTCTTCCTCCATATAGATGTACTGCCTTCTGAAGGACTGGCCAGTGATAAAGCCAGAACAAGCCATGGAGCTGCTCGATTGCAACTTCCCCGACCCGATGATCCGCGAGTTCGCCGTCCACTGCCTTGAGAAGTATTTGACGGATGACAAACTCTCTCAGTACCTCATCCAGCTGGTCCAGGTACACCGACTTTGGATGTTCTGTAACGGCCCATTTATTCATTATCCAAAACCGTTGAAGTGGCAGCTTCTTAAATTCACTTTGGGTCTTTCTGCTTCATGCCAGCAGGCCGTTTCTGTAATGTTATGCTGTCTTCCCCCTTTTTGTTTTTTTTTTTTTTTGTCAGGTGCTGAAATATGAGCAGTATCTTGATAATCCGCTGGTGCGTTTTCTGCTGAAAAAGGCTTTGACGAACCAGAGAATTGGACATTTCTTCTTTTGGCACTTGAAGTAAGTAGATTTGTCTTTTTCTTTTTTTCCTTACACTAAAGAGAAAAGGAAAAGTCATTACTGAAATGAAAGGCTGTTACCCACAGTTTGTGCTGTGCACAACGTTTATGAATATAGAGTGCTCGGAGAACATTCTGATGGTACGAAGGAGGGGTATTACTAGAAACTGTAGTGAGATGTCAGTAAAAAAGCTGAATGTTGCCTTGTGTTTCAGATCGGAGATGCACAATAAAACGGTGAGCCAGCGATTCGGGTTGCTCCTGGAGTCATACTGCCGCGCTTGTGGGATGTACCTGAAGCACCTGAGCAGGCAGGTGGAGGCCATGGAGAAACTCATCAACCTCACGGACATTCTGAAGCAGGAGAAGAAGGATGAGACGCAGAAGGTGAGGCGGGTGGCCTCCAGGGACATTTCAGAGGTCAAACCCATGTATAATCATCACATCCTTTTGATTGATTGATTGGGCAACCAAAATCGATCAATCTTCTCAGGTACAGATGAAATTCCTGGTGGAACAGATGAGGAGGCCAGACTACATGGATGCCCTGCAGAACTTCACCTCCCCGCTGAACCCCGCACATCAACTAGGCAACCTACGGTGTGCTGCTGCTTTCCCATCAGCCCCTCATTTCCCAGCATGCGGGGTTTGAGAGTAAATAGTTGTAGAAGTGAAACACCATACATTCATCACTTTTGTTTGTGCCATTGGGAAGCTAATGAGACAGCGTATGAGCGGGGTGGAGGACCACTCAGGAGATTGCGGTTCGTCTTTTCAAGCGTAAGTGAAAACTAATGTAGTATTGTGAACCTCCTACTCCCCCCCCAGGCTTGAGGATTGCAGAATAATGTCTTCCGCTAAACGGCCGCTGTGGCTGAACTGGGAAAACCCTGACATCATGTCGGAGCTTCTCTTCCAGAACAATGAGATCATTTTCAAGAACGGAGACGGTGAGCTTAGCCACGAAGGCATGCACGTGATGATGGGTGAACGTGACTGTTTCTTGGCATACACGTTCGTGGGGGGGTTGCAGCATTTCAGTGAGGTAAATGCCGTTCCATCCCTGCACCATCTCAATGTTCTCCAGATTTGCGACAAGACATGCTCACGCTGCAGATCATCCGAATTATGGAGAACATCTGGCAGAATCAAGGACTTGATCTCAGGTATTCTGTCCTTTTAGCATTTAGCGAAATCCAAAAAACACAAGCAGACTTGGCAGTTACATCGTAAAACATAACACTGTCCTTTTTTTAACCAAGTGCAGCCAAAAAGACTTTTTAACATTATTGCATGATGCACCCGTGTCTACAAAAGTTAGTTTCTACACCCATTTACATTATTGATTGTGCTCAAGAAGTTCAGGTTAAGTATTCAGAGGTACCATAGAGAGGGTCTTCCTGGGATTTTCTACTGATGTGAACCTTGCAATGCACCTGTGCCTCCACCAGAATGCTCCCGTATGGGTGCCTCTCCATTGGCGACTGCGTAGGCCTCATTGAGGCGGTGAGGAACTCGCACACCATCATGCAGATCCAGTGCAAAGGCGGCCTGAAGGGGGCGCTGCAGTTCAACAGCCACACCCTCCATCAATGGCTCAAGGACAAGAACAAGGGAGAGATGTGAGTTGGCTGGTAATTTGTGACCGATGACATCGACTTTGCGCCGTACTTGTCCTTCATGGACCCGTCTCGGTGTGCACAGGTACGACCTGGCCATTGACTTGTTCACACGATCCTGCGCCGGCTATTGCGTGGCTACCTTTATCTTGGGCATTGGAGACAGACACAACAGCAACATCATGGTCAAAGATGATGGCCAGGTAGTTCATCTGGGTACAATTTATTTGATTGCATAATTAAATGACATCCATATCTAATAACCTAGAGGGCTGTTTTTTCTCTCTTTTTTTTTTTTAAAACACATTTCATGCACTGTGAATGTTACTTTCTTTTTTCTGTCTTTCTGAAGTTGTTCCACATAGACTTTGGCCATTTCCTTGACCACAAGAAGAAGAAGTTTGGCTATAAGCGTGAGCGGGTGCCCTTTGTCCTAACGCAGGACTTCCTGATAGTGATTTGCAAAGGAACACAGGAGTGCACCAAAACCAGGGAGTTTGAAAGGTAACCTTTCGCTGTTTGCTTCCTCCACTTGCCTGTCCTAGTATTACAGTATTCTCTGCACTTTTTGCAGGCTGTTCATTTTCACATTTATTCAACACCTTTTCTCCAAAACAGCGTGTCATTGAGAGTAAACAAAGGTGCATTTAACTTTTTAGTAGGTGCCTGTAGAGTTTGTTTGATAAGAAAAATGGAGTTGCAAATTTATTGAGCAGTTAGTGGACAAGTTGATTCAAAACAGATGAAAGATGGGAGGGATTTAGCAGTTCTCATTGACAGAGGGAGCTCCTTCCACCATATCAGCCAAAATAAAGAACCTACGAATATTGCATTTTTCCATTTTTTGCCTCTCTGCACCCCTCTGATCAGAAAGAAATGCATAGAAGTTGGTATAATTGAATTAATTAGGTTTGAAACCCTTCCAAATTGCGCATTCACGACCTTGAGTCCTGCGTTCCCGGGTCATACAGTGTATTTAAATGAAACAAGAGCAGACAAGACCAATACAACAAAAAAAAAACTGCATATTCCAGATGATCCTTCAGGGCGCTTTGTTTCCGACAGGTTCCAGGAGATGTGCTACAAGGCCTACCTAGCCATCCGCCAGCATGCCAACCTTTTCATCAACCTCTTCTCCATGATGCTTGGTTCCGGCATGCCCGAGCTGCAGTCCTTCGACGACATCGCCTATATCCGCAAGACGCTGGCGTTGGACAAGACTGAGCAGGAGGCCCTGGACTACTTCATGAAGCAGATGAACGATGCACACCATGGCGGATGGACCACCAAGATGGACTGGATCTTCCACACCATCCGGCAACACGCTTTGAACTGAGGGACGACAGAAGAAACGAGCTCCTGCCGGCAGCCGCTCGCAGCGAGTTCAGACTTTTGAGGACAGTGGATGATAACCAAGCCATCTTTGTAGCACTTAACAATCCGGGAAGTACTCCGTTAACCCTCAACAGCCTGTCCTTGTCTCCACTTTCAAATCCCACCTCTTGGCAACAGCAGCTGGGTTTGACTCTGTTTTTGTTAGAGAATCTTCAGTTTTCTCCTTTCCTCCCCGAATGTCTATGGCCTTTATACAAAAAAAAAAAAAAATCACTTGCACTCGTTGTCAGAAGTGCAGCGAGGTGTACACGTCTTCCTCAAACTTCTATGCCTTTAAATATGCACATAACGCGTATAGATTGCTGGGCAGAGTGAGCGAAACGACCATTTTTTGTAGCACACGTTTGACAGCAGGACATTGTTAGCCGTGATGAGGCACGCTATGGATGACGTGAGAACGGCGCAATGCGGTGTGAATTGGTGAACCAGCGTTTCTTCACCACCACCCCGGCCCCTATACTGCACCTACTTCTGAAGGTTTGTCCGAGAGCAAGCTATTGATTTCCGGTTGCGGATCGGAGTAGTCGTTGCGGAATACAAATGTCTGATGGGAAACGCTCTGAAAGCAGCCTACTTACAGGCGCATGTGCAATAAGAGGTGTTGCAAGGGTGAAAGAAAGCAGGTAGAGACCGGCTTGTGACTTCTCCTCATCTCGAATGTCGTGTATAAGTGCATTAACACAAGCTGGACACGGTGTTCTCCGAGTCTGTTCTCCGACTGACATGCGTCCGGGTTGGAGGTTTTTAGCAGAAGCAACGAAGGGATGTGTCTGTAACCAAAACCTATGGTTCATTACGCTGTAAGAACTTGAGATTACAACATGGGCCCAAAACAGGTCCAATGTGCTGTTGACAGGCATCTAGGCTTGTTTACTATTTATAGAGGTTATATAATTCTTCGACTGAGTAGTCTCACTTCCCTCTTGGAAGCGGCTCATGCTGTCTCGTGACCTCGTTTGTTGTTGGGTCCATCAGTTGAAAGACGGAACACGGGCGGTGTTAAAACACTTTGTTTCTCTTGCAGCTACTTCTGGCAGCAGCCGTTGCAAAGTGTGAATCACAGTTGCTGGCAGCACTCTGGGAGTTACCAGACAGACAGCGTGAGTGGATTGAGGGTTAACCTTCCTTGAGATGATTTAAAAAAAAAAAAAAAAAAAAATTCTGGAAGTTCCTAAAATAAACTCCACTGGGCCTCAGAAACAGCATAATTCATGTTGTGGTCCACTGCGAGTAGCAACATGGGCCTATAACAAGACACAACAAAAGTGAATTGGCTCATTAAGAGAGGGTGCAAGTTGAACTGTACAGACATATAATAATTGCTAGTATTCAGGGAATGTCAAGTTCAGTTTTATTTATTGATTTAGCCAAAATTGTTTTAGCAACTTGCACATTCCTGATTTTTTAGGTGGAAACCCTTTTCCCTCCAAAAAGGACCATGTCAGCACCCGCCGTTTATCTCGGCAACACTGGGGCCACGTGGGATTAACTATTCATTTTTACTTTCAAATTTATATCTCCTGCACTGGTAGCACCACCCATTAGTCTTCTTAGACCTTGAAGATGTGGCTCTCATTGAAATTCAGGAACGAGCTTCATATGCCAGGTGATTGCAGTGGACATCGAAGGTACACCTCTGAAGCGGGGCCCCTTTTTTTATAGAGTGGTCCGTGAAGTTGAGGTTATCCTTGGGTCGACACGCGTGGTCATGTGACCTCAGGACCGTGAGATCTGTTGTGCTGTAAATGCACCAGTCCAAAGGAGCCCCTGGCTAAAACTAAACTACCTTCTCTATCTAAGAAGACCTTTTTATTGTATTTGCAAAACATATTATTAACAAATGTCAAGTACTTACTCTGTATATATTATTATTTTATAAATTTAGCCTTGTTTACTGAGCCAAAGTTTAAAAATGGAGTCTCCATAGCAAATACTTTAATGTATCACTACTTTACACCCGGTACAGAAGCTCTGTCATGAGAAATCCCACATATGGAAGACGCATGTTATTGACATTTGATATGTCCATGTACTAACTCACTTTAAGAGATGCTTCTAACTTCGTGTTTCAAAGTGCAGCTCTCCTTTCCCGACATCAGCGTACGCAGGAATGTCGTGCGCTCCCTAATGTTTCGGAGATTGTGCATGTGGATATGACGTGGAGTGCGGTTACGGTAGTATTTTTAAATTTTTTTTTTTTTCCTGTGCTTATAATTTGGAGTGAACTAAAGACCAGTGGGAATGTGGAGGTGGGCAATGAGAACACGGTTACTTTACAATGCGTGCGCACACATACACGCAAAGGCAATCTGCTGGAAAAACAATCCATATGGAAAAATTTGTGTGATACTGGTGTATCTGAGCAAGTATTAAAGTGCACTGACCTTGGTGTTACGATCTCAGCATCATGCTTTGCTGAAATGAAGGGAAAGGCCATCGACACCCTTTTTAGGCACGGTGGCCTGCTGAATCCTTACCGTTCCAGAGGTATTTAAATACACAGCAAAAATGTCCCATTAAACTGTATTAATGCATAAGAAAACGATGAGTTTTGAACTGTGAATTTCTTTCCCTGCTCTGTAATTTCTAGTTTAGTGAATAATATATAATTATATTATTCCAAACTTCTTATGCATTTACGTGAGATACTTGAGATTTTGCATTTTTTAATACAAAATGTGGTCTTATGCAGTAAACCGTTTAATAGCCGTAAAATTGAAGTGTAATTTTTTTTTCCTTTCTCACTTTTCTAAAGTTTAATTCTGTCCAAAATGGTCCTGCAGCTTATTTGCATGTTGGCTTCAATGGCATTATTAATGTTACTCCACACAATGGGTCAGATGGTTTTTTTTTTTTTTTTTTTTTGTGGTTGAAACTTGCCTTTATGTGAAGCCACTGATGATACTCTGTGTGTGTGTGTGTGTGTGTGTGTGTGGGGGGGGGGGGGGGGGGGTCTCAGTCGGATGCTGGACTGGGCCAGACCCATTTCTGAAACCCACTATGACATCTACATTAAACTGTTAGACTGGTTTTGCAAAAAAAAATGTTGTCCTTCTTGCTGAAAAGCAGATGTTTAGAGATGTTTCACATATAAACATATAGGAAATATTGTACACCCTATATAAATCCAGTCTAACAGTCTAATTTCAGTTTTGCTTCCTCTACTTGAATCCCATTGAAAAACCTTTTCCTTTTTTTTTTTTTTTTTTTAACTTGTTAATGTCGTAATCATGGTGACCCATTGAAGGTTTGTCTCATACCGATTGTGAATGTTTAAGCAGTCTCTTCGTTCGCAGTTTGGGAGCGTGGGAAATTTGTACTCTTCTATATTAGACTTGGGCCAAACTCTAAAGTACTATGAAGAACCATAACTCCGGGGGAGGTTTAAAAAAAAAAAAAAGAAAAAAACTTTATTAAACATTGACTATATGTAGTGTATGAAATACTAAGGTGAAAATCCCCAAAAATGTCAGAGAACCGCTCTCAAATTTTATTATTTTTCATCATTACTGTTATGACACTACCATTAATGATAAATACTGGAGTAAACAAAGATGGTGCAGAATTTGTGCATGGAAATTAAAAATAGGAGCAGTTATTCCTGTCCATTCTGCTATAGAGCCATTAAAAGGATGTTTGGCCTAAGACTATAAGACTATGTTCTTTAGTTAAACTCTTACTGTGTAACTGCATTTTCATTCCTGTCTTATTCAGTGTGCTATTTAATAAGAAAGTTGCTTTGCACCCAGTTTCTCAAATATTTTGTCTGTTATATAAATGTATAAAATAAATTTATTTCAAGTGACCGCTGTTTCCTGACTCTGCCAGGCTGTTTGCGCTCATCGAAGGCGTTGGGCAGGAAGCTAAAGCACGCATCCAGCAGGGAATCTGGTTTTCCTTGCCGATTTCAGTTGGGTGTCGAACCTGGGCCCGCAGAGCGTACGACCAACGCTTGCGCTCATGTCCGGTCACGTGGGTAGCGGTCGCCCCCTGCCCCTTGCCTGGGCCTTCAGCTCCTCACACAAACGGGAGAGGTGCTGGTTGAGCCTCAGCAGGCAGATGATGCCCGTGCCCCCAGCCAGCACCAGCGTGGCCCAGAGCATGTGGCGCACCACCAGCCCACCGTTGTACTTCCTGAACAGAATGGCTTGGTCAGGCTGCTCCTCGGCCTTGCCGTGGCATGGGAATGGACTGCCCCCTCTGTTCCGCAGATACTGCTGGATATTTTGGGCCTCCTTCAGTGCCTCTTTCTTGTTCCATTGGCATTTGGGTAGAGAAAAGCACTGGGAAAAGGAGGAACCGCAGTGAAAGCACAGCACACTTACCTCCTGTTATCTGGGCCTCTTTCATTTCTCAAGATGAACCGAATATCAAAAAATTACTTATTCTGTTATTTTTAATGAGGAAAAAAATTCCTGTTTGCTCCAAACTCAAGAGTTTAGGTTCGAATCTCACCTCTTGCGGTTGCACCGTTGATCAAGGTACTTACACTGAATTTTTTACTCATTCATTCATATTTATACTGTATCAGTTCAGGGTAAGTAGTTTAAATTGCTTGGGAAAAATGTCATCTAAATGAAATGTATAAATGTTTAAATGAAAATTAGGCCAATTAATGATAAGATGTATTAATAATCCTGGACGAGATATGTGAAAAAGTGAACACTGGGAGACCAAATAAAGAGTGTGACTCTGTGTGTGTGTGTGTGTGTGTGTGTGTGTGTGTGTGTGTGTGTGTGTATCCCAGTTCTTTCTAATATTTCACAAAAGGAGTACCACAATCTCCTCTACTCTCTTTGGCCAGGGTGTACCTTGGTGATGAAGAGGTCAGGGTCTTCGTTGTACCACAGTACGGCTGTACGCTCCGTCAGCGTCAGGTTTACGAAGACTGACAGATTCACGAAGACCTCCAGACACGGGTAGCTGCCGTGCTTTTTACAGTCCACCCGGTCCTGCTGGATTTCTGCCCGGACCAGCGTGCAGTTTGACTCCTCCTTCCAGTTGCTGAAGCTGCAACAAATGATCATTTGTCAGTTTTCCGAGTTTTGACGATGTGAACGATTCCCGATTAATTTAATTTTCTTCACTGATCCACTGCCTGAAATGTATTTGTGGTCTAGCGAACGTCACCTGTGTTTACCTGTCAAGCTATTAGATGACAGTAAAGGGCACCCAAACTGAATTGGTGTGTAAGACCGTCTAAATTCAACTCACTTCCACAGTGCCTACAGCTCATAGCTGGTGTTTTTCTCTTCCAGTGACCAGTGACGAGATGAGGAATACTGCACGTCACTGGGAGGAGTCAGTCAACAATCAGTACTGAACAGGAGTTTGTGAAGGTATTTTTACTTTTTTAGTCATTTTAAATAAGTTTTAATCTTATTGCTTCAAGTTAATAAGGTTTTAGTGGAAGTTTTTAAATTTAATCTACATCCAAGACTTTTACAGAAAATAAGCCATGAATCATTTATGACATATTGCTCAGCTTTTATTGATCATGACTCACTGGTAAAAGTGACCTCGGAGTTACGAACAAGATGAGTTACAAACAGACTTCTGGTCCCAGGTGTGCACATAAGTTGAGGATTCAGTGTGAATTCTACAGTTTCTTCTCCTTATTCTTATTTTAGGACAGAAAATCAGCAGTATTTATATTTATACATATAAATAAGTGACCTTGAAAGTTCACAACATTGATCAGACCAGCTTAAAATGCTGTAGTTTTGAAGGCTATGTATTCCAGGCTGCACAAGATGACTGAGAGATTTACCTGTGCAGGTAGGGTCTGACAAGGGTGAGTCCGAACAGGAAGTACATGAGCACGGCAACGCCCATCATGGTAAAGCCCAGGAGGAGGGCATGATCCTCGCCTGCGCTGGACATGAGCGCCTGTGATCTTGGCCTGTCCCCACAGCCCCGGTACCCTGCTGGGCCGCGGGCATCCACTTCTGCGAAGGTGCGGCTCATCTGCCTGAGAGAGACAGCGAGGGGCAGGATGATTAGAGTGTCGTCTCAGAACCAGAAGGTTGCTGGTTCAAATCCTTTTCTTATTTATACTATTTCCAGGAAATTAACATGAAATACATCTGGAATATTACAGTTGTGCTTATGGAGAGAAATTACTCCGACAGGATTCCCTGTTTAGCTGCTAATGAAGGGAATAAAAACAAGGTAAACAGTGTACTGGTTCCCCGGGATGTGCCTTGCAGCTATACCCTTAATCAGCTGCTCCAGTCAAAATCACCAAGGAGATGGATGTTAAATCACAGGTTCTCTGAGTCGCTTTGGACACTAGACGCTTTTGCTAATCTCAGAAAAGCAAGAGGAGTAAAAGAAGGGTGAGGATGAGGCTCACCCCACCCCGCCCTGCCCCGCCCTTACCGAGGCTGCTTTCGTCGAGCGTTCAGGAGATTGATGTGAACGGGAATGCTGAAGGATCCACGGTGGGACGCCGGGTCCTGGAACATCCCTGGTGTCCCTGAGTGGGGAGCGCAGGCTGGGGGCTCCTTACCCTACTCCCACCCGGCTGAGGCTCTGGACCCTGGAGCTGGTGATCGTGTGGGTGTCTCCTGCCTCAACAGACCGCCTGTGTTTGCCATGGCCCGAGCCAGAGTCCCGGGAGGCTGTCAGGGTGGGGGCCATGTGTTTTCACAGGCTTACAGGGGAGTAGCCCTGTCTTCTGTTTGCCTGGCCAGTGATGCTGCAGCATCAGTGGTTTCTACAGCAACCACAACCTCAGCTCAGGTCCCAGGGGACCTCCTCTTTGCAAACGACATGCTAACAAGCTTGTAGCTGTAATGGAAAACTGCCTCTTTGGGGTTCCTGTAAACACAGTATTTTAAGTCCATGTGATGATGGTAAATTCATTTCTGCGTAGAAGAAAAATGATTTGTATGATTTTATTTTTATATTTTTTTTCCAAGGAGGTATACAATGATAAATCAGTTTTGCAGTGATTTACCTATTTATGTCACTGTATCAAGGGTGCGACTGCAGGAGGAAGAACTTCTTATTGCAAAGTGACATCCCAAAACCTCTACGCCACCTGCTGGCCCCTGTAGTAGCAACAATAAAAAAACTTTTCAGTCAGAAAGCTTTCACAATCCCTCCATCCTGTCGGTGGTCTCAGAAGGGGTCTCTTTCCTGCTACTTGTATAAAACAGCTGTTTACCTCCTCACACGGGACACATTCCCGATGAACCCTGCCGCTACAGCAACGTATTAATTTTGCATCGCTTTCTTTGACCAGAAGAGAACTCATTCATTTTTTATGATTTTTCCTTCCCTATGTAAATATGAAGATAAAAAATAAGCATTTTTTTCATGTTGATACATATTTTAATAGAAACATGCAGTTACAACCAAACTACAAACAGAAGCCATGATGATTCTTTAAACATATCTCGGAGTTCATAGTAAGCGTAACTTAGTATCCCTGAGATTATGGAGTCCTTTTATTTCAAGAGTCATTCTATACAGTTTTCATGCTGCTTTCATTTTAGGGACCTCAGATGCCACAGTTTTGTACTTCCGTTCATTTATTCATAAAATTCATAATGTCATAACAGTTGAGCTATTGAATTTCTAACTGTTCACAAAATACCCAAAATTAAATACGTTTCCCAGTGTCGACTACACACCTTTGAAAGGTTCGGAATATAAAAATATATTATGTTTTCATAATACACACACACACACACACACACACACACATTTTCTGAACCGCTTGTCCCATACGGGGTCGCGGGGAACCGGAGCCTAAACCGGCAACTCAGGGCGTAAGGCCGGAGGGGGAGGGGACACACCCAGGACGGGACGCCAGTCCGTCGCAAGGCACCCCAAGTGGGACTCGAACCCCAGACCCACTGGAGAGCAGGACCCGGTCCAACCCACTGCGCCCCCTGTTTTCATAATATATTTTTATATTATATATAATATATTTATAATAATATCTTGTATTATATTAGGGGAAACAGGTAGCGTAGTGGTTAAAGCTACTGCCTTGGGAGCCAAAGGTCACATGTTTGAATCCCACCTCCAGCTATAGGACCCCTGAGCAAGGTATTAAATTACTCCAGTAAAATTACCCAGCTGTATAAATGGGCAATTAACTATAAGATGCTTTGGAGAGAAGAATCAGCTAAATTATGTAAAATACAGTATAAGAGATTTCAGCTGTGCCGTAGTCTATTAAAAATATTACAGTGCACATTAAAATATACATCATATACATTTGACATTGTTTCTCCACCAAAATGTGATGCAGTTTTATTATTTACCAAAAGTATTACTAGAAAAGGCCATTATTATATGTATTCCAACATTTTTAGAAACTGAATTACATTGTAATGTATTCTAATATTCTCAGTCTTTCTAAGAAGCTTAATAAAGAACATATGGGCATCAACATTAATTTATCAAAAAGAAAAAACATGGTTTTCCAGACATAAACGACTATAAAGACCGTAAAACAGCGTCACCTGGTGGAACTGAGACAAAACAGCGTAACCAAAACTATATAACATGTTTATATTTTCACTACCCAAATAGACGGAGGATAAAACGGAAATAACTAAAGTGAATAATGAATAAATATAATGAACTTCTCATATGAGTCTCACGTTTTATTACCAAAGACTTACTTTTATTAACGTCTTGAAGCGCCAGCTAGTCGGATCTCCCCCTAGAGGCCATCGCAGTAATACTGCTGCGCAAAGGAAGAGAAATTTTTCCATTTCCGGTTCAAGGTTCAGCGTTTTCGGGAGAAAAAAACATCCAAAATAAATACACCGCCACCTCACGGTGATAATTGGTAATACAGCAGTGCGCCGGAAGGGAAAGTCCTGCATGTCCGGTGTAAAGTTCAGAGGTCACACACATGGAGGTGCGCTTGGAATGAATGCGAGTGCTGTAAACACGTCTTTGCTCTTTAAAAATATAACTGTAATAATTTATAACAGCGTCGATAGACAGGAAGATAAGTGAAAAAAATTAGCGAAACGTAAGTAAGTGATCTTTCGAGGACTCAAACTAAATCGTGCGATATAATTTTTGAGAAACTGGACTGGTTGAAGAAGTAAGAGTCAGTGCAAGTTTGTGAGAGTTTCAGCTTTCTTGGAAGTTAGTCTGTTACTGTAGAAGTAAATATTTGTTTCTGACGCTGCTGTAATGTATCTTATAGTAATTGGTGCTTGTTGTGTTGGTGGTGTTGATCATGGAGGGTAAAGAGAACTTGAACTTATGAATTGTAGGGGAAATATACACTGGTGGTTTAAGTACAGGTGTGTGTGTTTTCCCTATGAAAGGTCCTGCATAAATAATAACAATAATAATGATAATGATGATGATGGTGATGATAAAGTTTGCATTGTTTCTTTCCAGGGGTTTCTTGAGTTGGAGAAGAAATGGCAGGAATCCTTTTTGAAGACATCTTTGATGTGAAGGACATTGACCCTGATGGAAAGAAGTTTGACAGAGGTTAGACCAAAGAAACCTCATGTCGTCTTTCCCTTTTAAGGTTCCCATTAACAATGCAGCCCGCCGAAGTAATAATGCACTCTTAGTGATGTTTCTTTTTCCTTTCAGTGTCTCGCCTGCACTGTGAGAGCGAGTCTTTCAAAATGGACCTCATTCTTGACGTCAACACGCAGATATACCCTGTTGACCTCGGTAAGGGAGAGAGGAAAGATAAACGAAAAACACACGTGTCTAAATTTGATGTTGGCAAAAGGAATGTATACATTTTTGAGCGAAAACTTGGGAAACCCAGTCGAGTGTGGAATGTACTGGGGCGAGAGGTGACGCAGTGGTTAAAGCTGCTGCCTTACAGTCAAAGGACACAAGTTTTAATCTCATCTCCCGCTGTAGTCCGCTTGATCAAGGTACTTACCCTGAATTATTTAAAATTACTAAAGTGTAAAAGTGGGTAAATTGCTGTTAGGAGTATCATAAGTCACTTTTAAGTGTAATTTAAATGACCAACTAACCAATTAAATAACAAAAAATTGAAAGACATAGTGAGGTGAAGTCAGCATTCATAATTGTTTCTGTCCATCTCATTGCGTCCTCGTGTCCTTCTCACCCTGAAGGAGACAAGTTCAGGCTTGTGATAGCGAGCACCCTGTATGAAGATGGTACTCCGGATGACGGGGAATACAACCCACAGGATGATCGACCCTCAAGGTACACCCCTCACGTGCAGCGTCTCACCAGATATGAAGAAGCGGTCAAAAAGGCCTTTTTAATTTTTTTGCTTTTTTTATAAGCAGCATGTCAGAATATGACACCCATAACTTTAAAGGCTCTAATAATTGTAACCTTAACATTGTAAGTCGCTTTGGGAAAAGGCGTCAGCTAAACGAATAAATGTAATGAATAAATGTAAAGGCTGCTCACCTGTGCCTGTCTGTGCCGCTGTTATTCCTGGCAGGGCGGACCAGTTCGATTACGTCATGTACGGCAAGGTGTACAAGATCGAGGGCGACGAGACCTCGACGGAAGCGGCCACACGACTGTGAGTTCCACCGCAAGGTCATCAACTTTTCGCTGCCCACCCTGCACGCCCATGTTTCAGGTCCACAACCTCTCCTGTGCCTTTTCTCACCACCAGCTCAGCCTACGTCTCTTACGGAGGCCTGTTGATGCGGCTGCAGGGAGACGCCAACAACCTGCACGGGTTCGAGGTGGACTCCCGGGTTTACCTACTCATGAAGAAACTGGCTTTCTGATATGTGTGTCTCCACCGTCCCTCTGCCCCTAGGACTCTTTGCCAGGTTGACTCCGAGACCACACGGAAGTGATGTCATTCTTGGAATAAGATAACTTTAAAGTGATTGATGATTACTGGCCTGGAACATGTAAATAAAAATTCTTTTTATATGTAAAGAGTGAGTGTTTTCTTTTGTGTTAAAAAGCTTAATTCCTTATATGGCTTTTCACCGTCATGTTACTGTGGACCACTTACAGTGCAATTTACTACAGCAGAATCGGTGAAAGTGTAAAGTACATTTCTGAAAATCTTCATGTCTATCGGGCACAAACAAACATGACGAATTCTGTACATCATAATAGTCCTGTGGAATTATATTAATTTCAAAATTTCTTTTGTACGGCTTCCTAAGTAAGTTATGTTGAATAGCTCTAACAGTAGAACCTGCATATGCTGTAGATAAGGAAATAAATAGGTTTAACCTTTTTTTTCTTTTAAAAACACTACACTTAATCGTGAACAGACAGATTTCTTTGTGGCAGCAACAGGAAGCAGCAGATGGGCGGAAATTGAATTACATGTTTAAGGAAGAAAATTGCACAAAAAGCTCTTTGATTCACGCTAATTCAAATCGCCGGACTCAACTATGAGTTTTTTATCTTACAAAGGAGTGGCAGAAAATACATAACAATCCGTTGCTGCATTACTTTAATGTACTGGAACAGATTTTTGTGCAATTTCCTTTCTGTAAACTGAAGGAATAATAACGGCTATTGAACTGGTAGTTCTTGGGCTGCGTTCATCAGTAGCTATATGTATACTGAAATATTTATGTGTGTTTTTTAATGCTGTGAAAGACAACTGATTACTCATTAATAGAGAAATTCCATGTGTCCAGTTGAAAGTGATGTGATATTACAGTACCGGCCGGACATGAATTTTGAATTTCGTTAAAAAGGTGCACCAACACCTTTTAGTTCCGTGGTCATGTTACTTGCATCTTTTTTCTTTTTAATTTTGAAGACTGTTTTCTTCTTTGAAAATTACTAAGCACGCAGCGCAATGTGGCATCGCAGAGCCGGCGAGGACGGAACCCAAGATGCGTGAGGATGCAGGCTGTGAATTATAGATGGATGTGAGATGTGAGACGCGACGGAGCTCCGCGGCCCCGTGAGGGAGGATCAAGTACCGGAAAAAAATATCCTCAACTGAAAAATGTACATTCATAAGTTATTCGTTTGCAATGAAGTGATCTTTCTGGCGATGTCACGTTGCAGACACGGTTTCGAGTTCAAACCGAGAAAAAAGGAGATTTTGTTTCTTCCGTACGCGTCCATGGGGGGGATTCCTCCGAACAAATGTTGAAGACGAGGAGGAGGGTTTGATACCACTTATTAAATCGAGGGTTGGGAAGATTCCTGGCTGAGATCTCCACATGCAGCCAGTTTCCAGGTCATAACATCCAGCAAAAGACAAAGGAGGCTGTTTACACTGCGTAGAGTAAACCTGTGTTGTACCCACTACGGCAGAAATTTTTACACGGCGGTTTTCGTCTAAATGGCACGGGGAATCTGCCCAGGTTTGTGAGTTTCCGTGAGTTTCCGTGAGTTTCCGTGACCTCGGTCCGCGCCGACAGCGGGGGATGCCAGCGGTGACTGCCTCTAATTGGACACATCATCTCCCGCGTTAAACATTCACTGGCCGTCTGGCCGCCGCCGTTGGCTCGTCGCTCGCCGGGGACGCGATTACCCGCGGAAAGACGCTCCCCAAAGTTGCCCGGACAGGACGCGCGGCCCTCAACATGGATCATCGGCGCAAAAGGGAGCTGACGTTCGTCACAGTTGGATTCATTTTCCTTCTGAGTGGCGTGGAGTACGGTGAGTGCCCTCTGCCCCCCCCCCCCCACCGGTGCCGTATCATCAAACTGCGTTGTACGGAATTTCCCCAGTAATTTATAACAGCGCTATAATAATTAATGTGTCTTTTATATTGGGGTGTTTTTATTCTAGGTGTCCGGAGCAGCTGTATGACAAAAAAGGCACCGTAATGAATATTTATTTGAAGGATAAAAATGCACGGAAGGGCCTGTCGGTGGGGGCACCGCTTGCTTCATTCACTTCGGAACGCTAAGCGTTCGGCTCCACGCCTTTAAACTTTGATGAAGTCGGAGTTCGATGCGGTCGATGATGTCGTCCGAGGTCTATTTTCGGTCTTTAACGGAAAGCCGAAAGCCGAACGAGACGGGCCGGGGGTGTCGAGGCCTCTCCGCGCGCCACCGTCATCCCCCCTCATGGCAACATGAATTTTTAAAAAAAATCCCAAGTGTTAAGCATTTTATGTTTTTCATCTTTCTCATTTTACTTTCAGATGGCTATAAAGCGGGTTTGAAGTGATACCGAGAAGCAGACTTACATCAGAAATGTATGTCATGTGACCTGCAGGCGGGTCGCTTAGCGCGTTTAGAGCGAGATGGGGTCGCGACCTCGTCGCACAACTAGCACCCGGGAGCTGTTCAAGTGAAATTATTTGCAAAAGTGCCGCAGAGAGGACTTTTGGTGTTGGGGAGGGTGGAACTGGGGGAGGGTCTGGGCATAAATTCACCTCCTTCACCTCCCTGGCAGCTGTGATCCTGCCCACCGTATGGCGCTACCTGCAGACCCTGGGCGCCGCCCCCTACTTCCTGGGCCTCGGCCTATCCGCGTTCAGCCTGAGCGGACTGCTCTCGGGCCCCGTCTTCGGCCACTGGTCCGACCGCACCCGCACCACCAAGAACATAGTCCTCCTGGCCAACATCTTTGAGATTGTGGGTAAGCAAACCAACAGGTTGCCATGGCAACCAGCCCCTAGTTGCTACATGTCTAATGACATGAAATGGAATGAAGTTTTTGGAAGAGATGCACAAAATGACATTTTTGGGGGTTTTTTGTGTTACTTTTCATTTTATGTATCGACTTTTTTTGGAAAGCCGTGCTGAGAAAATGCGCACGGATGACGTTTGTTCCGTGCGCGAAAACGTTTGCGATAAACACAGTTTCTTTACGTTTTTAGTTCTTTCCTTTAAAACGTCCATTCGATTGTAGCTTTGGCTGCTGTTCCTGGGTGAAGGACTTGAAAACCGACGTTTTGCGAAGAATACATTAGTGACGCTGCACGTGAGGAGCGCGGTCGCTAAACTACGATCGCGATTTTGCTCTCATTTTCTGTCGTGCTGCTTTGGAGGCGACCAAACGCACGAGGGACACGTTCCTCTCGGGTTACATCACAGCTCTGCGCCGCTCCTTCCGTCCTCACTATCACTTTGTCCCTTCCAGGTAACTTCATGTACTTCATGGGCTTCTCCAAGTGGCTCCTGCTGTCTAGCCGACTGGTGGCAGGTACATTTTTCTCGATTTTTTTAAGTTCCTTTGGTCATTACGTTACGGGGCTTCTGTGGCCTCGGTGGCCTCGGGTTCAAATCCCACCTCCTGCTCTGGTGCGCTTGATCAAGGCGCTCACCCTCAAGTGACACGGTGAAAGTGACGCTGTGCTGCATGGATGGGTAAATCAGTGTGATTTACTTTAGAGAAAACTCTCAACGAATACGTGTGAATATCGCAGGTGAAAATGCACAGAATTGAGGTGCTGCGTTTCGTCGGCCCGCAGGCGTCGGCGCCGGAGCCGGATCGTCCATATTCGGCTTCCTCGCGTGGAGCACGGCGCCGGAGGACCGCGCCACCGTCTTCGCGGCCGTCATGGCGTGCAGGCAGGCCGGACTCCTCATCGGCCAGTTCCCGCCGCACGATGTCTGGGCCTGAAATGTTTGCGGTTCCGAGTGACCCCCCCCCCGCCGGGGATCCGCGCTCACTGTCACGCGCTTGTGCTCTGTGCAGGTCCGGCGTTCAACGTCTTTCTGAGGCTCTGCGATTTCCGGCTCGGGCCGTTTGTGGTGAACAAGTACACCTCTCCAGGGGTGAGCCGCCCGATATTTTAATTACGAATGTTCCCGTCGGATTAAACGATCGAATTGCGCGCCGCACACTTTTATTCAATCTAACTTATGTAGATGACAATGGCACACTTTTATAAAATAACATTTAATTTAGTTCTCTCAAGGGTGCAGCATTACCGCAGCTCATAATTCTAGCGCCTTAACCGTTATGTCACCTGTTCCCACCGCTTATTAAAATTGCACGAGGAAATCCTGCAGGACTCCTCCGTCTGATGAATTTCACATGTAATTATGGCTCTGGGGCACGTCGGGTCGACGGCGGCTTCCCGATCAAACCCGCGTCCAACCCTTCTCCTCCAGCTCTTCATGTGCGCCATGTGGGTCCTGCTGCAGATACTGGTGGTCTTCATGTACTGGGACGTCCCCCCGCCGGACCCGGGGTCCCAGGACATGGACATGGGGGAGGTGGGGGACGAGGTGAAACCGCTGGTGCCCGCCGCGGAGGCGCCCGACTCCTGTTACGGGACGGTCAACGAGCAGCCGGAGGTCCGGGTCACCCCCGACGATGGCCGGGCCTCCCCGTCGGCACCCCCGTCGCCGCCCCCCTCTCCCCCGCCGGGATGCGAGAAGTCGGACGCCTTCAGAGATAGTAAAGGTCCCCGCTGGTTGTCTCGCGCCACCACGTTGTGTAGCTTTTTTTAATGTTCAGATTTATTAGAAATAAGAGGCAGTTATGGAAATTCAGATTTCGTCATCATATCCACATCTCCAGCAACACATAGTTTATTGCATAAGGAGTTATTGAAAGCTGACGGCCGGTTGGATCGTTATGACTCTGACCTGGTCTCACCCCCCTTTCCCCTCCAGAGTTGCTGAGGGAGGAAGTGGTGGTTCTCCTCACAGCCCAGTTCATCACGCTCTTTAACCAGACTGCACTGGAGGTAGGAATTCCCCCCCAACTAGACAATCGACCCCCTGCTTATTATTAAAAGACCTGGGAAAAATAAGCGAGGCGTAATCGTTATGCTGTTTTACACCGCAGACCATGGTTACACCCCTGACTCAGAGGTACTTTGGCTTCGGCGAGCTGGAGAACAGCGTGATGTACTGTCTGTGCGGGGTCGAGGTCATCGGCGGCTTCCTGCTGGTGCGCTGGCTGAGCCGCCGGGTGTCCGACCGCGTCGTCCTGGCCGCGGGCCTGCTCATCTGCAGCATCGCCTGCGCCTGGTGCCTCATTTTCGTCGCCAGCCCCAAAGGTGAGCCCTCGCGGAGGAGGCGTAGGCGGTTGCCCGTGTCCCGCAGATCCTCGCTGACCTCCCGCCCCCGCGGACCCCCCTCAGGTGCGTTCGCCTGGCAGCTGGGGCAGTTCATCGTCGGCGTGTTCCTGCAGCTCCTAGGACTCCCCTTCGTCGCAGTTTCCCAGGTGTCCCTTTTCTCTAAAGTCACCTCGGAGAAGACGCAAGGTGAGCGTCGCCCCCCGTCGGCCCGTGACGATACTGCGGGGCTCCCGACGCCTCGTTTTGTCTGAAAAACATTTGCGTTATTTAAAGAACATCGCAGCTCTGTTAAACGGACGGCTATTCATCCCTCTGACATTACACCCTATTTGTCCCTCTGACGAATGGCATCATTTAACTAATAATGTATGGAAATACTACTTAGTCCTTACTGTGTTTTGAAGACAAATGTTCAATCCAGGTAGCAAAACACGTATTAATACTGAGCATTGTTAATTTTTCATGAGCCAAAAACAAGACATGGGTGTGAACACTGTTAAAATAATTTTATTTTTCTATTTTATATTAACTTTGTTAATTGTATGTTAATGTATTTATATTGTATTATTTTTCTTTATTGTACACTTAGGTTTAAGAGGTGGACTCTAGCATACTGAAACCTAGTGCTGTGTGTGTGTGTGTGTGTGTGTTCAGGGTTCAGCCAGGGTGTGAGGCGCTCAGTGGGGGGGCTGGCCACCATCCTGGGCCCCCTTTGGGCGGGGGGGCTGACAGGGAACCTCTATGTGATGCTGGGCCTGATGATGGGGCTCCTCGCTATGGTGTCTGTGAGTATATGTGTGGCTCACAAGAATTGTACTGTGTGTCTGCCACTTTTTACCGTGAATATCCGTGTTAAAAAAAAAAAAAAGAAGAATGAATAAGGTGAGACTCCGCTTAGTATTTCAAAGGTTTTATAATAAATGTCAGGGACTAGTGACTCCTCCCGATGAGCCGTTTGGCTTCCGCAGGTGATGATGGCGTTCTCCTACGACCGCCTGGTTGAACCCTGTGTCGTGCAGCATGCGGACAGCTCGGAGGAGGACTAGAGCAGGTGGGATGGAAAGCAGGTGTGACCACTCCCATCCCCAAGCAACCCAGTCATGGAGTTCAACAGAACCTGCACCATAACTCATGTAAATTGACAGCATGCAGCTGATAAATATGTTTTCTGAAACCTTTCCTTTCAAACACATGCATTTGTGTTTCTGTTCAGTTTTACAGTTTGAATAAATTCAAATTTTAATCTAAAAGCAAAGTGAGATACATGTTTTATTTATGCATACTGAATGAATTATATGTAGTATTCATACTATTCATTCTGTGTCATATCCCACGAGCCTTTTTTTCTCTTGCTGTAGTAAAAGCACGAAATTCACCGCGGTGTTTTTTTTCCACGGGTTCCTCACTCTGGACGACTCCGGATGCAGACAAACCGCACAGGTCCACAGGCCCGCCGCCCCACTGCAGCGATGCTTTCGCACCGAATTGATGATACAGTGTCATTTACCTCTCGCAACATCTTTAATATCCCACGTTTCAGTTCCGCAGCACATCGGCCGAAACACCCAAGGGAGGAAAAAAACCGTTAAATAGTTGTACTTCATAAGTACATATTATCTCTGTAGGGAGTGAAACACAATGAACGGACGCTAAATTTAAAGGATTTTGGGAAGAAAATGCAGCTGAAGACCCCCCCACCCCATAAATTCAATGTATAGTGTCCATACGCTCTTATTTTCATCAGTCGAAAACGAAGGGCCGGACCCCGACGTCTTCCGATTCCGCTGCCAGTCCAGTTTTAACCACGTTCTCTATCCAAGGCAAAGCTGTCACTCGTTTAAGGTTCGGGTAGATAAAATCTAGCGGTAATTATAGTTTGTTTCAGCCATCGTCATATTGCTGCTATTGAAAAACTACGTTTAAACAAATAAAAACTTACACTGCCTAATCGAGTCGAATAAAGGAGCGCGCACAGCATCCCAGATAACTAATCTGACAACTATTTTCGATCAAGCAGCATGTAATAAATTGAGTGAAATGTTTTTACGGAATGTGCAGTAAGAAAGTGTCACGTTTCCAGTTGACAGCAGTACAGCAGAAGTACCTTAAAATGATCAGTGAACGGAAAAGCAAAATTCCTGTTGTATTGCAACACATGTATATTTTCACACTGACATTTTCACGACAGGAATGTTGTATCAGGAGTATTTGAACAAAATTGAATACTGGAATTCAGATTCCAGTACTTTTTTCTCGGTTTCTATGGTGTTTTGTTGTATCAGAAGTAATTGAACTCGTTATGGACTCCAGCTAAACACAAATACAAAATTTAGGGAAGCGGGAACTATGATTTATGGATTTAAATGGTGTAAATTCAAAGATTTAAATGACAAGGTGTGTGTATATACATATATATTATTTATATATGTGTATAATATATGTACAGTATGCATATACATATAAACATAATTGTGAAAAACATAAGGTATCAATACCAAAAAGCATTTTGTTCATTTTATGTCTGTGTGTGTTTTTATATATATATATATATGGTATACAAAATCACAGTTACTCAGTCATATTTGGAAAGAGGGAAAAAAATAAACACAAAATTGTTTCAAAATAACACTTTCAATTTTGGCCGACTAAGCCCAAATGCGCTAAGCGCTGTTAAATTGTTTTCTTTCCCAAAATAAACAGACGGTGATTATCTCACTGTTGATTACTGCTTTAAATGTGACTCATTTATCTGGGGCTCTTGACAGGGTAAAAACTTTGCCTGCGCACTCGTAATTACACATTACTGAGAACTAGTGTGCAGATTAGTAACCACGGAAATGAAAAATGGTATCTATAATGACTATTTATTAAGAATACTATATTGATAAAAACTCTTCCGTAAATTGTCATTTGCCTAGACCATGGAAATACGTTAAGCTTTAAAAAAAAAAACAATTTATATGCAAATATGAATTAATATGCAAAATAGCTAAAATAATGTCAATTAGATTTTTGTCATAAAGCATCGAAAGGAAATTAAGAGTGTTATTTTCTCTACATTTAAATATATGGAACTAGGTTAAGATGCACGTGATGCAAGTAAACAGTATTAGGAATCTGTATTGTGATAATTAAACCAAGTTGTACGAGTTTAAACTCATCTTCTGTTACGGCTCGGCTGTTTCGGTAGTGTTTTCGAGAGGAATCCACATGCTCCGTCATCACTTTTGCTGAAGCGTATTCTAAATCACAGGCTCAGGGTTAGGGTTAAATTACTCCTGGAAATGAGGAACACTGGATTAAGTGTAACGTTTTCGGGCCTGAACGATAACAGCACATATGAGAGCGCAAATGGTGTGTTTAGGCTTCACCCATCGTGTGTGAGTGACAGAGAGAGAGTGTGTGTGTGTGTGTGTGTGTGTGTGTGTGTGTTCTACTAATGTATGGATGAGTGACCTGTTGTAAGTAGTGTATCTAGCAGTGTAAGTCACCGCGGTGAATATGGTGTGTGGGCTCATAACGCTACATAAAGTTCATTGGAAATCGCTTTGGAGGAAAGTGTCTGATAAATAAATCAGTGTAAATGAAAATGGTGTTTTTAGGTTTGACCTAAAGTTTACCCTGAAGGATTGCGGCTGAAAGCGGGCAGCAGGAGGCGCTGTGCACACACGGGGCTGGCCGCAGTGCCGTTGCTAGGGCGTGGCGTGGCGAGCCTCTCCCGCAGACCCCCGTAGGTGGGCCGTTTCGGTGTTTCAGTGTCCCTTGCGTGAACCCAGTCAGCGCTGCCAGGCGACACGGGAGCAGGTTGGTCGAGGCGAGAGCTCGGTTTCACCGTCCGCGTGAGACTGGGACCACGTGGGGGGTGGGGGGTGGGGTAACAATCGGAGTTCGGCGGAGGTTTCACTCAAAGCAGGTTGTGTGGCTAAAGCAGGGAAAATAAAAACGCGAGTGAACTTTCCGTGAACTCGGTCTTATTTAACGTTCCTCTCCGTGTGTTGCGTCGTGGTCGGCAGTGGATGAGGACAGCAGTTCGAGATGTCTGATGGTATTAAACGGTAAAGTCACGTATTTTTAGTTACTTCAATGCCCCCTCCCGCCTCACCCCTAGGATGACCGTTGATTGACCGCACACATAATATAAGGTGATTACGGCCTACGTTCGAACCCGCGAGCCAGTCCCGTTGGCTGTCAGGCCTTCGGCTGGAGAACATGGAGAACAAGCTGTCAGAATGTGTCCCTCCCTCCATTCAGCGCCAATAACTACTTGTCCGGCTCAAGGTCAAAGTGATCCAGAACCCATCCTGGAAGCGCAGAGTGCAAGGCTGGGTCCTCCTTGGATAGGATTAAAAAAAAAAAGATAAATGTAAGGGATTAATCACAGAAAACCTCGTAAAAGGGTCAAAATGTATTCATAAACATTAAGGTAATGTTTAAACTAGCATAATTAAAAACACATTAGCCGAACATTATTGACATTTTCCTAACGTGTGCCGGGTTGCAGGATTCCTTGGAAAGTTACTGGCAGCATTTTGTCTGGAAAGCGTTTGGGAATGAACTTGGAAAAGTCCCTCTGAACATACATGTGGTTTTTGCGTCGCCACGGCGACAGATCGCGCGCCCTGCCGTTAAAAACGACGTGCGAGACGGGATGAATATAGCGTCAAAAATGAATAAGGGACATGTGGATTGGCGAGAAGTGCTGCGCAAGGTATAGCGGCAGTAACGGTTCAATCAACCGCAGACTGACAAGCCAAATCTCGTTACAATGTGTGTCGGTGTTTTTAAGTCATATTGACCTTTTGTTTTTTTTTTTCATCAAGACTGATGTCATGTTTCCATCTGATCTCACTGACGTGTAATAACCGGCAGCGACGAGGTGCCAGCGCTTCCTGACGAACGGCCCCCGGTCGACGCGTCGGGTTCGCCGCGCAGCCGTAACACTCGGCAGCTGGGGGTGCGAACAGATGCCGTTGTCTCTGAAAAAAAGAGACCAGGACGGCTGCGAGGGACATTCTGAGTAAACAGCGGAATGAAAGTTAATTAAAACTAATGAAAGGATTCTCCAGATTTGTTTTTTTCACCGCCGTTCTGCTGGACCCGTCCTCTCCTTGACGTCCCGGAACAGGCGCGCGGAGGGGGCCGTGCCGAAGGGGGGCCGTGCCGAAGGGGGGCCGTGCCGAAGGGGGGCCGTGCGGGAAGCGTGCTCTGGCCTTGCCTGCAGCAAATGACAAGAATGTCGACAAACCGTGAGGGGTGCTTAGCAGACAGCGCCCTCCGAAACCGTGAGGATCGTCGCCCAACCCCCATCTGCATACCCTTCGGGATGGTTCGCGCACCATATCACTAGTGGGGGGCCACATTTGCCTAGCCATGCCCCCCAGCCCCATCTGCCTCACCCGCAAGCCCTACACTGTTAACCCTGATTACTCCGACGTGGCATTCAAGGGCGAAACCGTGAAGATCGCACCGTGCGGCGTGACCCACTGCCCTACCGGTGAACCGAAGTGGAATCGTGCAAGCGGGGAGGGGGGCGATGGAGAGCGTGACTAGGGGTGGACTGTGAGGTGAGGAGAACGAGGGCAATTTAACAACGTGGTTGATTACCGTGTTGATTACCTCCCTGAACTTCCTGCCACCAGGGCTGTTTGGGGACTCTCCGTAGCAGGTATCTCAGGGCCCATCCTCCAGGAGACGTCTTCATTAGAATAGTCGACGACTTGGATGGGTCAGAAATTACCCCATGGGATACCCAACGCAATTTTAGAGCGCGGAACGAGTTAAGTAATTGCTCTGAAGGCGGAACTAGAAAAGGATGCGCGAGGAGGTACCGCGGCGACATTTTGGTCACCAGGGCTTTGGTGAGGAAAACAATTTTTCCCAGAAATGAGAATTTAAACTACATAGTTAACAGTGTTTTCATTACTTACGAACGACAGAGCAGGCGGTCGCCCCCCCCTCACCTCTGACCCGCTGAAATTGCTTTTGGAATTTTTTAATTGACGGAGCTGCCAAGAAACTTCCATCAGTTGGCGGGAAACTAATGGAAATCAGTGTCTAATGGAAATCAGCCCCCCGTGCAGAATATCGGCCCTTTATCGGTCGCCACGATAACTTCAAAACGTGACGAGAAATAAATAATTCGATACGGGGCGTGAGCTGAAGAGCTTAGGGAGGAATGTGAGGGAAACGTGACCGAACGTCAAAGGCTTATTGCAGAATCGAAATGCTTGTGGATAACAAAGAGTGAGGTGGGCGGAGTCTCGGGCCACCTGGACAAGAGGGGGTGGAGCCATGGGCGATGGTTGCCGACGGGGCCCGGCGGACAGCTCCGGGACAGATAAGATCCTCGGAGCGCTGACCCGGGACTAAACGGGCCGGACAGCGGCAGTTGGGTTTGATCGAGAACAGCCGCGTCGTTAAATCGTTCTGCGAAATCCAATTACGCCCTGTTTTAATGAGGAGGGTCGGGTCGGCAGCGGAGAGCTTCGCGTGACGGGCATCGCTGCCCCACTACGGTGAACTCCTGACCCTGCTGGAGAAAAGGTAAGGGAGGGAGGATGGCACTGGGCACACACATACCTCCAAATCACAGTGTCAATAACAGTATGCGGGACAAGGTGCTCCGCCCCCCAGTCCAAACATCTCCGGTGTGAGCGGAGGCCATCAGAAGACCACGCGTGGCTTGCGTTACCGTGGTTTCGCAGGAAGGCGGCGTCGCTGTCAGAAGTCAAAGCGTTAAAGAACGTTCAATACGTCACTTCCGCTTTGCACGAAACCGTGACGTTGGTTTGGGATCGCTGTCGGTCGCCAGAAACGCCCCTCGACACCTTACTTCCCTCTGTTTAAATAGTTTGTGTAAGTATGTCTTCCTCTTCTTCTAATCATTATTACTGCTATTCATTTATTGATTGATTGGTTGATAATCATTTTTAACCCTTATTTATTGTTTGATACTTTTTTCCAAAGAGACTTTACATTGTTCGACTTCCACACTTAGCCACCTAAAATTATTTACCCTTTTATATAACAGGGTATTTTTTCCCTTTATTTACCTGACCATCTTTTCCAGAAATGAAGCAAAATGAAAACAAAGCACAACAAAAAGCTCATATTTTTTTTGTTCCCACCTCCATGCTGTTTCTGCTCTGCTCTGAAAGCCTGTATTTTGCATCAGTCAAATACACACAGGATTTTTCTTCCTTTTCGGTAGACAAAATAGAGAAATAAATAATTCAAAATTAGAGAATTATTCAGTTAGATGCAAGGTTTGTGAAAGCAGGTGAGACTGCTAGAGAAAACATGACAATTACCACAAATTTAAAATTGTACACTGACATTAAAGCAGAGCAGATTTCATATGCATCATAAAAAAGCAAAAAATAAAAGATATAGAGCTTTGATTAAATGCGGTTGATTAGTATATTGTATTTAGTTATTTTAAATATGCATAGCTTTTTTGCTGATAATTACAATTATTTATTATAATTTTTATTTACAAAATATTAACTGTGTTCTTGCAGCAGTGTGTTATTTGCAATGGAACAGTTATTTTTGCAAAATAACTGAATATTTTGACCTCAGTATAAATTTCAGTGAAAGCCACTTAAATCGTAAACATATTTATATTTTAACCAGAATAAAGAAGTCACTAAATATATCTTTAACATTATATAATGTTATATTTATAATGTAAACATAACATCATTAAAATAATGAACAAAATTGAAAACTAGAATAAGAAAAACTAATAAATACAATACATAATTCATTGTCATCGTTTCAATAATAAACATTCCTTTTATAAATATATATTTAATCTTTAAAGATTAAGGAAACATAAAAATCATTTGAAAATTATTCACATGCACATTCAGATTTTGTTTGCAAGGATATTTTTCTAATATTACACACTGCTCTAAAACGTCAATGTTGTTGAAGGAGAATTACTTTCTGAAATTAACGTGTGCTTCTCTTCATTTATAATTAACTACTTTGTGAGAAGAAAGGCAATAATTGCAACTTTTATAACGGCTAAGAATATGAGACTTGAAATTAATTTTTGTTTCTGAGATTACAATTACAGTTTCACTAAAGCTTGAAACTCTGTGAAATATATCGTCTTTATGTGATGAAGTGACTCAAAAGATAACACTTAAAGCGTTTATTTATATTTCATTCGTTACCAGATGCTGAAACCAACATTAACAATAAGAGCAAATCTGAAAAATGCAGATTTATGAGGAAATTGAAAAGATGGAGGAGAAAAGTTCAGCATCACTCACCACTACGGTTATTTATCACACACCAAATGTCCATTTATATTAATTATTAATGCACTTAAGATATTGACTGGGAACGAAAATTAGTTTTGGTACAGTCTTCTTTTTTATAAAATTGTATAAGTTTTGTTTCACTTGCTAGAGAGAAATGATGTTTCTTGATGAACAAACACAGAGCAGGTGATCATTGGACTCGTCTTCCAGCAGAGGCTCTTCCCTTGGGAGTAATAACACATATTGACTCAGATATTGAAAATGCAATATCACACGTAAGTCCTGACATTTTAATCTGTCAAATACACTCAATTACCCTATATACTTTAATTTTAACGTAAATTCTGAGATGAAAAAGACAAATAGGGTGTCAACAGCAGTGGTAATTGCTCATAGAATATACATATATATTTTCCTAATACATATACCGCATAAAATAATCATAGGCTTTAGTAATAGTATTTTTGTAGCATTTATCAAATCACAGTCAGGCAGAGAAATTGGAATTAATTAAAAATGACTAAAGTGCACGCAATTGTCAAGTATTCTCATATAAGCATATTAATGTTGCATGTTAAAACAACATATAATTAAATTCCCAAAACCGCAGTAAGTTGGAGAGAGCCCAGGCACGAGGGGGTGGGGGGTTGGGGGGGGGTCATGTGTCCCCAGACAATATTCATGCCGGTCTATGTATTCCTGTATATAAGAGCACTATTGATTATATTTTTGTCCCCCCAATTACTGGCACATTTTTACTCTACTGGGACATGGTCTATTGCAGTAATTTAGTGTAAAAAAGAAGGCAGGGCTTCCACGGTGGCTGCGAGTATGTCGGCGTGCCATGGAAACGCTGCTCTGTGTGAAATGGCAGGAAGTTAATCGGAAACACCTTCACACGCAGAGGTCACACGGTGTGAACACGGGGGGTTGGGGGGGGTGGGGTGTATAGGAAGCCTAATACATGGTACTTTACTCCAGTGTAAGGTGGAGGGGCAGACCGGCTCTGTTTACTTCATGCTGGGCTCCATGAGGGGACACACTCCCAGCTTCTGTAAACTCCGCCCACACGGTATCCTACGAGCGCCGCGCTCCTGTACTCCCGCGCTCCTCACCTCCGCCCTCTCACCTTTAGGCCGAGGATGGATTTTCGCACTTCGCACCTCCCTTCGGAAGACACGTCGAAGGCCAAACTCCAGGCAAAACTTTCCATTTGTTCCCAGCAAGATGTCCACTGTAGAGGACAATGCGCTCGCAGAGACACAGTGGTGGACAGTGACCCCCCCACCAGCCCAAGACCCCTCCAAAGTGGGTCACTGACCAAACCCCATACCATCTCCACCCACCTCACACTGCCAGCCAACACGAGTGTGTGTCGACACACTTCAGAACGGCAGGAGCCGGGGCAAATATCAGCAACAAATTTTACCGTGCTTTGCTTTTCCCGCACAGGGTGGCTATTGTCTGACCGGCTATAATCTCCGCGAGCTGACCATGCCATGCAATCGGACCCTTCAAATTCTATATGCATATGTACTATAAATAATATTTTATATAGTCGTGTACATCACATTTTATATTGGTTTCATACCATTTTCTACAATGTCATATTGGTTTCCTTTTTTTATTGATCAGAATAGTTAAATTCATTTGAGATAATGAAATACCGAAGCCCCTCCTGCCCCACATGGACCATCGAGCTCAGCGGAATCTTTCACAACATTTCGCCATATTGCACTCCTTATACTACGCTACAAATAATAATCGTAATATCATATTAATGATATTCTTATAAGTAGTTGGCCATTGTTGGATTTTATAAAACATAATTATTCGGGATTATTTCAGTATAACGTAGCACGTTCACTTATAAATCAACAAATTTCAGTGGTTTGGGAAACTAAAATAACGAAACATAAAGAGCAAACCAGTATAATTTGACTGCGGCTTATTTGTAATATATAAAATCACCCTGTTCAAGAAAGCAGCTAAAATTATTCTGTAAAATATTTTGCGGATTTTTTTTTTTTAAATATATATTGTTGGAATTTAAAAAATATATTGTACAGGATTTAGCGTATAAAGGGGTTCATTGACATTGCTTTTTATTAAAAATGTTTAGAGTGTGCGAGGCTGGTTGGTACAATTGTGTCACATATTGCCACTTCATATACTTAAAATAATTTGGGAAATTATTATTATTTCTAGGAAACTGGAAAATGGGGGAAAACAAAAAAAATATTAAAAAGGTATGATGGTGGTGCAAGATTAATATATACTTAATGAATAAAAAATATATTTCCAGAGTAACACATTCTCTATATTCTACATTTAAGATTATTTATGAACATAAAAGCTCTTATAAAATCTGTGTGTGTGGCAGTGAGCGTGGGGTTATGATGGCTCACAGAACATAAAAATAATAATGGCCACGTGTTCCAGAGCCGTGTCGCTGGGTCGACGTCCTGGTTCCGGGGCCAAAGTCCTCAGAGTTTGAGTGTCCGCAGTAACTGTGTCCATGTCAACAAGTGTCTCCCCGACATCTGATCTAAACATCTCACTGCTTCTGAGACACAGAAATAAAATCAAGGGAGAATTTTGAAGTTGTTTTATGTGGAAAATGTCCTCTTGTTTGGTATCTCTTGTTACATGCACGCACACACACACGCACACACACACACACGCACACACGCACACACCTTTATACCAGCACTTCTTTGTGTGTGTATGTCTTTGTGGAAATGTGTGTGTGTGTGTGAGTGTGTGTCTATTAACCCAAGCTCTGCTGTATGTTTTACCCATGCATCAGTGGATGCTCTGCCCAGACCCCCACCCCATAGAGAAAACACCCCCATATCCCTGGTCACACTCTCAACACGCAAGAAAGTGGGCGGGACTTGTGTTCGGAACCGGGCGACGGAACCGGGCGACGGAACCGGGCGGCAGGCCTCCCCTCCCCTGCGTTTACAGTCTCCGTTCTCCGCGCGATGAAGCACGGGGGGCTCGGAACGGGCCGCCGCTGCTATTTCGGGTTCAATTCGATCCCTGATCCATCAGTGAGGACCGCGTGTTATTACCACCAAAGCCAGAGTGCACTACTATATAAATAACAGCAGCTCAAATGAAAATGGTTATTAAAAAAAAAATGTCAACGTTACGTCAACGTTCGCGCCGGGTGTCCTTCCCGACTCGGACCACTTGGTGGCAGTGTGTCCCCTGCAGGGCGGAGAGTGAGGAGAAGCTTTGTGTCTCAAGGATGAGCGGATGAGCGAGTGTGCGGGAGAGCGCCCGGAAGGAGGATGATGAGCCCCCCCGGTGTACCGCACGCCCGGCAGCATCGCGGACGAGTGGCGCTGAGGGCGGAGGGAAGATGGCGGAGATTGCGGACACTTGGCCGGGTGCGGAATCGGCTCTCGAGGGCCGGCGTGGATCTTCTCGGCGGCTTCCGAAGGACTCCCCGTCGAGACCTCGAGTGCAGAGGCGCAGGGCCTAACGTCCAGTTCTGGAGCCATGTGATCGTACGGGAACTCAGCAGTCTAGTCACGGGGCGGCAGGTGGCGCGGTGGTTAGAACTGTCACCTCACAGCTGAAAAGACCCAAGTTCGAATCCCCCGTCTTGCTGTAGTACCCTTAATAGGGCTACTCAACCCAAAGGGATGGAGTAAATATTAAGCTGCTCTATAAATGGGTCAATCACTGTAAGTACCTTTGCGTACAAACCTAGTATGGTAAATTACCTTGGAAAAAAGGGATTATTATTATTATTATTATTATTAACAATATTATTAACATTGTCCCCGGTGTATAAGAGGCCTTTTCGGAGGATGCAGCATAGTGACGACCAGTTCGAACCCTCGCAAAATAAGCTCCGGGTCCTTTCTTGTCATGTTGATGTCAGTATTTAATTATCGTGAGTCATCAGACGGCTTCTCAAAACATTCCCGCCGCTAACTTTCACGCTCTTCTTTCCTCCGCGCACCCTTGTTTTACCCTCGGCTTGCGCCCCAGATGTACCGAACCCCTCGAACCCAAGGCGAGGCCGGAGGGCGGGGAATTTAGGTGCTGCTAATTGGACCCGGAATCAGTTGTTTGAACCTAACAGCTCGAATGTGTAGATGAGCCCACGGTGCGAGAGGAGTGTTAGGCACCGCCGGGAAGTGCCCTCGGGGCGACCCGTGTCAGGCACGCCGCACGCGGTCGTCGCACCACGCTAACAAGGACACGCACGTTCCGGCGGCGCACAGGGACCCCGAGGTCACAGGGGTCAGTAGACGTCACTCCGCAGCACCATCGCTCGGAACCCCGAAAGCCTGTTCCGCACCTGTTCCATTTTCTGTTCATGTATGTGTACACACGTATGTGCGTGTGAGAGTGTGTGTGTGTGTGTGTGTGTGTGCGTGTAAGGTTTCTTAAATTATTTTTCTCCCAGAGCCTGGAATGACATGTTCGCCGCCGTCGCGTAATCTGTGAGATTTACGGTTTGTAACACTCGCGCTTACATCCTGCTGCAGGAAAATTTACTGGGACATCTGTTCACTTGTGTGATATGAACTTGTCTTTTTTTCAAGACCCCCTCTCAAAAAAAAAAAGCATAAATAAATTAATTGAAAGTGGTCTCAAGGTCTAATAAATTCAAGGTTATATATTTCCAAAACAAGTTCCAAATAATTCCTTTTCAGAGGCTGCTGGAAACTCCCCGACACTGGGCAGGATTTTCTGCTTAACGATAAATCAGCATTTTCGTTTTTATATTTATTTTTATATTGAGACACCCCGGTTACCCCCACCCCTGACACTCCACCATACCCCTACCCCTACCCCTACCCCTAACCCTGCCCCCTCCCACTCATTGCACCTGAGCCAAACACAACACGGTACACGGTCCTGGTCCAGAAAAATAAAAGGCCCAATCCACCCCCACCTCTAATCAAATTAAAAGCTCAGAAAAGCTGCCACTGAGTCGTCTTTTGGTCAGGCGGTGGGGGGTGGCTAGAGCGGCGGCAGCAAGGGATTGTGGGATTGGAGGAGATGGGCCGATAGCGGTTTGAAGAACACGACGACCCTAATCCTGCGACGAAACGGGATAGAAGAAGAAAGGGGCTGAAGTCAGAGGTTCTCCGCACGCTCAGAAGCTGCGGTAATAAAAGGAAAACCCATCTGGAGCCCTAATCTGGTCCTCGCCATGCACCCGGGGCCTTGGGGAGGCGGCTCCACGTGGCTCTGAAGGATGGGCCCTTATCGGACACGGACATCGGCGGGCTGCGCGCATTCTTAGACAGCTTGGTAACGCTGCGTATTAATGTCAACCCATATGCGATTAAATGGCACATTTACACACTTGTGTTTGCTGGGTTTCCAAATGGTGCTCTGGTTTCCTCCCACTGTCCAAACACATGTGCTTCAGGTGTATCGGTGACTCTAAACTGCCCTCAGTGTGTGTGGTGGCCCTGTGAGGGACTGGCATCCCATCCAGCATGTATCCAGCCTCACACCCTGTACTCCCTGTCTAGACTCAGGACCTCGGCGGCTGTGCACCGCACAGGTGGTTACTGAAAATGAGTGAGATGCTTGTCTGGTCCACTGTTGGTTCTACTCACAACCAGCTTGTTGTTGAATGGAAAATGTGCACCGTTGTTTGTAAGAGTTGCTCTGATGTCGTGATGGTTGGGGGACCGGGCGGCTCTGGGGTCCCTACCCTGGACGGTGAACTCTGTGACCCATCCCCCGAAAGAGTCCACACAGTCCAACATTTTGTCCCTTTGGTTTCCTTTATACTCAACGTCACAGATCGGGATCGGACCCAGCTGGAAGAGACAGCGCTGCCGCCGCCGCACGGGTCAGGGTAGATGTCTGGTGCGAAGCTGCAACAGCGGGGCCAGGGGCTGCGACTGGCAGTCCAGAGACAGCGGGTCTTAAAGGGGATTAGCTGAGCTCGAGGGGAGGGGGGCTGCTCTCAGTCCTGCTTGCTCTCCCGGCACGGGTACGTGTGGCTGCCAAAACACCGCCCCCCGCCCCCCCCGACACCTCCTGCTGACCCGTGGGCTTGCCGAGCGAGGTCAAAGACCCACAGGTGGGTAACGTGGAAACAAGGGAAAATCTCTGTCCAAAACAGCTGTACTCTATAATCTTCAATAATAGATTTAATCATTCAAATTTGATCCAAATATTTTATTATAGGTTAATCTAGTACTTATTCATTAAAAAAAAAAAAACTTCATAATTCACATTATTTAATTTTCTGACACTTCTCTCCAAAGTGACTTACACTGATTTATCCATTTATACTGGAACAGTTCAGTGTAAGTCCCTTGATCAAGGGGACTATAGTAGGAGACAGGATTGAAATGTGTGACCTTTGGATCCAGAAGTGACAGCTCTGATCGCTATTCTACCTGCCACCCCTGTGCTCCAGGTTGTACAAATACCTGTCATCCCCAGCAGAAAGTAATCGCAGTCAAATCAGCTCCAGGTTACCATAGTAATCCTGATTCCATTGAAAACATGCTATATTATTATGGCCAATTATATTAATACTCTTTCATGTTTTTGATTGACTTGCATTGTCTTTTTTTCAGGAACATACATACAAATGTGCATATTTATTTACATTCGAATTTAACAAAACATTTTGCATAAATATATAAATATATCCATACGTCTACGTCTATGTGTGTGTTTCTATGTGTACTGTATGTATGGTATAGAAATATAAAATTTTGAGAATAACACATTTTCGGAGCAACTGACACCCTTTCGCCCACGTAACCCGTTCCTTCGACGGTCTGTTGTCCCTGTTTTTGTATTTTGAGGATGTGCTGTATATATCTGAACTTTTCCAGAGCCTATATAATGATCATATAGTTTAACTCTGTGTTAAGTGGACTGCAACATTTGCATGAACATGACATTATAAACGACAGCTTCTGCAAACGAACCGACGCTTCAGGTTCAATTTCCCTCCGAGGGCGCTCTGCCAGAATTAAAAATTTATATTGTACAGTAAAACGCGGGCAGGACTACGACGGAACGCTCGGAACATTCGCTCCGTTGTTTATTGCTCTGTTTTATTTACCGGGGCCGGAGGCTCCTGATTGGGAAGGCGGGCAAAGGCTATCAATTTTGCCGCTCAGAATTGCTCTTACTGTGTTTTTCGCAGAGTTTTAGGTGCTGCTCAGACATCCCATGCAAAATTGATGCATGGACTGCGAGGACAATTGGGCGCCATCGCTGGTCTCCTGGAACAATTCTCAGGCGTCCGCTACAGTAGACGTTTTGCGAAAACAAACGAGCAAACGCAGTGAAAGGGAAAGACGCACGGGGATGCGTTCCCCCTCTGAGCCCGAGTCCCTGGTGGATCATCTATGGGGGGGATCAGACCCCCCGGGGACATTCGGATCCAGCCTGGAGACGGTCGGGCTGACGTGACTGAGCTCTGGTTACGCTCAACGTTCGCAAAGCTGGCGTAGCCGGGACACATGCGCCTCCACGCCCTCCTGGCTCCCCATTTTAAAACACGCACAAATCTCCCCCAGCACTAATCCTGCGCTTTTGGCATTTACTTGAATTATAATCAAAGATATTTGCATCGCTGCCAAGGCCTGCTCATGGAAGAGGAGAGGACCTCTCCAAGAAAACAGCCTCGATTTTCCGTCGAGAAACTGTCCGCGCTTCCATATTTGTCCTGCGACTCAGCAAACAGAGCAATACACCTCTGGTTATTATTTATGTCGAAAAACGGGAGAATGAAAACAGTTCAGTTTTTTGCACGTTAAAAAAAAAACAACTCCAGGAGGAAAATTCAAAGCAGCACCACTATGTCTAAGGACATGGTAAACACACATATGAAATACACACACACACACACATTTTCAGAACCGCTTGTCCCATACGGGGTCACGGGGAACCGGAGCCTACCCGGCAACACAGGGCGTAAGGCCGGAGGGGGAGGGGACACACCCAGGACGGGACGCCAGTCCGCCGCAAGGCACCCCAAGCGGGATTCGAACCCCAGACCCACTGGAGAGCAGGACTGTGGTCCAACCCACTGCGCCACCGCACCCCCTTACACATATGAAATAAATATACATAAAATTTCTGTGATATTTTTAAGTTTCTTACATTTATTTACATATTTAGCTGACACTTGTTTCCCTCCAAAGCAGCTTCCCGTGATTTACCCATTTACACACGAGGGTAATTTCTTTTTTACCTTTACTGGAGCAACTTAGGGCAAGTTCCTAAGATATAAATAAGTGGGAATCAAACCTGCACCCTTCAAAGCTGAGGGCAGCGACTCTAAGTGTTGCACTGCCAGTTACAGCACTAGTGTAGAGAAAAGCCAGATCATGTTGACTTTTGGATCAGGATTCCTTTCTTTAATTCCTTCATCTTAGTCAGATGCCTACACTAATGTAACTGAAGTTGAGGTTTGTTCTGGTCTCAGAACAGTTATTTGACTGCAGTGTGTGACATTGGCTCCAACCCCAAGTAGCCTGACTGCTCTGACCTAATTTGAATAAATGGATAGGAGCACAACAGACAAGTGATATTTAATTTTTGCTTTAGTTGTACATCTTATTTGTCATGAATGAGTTGAGAAGACAGGCAGCTGTGTCTCAGGGCAGTAGCTGCTGTTGTGATTTGAGGTCGGAAGGTGTTGGGTTTAAATCCCCACTCCCCTAACTGATGTTCCTACCCTGCAATGATGCAGCAAAACTTGTCCTGGTGTACAAATGGAGAAATCAGCGCAAGTAGCTTAGTGTACAAACGTCTCCTTGCAATTTGCTCTGAATCAGTAAACAAATGGTTAAAAAAAATGTCCATTTTGTAAAAAACTTGAACTTGTATTGCGGCGCTTTTGTGGACCGGCCTCCTCTGTCACTTAACCGAAGAGGTGAGAGACGCCGAAGACTCGGCGAAGGAGATGAGCGGCACCGGATGCAGCGGAAACAGATAACCCTCCGCAGGAGAGGGGTAAAAAAAAAAGATTCACCACAAAAAGCAGCATTTTAATTAATCCTTGAAACCTAAAATTATGATTGCTATCTTTCAAAGGCGACGCTTGGGAGCATAACATCAGCTTTATTTGAGAAGAGCGCACGAGTGATTTGACCATTCTGTTTTTTTTTTTTTCCCCCGTTAACCATATCTTGGTGCCGTTGGACATGTGTGGAGCTTTTACTGGCGGACGACAAGCACCGCCGACTTCGTGAAAGGAATTTTTGGGTCGCTCCCTGTGTCCAAATTCATTCATTTAAACAAACATTAATATGAACGTCTGTTTTAGAGAAGTAGATTCAAGTGAATCGCTGGGTCAAGGGCACCGGTCTAAATCTGCCGGTAAGAAGAAAGCCCTTAAAACCTCCGAAGAGCCGTCAAGGTCTTCTGAGCCGAGTGAAAACGGAGACGCGCGTGGACAAAGCTCCCAATTATTTTCCATCGCAAAGAACTGGTATTTGAAACATTATGTCATATTAATTCAGCTTTCATGAGGCTGTAAGTCGTGCATGAACGTGCTTCCCTATTCCTTCAAACCAAGAACGGAGGAGCTTTTCAAACGTGTGGTGGGTTGACCTTTGACCCCTGACCCTCCGAGCGTCGCTTTGTGGATGGCGACCTTGGAGGGTATCTGCTTTGTGTTCTTCATCAGCGCTGGAGATGGGTGGGAGGTCGGGTTCAGCTTCCGCTTGCCTGGGTACAGGAGGAGGTTAACCGCAGCCTTATTTAAACCCATCTGCCCTCAAGTGCAATACATATATAACTCACATTTACTCACTCAGCAGACACTTTTCTCCAAAGGGATGGAGAGATGTAGACCTGAGTGGACCTCCAACACGTGTAGAGATGTACATCGGATCTAGAGCTCCAGCACATGGGGAGGTGTAGACCTCATGTAGACCTGATTCTTGAAGTACATTAATTTCTTCCAATACCACATTAGATCTAATTTTTTTCCAGCACACTGTATAGAAGTAGATGCATATAGAATTGATACGGAATATGTCTGTTATTATTTTTTAAGATATTATTTAACAGGCATGTAGTACATGTTGATCGAGCTGATATGAGATGATGAGAGAAGTGGCTGCAAAAGATATGTATTTTGAGACTCTTCAGGAACGTTGAGAGGATTCAGCAGCTCTGAGGGGCAGGGGGAGCTCATTCCGCTACTGTTGTTTTTGGAACTTGTGTGGGTGTAGGAACATCAAGTGGCCAGAGGTGGATGAGTGTAGCAGTGTGGTTGGAGTGTGGACAATGGTCTGGTCCTGTTGGTCACAAGTGCTCCTGATGACCCCGAAGAACCAGTGTAAAAGAGCTTGGGGCTGAAAACTGATGAGGTTATTAGTAGAGTAAGAAATCCCTCTGCAATTCCCAGTTTGAATCAACGCTGCAGGGCCGATATGCTTGTACATCCATGTCTTCTCCACCTTCTGCAACACTTCTCCACGTGATGTTTCAGTGCTGCTCTTTCTAGAAGCCCATGGCAAAAGTCAGTAATGGCCGCAGTCGCTCTCCGTGTGCGACTTACCCAGCTTCCTCTATGCCGTTGCCGCTATGAAGTATTTATGTGGCTCTGAAAAGCGAGCGAGGCGCTGGCTGCGCTGGGGTGCGCGGTGTGTGATCGTGCGGATAAACACCGGAACACGGGCACGAGGCCCGGCCCCCGCCGCAGGACCGGTTTCATTAGCAGCCTTGTTATCCCACTCACGGACATGTGACCTCCGCCTCTCTCCGTGGGGCCGCCGCAGCTGCTCGGGTCGTGAGGGGGCGTTCGGCGTCTGGCAGCAATTAGGGCGCCGCCTGGACCCCGGCGCCCCCTCGTCCCCTCGCATCCCCCCCGGAGGGACCCAAGCATCAGATCGGACCTTGAGCGGCTCTCCGACGAGCGCGTGCGTCTCGCTCGCGGGCCCGGGGGCCACCGTGCGTCTGAATGGCCGCTGCTCTCTGGGAACCCGAACCGACCTCGGTGCTAGCGGGCCTCTAAATGCCTTCAATTAGGAGAGCAATAAACTCAATCAAGCGCTTAAGTGCTCAGGTTGAAATGAAGGCTTCGGCCCCCTGCGGCCGCACCGGGACGGGGACGGAGGACCTGCTGAGCGCAGGGCTGCGGCTTCCCTTCCCGGAGCCCCCTGCTGCAGACAAAGAGAAAAGAGCTTCTCATCTAAGAGCGTCCACTGATCCTCTGAGCATCCACTTCTCGGAAGCTGTGGCCCAAGTTTTGCCAACTTTTAAACAATCGTTTACAAACTGAATAAACAACTTGCAGTTTATGATTATGTGAGGTCAGATATTGCCACCGCTGGGTGTTTTACTCCAGAATGAGAGCGATCAACATGAAGCTCAATGCTACCATCACATCGACGTTACTTTAATACTACATTAAGGTCCTTCAGGTGAAGTATGTACCTGGTCCGCTGATGCTGTATGGAGAGTGAAGTGGCTCCTGGTGGAAAGGCAGCTGGACGGTTTGTATTAAGATTGGATGTCGGTTCAACTCCAGCTCAATCTGTGTGGAGTTCTCCCTCATGTTCTCCCCGTGTTCCCCTGGGGCTCCTCCAGGTGCTCTGGTTTCCTCCCACAGTTTGAAAACCGGTGACTCCGAATTGCCTGTAGTGTGTGCATACGAATGAGGATGTGTGATAGGCTATACGCTTGCACCCAATGCTTCCGGGATAGGTTCCAAAGCACGGCAGCCCTACATTTGAACAAGCTGTTACTGATGGATGGATGGATGGTGCATGGATGGATGATCGAGACTCTAGACTCTTGTTCGATGATGGAAGAAGGCCTCAGAACTGGCCAAAATATCCTTGATTTGTGATTTGTAAGTTTCATGACGTGCTACAGTCAGTGTGAGTGTTGTAATTCCAAAGCGGGGCTGTCACAGATATTCCCTTTGGCGAAGTGCACGTTTCGTGACCAACAATCCGCTGCTGCCCACGGCAACCGGCCTTAATGAGAAAGGTGTCGCAACAGTGATTTTCGGACAGCTGGTTTGACAGCGGTACGGAGTGCTCAGTACAAGTTCATCCGATATCCGTGTTCATACTTTAAAACGCAATAATCAGCTGAAGTTTTTCTTGTTCAAAATTCAGTTGCTGCGATGGGTCATTGTTAAATGCATTTTATCTATATTGGTTTATTTAAATATTTTTAAAGAATAAAAATTATTTGCCAAAAAATTTTAGAACAACCATTCCTCGGAGTGTTACATATTGTTCTATATGCGTATGTGCATATATATGTACAGTATGTATTATGTATACTCACATACATTCACACTGTCTATGTATACATTTCATTTTATAAAAACACATATATGTGCTCATCCAGTATGTATGTATGTTCCAGAAATTTTAATCTTTTGTATTTTTCTTTTTTCGTTATTGTTTTCCTTTCTCGAAAAATAAAAAAAAAATTGTATTTTTCAACAGCTGTTGGTGCCCAAAACCTGTAGGATGGACTGTATTTTACCAAATCTCCTCATAAATTCCTGCGCTTCAGGCCTGTACTTTTCAAACCTGGCTGTCAATCTCCTCCATTGTGATGATGAGCTCTTGGTGGATACCCCCCCAACCTCATGCATGCCATCATGACATTTTTTGCAGATCGCTATGGTAACCACATTCTTTTTTAACCATCCTTAGTAACCGTCTTCACAAACCAGGCGAGCGAGGCACCCTTAGCACGTCCAAACGTAACTAATTCGCAGAATGCTGAGCGCGTCGTCTCGTAAAACCCGAGCGCTCGACCCCTCAAAATGTCGTACGTTTTTACGAGCGCCGAACCGGACCCCGCTGAAGGAAACGGTTTACCTTCAGGATTTCACAGCGGAGAGGACAGCCAAGTCTTTGAAGGAGAACGACGGGTGAGGAAGCCGTCTTTCAAAAGCATTTAGAGAACTTTCAGCAGCCAACCAGGTGAGCCAGGAAAAGGCAGGAAGACAAACAACACCGCATCCATCCAACCCGAGAGTCCTCCAACACAGAGCACGACATTTCGGATAGAATCTCCCGCCAGGATATCCATCACGGAGGTCGCGCGATAACCCCAACCCTCCTACAACTTCATAAATACAAACCAGTTATTGCTGTTTCATTCTTTCCACCTGAGCCTCTCCGAACTGCTTTCTGCACGTCAGAAGCGTGAGCGTCGTACGCGGCGCACGTGAAGCGCAATCGGTTACACGTGTGACGGCCCTGTAAAGAACTTCCCCGCTATCGATATAATTTATCGTTGTTCCCTATAACCCCCAGGTCCAATATCACGGGAGTGAAATAGCCCCACCGGTGGAAAAATAACTCACCGGAGTCACGACGGCCCAGCTGCGGCGCCTGATGGATGGCGTCCCACGTGAGCCGGTCTTGGGAGCTGCAGCATCCCGGAGGAAAGCTCACGGACGACTTCTTACGATCGACACACAACCGCCGCTTTTCACCTCAAAGTCCGGACTCTTTTTATTAAGCTTTTGCAAGGAGTTGTCCTTAGATGGTCTCCTAGGTGGCGTAGTGCTAAGGGTCTTCAGCTGTACCCCAAAGCACCACTATAAAAGGCACATTATTTCTACACATACAGCAAAGTGCTGATAGTCTATGGGGTAGAACTACTGCATTTTAACCCAGAGGTTGCAGGTTCAAATCCCACTTCTAGCTCTAGTACCCTTGAGCAAGATACTTCCTCTAAATTGCTCTGGTAAAATTGCCCAACTCTATAAATGGGTAAACAATTGTTAGCAACTTGTTTGAATCTCACCTATTGCTGTAGTACCCTTGATCAAGGTGGCACTAACTTATCCAGCTCTATAAATGAGTAAATAGTTGTAGGTATCATAAAGTTATAAATTGTTTTGCAATAAGCATGCTATATGAATAAATGTAAGTGAATATATATAGTAAAAATAGCCCTGCTTTAAAAATGTGTAAATCAGTGTAAAGGTGATTAACACTGAAAGTTGCCTTGAAGAGAAACAAAAATTATTATTATTGTAAAATAATAATAATCCATCCAACCATCCATCTTCCTCCGCTTATCCAGGACCGGGTCGCGGGGGCAGCAGGCCAAGCAGAGCCCCCCAGACTTCCCTCTCCCCGCACACCTCCTCCAGCTCCTCTGGGGGAACCCCAAGGCGTTCCCAGAGATAATAATAATAATAAGAATAATAATATGTGACCACGGACATATTATCGGATTTATAATCTGAAGGGTGTTGATTTACTTAAACTGATGCAGTAAAAATTATTTTGTCGTATAAAGGCGTAAATCACTGTAAAGCTGATTATCTAACATTATAAGGCTCCTTGGATAAAGGAGTGAGATAATTACTGGTTACCAGTTATAATTATTCCTTCACTGAGTATTTGAGATTATTTATATTTGTGAACATTCTTCAGTTCATATTTAGTCCATTCATCGTGTTTTGCTCCAAAAAACTTTAAAAAGAAGACACTTCCTAAAAAAAATCATTACCAGCAAATTAATGAAAACACTCGAGACGAGGAACATGAACCGTGGAGACAAGCACGCGGTTATTTGATTTGCGCATTTGTTTCCTTCTCGCTTAAGCTGAAAATGAAGACGCGACCAAACGTAAAGGCCTGCCAACAGGCTGAGAACAAACAGTGGAGAAGGAGAGCAAACTGTTGACCTGAGTTCAGGAGCTCGGAAAAACAAACGTGACCCCCCCCCCCCCCTCCCCGCCGCACCCCCACCCCCCCGGCCCTCAGCCCCCGGTTCGACTGGCCCGATGGCAAGCAAGTCTGGCATTTGCTTGAGGATGAGGTAAAATATGCACTCTCAGGGACGTATCAGACATCTGCAAACACTCCAGAGTGTCACACTCATCTCCGCTACATCCGCTGTCCATTGCTCTGCGCGCAGGCTTGTGTGTGTGTGTGTGTGTGTGTGTGTGTGTTTATGGAAGGAGCTTGAAAAGAGGTCAGTTTTTACAGTAAACAGGGCCACCTCATCCATCTCCAGCTCAGAGCTCTCAAGAACACCCCCACGGCTAGCGGAGCAGGAACGTTTGTAGGAAATAAGAAACTCGAGATGTTCCTTTTGGAACGGCGAACTGCGGCTGCAGTTTCTCACATTGCTCTTCTTCCCCCCAAGGCTGCTGTCCACATTCCTTCGCTCTTTGCACGTTGTCTTTGCTGCGTCGATTGACCGGCTGCTCGGTCGATTTGCCCGAAGGGGAGAAACGCTGGGTAAAATAAGAGCGGTTGCTTCTGTTTTGACGCTGGGCCGAATCGTCTGCTTTCCCACAATCCCCTGTTTGCCCAGATGCCACCAGAAGCGAGCGTCACGGCCCATCTGGTTTCAGTGTATGCGACTGATGGGCAGAAGGTTCCGGGAACTGCTACTGTTGGTCGAACGCTGTCCAAGGCGTGGGGGCCCTTTCTGGCTGACGTGGCTGCTTTGGAGGTCTGGGGGGGGTCTTCACACAGCGGCACTGAGCCGTCAACAGACAGTTTGCATGGCGGAAAACCCTACGGTGGGATAATTTATCCCTGGCCTGAAGTGTCCTATCTGACTTCTCCTGCCTGTTCCCCACATCTGTATCAATATCACTGGTAGATGTGAGCGGGCAGTCTGCACGGTGGTTCCCCCGCTCCACCTCCCCGAGCCTCTTCCCACTCAAAGGTCCAGTTCTACATCTGCTGGAGATCTTTGCTTATACGTGCAAGCCTGCATACAGAATTGATAGGGAGCACAAAAGCGATTGTGATGGAAGGTGTGATGCAAGTTTATCGAGCAGTTAGGGGATCGGCAGTGAATGATCCTAAAAGAGACGGGTATTTGGAACCCTTCTTTGAATTTTGAGAGGGATCCAGCAGCTCTGAGGGACAGAGGGAGTTCATTCCACCACACTGGAGCCAAAACCAAGAATACAGAGACTTTTGATTTTGGACCTTTTTCATGTGGACCACTGAGTGGCCAAAGGTGGAAGAGCATAAGGCTTTCACTGCGATCTGAGGAGTGACCTGTGGTTCAGGTCCAGTAGGTATCGCGTGCAGATGACCATCTTTTAAGCCGCAACCGGAGTAGGGAACGTTATGCAGGTCGCTGCAGGAAGCCATTGATACCACTTCCAGAGAGGATGCCAGACCACCACGGGTACAACCATTCGGTGATTTCTAAGGGAAGACGACATCACCTGTTTTGGTCAACAGTTGTTCAGCTTCTGGGTTGAATCCTTCTGGGAAGTTCTGGAAAGACCTTCCCCATCTAATCTCTGAGTTCCTGACTTCTCTTCTTTCTCTACTTGTTAAAAAAGAACTTGGTGTGTCAATGCGCCGTGCCAGTTTATTCAGGCCTGCCACTGAAGCGTGTTGGATCCATTATGACTGTAATGGGTGTAATCTGAAAAGCACAGCATGGTTAATACACAGGATTGAACCCTCAGATGGTGTCTGGACCAAGATTCTCTCTTCTGGCTCCATCCTTCAAATGCAGAATGGATGCCACCCAAATGGGCCGCTGCAGGCGGCTCTTTCTTTCCAAAGTGATAATCGTGCCACTTGGGTGGCGTCCGTTCTGCATGCGAATGATGGAGAGCGATAACCCCAATCATTACCCTTTTCAGAAAGCCTTCGCCACGCACTGGAGTCTCCTCGGACAAGCACCTCAGAGCGACGTGGTGCAACCAGGCCGCAGACATTCACGCACAACCGAGACCGTGTCCTGACACACACCCCTTTGCTCTACTGTTTACCGCGGTTCAGCAGCAACTTTTATTGGCGCCTTTTTTCCACAAACAACCCAAATGGCCATTTGTAACAATAACTCGCTTAGACATCATAACATCGGCGACGAGGCAGAATGATTAAATGTATGCAAGAGTAATATTAATGAAAACAGTAATAACACACGCACACTCCCTACAGCTGTTGGAAACAGGCATTTAACTTTTCCAGCTGAACTTATTGATGCATGCAGCATGCAAGATTTGCGAGGTATTGATTTAAATTAAATGGGAATTTTGCAGGTGAGAAGCTCTGAGAATTATATTGTATAAAAGAATTTTATACCCCAGGAAGTAGAATATTGGAGCCATTCAATAACCCAGAAATAAAACCAGATTGTGCGGATTCTTTTAAAGTGAATTAATTCGAAAGCTATTGCCGTTTCTTTTTTTTTCTTTTTTTTTTTTAAAGGATATCCATGTTCTTAACCTGAACCCCAGTCTTCTGAAGCGCTCTGCTGGTCTCGCTTGGCGCAAGAAGTGCATTTTGGGAAGAGGATGTTTGAAGTTTTCACCCGAAGCAAAGTATTTGGAATTTTTCATTTTTTTTTTTTCCCAGGGAGGATTCGTTTTCTCCAGCTGTCTGAGCGATGTGACTTTTACAACTTCAGTTTTCTTTAAAAAAAGGAAAGGAATAAGAGTCCAGGAAGGCATATTTGACACACCGGGTTTTGTGTGCGGACTGACGTAGCCGCGAGCTGCTCTGCCAAACACAAGACTGCGTTCCCAAAGTAAACAGCCACCCTTGCGATTCGGTTCAGACCGACCTGCTATTAACTATCAAACATGAGGAAAACGCATACCGTGCCATACATCTCTGTTTATTGATTTGCCCTTGTGGTTTCAGACAATGTCCGCAGCAAAGTACTGCTTCTTAAATAAAGAAAAATACAAGAAAGACTTTGGCAGATTGATGCTTACTTTGGGTTCTGGTGATCCTCTTTAGGTTTCCCTTCCTGGAAAAGGTTTCTTAAAATTGCAGGCAAATACATACATCAAACTTTGACCATATAAGGGGTTAGACATTGCTCATGTATGTTTATCAACATGTTGATGATGTTTCATATAATGCTATGATGCGGAAAGTTGTGAACGCAATGCACTGGAAGAGCTCCAGACGAAGTGCTCGTTACTCAGTTGAAAGAGCAGAAGAAGACAACAGATTATATGCTTTACTGCGTTGCTTAATACTGAGCTACTCTTCAGATGATGCAACCTGTCCAGATATTGTGCTGGATTTTTTAAAAGAACAAGAGCGATTCAGTTACTCATACAGGAGCACCGGCTCCTCGTTATTGTTTTGGAATTTGAACATTTTTACTTTATTTATTTTCAACTGCACTTTTTTCACTTTTCTGGTTTACAAAATTCATTAGAGGAGAAGCGAAGCTTGTGTTTACTTGCTTGGCCAGTAGAAGCCAGAAACATGCAATGAAATGAAGTTTTAAAGGTTAATAACGTCATAATATAATGTCTTCCAAGGCATGTTTTATTATGGCTATTTCCAAGGTTTTTACAGAACTGAACCTGACAATAGATTAAGGGTCACCCATATTTTTTTAGCTTTTGTCGTCTGTGATTCATGAGGTAAAGGTGACTTTAGAATTAAGAACAAAATGAGATATGAACAGACTTCTGACCCCAGTTATGTTTGCAAATTGAGAAGCCAGTGAACATTAGCTTTAAAAGGTGTGACCAGCTTCATGGGGCCGCTTATAATACTACGTGTTTATCTTCATCTTCAAGACATGGGGAGGGGGGGCATTCCGTTGGACCCTTTAGTTATCCACATAAACAAATGTACTTCAATAAAAAGAAAAAAAAAAACTGAAAATCAAGCTGTAATAAATGAACAAAACCCCGGAGTAACAAGCAGTGTAATTTTGCTCTCGTGTCCTTCAGGGCCATTAAGGATGTTCTAAACACACACACACACACACACACACATTTTCTGAACCTCCTGTCCCAGACGGGGTCACGGGGAACCGGAGCCTACTCGGTAACACAGGGCACAAGGCCAGAGGGGGAGGGGACACACCCAGGACGGGACGCCAGTCCGCCGCAAGGCACTCCAAGCGGGACTCGAACCCCAGACCCACCGGAGAGCAGGACCCGGTCCAACCCACTGCACCACCACGCCCCCATGTTCTAAACAAATAAATAATAATGAATGACACTTGCGTTGCCACATGCCATCACCCTGGGACGCTGTGGTTAGATTCTTCGGAGGATTTGCCTTCCATGACCCAAGCATCTCGGCCTCTACTCGGACGCTAACAAACTGTGACATGGGGAAAAAATACGACAAGCCAAGGAAGGCGACTCCCTGTGACCTTCCGGACTCTCGGTTATCTCGGCCACTAACACTTCACCTCGTCTCTCTTTTACTCTAGAGTATCTCACTTTTGCCTCCGAAAACCCTTGGAGCCACACAAGGCCCCCCCGACACCTTCTCGTGCCATTCCCCGGGCGGGAGTATTGATCTGACCTTCTCCTTATACATGTCCGAAGCACCAAAAGCCCTGTTAACCCCTCTCCAAGCCCCAGATTGCCTCTAAATAATTGAGTTACCTCACAGAGTGGTTAAAATCCTCTTCAATAATTGATCACTTGCACTCCTTTTAAGGTGAAAGCTCCCAGTAAATAATTCAGGGTAAAAATCCTTGTAGAGACACCTGTTACATGACGTTAGCCTAGCTAACAAGGGCTGTTGGACACCTCAGAAATCTGATATAATACTTTCTGTCGAGGCGCTGTGAAGCATATCCATGCCTGAGCTCGGCCTGATGGATATTAAGAATGTTGCTCATGTTGTTTAGTCATCAAATTCTTTGCAGGTCTGTGCTGACATTAAATGTTTTGGCTAAATTGGGAAGTGGTGAACATTTCTGGGCTGGTGAAGGACATTTTTTACAATGGAACAATGCAAACTTCTGCCAAACTTCAAATCTGAGGCCTTCATATCTAGTCATTACCAATGTCAAATGTGTAATTACATGGATCAGTCAAAAAGTATCCAGAAATTTTTTTTTTAAAAAGCTAATATATTACCACGGATGCTTTTTCACTTCACTTTGTACATAATTCCCTTTTCCAGTCTTTCGGAATGAAAACAAATCTTAGCAAAGGTTATCAAGCCAAAGCTGGGTTATCAGTATAGTTTTATTCATGCATTTAGCTGAAGCTTTTCTCCAAAGAGGTTTACAATTTTAGGTTTTGTACCTTAAGGTAGTTAGAATAATTTACCTTTTTTATATAACAGGGTCATTTTTATTCTATCACTTCAGGGTGACTAAGGGTAGTAAAACAGGAGTCAGAATTCAAACCCAGGTTCTTTGACTGCAAAGTGACAGCTCTAATTGCTATGCTACCTGCTGTCCCACATCTATATACCTACAGTGTATACCTATATATCTACATGCCTATATCTATAGCTTGCCACTGCTATATCGGAAGCACCGATGTAGATTGTAAGGCAGCAAAGTGGTAGTGGTATATGTTGACAAATCTCTTTCCGACACTAATAGATGATTTTCTAACCTTTTAAGCACCTGGATATTACGCAAACAAAAGCCAGCGTACATCCACTCAATAAAGTATATCATTATGATGTCACTTTGCTGAATTACGGCGCAGCGGGATCGATACTGCCGTCAATTTACTCTCTAAGCTCGAGACACCTCATGCTCAGATCTTAAATCATACAATTTAAAAATCATTCATGGAAATGAATTCCACAGGTAGGCAGGGATAAAACAGTATGGGCATCGAAGACTGTGCTGGATTATCGCTATGAGAGCAATAAATCTTATTAATGGGCAGCTCGGGGCAGTTCTTCTGGTTAACCCTCGTTCTCGTCGGCCAACGCCTTGCATGACAAACAGGGGCCTGCTGTGGTTTAACAAGCGTTTCCCGTGGCCCAGACTATTCTCCTTCATAATTGATTACAGCTTGGAGACTTGGGGTTCGCTTCCCTATGAGAGTAAGCAAGTTGAGGTTGTGGAGCGCGGGCCCTCCCGAAGGGTAGGCACAGATAATTATTTACAGTACTTAAGCCATTAGCATAGCTTTAGAGTACCCAATAACGTTTTTTTGGCACCCAAGCCCGTATGGTGTAATCATTATTTGGGCGATGTAGATGAATTTAGAACCCAGCTCTTCAACCCAGGAACATTTGCAGAGGAATTTTATGGAAGAATCGATACAACTACACTAATTGTTGAGGGTAAGTCACCTTTAATTCTTTAAAACACACTATATCTTTAATAAAAGCCTTCTGGCTGAGAACACCGCCATTACTCCTATTAGCAGGCCAACACTCTACTGAACAGTGGTTGCTGCCCACAGTGTAAATGATGCCAAGTGAACGGAACCAGAAAACCAACGCCATGCAACCTCGAGCAACATATGCTGGGGGATTGAACCTGAAACCAGAAATCTGCAAGGTCATATCCGGGGTGAGAAATGTTCGCCACACTACTTTAGAAAAGACTGTTACATTTATTTATTCAGCAGATTCCTTTATCTTGAGCGACTCCCCCGGCTGTGAGGGTGAAGGGACAGTAAATGTTAAATAGCGTGTCCCCGATCTGACACATGTACACAGGGACTCAGCAGAAAACTTCCAGGCGCTTTCAAATGGAAATTTATTTCAATCCATTGAAACACATCCAGTTTAATGTTCCCAAAGTTTCAGACTTGTTTTTTGGAGGACCGAGAGCTGGGCATAATAGCCCCCTTTTTAGAGCATCGCTGAGATTTATCCTAAACGGTCGCATTAATGGAAATGCTCCCATTTTACTCTTAAAGGGAAAATCTGTCTCGCAAACGAGGCCCGGCACCTTCTGAATAAGGGCACGTTTAATAGAGATTAATTTCAGCCATGTTTGTGCCTGCGAGGCGCTACCGACTAGAAAAACGACGGCTAAGTGGCAGCTGAGATTGAAATTAAACAGCACGCGCTTTAGTCATCACTGACAGCGGTTAAAAATCCCTAGAGTAAATTATAAGAGCAAATGTAAGCAGTTTAAAGTAACTGGGTAGGAAGAAAGACAACTATTGAGACTACCCTTGTGCATAAATTTAAAAGGGCCAATAAAAACATACCACTATTGCATAAATGACTATTTTAGCAAATAATTATGTCGGACTGCGTTTGATTCCAGCCACCCTGAGCAATCGCCCTCTGAATGTCTTCATTCCACACGGAACTGAGGCTTCAGCTGGTGCTTTAAACGGAACCCGACTCCAGTGGCGTTGGCCACACCTGACCCTCTTCCAGGTTTTGCTTTCCCAGCTCGAAAGTCCTACTAAGCTTCATCGTCTGGGGAATGAATTTATAGATAATTTATGGGTTACCCATAGCTGAAACTTTAATATCTGCTTTTGGGGGGGACTGAACATGAGGCTAATTGGCTCATTTTTACCAGTCTCTGCGAAGGTAGCTCTACAAACCTCTCCCGGCGAGGCCGAGCACATGATGAAAGAGTCGGCAAACTGAATATCGGCATTCAAAACGATCCGGCCCCAAACATCGACATAATAAAACACCGTCGAGGAAATCGTGCTCATTATGTTCGTTGTGCTCAAGTCCTTTTCTTCCCCCCACAAATGTGGAACTTCATTAGCCGCTGCCTCAGTATTGATGGAAGCCAGGAAGCACTGCACTGCCAAAGCAGAATTTCTGATGGGTTTTCCCCCCACAGAAAACATACATTTCTGCAGAATTAATGAAGCTTCAATTCAAATACGAAGGGCTAATTCGAAGCGTCAGCGTCTGTTTGACAGAAGTCTTCGGGTTGAACAAATCCTCACTTTTGGCAAACCAACACAAAACTTTGACATCGGCATCAACATGCAGAATATAATATTGCTTAGTCTCACTGTGTCAGCCTGGCTGGGCTGTTTTTTCTAATGCATAGCTGAGAATTAAATAGAAACTAATGATGTGTCAAAAAGAAACAAAAAAAATGTGTTACATCATCAATACCTAAAATAATAAGTAGCACACCTTTTTTTTTTCCCCTTGGGTATATATATGGGCTAAACACACATGCATGCTGTAGAATTGATTCAGACAGTTGAGTTGTTCAGAATCCGGTCTGTCTGGCTCTCTGGAGAAACCCAGGTGGCGACTGTTTAGCGGTGGTGGCGTCCAAGAGGATGGAACGCGCCGGGAGCAGGAATGATGGGGCCGCATGGCCGCTTTGGCAGGTTTAAAAGTAATCTGGGGGTAATTAGAAATAACCAATGACATCGCGGCTTCCAGCCACTGATCGGCAGGCGGCTGCGGAGGAGCGTCATTTGTCTTCATCTGCTTCACCGTGACAGGATCCCCCCGCGCCCCTATTCACGCCTCCCCCCACGTTCTCATCCAAGTCCCCTCCCCCTTTCCTTTCCTCTGTCGTAGCTCATCCTTCATCCCAATGAATGATGGGCCCTGCTCTTCCGTCTCCTCGCCCTTCTTCATCATCACCCTCATCTCCTCTTCGTCTGTCGCTGGGGAAGGCTTTGAAAGATGGAGCCCAACAGTTCAGGTGAAACCCTGAATTGGCAGTAAAATACCAACGGTTACAGAGCTGCGAATATGTTTACATACACTTCAGTTGTTTCTTCGTTGTGTGAAAATGTTTCTTTTGCAGCCGGGATACGTCCACATTATGCCAGCTAAAAAGAATACAAGCAAAAAAAAAGAAAAAAAAAAACACACACGCGCACACAAAAATTTTTCTCATCACAAAGAGAGAAGAAAAAGGAAATTTGCACTGAAATGCTATTTCCTTTTCAAGAGGAAACAGAAAAAAACACTTAAAAACCACATATGTATGTATACCCATATAAAGGGGAGACCGAAAAAACTGTTAATGTGTTTTAATCGGAGGCTATATGGAGGGTTTTTAATGCAAAGCTACATAAATATATTGACGGGTATTTTATATAATAGTTGTACTTATTATACTTTACTTATATTTACTTTTACTTTTACTTTCTGTAATATTTTGTAATACTTATATAAGCTTGCTTTATTCTTATTTTCCCAATGAAAGGCATTAGTAGGAGGCCAGGAGAAGGAAGTTGCCCATGTCAATACGTGATTTGGGCTTGTAGAGGAGGGAAACAGAGCAGAACAATGGATGAAATATAGACTCGCACTTGAGGGCCTGACAGGAAAACGGATCTCATTTTGCCAGACAAGGTCATTTGTACCCCTTATGACTCGGAGACGCCTCAGAGAATAAGAAAACAAATAGTGAGGCCTATGACGATTTATCTTGTGTCGCTCCGCTCTCACTGTCCCCCTTCAGTGGCAATGAAATAGACACGTTAAATCGATAGCCAAGCGCTACTTCCACTGCCTTTGCCTGGTGCTGCCGCATCTCTTGTAAGTTAGTCTATCGAAGCGGGCTGAAAAATCGTGACAGATGTTTGACATTTTGATGGAAACTGTGATTTCGTCTGTCCTGAGTCGGGATTTAAAGGTGGAACGAAATGAAATTTCATTCCTACTTTTCATTATTCATTTGGGCGGAACGCTGGAACAGCGGGTAGCGCTGCTGTCTCACAGCGCCTGGGTGGTGTGAAAGGACGTGGCTTCGATCCCTGCTCAGTTTGTGTGGTGTTTGCATGTCCTCCCCATGTCTGAGTGGGTTTCCTCTGGGTGCTCTGGTTTCCTCCCACAGTCCAAAGACATGCTGTTTAGGTTCCCCCATAGCGTGTGAGTGACACAGAGAGTGTGTGTGTTCCACTGATGTATGGATGAGTGACCCAGTGTAAGTAGTGTATCTAGCAGTGTAAGTCACCACGGTGAATAAGGTGTGTGAGCTGATAACACTACATAGAGTTCATTGGAAGCGGCTTTGGAGAAGAGCGTCTCCCAAACAAATAAATGTCATTAAGATGTAGGACTCAGTAACTGTCGGGCTCCATCGTGTATGAATGTGATTTAAATTTTTTATTTTTTTCATCAGGAAAGAAAAAGGTTTGTCCATTGTTGAAACATAATCTAGCTCTCTTTGCACCTCCCAACTTGCATGACTCAGCGTTCTTAACATTACTTGACAATATGTGCAATACAAATTTAGCACAAGGCACCAATGTTCAGAAACTAGTTAATCATCATGTCTCTGAGGTTAGAATTCATGTCACGACCGTGTTTGACCGTGTCTTACCGTGTCATTCCATTAAGCACCCATGAATTTTGTATTCGCCGTAATTAATTTTGATTCTTCCCGTCAACCGTGAACAGAGGCTACAGCCTGTGCGTGCGGCACAGGCTGCTCGGTCTGTCTGGTGTGTTTTAACAAACAAACGCAGGGTAAAGGGGCGAATGCACAGGTTCGAGTGGGTCATCCATCAGCATGTGAGTCTAAACGTGCTTGCGCTGGCAAGGGGTTCCCACACTTCTGCTAGGATTAAACGTTCAACTGGGCTATTAAAGAAAATAAATGAATTGTGCTGTCGTCGCTGGGAAACCCTCATCCTGTCAAACATGTAACTCGGGTCCCATTAAAGCGACAGCACATTATTTATAGAGTAGCAGTGCTCTGCATACAGTGCTCTAAAGGGTTCATTCTTTCTCCAGACTATGGGCGCTGGTTTACGGCCAGGCCGAAACCTGACGGGAAGTGTAGAGGTGCACACCGACACACCGAAGTACTAAAATGTAAGTGCTATGTAGTGAGAGTGGGCTGCGGAGAAGGTGCCAAAAGTATAGCTGGAACACCCAGCGGATATAAATGTTCTTACTGCCAGTCTGCACAGTTTTGCAGTGTATATGTGAAAACAGCTACAAAAAAATAAATTAAAAAATAAAATGAAATAAAAATAAAGAATATTAATTTGTATTCTGGTATGTAACTAGGCAAACAGTGGTAACAATGTAGTAACCTTACTGCCTTGGGGAATGATGCCAGCTCAATGATAATAATAATAATAATAATAATAATAATAATAATAATAATAATAATAATAAGAAAACCAACAAAAAATACTTGCCATAATAATATTTCTATTGTGGCAGTGGACTAAAATCAAGCAATCATTAATTTTAATCATAACAGCCTAATTAGGACTTTGGCTGATAATCTGAAACATGCTGGAGAAAGTTACAGAAAAAATGATATTTACATTACTGAAAAAGGATTTCTCAGTCCTACAATGAGGCCAGGCACTTTTCTTAGGCAGCCAGAAGTAAACCGATCGCTTCGAACAAAATGTGAAAATGTCAAATGTCACAATAGTCGGGAGCAGCGGGGCTCCGATGGCCTGCTCTTCAAGTCTCCTAGAGTGTTGTGGTCGGGTTAGAAAGTGTCACCTCAGCAAACGAAAGCCTGGTGTAAAAGGGCTTCCAAGCAAGAACAGACCAAGAAGCGAGTGTGTGTGTGTGCGTGTGTGTGTGTGTGTGTGTGTGTGTGTGTGTGTGTGTTCAAGATAAATGGGTAGGCAAAGCTGGCCTGAAAATATCCATTTAAATTGTCCAAACGCGCATATGACGGCAGGTTGTTTGTGTACGGAAGGATAAGCACAGTGTGTCTAATTGCGTTCTAAGAGTAGAATTACACACTGCCGTGCGCCTCTGTCTAGCCACGCTTTTGTGTACAGTGTTTCTCACTGTGTGAAAAATGGATTCCTGCCTTGTCATTACGGTCAGGTGTTTTAGCTGTAAAAACGGTGTGAAAGTCACGTGGGTTCGGACTGCTGGATGGGGAAGGAGGTGGGGGAGTGGTTACAAATGGGAGTGGTCATGGGTAGGATTGACAGCTAGGAGTATTCACTGGTTGTACTGGTTCCATGGGGGGGGGGGGGGGTCACTGGTAGGGGTGGCAACAGGTAAGAGTGCTCACTGGCAGGATTGCTCAAGAGTTATAGTCTTTGGTGGCTGCGGTTACCACTAGTTACAGGTGGGTTTGCTCACTGATCATGGGGGCTACAGGTGCGAGTGTTCCCAGGTGCAAGCAGTTACTGTTGTGTGTGATCAGACTCTCGGCGTATTTGCACGTAGAAGTGGTTATCGATGGGAGTGATTACCACTAAGAGCGGTTACAAGTAGGAATGAGTACAGCTGGGAGTGGCCACAGTTGACATGAGGACACTGTTGTCCTTTGGCTCACCCTTGTGTGCTTGTATCCTCTGCCAGCCTTGCTCATGTACGCCAGCTTGGTCCTATCTCTCAGGCAGCAAGGTGTATGTGTGTGTGTGTGTGTGTGCGTGCGTGTGTGTGTGTGTGTGTGTGTGTGTGTGTGTGTGTGTGTGTGTGTGTGTGTGCGTGTGTGCGTGTGTGTGTGTGTGGGCAGCTTCCTGCACTCCTCTGCCATAACGGACTTATCTCCTCAGAGCGATCGCGAGACAGATCCACATCTGCCAATGTCCCACAGCCCCATCCGTAACCGGATACAAACACAGGCGCTGCAGATGCGTGAACAGCAGGAGAGGTGGTGGTCTGATGCGCTCCATCTAGCATCTCCTTTTTCTGGAGATACTGGGCAGCCGGCGGAGCCTAGCCAGTGATGCTCAGGTGTTACCTGTTCGACGGATGTTTGGGTGAACATCTCAGCATATCAGGTGTGCAATCAGGACATGGACTAAGCGCTTGGCTTGGAGTCCGGGCTCGCCGTTCCTGAAGATCCTTTAAAGACACCCCCCTCCTCGAAAACGTCTATCGGGCGGACGCTCAAATTCACATGGATGATAATGGCGAGATGTACTGGCGGCCGGCCAGGGTGACGGATTGGATTATGTCTAGTGAAGAACGGGACCCTTGTGTGGCGGTGAATTCGATTCCAGGATACTTTAAACCCTAAGGGGCAGTCAAGACGAGGTCCGTCCTCTGTTGCCTCTTTAACTCAGCAACAGGAAAAACAACTCAAAACAAGGTCCACTAAATAAAGTATATATTTCTAAATAAAGTATAAAGTGTTTCGGAGACAGAACTCTGGTCTTTGATTGTGACCATCTCATATTTTGTATTCTTTCACATCTCCCGAAACCACTCCACCTGTCTCTCCTTTCTTTTCCTCCAGACTAGACAAAAGCCCCCCGCACCCCCCCGCACCCCCGGAAACCTTCCCACTTGGGGGCTGTCAGATCCAGTTGAGCCGGTGCAGACAGCTTGCCCGTACCACCCCCCACCCCTCAGGCTGAATACCAATTCACCTGGCCAGGCAGGGCCAGCTTGCAGGGAGACGCAGGCTGACACCCGCTGCCGAGAGCAAAGACCGGGCACAGAAGACCTCTGACAGCTCTGGACGAAAGCGAAATATATTTTACATTTCCATGCATTTTAATACATTTCTTAAATATATGTACATATGTGAGAATGGGCCCGGAAATACATTTATTCATTTAGCTTCTTTCCAAAGTGACTTACTATGAGTTACCCATTTTTACAGCTGGGTGGTTTTACTGGAGCAATTTAGGGTAAATACCTTGCTCAAGGGTACTACAGTATGAAACAGGTTTTGAACCTGCAACCTTTGAGTCTAAAAGAGGCAGCTCTAACCACTACAGTACCAGCTACCCTACCTCATGTGTAAATGATATATTTCAAATGGGGGGGCAGGCGGTAGCTCATATAGCTGTGGTGTAGATCTGGATGAGCATTCAAATTCAGCTCAGTCTGTGTTCGCGTGTTGTCTCCGTGCTGGGTGCTCTGGTTTCCTCCCACAGTCAAAAGATATGAACTGGCGTCTTTAATTTTGCTTTTAGTGTGTGTGAGAGAGTGGATGAGTGTGTGTGACTGCCTAGTGATAGACCGGTGTCCCATCCATCATTACCCTATGCTGTTCAAATGGTTACTGTTAATAAATATTTGAATATTCAGGGGGATAAGGTGTGTGTTTATTTTTGGTCAATACTGTAATATATTCTTTGCTTATGAACAAGGTGACTGGAGGATGGTCAGTCTCTAACCCGGACTTCTCTTCTACAGGCCTCACCCCGACCTTGCTAGGGTCAAATCTGTCCCATGATCCTGACCAAGTCAAGCAATCAGAGCCCTGCTATCTTCAGTGCACATGCTAATCCACAATCCTGACCAAGACAAGACCACCCTGTGGCTGCCAGCATCTCACAGCCTAGACAGTTTCCTTCTGCTTTTGTTTTGCGAGTTTTATCTGCGTGTACTTTTACCGGGAGAACTGTGCTGATAGCAGCAGAGGCGGCACATGTGGAAGACGAATTGGCAAAACCTTCTCAGAGGCTGGCTTCCCATGAAAGGACACATTGAGGGGATAAAATGGAATGGACTCATTTTTACTGTGCCATTTCGAGGTAAGAACCTCCAGATGAGTCATTCCATATGTTCGGCACCAAGATAAGTACTGTAGATACAAAATTTCCATTAACTTATCACTGCATTCAGTTAAAACAAAGTCAAACTCATCTTTGCGATGCGACGTGACCTTACGGTACAAGCAGCTGAAGACCACCCCAGCTGTTCCACTACCCAGACTCCACAGTTTTGGCACAGAGTGACGTAATTTTGGATGGGCACGCCTTGAGTCTTCTCTACCTGTTCCACGCTAGCTGCTTTCAGACGCGTCGGATCCTCGTGTTAAGAAAACATTGACCTTTCCTGGGAGCGAGCAAACAGGAGCTCTGTCCCTGGATGGAATTCTAATGAGGTCCCTTTCCTGGAACATCCTAGCCGGCCGCCGACCGGGAGATGGCTGATTTTTAACCAGTTTGTTTGCGCTCCTTGGTCACAAACCGCAGCAGTCTGTCAGGGCGCACGGTTGACGCTACAGTCGCCCGATTAGTCAAGGTTACATCCTAAACACCGAAGAGCAGGTAGCAGAGAGCTGTGACACGAGGGTGAGAAGTCATCAGTCAGGTGGCCATGGTCAGGCTGGTGATCCTGTTTGGCATCCCTTGATGAGTGTTTCCATGCCTGGGGTGGTAGCCGGTGTGCTGGGAGTTTGTGTCTCATTGTGGTGCACAGTGAAGCGTGGCCTGGAATTGTGATAGCATCTTCATGTTCTGGTAGGTAATTGGGCTTTGGAGGGTTGTGTGTGGGGGGGCTGGAGGGATGGGGCAAATCACTCCTGCCAGGCTTATCGGTGCAAAGGAAAGATATAAACAGTAGTTGGCTGCCCGGGATCTGAAAAGACAAAGCGGAGCGGAACTCCATCAGAACAGGGCGGACGATGGATGAGTGCATTTTCCCATTCGGGTTGGCTCGAGTGTGTGGGCATGTGTGTGTGTGAGGGTCAGTAGTTCAGTGGCACGATACCTGGCTCAGATTAACAGGCTGGGGAAAGCTGTCCCTCAGCCAGGTGACCATGTGAGTCCACTCGCTCGCTGGGTTTTGGCCCGAGCACCGGCGATGGTGTGAGGTGCAATTATCGATCTCTGCTGCGGGGGAGGGGTGGTGAGGACTGCATGCCGACCGCATCACCTGTCTTCTGACAGCACCTGCTCTCTCTGCTGCGTCCGGTGCTCTACAACCAAATGTCTCTGGGGGTAGGGAGGAACGGTGAAGAGGAGAGGGAAAACACCGAGATCTCTACCTTGTTTAGCACTTGCTACTGGGCTTCTTTATGTACTTAGATTCAATCTTAGCCTAACCCCACATGGACGTCCATTCCCTTTCATTATAACATATTGCCACGGTTCATTTTCCAAAGAGGCCCACCTGACTCATTGGATACTCCATAATGGGATGCCAAGACAGTCCCAGGAATCATTCCTTTTATCTGAGTCTCCATGAGGCTTAGTCTCCCCTCGTTGGTGTGTTGTCGAACAAAGAATAGAACACAGGGAAAGTTGTCCAAAAATAGGAGAAGGAAACAATCGGAAACACACCGACAACGGGTGCTGCTTTCAGTTGAACGTATTAGACCTTGAACACTCAAAGATGGAAATGCATAACAGGTGAATATTGAATGAGTTTGCAAATCACAGAAAATTACCCGGCAACAATCGGTTGTTCGCACTGCAGTTGAAATGATGCCTTGCTTGAAAAGAGGAGTATGTCTAGCACTGGGAAAATGACCCTCAGGGCAGGAACAGTCTAGACTACGCTTGCAGTGCTGAGCTCAGATGCGAAGCCTCGGAGGATGCAGCTCTGACCTGCAGGTGAGCCGAGATGGAAGCGGCGCGTTTGGGGATTCGACTTGCTCTCGGTTGGCTGGGCGGAGCCTCCGTCCTGTCCGGGAAGAAATCCACGGGCAAAGACAAAACTGGGCTATGCAGCACGCCTGAAGGGGTGATGGATGACTGCTGTTAGAGGCCGTGATGGTGAACTGGCCGCTCTCCCTCAGGCTCCTCATTGTTTCACATCCCTTCTCAATTTGCATCTTCCTGCCGAGAGCATCTGGGAACGACCCGGACCTCTACGGAACTTGAACACCTAATTTTTTTAGATCTGTTTCAAAGACGCGATAAGTGTTTCGACTCCTGCTTGTTAATTGACGTGTGGTTTCATCGCCAAGAGCCCGCTTCGATTGTAAAAAAGATATATCGGTGTTAGGACAGCTGTTCAGACTCAGCATGGTCTTGGGTTGCTAACATAATATTTTTGTAGTTTTCCCGCGGATTAGGGCCAATAAGACCTGATCAATCAAGATCAAAAATGCTTTTAGAAAAGCAAAGGCATGCCAATAGGCTCCGTATGAAAGTGAAGGGCACGCTCAGTATTTATACGCAGCTGAACTAAAAAAGTTGCGATTATATATGGTAGTTTGGTAAGAAGTAACATCATTTCCTTAAGGCCTGGTATTCTTCCAATCCGATTTTGTGGTATTGCAGGGTTTTAACTCCACACTTACAGTACACCAGGCAATTCCATTACTGCAGGCCTTAAGGTAACTGAAAAAAAACTCAAACAAACCAAGACTTGACCTATACACAATTAGAGTGCAAGGTGCTAGAAATGCTGGCTATGAAAGGTGTACAGAGGGAGAGAAAGAGATTTTTTTGACTGTGTGCTGGATTGGCAGATGCCCTCTGGGAAAAACACACATTTATTTTTATTCTGCTTTCATTCCTGTCAGCCCATCAAGTTCAGCATTAATCACCCGACCACATCTTTTAATAAACCACAGCTAGTACTTACGCCACAAGCGATCGATCCCAAGCATGGCCTGGAACAGAATTCAAACACCATGTTGTTGCTGTTCTGGGGTCAGGCAGGAATGTTTCTGCTCAAATGGGAAAACAGGCATGATCCCACACAGAGATGAATGTAAGGATACGAAAGAGAAGGAGAGTGATTTTGTGGCCGTAACAGATAACTCAGTGGGTGGAGTAATGCTTGGAACCTATGCCTCGTAACTGAGCGACGTGGGTTTGAATCCCACCTCTTGCTGTAGGATGCTTGATCAAAGTATTTACCCTGAAATGATAAAATGAAAATTACCCAGCTGTATAAAAGGGTCATTTATTGTAAGTAGCTTGTTGTGCAAAGCTCACATTGTAAGTTGCTTTGGGGAAAAGCATAAATTAAAAGAATGAATATAATTTAATGGAGATATGCTGGGAAGTACATATGTAACATGACAAAGTAAGCGATGGCCAGATAGGGAAACCGCGACTCGCTTCGCTGACAAAATAGTGGATAGCGCGGAGGCCGACGCTGTAATCAAAAGTAATTCGCAAGCCACCACGGCCCACTTTATCCACTTTAGGAGCTGTAAACATCAATCACGCAAACAAACAGGCACAGGCCACTCCGTCGGCTCAATTGGAACAGTCGGGTTTTCTCAAAAAAACAGAAAGACCTTGGAGATTGGTGAGCGTTTCTACTGCGGTCATGTTTAACACTAGCAACTTAAAGTACAGCTGAAGTGGGTATTATCTGTTTTAAAGGGATATTTTGGATAGTGCTTTTAAAAGTGACGGAAAACTCTCAGCGCCTTTTCCCTGGCTGTTAAACTGGCTTGATGTGATGCCCCTCTGCTGATGGAGAACAGTTACTCACTGTCTTTACTAGCACTTTATTGTGCCATAACCATCCAATCTCTTGTTTTAAAAGTGAACTATAAAGCAGCTGAGGTTCGCCTCGTAACACCGACTATAAAATATGCAATTTCAAGTGGATGTAGAGATGCCGTGATCCTGGCTCTCGAAGGCACCAGACAGGTTCTGTGTCAAACGGCCATTTATCTTGCTTTTCTCCTACTTTTCTGTTTGTTCTGCATCTGTCCTAATTTTTTTTCTATTCTATATGGTCTTCCAGCCATATGCAGCTCACACTGCTGTTCCCACACTTGTGTGGTGGAGCCTGCCAAGCTGGTGACTTACTTTACACACTGCTTGCAACCTGCAGTCCCCTTTCAGCTCCGTAGGGGGCAGTGCATAGCCAAGGTGATGTCAAGCCTTCACTTGAACCCTGCAGGTACCCAGAAGTGTTACAGAGCCTCTAAAACTGAATTGTTGAGAGAGCTGAAGCAGGAAATACCATAACACACACGTTCAGTCTTGAGACGAGTGGTCGATATGACTGGAATGCTGTATATGAAAAATTTACGTTATTATGTGCTGTTGAATTCATTTCAGGTCTCTTATTTATACTCTTTGTTTCCTCTTCTCTCCAACAAGACTGCATAACCCTGGAAAAGGGGAGTAAATTACCGACGAGCTGGTGGGCAGCACCATCAGAAGCGACGGATACGCAGCCGTCCATCGATTCCATCGACACGTAAACAATGTGAGTGTGAAAAGGCGTCTGGAGCCTGTCTGCCTAACAACGGCCCGGCGGTCGGTCCTTTTAGCTGTGACAAGGCGTGACCCGCGGCCCATCCATTTCCCGAGCCTGCGTGTACACAGACACACGCTGAGTCATTGGATCGGGTGGGAGGGACCCGGACTGAAAGCAATCCCCCCCAGTGATTGATTTCAGAGCATTTTCCATTGTCCAGATTTGCGACCCGTCACAGTCAGACATGCTTCTGGAACCTTCTATTTTATAAAGCTGTCCTACACCAATAAAGGCTTCCTTTTCTATTTACTTGAGTGAGCACTATAAATCAAGACTCGCCCCTTACCTGCCCCCAGCAGAAGGTCATCGGGAGGGACATCAGAGGATCAGAACAAATGAGTTCACGAGGTCATTCAGTTGGAAATACTGAAGCAGGAGTTTATAATCCTATTTTTCTGTGCCTACTGTACATATACAGTACAATAATATGAAATCAACTTGTTTTTTGTTATGATCTCGAGCGTAACAGCATTTCATGAAATAGGACATTATGTGCAACATTCATTTCCTGAACTACAGAGCACAAAATGTTCTTTTAAATATTAATATTTCAAAAACAATTCAACTGAGTTATTAAAAATCCCACAGTCTTTGTATGCCTGTGCCTTCTGCCTAAAGTTTGTACTTCTTTATAAATTTTATAGGAATTTTAGGCACTAAGGATTAAAATTACATGTGGAGAAATTTTTGGTATCAGACAGACAGGTTGCAACCCTGCACTCAACCACCCCTTGGTTTACTACATCCCAGGTTCAAGACAGCTGCACTGTCTGAAAGATGGACAAAACATCCTGGGGTGCGGTGGTTGAACCAAAGCAACGACTACGGTGCGAACCACCTTCCACAGGGTCGACAGGGTAGATGAGCTCACCTGGGGGGAGATTATGTCATTAAGCGCTGGAGCACATGTACGGAGGGGATGGACTTTTGGGGACCACGAGGGAGCCCTAATGCGAGGCGAAGCGAAGAAGCAGGCGAAGCCTTTAATAGGAAAACGAGATTTATGGTTTCTATAAAAAGGAAGGAAAGATTGTACTGTTTATTTTGGGACGGCCAGGGGATATGTGAAAATGTGAAATCCTTTTAGAGGCAAGAGCAGTACAATGAAAAGTGTCATCTCATCAGTATTTTAATTAGAATAACAGGAAATCAAATGGCAGGAGAGTTAAATGTTTTAATGACTTGCGAAGGTAAAAGCAACTCATGCCCAAGGTGTTGCATCAGCGCCCAAGGAAAAATGGAACTTTTCTCTTACGCCCAGTTAAAAAAGAAGAAGTCCAATTATACCATTTCTTGTTGCATTTTGACATTTGACTGTGGTGTTTGTCATTACAGTAGACAGTTATAATAAAGTAATGGAATGCGTTCTTGAAAACTGTGGGCGGATGCCTTTTAACCTGGTCCGTCTTTTCAGAGTGTGCACTCAAACAAGCCCTCAGGTCCCAAATCTGTCTTTCAAAAGGCCCGACCAAATGTCAGCGGTGCCAAGGGGCTCCTTGAAATAGATCATGGATGTGTCTGAACTGAATGCCAGAAAAACCCAATACAATCATCCTCTGGAAGCAACAACCCACAAAAGGATTCTGCTGTACTCGACCAGACGCTGTTTGACGATCTGCGGCCAGATATCAACCAGCTCGGGACTCCTTTGGCAACAAATGCAAACGGCAACCGGTGCTCTTAAAAGAAGTCTTTGTTGGTTTTACTGCGTTGATCTTCTCATGCTGGAGTCATTGGCCAACACTCAGATGTGTCCCATCAACTTGTTCTCTGTGGTAACTTCTGGGACGCGGCTCTTCTCTAACATCTTTTCTGCTGTAATCGGTTTGCTTGACGTCGTGCATTCGGATTCACAGGAGGCCGAGCACCAAGCACCCTACCGGTTTATCTTTTGGTGCAGCAAGAAGAGTAAAACAAGTATGAAATTTGCAGAATGCCATTTATTAGGAATATGCTACAGGACTTATCTCTCACCACGGCATGGGCTCTGAGGGTAATGAACCTTTCGATGGCAAAGATCTATTACCTGACACGTTCACTCCAGGGGCTCTTTTGCTGTCGGTTCGAGTATTGCTGTTCAAGGCATATCATGACTGAAGTCATAAAGATGCTAATGCATAGCAAGCTAGCAACGTCTTACTGGGCGTGTGTGTCTGGGTGTGCACGTGTGAGCATGTGTGCTCGTGGTTGCAAAAGGAGTTAAATTCTGGTTTAACTTGGCGAGTCAAACAAATTGTACTAATACCAAGCAGAAGCAAGAAAAAAACCCAATACCTGCGGACCATATTGACTGCAGAGTAACAAAATACTGAATCGCTAAGGCCGGGGCGCGTAAAACTGATTTAAGGATGAAGAATTTAACCGTCCTGTCAGTAAACATTACCGGGGCAATACCCTTCTCTTGATAATTGTAGATTTTCTTGGAATTACCTTAATGAGATTTTAAGACTGCTTTTTGATTACTCTCCCAGCGACTGCTGTCGTGGAGCACAGCTTGAGGGACTGGACCTTTTTTCTGCCTGTAGCAGTGGTGTGGTTTTCATCGGCGGGGACGCGTTTTAAAAGGCCGCAAACAGCAGGCGATGGGCAAATTGAAACAAACAAGCATGCAGCTATCCCCTGATTAAAAGCATTTTAACTGGCCGTTAGAGAGCGCGGAGCGGCTGCCGCGGAGCAGCCGCCGCCGCCCCGTTGTCGCTTTGATGTCATTCCGCCATTATCGCCACAGTCCAGCCCCGTCGAGAGCGCTACAGCACTGACGTTTAGCTAACAATTTAACGCTTTGCCAGGCCGGTGCCTCCGTGGTGCCTCTGATTACCGGGGGCGTGTGTACTAAACGGCAGGGAGATCAAAGGCCCGCATATAGAAGGTGGGTGGGGGTCTTTTACGCCCACAGGATCTCCTGAGGAGCAGCATGGCCATTTCACGTCCCCTCGCCTCGGTTTCTCGTTTTGGTCACAATCAGACACTGGATAAAGTATTCGTGCACAGCTGGGATTTTATCTGTGTGCCGAAGGTACAGGTGTAAAGGTCTGTTACAAATTCTGCATAGAGTTAGGGTTTTCCCAGGTGGTAGAAGGGAAAGGAAGCCTTTTTTGCAACATAGACTCTATGGTTGGATAAATTGTCCAGGTAGCGGTGTCTAACACACTGAGAATTTCATGTTTGTACAGAAACTCGGTCCCTGTGTCCCAGAGGCTTTGGAACAACTGCACACGCAACTTTTCAGACCTTCACAGAAATTGTTGCATGCTACCTCCTATCACTTCCCTGGCAGTTTTCAGAAAGAGTGAGAAATCCCAATTATAAGAAACCATGCCAGGTCCACCTCTCCACTTCATGGTCAGGCTAGTCCTCTCACATCATTAAACTTTTTTTCTTCAGCAGATTCTCACTTCATTGAATTTTGTGTTATTTTAATGGAAACTGAAAGCCTTGTGTTAAAGAGGAAGATCATTAGGATGGTCAGCAGACAGAAGTTCTGTGCAGCACTGATCTGAGATCAGTGTCCTGACCTGTGCCCTCGTTGAGGGCATGTGTTGCCGACACAGCTGGGTGGGCGTGTTCAGGGACAGCTACGGATGGTCCCCTGAAGGACCCATTAAAAAGTCAAGAGAACTACAATTCATGGGCCCAAATGTAGCAATTACCATTCGGGAAAAGTGCAAGCCCTGTTTTTGGCCCAAATTTGTCAAATACTGAAAACATAACTTTACCACACTTTCTCTCATGCTCCACCTTGAAATTGCCTGCCCCGGCTTTCTCCGTGGGCGGAGTCTATCAGCTCAGACACCAGCGGCCGAACCTGAAGCCACAACAAAGCAGTCCCCTCAGCGAGGCCCCCGCCAGCTGTCCATGGCATCACAGCCAGTTGTTTGCACATCTGGGTCTCCCCTGGAGGGAAACGAAGCACACGTGCATCGAGGCGCCAGACACTTAACCCACCGTAAATATTTCACTTACATTCCATTAGACAGTAACACTTTCGATTAGAGTGCATATGACATGGAAAGTGGCTGCATAAAAGTGCCATCAAGTTCCTCTCTTGTGGGATTCGGCTTCTGTCAACTGGGTGGTATTTTTAGCACACTAAATTGTGTGCTTGCCAGATGTCTTTACCCAGGGCCATTAATATTGAATTGCATCCAAGTTTCATATGAAACGCTAGATTTGTTTCTTGACAATTGGCAGAGTATTAGGCATGAATATTACACTACTAGTACATCTGAGAGAAAACAAAAAGGTCACATCTGACCTCCAAAATTCAAGATCACTCGAGAACTCCTTCCCAGCAGCTAATCCATGCCCAAAGTGAGAATTTAATTAAGACCTAATTCTCTATCATTTTTCAGGCAAACAATGGGGTTGGCAGCATAGCATGAGCAGATCTCCAAACATCACCTTACCTGGTTGAGAAAAAAAGTAACACACAGGCCCAGAACTTCCGTTGCAGAAGATAAAGAATTTACTCTAGGCTGCCGATCATTGATCACTTTGTTACCTCAAGAGCGATGCATCGGAAGCCAAGTCTCAGTATTCGGAGGGCTACTTTGGCTCCCTTCCGACAGGCAAAATGTTATATAATACTGGGCATTATATGACTGGTTCATTTAAAGTAATTTTTAGGTTATTTGAAACATTCCTTGAGGTATGCAGTGTTGAGTACCAGGTAAATAAGCAATTTTGGGAGTTAACTGCACTGGAATTTGGCAAGGTTGTGGCACAAATGGCTGTGTTGTTAGACAGGTGCTCTTGCACCCTTGACTTTTCACAACTGATAGCTGACAAATTAGAATTCTGCCGGGCCACCCTGCCTTATATTATGGACAAACGTTTTCCTTTGGATACTAACACTTATCAGCCCCTTCAAGGCAATGGTGTTTGTAGTAGGGTACGACTGCAGGAAACGTCTGAATGAACCAGGCCACGACACGAGACAAGCCGTGTGGCCCGACTACATGACCTGATCTTGAAAACTCTCAGAGCAATCGGTCCTTTTCTCATGACCCTTGCATCAGAAGAGGTCATTTCCAGCTCTGTACAGAGTGTGTGGCCCGATAGTGAAGTGGTGATAATGAAGGCATCCGCCCAGGAGAGTAAACAAGACTATGGAGCTTGTTGGCACCCAAATGGAAATCTGAAGGATTGGCACAGACTATGAAAAGCCTCTGCGAGTCCACTCCCATTTTGATACGGATCCAACACCCGCACAAAGGCACGCTGCGAACAGCTGAACCCCCTTCACCCTCCCGGGCAGAATTCAGCGTAGCAAAAAATGGCCTGGGTGCTCAAGACAATGAACGAGAAGCCAGCTAATAGCTAAATTTTGTGGCGGCAGCGCTGATACAACAAGGCCGTCAACACAAAGGCGCGAATGAAGACGCTGAGTTTGGCGAGAAAGCACGGAGTCGAAACTGCGCCGACTGAATAATTGTCAGAGATGATTATTTGATTAGCTAAAGCAGAGTCGGTGTGAGAGGAACTGCACCAAAGGCGGAGGAGAAATAATTACTGTTGTCAGTGTGCACAATGAAAATGTTCTGTGTCTGAGTCAGAGCAACGCAAAGAATATTAAGTACAAAAGCACGGCCTTTTCAGCAGACTAAAACCAGCTACTATTGTATATACACACATTCATGATACTCATTCGAAATAATATGACAACATGTCATACAACAATATGTGCTCTTTGTGTGGACATTAATGGGGCATTTAATAACGCGCAATTTATTCAATTATTAAATTAAGCCCAAAAATTGAAATAATACCCAGTCAAGCAAGAGTTACTTACTTCTACCAATTTATGTCCTGTGCAGCTTGGTACATATACAGGACATCTGATAATTAAAACAACATCAGCACTTGTTGTAAGATCTGCCGAAATACAAAGAGTGTGTCATAGCAGGATAGACTGATGGCAAACAAGAGGTCATGGACAGCAGCTTTGTGGATTTTTCTGGGCGGGATTAGGGTCTCTTTTGTGTGGAAATGGGGCGGCAATATGATTCATTGCTCTTCCTTTTATTGTGCTGTGAACGTGGAGGGAACCCATGCGCAATTGCTCGTGAAAACCCGAGTGTGCATCCCATGCAGCCTTGACAGAGAGGCTTCCTGTGTGGCATCCACCAGGTGTTGGCAGATCCCACGGGTTTCGTGTCATGGGGGAGGTGTGGAGGTGGCCACATGAGCAGGAAAGAGGCCAAGAGGCTCAGGATGGCAGGTTTCCCAATTGGATTATTGAAATGAAAAACTAAATGGAAGACGTGAGATGCAATCAGCAATAATTAAAGGAGACGAAAGCCTGAAAACAGCAACAGAAAGTCATGAGACTCAATGAAGAGACTACATTTTTCATTATGTTGAGGTTATGGTTAGGGCAAAGGTTGTGGATCCTCCCTATTAGCCCTCACACCGTTCTCCCTGGGTCTCTGTTCTAGTCCTGCAGTCGGCTGCCTGCCTTCCCAACGCTCAACAGCTGGTCTTTGGACTGAAAAGCTGACATGCGCTGCACACTCTGTCTAGAAGTTCAGATTTGCCACAAGCCAGTTTCCCCTCAAGCCGTTTCACAGCCGCACGCATCTCCATGAAAAACGGCGGAAAAAAGCTGGCAATTATCCATTTTCATCAATACACATTTTAATTATTAAATGCATTTCAATTGCTAACGGTGCAATTTAAAACCTGCATCAAATTCCACCCAGTATCAGTTCATAAATCTCATCAGAATGTTCCTGCAGAGGATTGTTGAGCTGTTTCCATTCAGGACGGGCTAGACCCCCCCCTTCCTTCTTATTCTGCTAAGAAGCTCCAGTACACGCAGAATAAATCTGATATTTACATCAGGGTCACTCTTCCAGACTGAGTTCTCAATGACCGCGACTGTGACGTAGCGACTTGGGTCTAGGCTCCCCCCGATTAACCTGCCTGAGAAAGAAGCCAAAGACGTCCTGTGAGATCGATAACATATACTTCTCGGTGAGCGAAGCAGCATGCCTCATATTTAAGGATCAGGCCTCATGCGTACCCGTTTCGCATGCACAGCGGTTATTAGCATTCCTGTCCTTGGCGTGCATTCTAATGCGGGCAGAAAAGCCGGAATTATTCCACTATTTTAGGCACGGTTCTGACTGAGCGCACACGCTGATTAAAACGGAGAGGTTCTCTCTGCGCCGGGCCAGAGAGAGATTGGCGAATGCTGGCCAAACCTCAGCGTTAGCCCTTCAAGTGGTCGACAGAGCCCATCCTTGCCCCGGCCGCTAATTGTCACTCCTCAGAATCTACATCACCACACTTCCCTTGGACCTCCATGTACGCTGACATGGTCAAATTGAACACATCTCGCCATGAATTGGCAGAAGCCTTCCATGGGTCTAAATTGGACGTTCGTTTAACCGGAGTCGGGGCCACGTGTCATGTCCTTGTCTAGCCGGAAGGTCCCATCGCACCTGTTTTTTAAATGCCATTTCAAAGCATACGGAACCGTTCGCACTGCAGATGAAGTACGCAAGGGTTCCCAAATGAAGTTCCCGTCCACTTTCCAAGCATTTATAACACACTTGTGTTGTGATCAGAAGCCCCGCACCCCAGAATGTGCTAAACGTGATTGATTGCGCAACGCTTTCCCATATTGATCCCCAGTCCTGATGACTCGTAGCCTTGCGGTCCAATATTGCTGAATAGCATGGCAGGACACTAAGAAACTTCTAATAGGCTATGATGTCATCCTCTTTATTTTTTAATACACACTGTACCTCAGCGAGGAGGCAAATGGAGGTTGATTAAGCTTTCGGTTGCTTCTGGAGAAGGAAGGATCGAAAGTTCATTATTCAAGATTAGGAAATCAGATGCGTGCTGCCACAGGGGTCTTGTGTTTGGTATTCAGGTTGATTCCGATCCGTTTTAGCAAGGAGAGAGGGGTGAATAGCAGCACAGGCCGTGGCTCACATGTATTGTGTCTGAGACTTAGCAAACAAGACCATACAGATCGCACTGACAGAGATATGCTACGGCACGGGGGCCGGGGTGGCAGGATAACAATGCTTCTCCATGCCGGCGGTACAGTCCACAATGTTAAACAGTACTCAGCCATGAACTATGGATGGGAATGCATTTACTTGGTGCTCGTTTTCACAGTATGAGCTGGTGCCTCTATGACGGACACTTTGTTTGTTGCCGTATGTTTGGCTCGGAGCGCTGTTTTTCGCGAGTCCTGTTCCTTGTGATTATAATTAATTAGCTAACCATTAGTGCAAAGCAAGGTGCTTTTAGTTTGATCTCGTTCTACTTTGCCACTTAATGACACATAGAGCTGGAATGTGCTCAAAAGACCGAGAGGAACTTTTTGTGAATTACATACCTTTGAGTGCTTTGGTGGAGGATGGGTTCTGTACTTCTCGGGGGCAAATGAGGACAACTGGTAGTCTTGGGGGAGTTGAGAAATGATGGCGAAGAGATGCATTTATACTTGTTCTGTTTCTCCTTATTCCCTGTGAGATAATTAATCCAGTCCCTCTTTGTGGGGTAAGAAGTAAGTTTGTGCAAGACTGTGATAAGGCCCCCAAGGCAGTAGCGCCGCGGAAAGTTCATCGGTTCAAACCTTTCAGACTGCCGAACTCCTGCTGCTGTCGCACGGCAAACATCTTTAGACATTTGTTTTAATGTTTGACAGATGCCCATTTCAAACTCGGCACTCATTAGTTTGAGAAATAACCGGCAGTGAGAGAATGCTCTTACTGGGAATACTTCACATGGTTTCATAATGACCACAGTACCATGTTGTTTCTTCGTCTTATTCAAACCCAGTTTGCTGCTTCTGTTAATATTTCCCTCTGCATGTTTTGTGCCTTTTGAGAAAGTAATAATGTGTAAGATCTAAAATAAAATTGCTATTCTCCAGGTTGTGACTGCTGGAAAGCAGTTTTAATAAAAAAGAAAGTATAACAACGAAAAAATTGCAAGAATTTTGCTTTAAAAAATCAGTCCCTGCGGACCGTGCTCGCCATTCACTCAAAAGAGGGGAAATTTCAAAGTATTAAACGTTGCAATTTTTTTCTTTCACGTCATCGAATACCACCTCCAACGCAAACTTATCCTTCACTTGTGTGCTTTAGATGGAGCTGTTTAACAAAACCCGCAAATCGATGACACACAATGCCCCCCCCCCCGCCCCCCGCAACAGGACAAACATTTAAAATGCCGCCCTTTCAGCAAACCATCTTTCTCGTCCTTCCCTTCCAGGTGCTTCTCTCACCGTGAAGCCCGCTGACACATCCGCACGTCGTGGACGACGAGAGGACAGACGGCTTCCTGCGTTTTGCGGATCTGCATCTTCCTGTTCCATCACTGCCTGCCACCTTCCCAACACATGCAGCGCGCCCTTGGCATTCTGCACCCCCCCAGTCCCCCATCCCTCTTCTCTCTCACGACAGGCCTTGCAGAGACCATTACCACTGAAGGGAATGCAGCAGCTGTCTGCCAGGAAGGAAAAACAACAAGATCCTTTGTAAATATACACATGGTGAAGTCTTAATTAAAAAGGTGGGGAGATGAAAGGATGGATGAGAGGAAAAGAAGGGAAAAAAAATCCCACCGTGTCTGTGATTGCTATCGGAGGTTGCCGGGCTCTCTGACAGGAACATAACAAAGCGGACCTCCTTTCCGCCATGCTGCGCCCCTCACATCTCGCTGCACCCTTCTCGTTCTCTGGTATGTACAAGTCATCTCCCTCAACGTATTAAATCCTGGTTATCACTCATATCTCTGCTCTACAGAGTGGAGTACCTGGTAGACAGGTTGATAATTATCTGCAGGATAACACCAGGGTGTGTGAGAGCGTGTTCGTCTGGACGAGGTGAGGTGGGAGGCTGTGCATGCATGTAAACGGTGGCGGAAAGTCCTTTCACCTAAATTTTCATGAATATATATAAATATACATGTAAGTAACTGATTGGTAACTGGAAGGATCAATTGTGTTGAGAAAACTTTGGCCTAAACGTCAGCTTATCATGCTCTGGTCTGCTTTGTCCTTCTTTGGCACTGCTCGCAGTAAGTGTCTCTCATGGACTGTATTTATTTATTCCACTCGTTTGAAATTGGAGGTTCGTCTCTATGCTGTTTTTCTGCAGGGTTCTGTAGCTCTCCCGCCTCTCTTTCTTATATACCTCACACAACTCTCGAACAAAGCAGTGCGAAAAACCATCAAATACCTTGTGCTGAAAAACCCCAGCTGCACTTACAATGAACCAAAAACACTCGGTTATACAGTGGTGTGTTGCACAAAGGATATTCACACCGAGCTGAATAGCTGAGATGAAGAAAACCCTGAAAATATAGTATCGTCTAAGCTTAGTAATTACATGAATTTGAATTGTGCAAATCCATTTTTACATTAAATTGGCAATGTCCTCTAAGGATATGTATGCTCCCAAACATTTTGTACGTAAGAATGAATTGTGCACCGGCAACTGTCATTAAAGACTTGTTTAGAGAAGTTTGGAAGTGAAAAGGGTACAGAGGTTAAACAATGCATGCTTGGGACTTAATGAACCATAGCGCTTTTGAGTTTTTTCGGATTCCTTAACTGGCTATCTCTGTGTGCACTTCAGGTGACATATTTGAATTGCGATTTATCCTATACACGTCACGCCGCGCATGTTAGTCGAGGAAAAACAATAGGAGCTTGCTTTCCGACAAGGATTTGCCATGGAATTATTAAAACGGTACGGTAAATTAAAGCAAGCAAATTAAATTTAAAAAAAATCCTATCGTAAAAACAGTGTCTGCATAAAACTGTGTGATAAAATGTAAAAGAGGTGAAGAACAAAAAGTGAATGAAGTAAACCTGCTCTTTTACTTTGCAGAAATGAAAAGGTGTTCTTTATGCCCTGTAAATAAGCTTGAACAAAGGGCTAACCCCACCCCCCCTCCCCCACCGAGAGTCATGGTCAGGGTCGATCTGCGCTCGATTACGCTCAAGTTGGCTCTGTTTATTTCCACTTCAATTTTATTTTGAACCCTGTTGTAGTTATTATCAGAATACTGGGGCCTCAATCAAACATTTTCTACCTGTGGACATGCTTGTGAATTGCTAAGAAATTCTACTCTAAATGTAAATGGGTTTTAGGTTTTTTATCGTTTTCAATTTTTCAATTTGTTATTTTAACTAATTTTGAACTGAATACGAAATGATACAGGTGTGTTTCAAACCCTGTGTACTGGGACGTGGAATTCTCTGAAAGAAAGCTTTTTTTTTGGACCGTTTCGTTTTTTTTTTTTAAATATAATTGTGTATGATATGGTACAATCCTGTATGTTGAAATGTTTCTTTCAAGGCTTTGCTTGTTCAACTGAGATACATTTGCTGTCTAAATAGATACGGCATAAACAAAAACTGTATAAACAAATACACATCGCACATTCTGATGGAGCACACACATTGATCTGTATGTGCTGCGGACAAAACAAATAGCACCGTCTGTGTACCTTTCAGTTGCCTTTCCAGGTCCAGATGTCAAAATGAAGGAATTTTTGCCTGAGAATGAAAAATAGCAGAAGAGCGGAAAATAATGTGTTTACGTAAACAAACGGACACGATAATGCCTATCTCTGCAGGAGGAGAAACAGTGTCTGCATTCCGTGTGAAAGGAAGAGGGAGAATAAGAAGCTTCTCGTACAAATCCACCTGAATGACAAGAGCGCTGCAGCAGCGGGGCCCTCTGTAAAGCCGAACGGAATACTCTCAAACTGAACGAGACATTGGGAGCCTCTTATCTCCACACATCTCTCTCTTTTGGGCAGAACCACAGTGGTTTATCTCCCCAGAAGAAGAACCGGTCTGCAGAGGAGTCACTCAGTGCCAAAACATCCCAGCGAAGCAGTGCTCCTTTCACTGCTCAGTTTGCTTCAGAGAGTTGGGCCACAGATGAGGTCTTGGCGAAAATGCCAAAAACCAAAGACACAACAATTTTCTTCTGCTCTCTCCCTTCCTCGTACATACAAACAACAATACCACTGACGCCACCGTCATCTCATCAGATTAAATACAGCTAATGTGTAGCTTGGATGAAGCTGTGGGGTTGGGGTCGGTCTGGTTTTGAATCTTATTTCTGTCCGGGGTTTTTTCATTTATTAGGTTGCACAGAAGATGATTTTATCCAGAGGGACTTGCGGAACACCACTATCCACTTTACACTTAATCCAGTCAAAGAAGATGGAGCCTTTGCTGAAGCTATTCTGGTTTGTTGCCTTCCTCAAAAGTGGGCAGCAGGGAACCTGGAATATGAAACCATAAGCATTCAGGTTAAAAGACCATGCCCTTATCCTCTACACTTTCTGGTGCCCGAAGGAAATCGTAGACATTACGCTATTCTGCAACCTTCAGAGCAGGTTCTTCAAATTCTTGCCCAGTCGCCACCCAGAGTAATCTTATTTGAGGATTTAAGAAAGCGGGGCATGAATATATGATACGCAGATTTGAAAGAACATTTGGTAAAACTTAGGCATGTGTTTTGTCTTGCAAGGTACTTCAAATTGACTGAAACAAAGCATTTTTTCAAAAGCATTTCTTTGTTGTATTGTTTACTCTTCAAAGCACTCAAGTACTGAAAGATCCTCTTATAAACACATCTTATGAGCTTGGAAATATATACGTGAATAAATTGATTTGGATTCATTAGATTAAATATTTTGACAGCAGAAAATGATTAACCTTTGCTTCTCTGCCATTCCACAATTCGAGGAACCCTGACGCGGGTCACAAAGACTTCCATTAGGTCTTTGTTCTTCAGTGAAACACTCGATATGAAACTGGAACTTAATCTTTCTGCTTGGTAGCCTTGACTCGATTATGTGGCCACAGGTTGTGGCAGTTTCCCAACCTCGCAGACTCCATTCAATCACTTTAGCATCAGGATTATCTGTGCTGTTTTTCTTTACTACTATTCCATGTAACAACTGCTGTCAACGGCACAGTAAGTCAGAGAGAAAAGATGCCTGTCAGCAGCTGAATGGAGAACATAAAATGACAGACTTTGCAGAGGACTTAATACGTTCTTAATAGGGCCTTCTTATTTGCTTTTTGTAATAATGGTGTAGACATTCCTCCATAACCCAGGAGTGATGTCTGCACTATTCATAAATCTTTGTTCTCTGTTTGCCAAAGGGCGCCGTAGGTATGCAAACCACATGCTGCTCATGCAGTAAAACTCTGACTACGATAAGGCCTCATTCATAAAATGTGTTTATTTTGTGTAGAAGTCATTATGCCACACAAAAGAGTGTGCCTGTGATGGGGTGTAGTAGTCCACCGTTGATCTCACGGTCTTCCATTAGCAAAGGAGGCAAAGGATCTGCATAGCAGGAAATCATCTCTCACAGCAATCTGGCTTCGAGAACACTCTGGAATTCACAAAATACCAAACCCTGATATGTCAGGATGATCCAGACTCTCAAATCTTGGTATGTTTTTACCGTTTTGCTTCACTGTCCTTCAGCTGTGCACATCTGACCCCAGACAACACCCCAAGGACCAGTTAGACCAGGACTTTTTCATGTCTTGTTCTTGGCAGTGGACGTGCCCTGCCTATATGTCAAGGCTGCTCTTGTAAATATGGCATATTGCACTCATAAAACTATGTTTTTCCTCTCTCTGCTCTGTGGTTTTACTGCATCTCGAGTTTTCTAAAAAGGGCAAACAGTTTACCTGATGTGTATGTTTCTGCCATCAGACTACCTCGAGCTTTTTATTAAACATCACAGACATCCAAATCTGTGCTTGCAAAGCCTGCCTCAAACTGAAATGCCCCCCAGGAAAAATTGTCTCTTCATAGATGGCCACTTAAGAGACAACTGCCCATTACCGTGGTAGCAAAGGCCAATATAAGATTCCCACACAAATAAAAACAAATTGGAGATGTCCCAGAAATGCAAAACAAATTGAGAGATGTGTTCTACGTGCAGCATAAAGCTCCAGGGAAAGTAAACAGTTAGTCACGCTCCCCAAGCCCTATATTTGAATATTATGTCCCAAAACAAGGGCAGTGCTACACAACAACCCATCACACTGTGAAATCCAGCCTGCACAATGAGGTAGAAACCCTGGTCAGGTCATAAACCTCAGCACACATGTGCTGCCAGGAAAGGGCATTCTGGGAAATTTAGCGAAGGTGTTAAATTGTGCCTTCAAACACAAGTGCTGTCAGTCATCGGTATGCAGTTGTTCTGTTTCTCGTCAGTTTATAAGGTGACGTGAAATTAACAAGGTGTATTTGGCATCAAAAAACAGACTTTACTGTAATTCCTATCATTATTTGGGCCTAAGAGAAACACAAACGTTGCTGTTTTTATATGGAGAGACTCCTGCTTTTTTTCTCAACTTAAACAGTTAAAAAGGTATTTTTTGAATAGATATAGATAATTAGTTTTTTGCATATATTATCTGGGAGCTAAGTCTTGTTCTGGGCGAAACAGTCGGGGTTTACAAGGAGGAGCTCAGAGCAGAACTTGTACAGCAAACCTTCCAAAAGGGAAACTAATTTCCACTATATTGTGCCTTATGGGGAAACAAATTTGGTCAGGATTTAGATGAATATGGACACACGTGGCTCTGTGTAATGTTTAGTTTTTCTTCACATGGACTTTTCACTCAAGGAACACCAGTCTATGAACACACCTGGGTAATGAACGGTGCCATTTTGGCCTGAATCTCTACTCTGCTGAGTCCCGCTCCGGCTGGGCTTTAAGCATTGGGAGTCCTTCACCACGACATCCTAGATCCTATAAAATATGAGCAAATGGCGGACGAGGATTGACCCCCATGAACTCTTCACATTTGCAACCTTTTCCTTTGTCCTCCGGCTTTAACGGCAGACCATTAGCTTGACTGCACTCCCAGGCGTCTCCTCCTTTCTGGAAAAGGAAATAATTTTGTGCGGCTAGGTTTGACTCGAAGGCTCTGCCTACGACATCAGGATCGGCGATCGCAGCAATATAAGATATTGTATCAAAAACGAGTAGCGCTTCCTTTCGGATTTGAAATGATCGTGTTGGGAGAAGGCCTGTTTTCCTCCTCATTATCAGGAGCTGCTGTGCCTTTGGTTTGAGGATCGACTCGTCTAGGGTTTCGCAGATCAAGAGGCGGCACAATCCTGCACACCATTAGGAAATGCAGAGACCAATGCTGTCAGTGAAATTCGAGACACCCGGAGAGTTGATTAACAGGATTATGAGGGCAGGTGGAGAAAACAGGACCGGATACCAGCAGCTCCAAGGAAACCTTTGCTTGAATCTCCCCGCTCCAAACGTCGCCGAGGGTCCGCAGTCTCAAAGGGAGGGTGTGGTAGATTTATAGGCCTCCACACATCTCAGAACCAACCGGCAGAAAATATCGACTGAAACTGGATGTGGATTTTGAGTCTGGAAATTAAGAGGGGCATTTAAATCAGACTCGTTCTGGCCAATAGTACGCAACAGGACCGACTGTAATTTAATGTGTCCTGCAGAATCCCACAGGCAGAGCTCGGGAAGTGCAGTATATCATTTTATCACTGCTTTTCCAGCTGGGTTCACATGACATATGTCATTTAATTTACAACTCCTATTACTAAGCTATAACTCATCTGCGAATGCATAAAACAACTCGCAAGTAGAACAATTCGGAGCGAAAAAAAAAATAAACCAGTTAATATTGTACATTTCCAGAGCATCCGTGGCATAATGGATGCTGAGATATTTCTCAAAAATGATCTCTGGTATGCCACATTATGCAGATGTGTCCTTCATTGCTGCTCTGTTTTGCATCTGTAGTGGACTGCTGGAGCACACAGAATTTAAATTCAGGTTCTCTAAAGGAACTTTTTGTATAATGTATGAAAATCGAGGTGGCAAAGTCGTTATTGTTGTGTTTTGGGGGTGTGTCCTGTGTTGCGGTGTTATAATGAATTTCACATTCAAAGGTGTACACTGCAAACCAGCACATGCAGGGTTTTCATGGTATCCTCCTGTTTATGCCCCCACCCCACTTGCTAACCAGCTACCTTTTTTCACATCTGATATCTCTGGGTCTGAGAAGCTACAGAGATCTGTTTCTGTTGACTCCCAGGTGCCTCTGCTTCGCTCTTGAACCGTGAGCCTCCTTGCAAGAAGTTTTAATGGACCAGCTGCTAATCGCATCTCTTCTTCCGGCCCCCTTCCCCAAAACTCCTCCATCTCTGTTCCGCTGCTCTCCCTGCATCTCCCTACCCCTGTGCTTCATCCCATATCTCATTCGTTCCTGAACTGCTTGTTCTCTTTCCTCACCTGCTCAGGCAGTTTTAATAAAAGTCTGGTTTTACGAACCGAAAGCTCACTTGGCTGTGAACATCTGCACGGGGGTCCCTAGGAGTGTATTGCTTTAGGAGTGCTCTGGGACCCGCCAAGAGTTCATTTCAGAGACTAGTAGTGTCTGGTGAACGGAAACCTCCTGGATCCACCACCCACCCAACATAAAAGACAATGTCTTGGGCAACCTTTTCTGGTTTCTGTGTTTGGTTTCACCACAAAGGTGGTCTGAGTGCAACCTGACAGCATTGGACAGAGCAGGAGAGGTATTGACATTTGGGAAGCAGGTGGTGTAGTGGTGAGAGCTTCCTTGAGCTCACAGGACTAGGGTCAAATCCTATCATACCCTTGGTCAATGTACTGTATTTACCTCGTCTTGTTACAATAAAAATTGCCCAGCTGCATAAATGGGTAAATCACTGTAATTTAGTACAGAAACATCTGAAACAGATTTGGAGAAAAGCTTCAGCAGAATGATGAATAAAAGTTGAGTTCCCTTTTAACTAGACTTCTCTTCTTGGGCCTTGTGGACCCACATGTGATTGTGGTGTCACTTGCTGGAGCTTGTTTTTCTGCTACTTCGCTGACCCCCCTCCATGGTGGTCCACTATGGCCTGTGAAATCCTCTCAGGAGGTCCAACTACAACCAGATTACTTTAAGGCTACATCACATAGGTGAGGTCCACAAATCCAAACAATAAACACACCAAAATGAACCATGAAACATCATCTGTGTAGTACAAGCAAAATTAAAGGGTTGGTACCTGCAGCAGTGGTACTTGTCTAGTGTGAATAACACTGTTGTAAATGCTGTGAAAACCATCATTATGTTCCATATCTTAGAGACAGTGTAATTTAATATGTTCATGCTGATGATTTTTCTTCTTGCATTACCATTTGGTAAGACTTTTACCACATGTTCCCTGTCTTTCGTTTCCAACAGGAAACGATTGAGGGCGACTGTCTTTTGCAGGCCACTGGAAGTAGAACATCTGCTATACTGGTTTGCATGGATCAGACCACACAAGGGTTTCCCTCACTTTCAACCTGACGGTAAAAAGAAGTACTGCAGGCAAATTATCGGAGAAGGGAAATATCACTGAGGCAACCGATGAAAGCGCAGCAGAACTGTGGTGTTGGAGTGGAGCTCATCAGGGTTCACATTACCCCCAATCCCGCAGTGTCACAGCCTTCCTCTAGGTGGATCTGCTCGAGAACCCCTTCGGTATTAACACTCAGAAGAAAAGCATTTGTTAAAGGGTTTGTGGTAAATTCATAAATTCAAAAGAGCACACAACATAAAAATGGCACATGGATGATCCACGGCAAGTTAGCTGTGATGTAGAAAACCCTCAAAATTATCACCGATCACGGTTTTAAGCAGAGAAAAAAATTACCTATTTGATGCCTCTGACTAAGGTAGTTTACTGTGTTGGGTTTGGTACGCTAAGCTACTTACAATGTTTTACTCATGAATATATTTGAGTAAATTTTACAGTATCAGTTCAGGGTGAGTACCTTGATTAGAGAAACTAGAGTGGGAAGGGGCATTTGAACCTGAGACCGACTTGGGATTAGGGTTAAGAGTCAACGCCACGTGCTGCTCCACATAAAAAGCAGCAAATGAACTGTAGACACAGTAATGGCAACAATCCCAAAGGATCCTTGCCAACCACTGATGGATGGGTTTTGGGTTGAGTCTGCATCACGCATTCATCGTTGGAGCAAAAAGTCAAGCAAAAAAAGGCACCCAAAGGGGAAACAGAAAAAACAGAGCAAGAGCATAAATGTAAAATTGCCCAACTTTATTTGCCGAGACAAAGTGACAAAACAAGAGCAGAAAGGCAGAGAGAAGAGTTTGTCTGCGACATCTGTTCACAAATCTGTTCAAAGTTCATTGTGAGATTCTGCCGAGTCCGTGTAGCATTTTAAATATATTTAACTAATGATATTTTGTCCAGGTGAATGTTCTGATTTCTCCTTTTTTGGGTCTAACATTACATTTTGACCTTCAGCAGAGGAGACACAAATATGTGGAGGCAAGGTCAAGTAACGAGGGGAGTCCGATGGGGGCCGAGTTCGGGGTCGATGAGGCTCACTGACTCGGTCTCTCTTCTCTAAAACACTAATCTAAATTGATTGATTTACCGAAAAGATAGAGAAATGAACCAGCGTGAAACTGCCTTCTGAAACCCGGGGCCGAACGGCGAGGCGGCTCCAGCCTGGGGGTTAGGAGGCAATTTCACGCCGCCTCCCCTCTCCATCACGCTGGCAAATGGAGAAAAAGCCATTCCTAGGGGGGGGGAAAGTGGGGGGGGGGACTTCTTCGTAGATGGTTGGGGCCCTGGTCTTCCAGCAGCCCCTTTCTAGCTATTTCCAATTGGGAAAGAAGCCCCAACTGTCTGCTCAGGTTCAGGCCGCCGTTACAGTTGATCACCGAGGGTTGTCATAACAAGACCCCCTTTGTTTCTACGATCCGTCTCGCCCTCGGAGCCATTGCGCATCTGGGACTGCGCCCGATCTGTCTGGGTCCCTGGGTTCAAGAAATGATCCCTCTGTAAATAACATCTTTTTCCAGTGCTCGGGTGGAGGTGACGAGACTGGTCCTCTGCACCGTCCCCCGTCCGCTGTCACTCGTAAAATGTCTCGAATTTTGTCAGAGGGTTGAAGTTGAAATCTTTGGGGGGGTATGGGATGGAGAGACCAGCTAGAGGCTGCAGGGCTACTATGGTACCAACGTACATCACCACCTAACCAGTTGTTGGAGATGCCAAAGTGCATGTCAGTAGATCTTACCGACGTTACTAAAGCTCTGTTTGCGTCACCGCACTGTTGAGGTGTGAGATGAACAGGAGCAGCAGATGGTACCCTGGTAAAATTTTTCAGTTTGTAATTTGAAAGACACAGGTTTGAATCCCCACTTCTGTTATAGTGCCATTGATCAAGGTAACTACGCTGGATTGATGGGATAAAATTTTACCCAGCTATATAAATTTGTAAATCACTGTAACTAACCACATGTGGACTGGTCTCCCATCCAAGGTATACCCTGCCTAGTCTTGCACCTTATACTTCCAGGATAGGCTCTGGACAACCGCAACCCTGCCTTAGTAGTGGTTGTCGATAGAGAGAAAGCGCCGTATATTCCTCAATTGATGTAATTGCACACATATTATGGCGTTTTTTTGCTTAATTTCAGTTATGGTCATTGTTTAAAATAAAATAAAATAAAATAGTTAACTTTAACTGCATTCCATCTCATGTAGCAACAAAATAAGCACAGTTAGCCCAGTGTTCATAAAAATAACATTCCACGCTTACAAGCCACTGCTTCTCTACCAGGTTTTGCCACTAGTTCTTGTAAAAGCTATACAAAAGACTAAAATTTAATGATGTCTATATAAATTTTATTCACAGTTTGCCTTTGGAGTCGTTCGGAGCGCAATATTCGTTGGTTAACCCTTGAGGCCGTCTTGCAGGACGTTTTCGGAGGACACTAAACAGATTTCACAGCGTTTCGATCACTTTCATGTTTTATGTTCAGATGGGAAAAATATGTCTTTGACATGTTTGATCTGCGCACACTTTTTATCGAAATGAATCGCGTAATCAGGACCATGTGATCTCGCCATTTCATGTGCATATTTTATTGAATCGGAGCCTTCAGTTTGGACAAGCCTCAATGCAAATCTCTTTGCCACACACTTGACCCCGGATTCCGGTCACTTCTTTAAAGGCCCAATAAAAGTGTCCTGTTGCCCATGGCACAGAGAAGTTAAAAGAAACACTAAAATGTATGGTCAGGCTGAAAAAAAACAGGAACAGAGTTTTCGTAGTTTACGTATTTCTACACAAAATTTCATGATTTTTTTGTTTTGTTTTAAGTCTATGGATATAGTTAATATATTACAAATAATTATAGCATGTAGTAACATATTAATATAATATATATTATATTATCATACAAAATAATACAAATTAAATAGTGTAGTTCCAAGTTTCTAAAAATTAACTGAAATAAGCTGTGAAAAAATTGTCTCCTCTGCATTTGCTCACGGAATCAAATACCTGTGTTTAAAGCCACCCCTGTAAAACATGTGAAATAAAGAAAACAGAACCTTATATATTTTCCAGAAAATGTACGTTTGTACATTTTTATCTCTGTGTACGATGATTTTTTTATGTTGCAAGAATAACGTTTGAAAGTGATGGTCTGAAAAATGACAAAAGACCAGTTTTTGGAGCCGTGACCAACCGACTTCCGCTGCATGGCCTGCATGGTATCATCGTGGACTGCCACACTAAGCCCCGCCCCTCCCGTGCTTGGAGGTGTGAACCCTCTCGCACACCACCCCCCACCCTGTCCCAGGTGCGAGGCGGTCTGTACTTGCTCAGCGATCGCCTGCCTGCTGACCCGTCTCACTGTGAACGTTTACAGCTGTCGGCATCGCCAGTCCCCCCCGCCACCCGTTGTCATTCCTGTGGCCAAACACGCAGACAGCAGGACGGGCTGGACACATGTCCAGAACCCCGCTGTAAAAGGAAGGAAGGAAGAAAGCGTGTCGGGGGGGTGGGGGGATTGCTGGTTGACAAGCAGAGCAGGCATTTCCACAAGAAGAACTTTTATCATCGCTGGGAGCTGAGAAATGTGCCGCCAGATCATACCGCGGTCCGCTGGAAACACATGGTCAGGTGACATAAAGAAAGGTTACAGTGTTTACATGCAGGACCGCACATATGGCTGTGTATTAATAGGGTTTTCAGTTGTATTGTTCTTTAATCTTTATTCATCTGACACCTTTGTCCAAGGTGATTCACAATGTTGGATAATCAACATTACTATCATTTACCCAATTATACAGCAGGCTGTTCTTACAGTATGAGTTCGCAGTAATTACAGGGCCAGGATGTTGCACAGTGGTTACAGCCACAGCCTCTGGGCTTACATGTTTCAGGCTGAAATCCCACCTCCAGCTTAAATACCCTTGATCAAAGTACTCAGCCTAAATTTCTCAAGTAAAAATTACCCAGGTGCATAAATAGGTAAATCATTATAAGTAGCTTAATGCTAAAGTTGTTTTGAAGAAAAACATCAGCTAAGTGAAAAAATGTGAAAAGTACCCTGATAAAAGGTACTACAGCAGAAGTGTGGGTTTGAACCCAGGACCATCAGATTGTGGTGACAGCCCTAACCACAATGCTACCTAGTTTATACTTAAAGAAAGTATGATACATAGTTAAAACGATGCATTTGATTTTTTTTCACCTGATTTTACCGCAGGCTTACTTCACCGTACACTGAATGTTTTAGTTTTGTTAGAAATGAAAAGAAAAACCAATATGTATCAAAGAAATGAATTGTAATAAAAGGAAAAAAACACTCATTTTTAATTACAGGTTGGATGCACCCAATTTATATTCATGTTCTGTGGGAACTGAGATAAATGACAAATGGAGTTGTTATGTAAGATAACCAATGCTCCATTTCTCCCAGAAACGGATCAATCCACTAACAATGCTTTGCTCACCGTCACAACGGAGCGGCCTTGTTAATTGTTTTGGGATCCTCATCAAATATGCATGGGCGCCTGCTGAGCGGCGTGTTAATTACTGAGGCGAGGCAACACCGTGCTGTAGCGCATGGCTAACTCTTGGGCACGGACTGCGATGGGGAGATGGGGGGCAGAAAAACCTCAAGGCCCATCAATCTCTTTTGACCAGGGACAGGAAATCGATCTTAAAAAAACTCCGTTTAATACAGCAGTGTGTGCACCCCGTCCTAAACTACTGATCTGGGATCAGGGCATCCAGCATCCGGGTCCATTTGGACAATTTTTTTATTTTTTTTTTTTTTTAAAGCAAACCTGTGTTCGGATACTGTGTTCGAGGTCATGATTCTCTAGATGGCAAAAGGCTGACACGTAATAACGGTGTGCGGAATACATTGACATTTTGCATTTATACATTTGTTAAACACTTTTCTCAGCATGCTCGAAAACACATTACACAACGGACAAATAGCTTTAGAAGCAGGGACAGGATTTTCAACGAACAGGTGGTTCATCTGATACCATCGTGTTTCTGTTCATATCCCTCAAATAGCTACCTAGAAAGTGACATTTGAACAGCAAAGGTATAAATGAACATAGTAGATGGTGTTGGACTCATTTATGTAGCTGTCAGGAGATCAGAGCAGAAATCGGCCTGAAGGAGAAGAGTTTGAGACCCTTCTTCAGTCCTGTGAGGGATTAAGCAGCCCTGAGGAGCAGAAGGAGCTCATTCCACCACACTGGAGCCAAAACAGAACCTGTGGACTTTTGATTTTGCATCACTTGTGAGTGGGACCACCAAGCAGCCAGAGGTGGAGGAGCAAAGTGCTCTTGCTCAGGTGTAGGGAGTGATCTTTAGATACTGGGATTCAGATTCTTTGACCATCCCACTGACCGTAACCAGTGTTGAGCTTGATATGGGCAGCTGCAGGAAACTAATGGTGAGAGACAAGGAGAGGACACTCACGGGAACGCTTTGGCAGGTCAAACACAACTCGCTCTGGCATGTTCTGTACTGTGTAAATTTGCACTGCAATAAAAAGCATCCATGTATGAAGTTGTCTTTGATCTGTCTGTCAAAGGAGCACTTGATGTGAGTGCAGGTTATCAGGTGTGCGGCAAAAATATTTGCTTTCAACAGGTGAGGAGGTCACTGGGTCATGTCTCTTCATTCTCACTGTCTTCCTGTTAAATTAGAGGAGTTTTCTGACCCGTGAGCACGACCCCATACGGTCCCCGTGTCCCCGAGTCATAACATGAAATGCCTATAGTACAGTGTATATAGTAACAGTATGCCTGTAGTGCAGTATTTAATATAGTAAGGTATAGGGTGGAAGGGGGTGTGGTGGTGCAGCGGGTTTGGCCAGGGCCCACTGTGTGGCGGGTCTGGGGTTCAAGCCCTGCTTGGGGTGCCTTGTGACGGACCAGCGTCCCATCCGGGATGTGTCTCCTCCCCCCTCAGCCTTGCACCCTGTGTTGCCGGGCTAGGCTCTGGTTTGCCGTGACCCCGCTTGGAACAAGCGATTGTAGACATTGTGTGTGTGTGGGTATAGGGTAGAGGAATTAACTTAGCCCCCCCCATGGTGCTCCACCCCCCAACTCCTTGGCGAAAAATCGAGGAAATCCACAAAGTGAGTTAGCTGGGCAACACTGTGAGTTTTGTAACACACCCTCATGCATGATCCCACTACTGCCACCACACTACTGCACTCCGGTCCACGGAAAAGCAGATTATCTTCTTAATCTGCGAGCGCGACTCCCCCGGGGTCAGCCCAAGGAATCGGCTTAGTGCGTAACACACAAACACATATACGTACTGATTGCGGCGAGACGAGTTTGCGAAAATGTAAAATTGTTTCTGCCCAGCTCTTCTCCTCATTAAAGTGTTTGGTATGCGTGTAATACCAGGCCATTTATGGAGAGCCATTAATCCACCAATAAAATATGTAGGGAATGAACATGGCGCATCTGATCTATGATACCTGAAGCATTTAATTTGTTCCAGCACATAGTCATTATAGATTCGAGTGCCTAATTAGGAATGTTTTCCACAAAATAATTATTGGGCCTCTTTCTTCAAACACACTGATATCATTAATTGAGAATCATTTATCTGAATCGAGTGATACCTGAATTCCTTTCAAAGCGTTCAACGGCGTCTAAATGTAAAGCAGTGACAATATTGCTAAACTCTTGCTGTGCGAGACAGACACTTTGGGGAACATTGGGGTGAATTGCACAGGTGGCGCCTACAAAGGAGACTCGGGATCGAGGTCGCTTACACGTCGGAGCACTTGCACACACTTAAAATGCTCTCCTTATTGCAGGGAGACGAGGTGGGATTGCTCTTAACGCAGAATGCAGAGCGATGGGAATTGCTGAAGGGAATGTCTCTCCGTCTCCTGCTACCTATTCATCTCCACACCTTCGGCACAGCTCAGGTGGTCAGCTGTACATTTACCAGATATAGTCTCACCAAAGCTGCGCTGCTGCTCCGTACGTGTGTATGTATGCTTACGCGTGCGGGTGTGTGTGTTAACATGTCTGTGCCGTTTGGCTGAAAGCCTCGTCCGAGATCCCACGGAATGAGCTGGCAGTGTGCCCAAAGCGAAAAAAAAAAAGAAAAAAGGAAAAAAAAAGGAGAGAGAGAGGTCTGACCTTTTAATTCAATATAAATTGTGCTTTTATATTAAACAAATATATGACTGGAGGAATAAATCAGTCCAGTCTTTCTTCCCCCTCATTTCTGGATCAAAACATGCTGGCTGCTGAGACAACGCAGAGGCAGATCTTGCACTGGAGGAGGGGATAGATGAGTCCATCGTTTTTCTGCCCCACACTTTGGCAAACCTGTCCTGGCTGCTGAGCGAGAAGAGAGGAAAGACAGACGGGGGCAGCTGGGGGGTGTGAGTGGCACGCGAAAGCCGATATGCAGCAGCAAAGCTAACGGCAAAAAAAGCAGGGCAAGGATGTGGCAGGAAGTGAGCCAGGGAACAGTATCTTCCCTGGAACCATCTTTAGGATTAACCTGGGCCTAGGCCAGGATATTACAAGAGGTTTTTTTATTTTTTCCCCAGGAGATTAAGCCAGCTCATCCTGTGGTCTGGTCAGGACTTTGACTGGTTGTAATCTTCAGAGTTCATCTGACAGTTTGGATGACCTCTGGATATTGGCTGTTTTTCCCTGCGGTCGCCTTCAACACGAAGGTGACACGATGGTGACCGCATCAAGTAGCACAGGCCTCTTTCACACTGGGTCCCCCGTAATGGTCGAGTTATGAGTTTTCCAAATGGTACAAATATGTTCTAATTTATTTATAATAACACTTCCTTCACTGACAAATTTTCAAAAATGTCTAAAACTTCTGTTTCTTGCTGAGCAGGTGTTAACTGTATTTCCTTACCCATCCAACAGGGGCAGTAAAGAGCGCCCAAACAAAACAGGAGAGTTGGACTGTCATAATTAAACTGTTTCCACAGTGTTTCCAGTTTCCGTCTGGTGTTTCTCAGTGTCGGCAATCAATAACACCATGATGAATGATGAATTATTGGTTTCTATTTTTAGTCATTTTAAAATTTAATTTCAAAGTTGCTTTAACTTAATGAAAATATTAAAATAGACTGTTACGTACTGTCCTATTAAAAACTGTTCTTTTCATTGTTTATACGTATTCCTAAACTGACCTGCAAATAAATCAAATTTTGTCCATATTAAGTGGCTTTTACTCACTGTGACATTGTGGTAAATGTGACTTTGTTCTTACAAACAAATTAAGTTACAAACAGACTTCTGGTTCCAGCTGTGTTCATAAGATAGGGAGCCAGTGAATATATTACAATTAGTCTCAAAGATAGAATGTAAATGCATGGCAGGAGACCTTGTTTGCTTGAAGGTCAAAAATGCAAAGACGAGCATGCGGACCTCCAAGAGAAAATGAAACTTTTTTCAAACCAGTTTTTCAGTCCGTTTCACAATTACACAGAGCATTTTGAACTGCACATCCTGCTGTTTTTGTGAATAGAGGTTAACCCTAACATTGCTAAAATCCATTATTCATTTTTTTTTTTTACTCTGCTGGCGATAAAAATCAATTTCTGCTTGAAGGAGCCACCAAAAGAGCTCAATGAAAAATCTAATATGAATTTTAATGGCCTAATAAACACGGTTCTGATTAACTCACACGCCCATAGTTCTGTCTTCTACGGCTGAAATCCCACAGAGTAAGATTTATGGCACAGTTCTCACACTTCTCGCATTGTGGAGAGCTGAGGAATACTTTTTCACCTGTTGTCCTGTTGCAAACCATAGTTTATTCTATTAAATCATACTCATATCTTTGTCTGTGGGTTCTTGGGTACATTGCTTTTTACACATTTGCTGGAGGTACAGACCGTATCTCTGTTTCGTCTACCCAGTAAAGTACAGTAATGTGCAATTCTGCACATATTGCTGACTTGAGACTTATCTGTCAAACAGGATCGCCAAATTAAACCATTTAGCCCATCTTTTGGTTTATTTTTGATTTGCTGTCTGATGTTTGTGGGAGGCAGGGTCAAAACAACAGGTTTCCACAGGTAGCGATGGGTGATGGTCATTGAGACTTCAACGCAGTGCGGCCCACTCGCTGAGTTCACTAAGCTCTTAGTTACTCAATCTGTTTGTAAATCCAAAGTCACTTTCACCCCCTAAGTCACAATCGAAAAGAAAAAAAAAAAAAAAATCAATGCAAACAGGTTACCTTCTTCTGGGTTATGTTCTTAAAAAATCTTGGGCATGGAAATAAAAAATAAAAAAGAAACCTTGTAATATTTTATATTTTAATATTTCTTTTAACTTCTACCTACATCCAAATTAAATCTAAATAGCTACATTTAGCCTTGCGGTGGACTGGCATCCCGTCCAGGGTGTGTCCCCTCTCCCTCCAGCCTTGTGCCCTGTATTGCCGGGTTAGGCTTTGGCTCGCTGTGACCCCACTCGGGAAAAGCGGTTGTAGACATTGTGTGTGTGTGTGTGTGTGTGTGTGTGTGTGTGTGCGTAGCTACATTTAAAATTTTAAATGACATAAAATAAAAATATTATCTCTAAAAATTCGTATTCATTCCTATTTGCTGATGATTGATCCTGTAAAGGTGCAGCGTTCATCACCTCGTTGTTGATCTCAGACCTGCTCTCATTACTGACCTCTACAGGTCAGGTGCAGAAATGCAGGTTGCAGTCATTCCGCGATAGACAAAATTTTCTGAAAATATATGTGAAAAAAATGCTATGAAAATACACACACACACACACACACACACACACACACACACAGAGTCTGAAACTGCTTGTCGCAGCACACCGGAGCCTAACCCGGCAACACAGGGCACAAGGCTGGAGGGGGATGGAGAACATCCCGGACGGGACACCAGTCCGTCTCAAGGCACCCCAAGCAGGACTCGAATCCCAGACCCACCAGAGAGCAAGACCCGGCCGAACTCGCTGCACCACCGCACCCCCCTCTGCTATCAAAATAGATTAGTTAAATGTTTGACTCTTCAAAAATTTGCAGTTCAGCCTTTTGTAATGTGTGGAGGCACTAATGATTTCTGCTATGATAGATGCATGCACACGAGTGCATTTTGGGGCAATATTGCTTGAAGGACAGCATGAGGTGGGTATCAGTTCAGTTCATTTTACTGCGTTCTTTTTTCAACAGAGTGAACAACCATCTGTAAGGTGTGGACTTTGCTGCAAAATGTTGGCAGTGTGGTCTGGGTGACGGAAGGGGCAGCAAGTGAGGTCGTGGTTAGAGCCACTGTCTCTGGATTTGAAAGTCCCAGGTTTGAATCTCACCATCTGCTGTGTAGTACCTTTGAGCGATGAACTCGCTCTCAAACTGCGCCGGTGAAAATTACCCACCTGTATAAAAGGCTAAGTTGCTGTGTAGAGGAATATCAGCAAAATGAATAAGTGTAAATGAAGTGCAGGGATCCTTCATCCATCCGTTTGCCTCTGTACCTGGAAAACACCCAGACGTGGCGAAAACCATACCTGTCATCACAATTAGTTTAAACCACAGTCTTCGACGGCACTCTGCAAACCAATTTCATAATTTGCCCTCATGTTTACTCCCCGCCTTAAGTGACGCACCCTGGTTAATTAACGGTGGGCTTCGGCGGAGCTAAAACGACTTTCGCGGCGCAAACAACCGTTTGACAGGGGAGACGACAGCGAGTTTACGCTGGTAATGAGGCCTCGCTTAGCCTGACTAATCTGAAACAGCAACACAAACAAATCGCACAACAGGCGGATTCCGATTCACCTCATCCCCCGGATTAAAGGTTTCCCTGATGCCAGCGCTGGGAAGTTGCAGTGCGGGCTTCACAGCTGTGGCTCGAGCCAAAGATCGCGTTCAACGAGTCCCGAAGAGATGTTGTTCCAGGGCGCCTGCTGTGTCTGTTTACGTCTCTCCTGGTTTATGAACTGGAAGCAGCTTCCCACTTCCATGGTTGGACATAAGCGTAAGGTTTCGCTATCTCTGTCATCTTTCCTGGGCCTGGAAGGAGCAAACGAGGAGATCTGGCAAGCATTCCGGGAGAATGTGGGACCTGCTGGAGTAACGTGGCGGGGATCCCGTCAGGCCCCATTTTCACATCAGCCACGAGACAGGTGGTTGAGGCCTGCTTCTCCATCTGCCATTGAGGGATAGTCGCTGACGGTGGAGCCGATGGTCGGGATGACGGCCCGCTGGGTCTGCGGAGGAGGGGACGATATCAGAAGGAGACTCGCTCACGCGGTCTGTATTTATCAGTGACATGAGCGAAGAATGAGCTCATGCTGCTGAGGAACATCTGGGATGCGTTTTGTGGTGTTTTAAACCCGATGCCCCCCTCCCCCAACTCCCAGGCTATAAGAAATAAAACCAAAAAGAAATACATCCCTAAGACTGTGCCGGGCTGTCAGGGCCTTCGCAGAGCCACGGTGGCCTGACTTGACCCTTGCTGTGGCCAAAGTCTAGCGGTAAAGGTCACGGTTGCGCTGAGTCTACTAGATAAGTCCCCCGCTGTCGGTCTCCCAGGGAGCCACCCGTCTCGACTAATTGCACATTGGAGGTGTGAAAATGAAGCCCAAGCCAAGATATGGCTGAGGTGCCTGTGTTGTGGTCGCCATGACGGAGGTCCCTGTCTTCTCGAGGGAAATCAAAGCCCCAGAACACATAAAAAATGGGTAAAATTGGAGGCCCAGAGCTGTCGAGTCGGACGCCACGGATATTTCAGAATATCGATTTCCAGGAGAATTTCATCGGGTGCCGTGCACACAGAACGGTCATACAGCTCCTTGTTAATAGCCTATGTGGTTTTTAACTGCTTCCCACCTGGACAATGTTACCGATACGGCCTTGGAGCACAAAAAGCTGAGAAAACGACCAAGGACTCCTTCTGATGTTTCTATAGGTACTGTGCGCAACGTCTCAGTTCAAGACATTGTTGCTGCAGCACATATGACATAGTTACTGTAGCAAGTAAGTACTGCAGTGAATGAGCTTGCTGTTATTAAAACACGGCCTGATCTGTTTCTCATTAAATTGTTATTATTTGTCGAGTGCAGGCAGTACAGAGTCCTGGCACCCCATGCTGCTTATTTGCTAATAGCACTGTGAATTAACATCCACTTCCAGGTGACTAAAGGATGACATCTGAAAGGACATGGGGGACAAAGGCATGAGTTCTAGAAGGTTTGCAATTTCACAACGATAGTGCAGAATAAAGCAAAATACACCGGAAACTGCTGTGATGCAAAGTACTTAATTCATATATTTACGTGACGCACCATGACATTAATACTAGTCAAGGAAGGGTCAAGTTCTCAGCTGTGCCTTTAGGCCGTGTAAAGAGTAAAGTGGAGTGAATCCTGTGCCGTGTGCCTCTCTCTGGGGAACGGCATCTGATTCTTCTCGAAGTGGTTTGGTCAACGGGGCGGATTTGCGGTCCCCTGGGCGGTGTTGCGCTGACGTGCAGCAAAGGCCACAAATCCACCTGTGCTCAAATCGCCGCATGGCCCTTTCTGACCTTCCCCTGCCCGATCGCGGCCCTCATATCAAATGCTGACTTCTGAAATGGTCGGCGCCTAGTTAGAGGAGAGATTTCTGAGTCGGAGCCGTCAGAAGTGGACCAGACTTGTGTTGGGAGCAGCGGGAGGCCGTTCCGGAACAAACCCTGCTCTGGGGTGAGCCGCAGGGCACAACTGCAGGACGCTCCCAGCCCTCGCCGGGGATACGTAGCTCAGCGGGAGCGCGGGAGCTTGGTGTTTATCCACCGCCTGACCGCCGGCTCGGGCTGTCGCTACCTGGCTCCCTGCTCACGATGGGGGCCGGAAAGCATCCCCTGCGCCCGGTGGAGTCCCCCTCATTGAGCCATGTCACTCAGCAGGGCGGCGAGAGAGCTCTCCAAGCCTTCAGCTCCATTGCACGCTGCTCTTGAAGACTGATGGCACACCGGATCCAGGCTTTGTGTGGCTCTCCCCTGGCAGGCAAATCCAGATGAGCATTTTCCTCCAAGCAGATCATTACTTTACTGTTTTTCTCCTGCTCAGGAACTCTTCTGACCTCAACAAAGCCAGTGGCACTTCTGCTGCCGTCTTTTAAAGGGGCTCATAGTCGTACCACCCGGCCGCAAAATTATCACTTGATTTCGCAGCTTCTTCTATGTTAATGTAGCGCAGTCTTTTTCGTTTCAACGCAAAAGTGGCAAAAATCATAGCAAAATGGTTATTTCAACAGTGCCGTGGAGTAAATATTAGCCACCTCTGAACAGACGTATCTCCGCCCATTTTCCAGACTAATCTCACTCGTCTTCATTAGGCCGTCTCTCATTTTCCGCTTCATTAAGTTTCTTCTCTGAAGACTCCAGTTTGCCTCTTTTCCTTCTCTCTTCTGTTTCGTTTGCTCGCCATGTCTCATCGTGCGCTTCCTCACATCCTCCTTTTTTCGACATTTTCTCCCTCTTTTTCTCCTGCTTCCCCTCTCTGTACTCAAGCGATGTGCAGCCAGTAACCTACAGGGGGAGCCCAGACACCATAATCCCCAGGATGTCTCAAACAGCGCCGTCCGAGACATTGTGGAGATGTTTCCTTAGCCTCTCTCGAAGCACTGTGATAGATGAGGGTTGAATGTTCTGGTCCTTTCGCACAGAAAAATGGAGCTGGCTAAAAAAAGAGGGGAGGCAGTGTCCAGCAACAGGGATCGGAGTGGGTTACGGTTAGGGTTAGGGTTGTGATTAGGGTTCAGTTAGGGTTAGGAACTTTGAGCTCCATGATCTCCTTGAGCTGGATGGTACTTAAGAAATAGCTATGGTGATCGCAGTGGGTTAGGGTTCGGGTTCGGGTTAGGGGTAGGGGTAAGCTTAGGGTTAGAGTTGGGTTAGAGTTGGCTTATTGTTAGGAACCTCAAGCACCACGTTCTCCTTGAGCTGGTACTCAAGAAGTGACAGCCATGACATAGAAATAAACATATGGGCCAGCACAGTGCAGAGAGCACTGCAACGTCTGACCTGCTTCGGGCACGGCAATGTGGGAACGCGGGGTTATTTTTACCAGGGGTACTAATGCTGTGGGAAAATCCCATTTAAAGCAGCGATTCCCAAACCGCGCTACATGCACTGCTAGTTAACCTTCGACCTCTTCTTTTGGGGGTTCCAGTGCAATCGGCCTGAAATTCAAGAGCAGACCAGGCGCAACAGTAAAGAAAAAATAAAATGGGCATGAAAGGCCAAATATGAATGCATCCCAGCTTCAGGATCCAATATAAAAAACTGCTCTTGTGCTGGCAAAAGGAACATATCAGCAATATTCATTTTATTTTTAATTATGCTCTTATGGAGGGAGATGATCCTAGTTGTAGTTCTCCATCCATCTCTTTTATGTCTCCCTTCACTCTCTTTTCATTTTTTGCTCATTAGATCAGAAACATGATGTTCTTCCAAAGCATCCATGCTCAACAGCACGTTTTTCTGCCTCGTCCCCTTGGCCGCATGGACGAGGGCAGACCGGCGTTTGGAAGAATCTCAGAATCGAACGGAAGGCTGTAAGTCGACTTGCTCCGAGGTCCAAGCAAAGGAACGGACCCAGCGAGGAGGTGCAAAATGTGGCCACGATTGATCCCGGTGCCTTGCGAGGTGGGGTTGGGGGGGGTGCAGGGTGCGGACCCGGGGATCCGTGGCACTTCCGATTCCACAACGCTGCAACAGAGAAATATTTCTCCAGAGCCTCGAGTCTAAATAAACAGCAGATGGCCAACAAAGTGAATGGAGGTGCTTTCTGATCCGAATGGCCTTGTTCCTTGCTGCAGCCAGCGCTCCGAGGGACAGTTCTGTACGGCAAATCTGTCAAAACACTCCTACACTGGAACTGCAGAAGAAAAACAAAAATTCATGAAAAGATTCCTGGTCATGATAATGAAGACGGGGGGAAAAAAGCAAAATGAAAATACATACAAAAGCTTGTTCTATAAAAGAGTGCCAGACTTTGTAACAAAAAAAAAGAAAAACTGCGTCACCCACATAAATAAATTATATCCCCAAAAGAATATAAACGCTGAAACATAAGTCGCTCGCAGGGGAAACGCGGTTTGCAATTTAGGCGACACGAGGTGGGCGACTTCGAGATACAAAGAAAGCTCGTCATCAGATAAGAGCCGGTGTATCATCACCCCTCAGCCTTTTCCCACTGTATCATAATTTATTAATGTTATTATTATTTATTAATTTGGCTGAAGCTTTTCTCCAAAGTGACCTGCTATGTTAGCCATGTCTAAGAAACTACTTTTTACCCCTTTATACAGCTGGATAATTTTCCCATATCAATTCAAGGTAAGTACCCTTGCTCAAAGGTACTACAGCAGGAATGGGATTGGAACCCAAGTCCTTCGATGGCAAGGTGATGGTGCTAACGGTTAACCTGACACGTCGCATGGCGGAAGCATCAAAAACGTGATTGAGCTGGTCTGTAAAGTCTATGAAAAGCAATTATACGCCATCCTGCTCTCTCTCTCTCTGTATGTGTGTGTGTGTGTGTGTGTGTGTGTGTGTGTGTGTGTGTGTGTGTGTGTGTGTGTGTTATACCCAGACAGAACCTCTATCTACACTAATGAAGCCTGTGGCCTAAAACCCATCACCAAAGAGCAAAAGGGGGCTCCTTTATCAACTATCTGCCCTATTTAATATGGTAGCTATTTTTAAACAGTTGGCTCCTCAGCGGCAGCGATGGCCCTTACTCCCCCCTCCCCACCCGCCGCTTCTCTTCTCTCTTCAGGCTCGTCCCTGTGTGGCAGACACTTTGTGTCCTCTGTACACCAGAATTACCACGCTGCGCCCTGAGACTCCACCAAGCCAAAGGCACGGCGATGATGACGATGATGACGACTCGGCCTTCGTCGCGCCTTTAAGGTTGTCCATAACTCCCCGGTAGAGCCCGGTGGCACCTGTCCAGCTGTCCAATTTGGACCATGACCCGAACGCAGCGCATCGGAACACAAAGTGGATTTTTAAACCTGGGCGGGTGGAGATAAGCCGAGGCGCTGGACCGAGCCCCCCTCCCCCCCAAAACTTCACACCCTTTTCCACATTCCCATCTCCATCTGGTTCTCTTTGTCTTCCCTCGGCAGCCGAGGACGATCTGCTTTTTCCTCCCCGCAAACATCCCTTCTCCCTCCTCGCCGGCGAGGGAGATGCCTGGCGCTCGCCCAGTGCCCTGGCTCTGTGTCATAATTGCTTTTTGTTGCTTTGAAAATAAATAAATAAATAGATAAAATAAAATAAAATAAAAAAAAATAAAACAAAAAATAAGGAATCTTCGTGGCACCTCATCCCCCACCCCCCCGTGCTTTTTGTATGTGGAGGGAAGGGGCCCTGTCGGCCTGCAAACTCATTAACTTTACAAGCGGCACCCTTTACACACCACGCTTCTCCCCCTTTCCGATATATACTGTATATTACACTCTATATATGTCTTTCATTATTTTTTTCCTGACTTTTTTTTTTCTCAGAAGGACTTGCAATGTGGAAAATTACACAAAAACAATACGGACAATATAAAACGAGGCCCGAACAGCGCAGCCAAGGGGTGCTTTGAAGAGTTACCATGAAACAATAAGAGATACCGACAGCAGTCAGAATGTCTACTGTGCACAATCAATGCACTCATAATAATTGATTTATAATGTATATGAGCAAAATGGCTTACAAAGATAATAACAATAATGTTATTATTTATTCATTTAGCTGACACTTTCCTTCAACATGACTTGCGGCGTGAGGTTTGTCCTCGAAGCCACTTAGAGTGATACGCCCATTAATAGAGGAGGGTAATTTTTACTGTACGATGAGATGGAGGAAGATATTCCTCCAAGCGCTGTATGAACGTGGTCACACCTCCTCCGTAATAATCCAGCTAAGTACTTCCTTCTTCTCTGCCACCTGGAGAATCTCATCCAATCACAGCCATTGATTAAGTATACATCACCACTGAAGTAACACATTTAGAATTTTTCTTAATTCATTCGATTGACACTTTTCTCTTAAGTTACTTGCAATGTTCAGATACACGCACTTTTTTTACCCGTTTACACAGCATGGTAAATTTAACCGTATCAGTTCGGGGTAAGTACCCTAACCCCGACCCTAGATCGATACTTCAGCAGGAGGTAGCATTCAAACTCAGGCTGTTGAACTGCAAGGCAGTGGCTCTCACAACTATGCCACCTGCTGCCCCTGACTTTACACACAACGCCTAAACATGGTGCAGCAACGGGTCCCCTTTGTGGCTCTTTGACAGCGTTTACCATGTTTTATTGCTTGTGGGAATCAAACCCCACCATTTTGCGAGACAGCGTACGGGTGGAGGGAGATGGGCCTGGGGTCGGGAAGGTCGGGAACACTCCTTCCTTATCCTATAATAATCACCCAGTCATCAGACCGTCAATCACTGGGCGAAAGCCCTGCGCTGGAATGTCCAGATCAGGATGAATTCCCCCTTTCAGCATTCTAATCCACGTCCCCTCTATTTATTCATCCCACCCCCATCCCTCCCCGATGGTGGTTTTCGCATCCTGACCCGTGCTGTGCATTGACTCTGCTGACTACGGCTCAGTGTTAAGTGTCTGAGTCAGATGATAGCGCACACTGTAATGCCCCTTGGCAGCGGCACGCTTTACAGCCGAGATGGTGCACAAGATGCATTTTAATGAAGTGGCGAAGGCGCGTCCGTCAGCGCGCGCAGCCGGAGCACCGGGTTCCGTGCCGTTCGGCGGACCAATCACGCGCAGCCCGTTCGGGGGGTGTGGCCTACTGTCCGGCCAGTGGCGACGGCTCGGCCGCTCTGGCCGCTCCTTCGGAGATTATTTGGCCATATTCTCTGGGCTCATCGATCCGGTCGCCTCCGAATCTGTGTAAGGGGAACGATTCAAGCGTGGAGAGTGTCATTTCTCAGCGTTAACCACAAGCCCTCCAGGCAATATACTTGGAACAGCAAGTTTATTGATTGAACTCCATTAAAGCGGAGCTCTCACCCGACTGTCGCATCGGGGGAACTTCAGGATGTCGCCGGGTTCTGCAAATTTGCATAGGGGAAGCTAGTTATTATAGCATGTGTAAGCAAAAATAAATTGAGTATATATACAGTATATATAGATATATATGTTTGTAAGGCAGCGGCTCTGATTACTGCAGTACCCACTAACCATGATGTTAAGGCAGATTGACCAGCAAAAATACCTTTCTGAAGCTCTTTAACAGCATTTACCATGTTTTAATGTACCTGAGAGTCACAAACGGGCTATGTTCCTTTTCTTAGGACTATAAATATGTATAGCTATAATAGACAGATACACAAACATATATAGTGGCCAGAGAGTGGAACTCTGATTTTGGATGTAGACCCTTTACAGAACATTGGTGATGCAAATGTCAGTAAAAATATAGTGGTACCACAAAACACTTCATTCTTTAGTCTTAGGAAGGTTGCTCAAATTCCGAAAGAGGTATATAAATGAGAGAAAAATACATCTGCTTAAATGTATCTTTATTATACGTCGACAAAATGCAAATTACTATATTCATGAAAGTGCAGCACCAAACTTTAAGAGCCATTAAGTTCAGAGAAAGGAAACACTTCTAAGGCAGAATGAACCATAACGCCAGACCCTCCAAAAATCAATACGCTTTTTACTCCCAGCATCAGGAGCTGAATCAGTTACAGAGGAATTTAAATCAGTCTCTTCATTTCTTCATCTTTCTCTTTTCTGTTTTGATTCTGTCGATATGCGTGTCGAAAATCCTATCAGGAATTCAGATGAAGGACCCGTGGATCTTTTTCGAAGGGTCCAGGATCTGGGGTCGCTGCCTCAGGAGAGCGTCGATTTCATTAGCCACATGCGCGGAGTGTGTTACACAACGGCAACGGCTTCACAAGGGGTCAACGAGAAATCGATAAGAAATTATATCGGAGCGTCAGTCTTCGGGGCAGAGGTAGCGCCAGACGTCGCTTGGAAGATGAAGGCAAATTAATTTGCCCATAATGATGCAGGATCCATAAAATTAAAAACAAACAAACAAATAAATAAATAAATAAATAATGATAATAACATGTTGGAGTGGGGCCTCATAAATCACTTCGTAGTATTGGAAAGTGTGCAGTTCAGCGGTCGCACAATAGTCAGTTGTATCACGGCTTCCCAGCCTCGCGCAGCACAACAGAGACACACTTCTATGGCTCCCCATGATTAATTGATGACCCCTATTTGATGTTCAAAGGAGCCGATATGCACTGAGCTTCTACGCAGCATATAAAAGAACTGCACCTTTACCGAGCTGGTAAATAATACAACAGTGTTTGGCTTGGTCACAGAAAGAGAAGTACAACATAATAACGCCGGCGGTGATATTGTGCAGACGGCGGAGCCGCATCCGCTGGGTGAAGTCTCTTGCTCAGATCACAGATAAAATAAAATTAAATGACATCTGTTGTATTTTTCCGTCTTGTTCGGCAAAGAGGAAACTAGATGAGGGTCACACAAGGGATGCAACACATGATGGGTGATGTTAATGCTCAAGTGGTCATTAGAAATGGTCTATGGAGGGAAGAGCTGTGCATTGTGCATAAAGGGCTGTTTGCTTTGAGTGCCTGAAAGGACATTTCAGGGCTAGCAGATATGCTCCCATGTCAATAGATGCGCCATATGGTCATGGACTTCCAAGGCTATATATATAAAAGGAAAAAAAAACTTTGGAAAGGTTCCCAAGGTCATTTCTGGCATCCAGACCAGGGAACTGGTGGTATTTTGGCCTTGAGGGGTAACTGGGGATCTAAGAAACCAACCAGATCTGAGATGTAATCATAGACTTCTGCCAAGTTCCGTTGGGGATACGATCCATTGAGTCCTTCCTCTGTTTTGTGAATCGGGTAATGGGTGCTGTACCCTTTGAAGAGACACACCGTCTGCTCTTAGCCCGGCGGAACCTGTTCCCATGCCGACCTCTTTGCAAAGCCTTTTGGTAATTTTTTTACCTCCCCTTTCTTAAATGCAACCGATATCTTAATTGGCCTGAGTTTCTCGCCCATGGGACGGAAAAGCGAGAATTACCCCAGGAAGAGGGTAATGGGCAAGGTATTGGGGAGAAAAAGGCAGAAGTCACTTTTGCGCTACCGCCGTGTCCCCGGTCCAAAGGAGTCCCTCCAAAGGGAGCCATGAAATCTTATTAGGATGGGGAGTGAGTGACAGTTTAATTAAGGGCTGGGGACCTGAGAGGAATCCAGCGGAAAGCGCAGGGTATCTCTAATCCCCCTTTGTCGGAGGGTCCTGGTTCCAGCGCAGGACCGCTGAGGTATCCTGGGTGAGGGTAAACACAAGAGCAAACGGCGCCTAGAGAGGCCAGTTTGCACAACGCTCTTCCCCCTCCCACTTGGAGTGCGCATTAATGCCGATCCCAAACGGATTACCGTTATCTGGCACTCAAGCTTGAGACGTGTAACAATGTCGCTTTTCTAAACCCGTTGCACGAAAACAGTCAAATTCCAATATCCAGAGTTGATTGTGAGATTTTTCATGAAGGATTTAATAAGTAATTATTTAGGAGTCTTCAGTTCTGTAGGATTTTTTCAATGATATGTCCTTTTGGGCAAGAACCCCATGTTAACTAGCTTTGACTCTATAAAACTGATGACATCTTTTTATTAATCATTTGTGACAGAGGAGGCAGGAAAATAGTGAGGTGCTTGCCTCACGGCGACTTTATTTATGGCTGCGCTGGGAAAGATAACAGTGGGGGAACCAGAAACTGGTAGACAGGGATGGTGCTTCGTGGTTGTGGTCGGGATCGGGGTCGTGGCTGTCTCAGGTCGTGGTCGGTCAGTCGGTCGGTCTCTCTCTCTCTCTCTCTCTCTCTCTCTCTCTCTCTCTCTCTCTCTCTCTTTGTCTCTCTCTCTCTCTCTCTCTCGTCTCCCTACTGCCGGGTCCAGAGTGGGAGAAATAGAGGTTGCAATTAGTTATTTTTATTAATAACTTTATTATTTTTCTGCTTTGATGATGCTTTCCTCCAAAGCAACATACAATGTTAGACTGGTACACTAAGCTGCTTACATTGATTTACCAATTTATTAAGCTGGGTCATTTTTACTGCATAAAGCCAGGATAAATACCTTAATTAAAGGTACTACAGCAGGGGCTTGGACCAAAATTCTGGTCCTTCAGACTGCATGGTGACTGCTCCAACCACTATGCCACCTGCTGTATTGACTCTTAATGTGTGCTTTGGAGATCATTCGAGCGTAGTTCTGGGTTGTGTTCATCCTCTTTTGATTACCGCAGTACAACAGAGCCTTTTTGTTTCTGCCATGTAGAAGTGGTTTGATGTCTATCAGGGTCGCTGGAGACACAGAGATGGGAACAGCATTAAGTGCAAAGTTCCTGAGGTTAATAAGCAGATCACAGCTGTTGACTCATTCTTTATGAAAATTAACCAATACTCAGATGAGGTAAATAATCACATTCAATTATATCAGCTTCCTAAAACTGTATCATTGAAAAATGAAATGAAAAAACTTTCTGCAGTGGTTCCGGGCTGAAGTCTTGCATTCTAGTGCTGTCAGTAAGGGGCACAGTAAAGTGGTGTAATTCTCGATGGATTTGTCATGTGAGTTCATTATTTTAGAACATAGACATTTTACATAGATGAATAACACGGACATTTAGTCTTGAGAAAAGGTCATAGGGTTCATGGGACAGAACCGGTCCCAAATGGGAATTTGGAGCTCCTTTAACTTTCTAAGGGTACAGAGCAATACCTCAAAGTGTTCAATTCAATGTCTTTTTTTTGCCCACTGACAAGCACATTAATGCTCTTGAGTGTTGGGCCGTTTTCTGTATTTACCCAGGGCTGCTTTAACATTTGAATATAGACCACACATGGGTGTTTTAGCAAATTCATCATAATCTCCCAGATTCATACCCTTCAGCTTCAGATCAAACATGATGGGAATGAACGTGGCTGGACCCGGGGGTGTCAGATGATGCTCCTGACACCCCGAGACAGCTGGACACCAACGTACATGACGGATGACTCACCTTTATCTAATCAGGTTCTTCTGAAAGGGTGCTTCTAGACACTGTCCTGTATTTGGGATGCATCTGCAAAGCGCTTCAGCCAACCAGGCTGCCCTTCTGTCGAGCATCGCTTGGGATGCCGTGCCTGAACGTATTCAGTTCATCCTCCAACATCACGTTTTTCTTAGCGGACCTTTAACAGGAGTTGAAAATGTTGCGATGACAACACATAAGGAAACAAAAGCTCTCGGTAGGGGTTCGCATGTTGTAAAAGGCAGCCAAAGTGAATGTGTGAGACGTTAAAGTGATTTGCCTCCGATGTTTGTGGTGCCCTGTGAATGCTGGAGGTGGCCGCGTGGATTGCAACAAAGTGCTCACCTGAGCAAACAAAACCATCTGAGTTAATGGCTTTATTGATGACATGTGTTTGGCTCCGAGCCACTTTAAAACAGAGAATGAGGCCAGCATCAACGAGGTAATGTAGCTGAAATAATTTAGTGCTTTTACCCATCGCTACCTTCTACTTACCAAGCAGTATTTAAAACACGGGCATGTCGCGCTGGGATTAACTGCTCTTCCAATTTTCTCCCCTGTCCAGAAGCTGCGGCTTTCGCCGGGTGGGTGTTCGGCGCCAGGCGGCTAAAGTTTGCTCCCGGAGTTAAGCGCCCGGAAATGGCACAAAATGTACGCGTTCATCAGTCTGCTGCAGACAGAATTAGCCTTGCCACGTTCCGGTCGCTTCCATCTATTTCTCTGGGCTGTATCTCGGATTCGGAGGCAGTGATTTATGCCTTCCAGTGACGCATTTCAGCCGGTAGGCCTAGCGCACCGCCGATACGTTCCCCAGCTAACACGATGCTCCCTTTAGACACACACACACACACACACACAGAATTTGCAAAACACTTCAGTTTCACTCAAGCAAAAAGACAGCAGCAGACCTGGTGCAAAAAAGTGTTTTCTGAATTCCCACAAAATAGCTGGCATATACAGTTTGAGACTAAAATAAATATAAACTAGACTTCAGGTGGTTTAATAGTTAGGGGCTGTTGCCAATGAGAGGGCCCCAGGTTCAATTCTCCCACCTGCTGTTGTACCATTCATAAAGGTATATACACCGAAAACATACGGTATAAATGCTCCAGCTGAATAAATGGGTAAATAAATGCAATTTTTAACTGCAATGGTCATCTAAAAGAGTACATAATAATAACAATAATAATAATAATAATAATAATAATAATAATAATAATAATAAGAAGAAGAAGAAGAAGAAGAAGAAGAAGAAGAAGAAGAAGAAGAAGAAGAAGAAGAAGAAGAAGAAGCATAGCAGCAAATGTATCAGTAAAATTTTGTTTATGATGCACTGACATCAAGAAAATGCTAATTTCTAAGAACTGAAAGAAACACTGTTCGCTTATATTGTCGTAGAAAAAAGATTTCAACTGACTCTCTCAGAAAGCAAAGACAAATGTACTTTTGGTTTGCTGCATGTTTGAAGAACTGCCAAATAAATGTGTTTATATGGCAAACAAAGGATTCCTACTGTATAGACTGTGGATCCCCAGTTCACTGCTTTAGGAGCACCTTGTGTGTCCTTGTGTGTAGAATGGAGAGTGATAGAGACACAGAGAGTTGGCAGTGTGTGCGTGTGTGTGTGTACTAAGTGAGGGGACTGTCGATGGGGAGACGTGAGACCCACCGAGTCCGAAGATCTGCGGCTATTTTCAGGCCTTTGTTGAGACACGTCTGGTCGGCTTCTCTTCTGCTGACCGAAAAACAGCTTTGAATCACAGGGGTCAGCGGGCTGGAAGCTGGTGGCATTTTTGACATCATTTACAAAGCAAGGGGGCAGGCGTTGCTTGCCAACGAGCGGGTGGATGGACCGAGGGCAGGACTATGAGGATGAGGTCACAAGCCAAATTTTCACTACCCCATTCTGAAACAGAAAAACAGGGTCTCAGTCATGCATCTGAAGCCAGTGCAGAGGAAAAGGATGCGGTGTGTTAACAGGAATGTTTTTTATGCTCTTCATGTACTATTAGTTTTTTTTTTTTTATTATGGACGATTTACTTATGTGACCTCTGTTACTTACAATGTTAGGTATGTACACTGAGCTGCGTACTCTAATTTACCCATTTATACCACTAGGTGATTTGCTATATCACTTCAGGGTGAGCATTTTGATCAAGGGAAATGCAGCCGGAAGTGGGATTCAAACGCTGGACCTTTCAAGGTGTTGGCTCTAGGCAATCCATCTGCTACCCAGCGAAGGGATCGTAAAATTATTGAGGTTCAGCATGAAAAGGGCTTGACAAATTCCGGAGACATTATCTATGTCATAAGACAAACCATTTGAGGGACTTTGAAAGACGTAAAAATATTTTCCATACAGTAGCAGTGATCGTTTTGCCCGATTCTGGTTTATGCTCATTTAAAGTCAGTACATTATTGTGTTTACTGCTTTCTTTCCCACTTTAAGGAATAAAGCGTGTTAATTGGGTAAACTTTTCACGCCAAGCGACTGTGCGCCGTAACAGCAGACATATTGCATGGCCCATGGCAAGACGAGCGCACGCCGAAAAACAGATCCCGTATACTTCAAAGAGAGCACTTTATGCATTTAGACGACCTTTGCTGCATTAGAAGAAAAGATTAATGCCTCTCAGTTATAGGCCCCCGACTTTTATGAGCACAATGATGCACTTATAGTGAGCGTTGCTTGCTAATTTGTAAAATGTTGGGTAAAATTATATTGTTTTGTTTCCATCCCCAAGCGAAAGCCACGTGACCTTCTGGAGCGAGAAAAACGCAGGGAGCCGGATAAAAAGGTCATTGTTTAGCAGCGAATGACAAAACTAGAGCAGAAACCATGAGCGGACAGAAACACAACTCGCCTTCGCTGCAGTTTGAACATTCTAGAAACTCGTGAGCTACTAAAACAGCTTAATAACAACAATCACTGCAAATACAGACCATTCTCTGTGGTGAAGTGTGGTAATTTGTAGTAAATGCAAGTAGAAGGAGGAGCATAGGCAGCAAGGTGATGAGACTGAGACAGGTCTGGAACAGCACCTCCCGCCTCTTCAGGGCAAGATCAACATTTCTGGTGAGTCAGTTCACATGGAGGGGGGGTCGATAATACGGAGGAGTAACACTCCAGAAATGCAGAGGTTCTTCCAAAGGGCATGGGTGGGGGGGGGCTGCAGAGAAATCCACACACACGGATGAGCGAGAGGGAGTGTGTATTCACGCGTCTTGTGAAACTGGATGCCAGGAGCCTTAATCGCTCAGCCTTCCTATCTGCGAGTGGAAGACAGGCGACCCTTTGAGCTGGGGGGTCGCTGGCTGGCGGCAGCGACACACTGAGACCAATGTCATAACTCGCCAGCTATTTAGCAGCCGAGAATGCGGACCTTTGTGTCCAAGAAGGAAGCCTGGGAGTGGATCTGTGACCCCGGAGTTAGGCGTTCCTAATCTGGCCTCCGACCTCTGAATCCCATATATCTAACCCTGTTGTCACTTGAAACGGACCTCTAATAAAAACGATCAGCCGGGATGACACAAAACACCATGGTGGTAAGGGACGGGACGCCTGACATGTCTTGAAGCGCATGAAGATGAATCAGTTCATCCCTGGAACACCTGGCTGAGTTGATTTCCTTTTTCAAAAACAGTTTTTGTGAAGCAATAAGAGAATGAGCTGGAGGACCCATGAGGATTAAAGGTTCAAGTCCCGCAGTGGTTCAAATCCCCCTGACTCATTTACATAGTAGTGTAGGACAGCACCACCATCACCTTGTGATCTGACATTGATAACATTGCTAGCTTAGGGACCTCGCCATGCAGCAGGCACGCGCTTCCAGAAGGCACTTGGTGGACATAAGTTCTGCCCCCTGCATGGCATTCCAGTGCGGACTTGTGACAAGTACCCCGCAGACGGGCTCCATTGCAGCACTTTGGGCCATATTAAAGCAATGAGGTCATCCGTACAGAGCTTCTGTTCAGTGCAAAGAACACCATGACTTTTGTTCAAGCTGAGATCAGAGATGTGGGAGGTGGAGGTGGGGGTGGGGGTGCAGCGACCAAGGGGTTAGGATTCGGGCAGACGCTTCTAAAACCGGAGATGCCGAGCTTTTCCTATTCACACTCCCGCTGTGAGATTGTGTATGCCTGAAATCAGTCACACTTTCAGAGCAAATGTCACACACACACACACACACACACACTCTCTAGGGAAGCAACGGCTGTATTATCACAGGCTAGTCGACATAGCTGAGCCAATGTACGGCAGCTGCCATGAATTCATTGATAACGGCTCAAAAAGTGGCTGTCCAGTTAGTCAGCGGCGACATATATCTCAAGACGACACTTCGCACCCTGTCAAACCCAAGGCAAGAGACCTCCTGCCAACCAAAAGCGACTGAATGGAAAGTCAGAGGCCGACGGTCAATCCCGAGGATTATAGGTGGTAGCACAAAAACACAAAAAACACAAGGGAACGAGACTTTGTCTGAGGATCCCGGTGTATTAGGTCGAGATATTGCAGGGAAAAATGACCGCTGCCTTTTTGTGCTGGCAAATGCAGTATGAGATGCATCAGTAATGGGTAAGGCAAGTCAGGCAGTGCAGTCAGGTTACTGTCATGGTTGGCTGACAGCGGCTGCATTGTGACATCGAGTGGAGAGCACATGCAACAAAGTCAACAAAATATTCAGGATTCCTTTGCAGCCTCTTCGGTGGGAAAAAGGAAAACCAAAAAATTATATATATATAAGCAACAAAAACCACCACTTATGAGGAGCTCTTGTGGGCTCAGCCCTCTTAAGCGGTTCTCAGTCACTGCTGTTCACTGCTGACTCTGTTCTGCAGTGCATTTTCTCTTTCAGTCCACCCTCAGGACCCCGTGGGGGGCACCGGCACTGTTATGATGGCACAGCTGGGCCCCTCAGCAGAAGCCTCCATCGCAGCGGTGCTTGTGGACGTACCAATAGACTCATCCTGCAACACGCGACTACATTGCTTGAGAGTCACATTCAGGAGGCCTTGCAGGACACAGAAATTCAGATCACCCCAGTGCTCTACTTAGAAACAAGAGCCCCCCTCTTCTCCATATTTGCAGAGACCCCCTCCTTTCCTTAAACGGAAGAGTCATGCATGATCAAGTAGGACGGTCCAGCAGTCTATTCACCATGGTTACCAGCAGGAGTGACCTATACCGACCATTCTGTTGTCCAACCCCGTTCTTTTATTTAAAAAAAAAGTCATCTGACCATCTGTTTATTCCGCTTCTGTAAGCTGTGATAAAGAATCGTCCACTGAAAAGAAGACTCGTGCAGCCATTAAAATGTGAAAAGCCACGGTGAATCGTATCTGTCGGATCGGTAAGGTACCATTCAACAGACGCGGTTCACATTTTGTAGCATGTTAACAGTTCTAGTGAATACCCCTGCCATAGGAACTGCAGAGGCCCGCAACTTTATTTCCAGCCAGACATCATTTTCGGGCTCCCCTTCAGCCTACCGAGCTCTGCTGCTGTCCGTCATGCATTGCTGTTCTGGCAAGATAGGACCACATCTACAGGTTTGGGATTAAAACTGGACTTAATATACACATCATTTTGGGGATTTAGAGGGATTAATTTTCCCCGTACAGACCCACATATCCTCGCAGCATGGATTTGGTCCTCTGGCCTATGGATCATCGAGGTCCTCTGGAATTGAGGCTCCCGTTCGATGAAGGGTTTGGGGCTGTGGAGGAAAGTGCCCGTTGAGTCCGCCCTCGTGGAAACATGGGGTGGTGGTGACAACATTCGTGCGGAGTTGGTGCCGTTGCACTGAAGGTGGGTGTTTTTCGGTAATTGTGGGGTATAAGTTTGGCAAATCGTTTGCTGCAACCCCTCGATCCCCCTTGCCAACCCCGAACTCCGAGGCAGCCAACCGCGGGGTGTCTGGTTCCCAGGGCCGAAGCAGACGCGAGTAATCCCATCTAACATGCGTGCAAATCTCATCAGATCACGGCGGCCCCCCTCACAATGGGCAGCCTGTGCGCAGAAGAGAGAAGGGTTGGCTAGGGAGCTGAATAAGACCAAAGCGGGGACATCAAGATTTGAGACAGACATATCTCACCCGACTACCCCCCAACCTTCCCAAAGCACATCAAAGCAAAAGCGGCAGTTGCTTCAACCTACGGCTGCCACCATCATATTTTTTGTTTCATAGAGCACTACTTCAATGATCAGTGAATTTATCTCCCGGTAGGAAAAAAAAAACTCCTTTGTTGTATGAAACTGTGCGATATGAACTCAGACATCTTCGGCTGGCACAATTAAAAGCTCGGTTGTTTCAGTCAATAAAAGCGAATAGTAAAACTTTTGGTAAGAACTTGTGTTTGAAACTTATCCCAAGGTGCTGCTGGACAGGGATAGACTGCAAGTCCATTTAACTGTGGTATTTCAAGTGTTCCTCTGGACAAGTCCTGCTGTGAGAAGCAGAGCTTTTGTGGTGCTGTGTTGATGCACTAAGCGAGTCAAAGGTCTGCTGATATTGTGGCTCAAGCCTCCTGAAGTACTTGCCAGAACACCGCAAAGGTTATCGAAGCGTTTATCCAAACCAATGGAGAAGTCGTGAAGCCAGAGAGGCTTATCCACGCCGTCAGCTAATCCTCCCGTTCTCACACAGCGGGAGACTGCTGTCACCACAATCGTATTACATATCATACAAGAGACATGTCCTGCTGTGAAGCAGAAGGACTGATATTCAGAAGAGTTTGGAATCTCCTGCAAGGGATCAGGAGGCGATGATGATAAACCTTGTCAACTGACAAGTTGGTTCGTTGGAAGCCGAAGTCCCACACTTGGTCTTTAGTGTTTCCAGACTCACCTTGAGATGAACCCTCAAAGACTGGGCAAAGTTGTCACTGGTGCCCTCATTTTGGCTCAACGAGGAGAGTGTGGCCCAGCAGTGGGGTGAAATGTGGAAAAATCTGATGGATGGTGTGGGGGTTTATTGGCTTGAACTGCTGCTCAAAACATCAGTCAAAGTTAAAGTATCTGCCCTACAGCTTTTTTTAAGTCCCAGCATAGGACCATGATAACAAGAATGTCTTCTCCATGCAAGGATAATGGAGCCATCGTGGCTGCTCTGGATAAGGACTTTCAAATCATGAAGTGCCAAGATAAAGACAGGAAGAGACATGAAAATGACAACGTGAAGGACAACCGACCACCTTGCACATATTCTCTAATATCCACTATCTGCCTCGGCTTTTCTCGTTCTGAGAATTGCTACATGGATCTTCTCAAGTGGACCCTGAGTGATGAATAGCAAACACCATAGCCAAGCACGGGTATCTGGGCGTCCACACTGATAGCTAGCTTGAAAAAAGCGCAACCTGAAAATAAGCCTCCACTATTTCTGGATGCGGTGTTCACAGAGGCATGTTATAGTGAAAAAAAGACAACACAATTTCATGCCACCCACCTGCGGGTGGGGGGTTGGTCACAAAATTGAGCAGCAGTCATTTATCTGGATCATTACTCAACAACAACCCGCCATAATAGAGAACCGTTGAGGAGTCTCGGCCGAAAGCTGCTACAGACCACATCAAAGTTTTGTTTCTTGGGCATGTCGAGATCAAAGCAATAATCACCTCATAATTCTTTAATTATAAATGGACAGAATCATGCAGAGTGTTCACTGAATGCACAAGCTAAAAATATCACCTGTTTATTCTAAGTACCCCAGAAATCAAAAGGATTCAGAGGATTCTTATCTATCTATCTATCTATATATCTATCTATCTATCTATCTATCAGGCCATGACTCTGCAATTGTTAAGTGTTATTTATCTGGTTTTGCGTGAAGATATTTGCATATTATATGTACAGATTTTTAGATGACTGCAGCAGTTCGGTTCAGTAACCTTGCTCTAAGGTACAGTGCATGCTGGTCTTTGAACCGACAGTATTCTGGTTGCAAAGTCAGTTCCCCAGGCCCTCTGTCACCACACTATCTAGGAAGGAGACAAAAGTCAAAGTGGGTTTGTCTTCAATGTATTTCATTGTTCATGGCTGGTTATGAGGCACAGTCACCCTTCAGTCTATGCAGAGACCCATGCCACTTGGTCTGGTTCTTTAACTAATGACCTTTTACAGTCAGACACATTTAAAACATGCTCTTCTTAAAGCCTTTTCTTTTTCTAAGCATCTCAAGGATTCCGTCATGTTTTTTCTGCTGCCTTTCAACTGTCTCCCATAAAATTATTACACTTCATGGAAATACATACACTTCTTCCATTATACAAATATTTAGAGCTAAAAAAGGTGGCGAGGATTTAATTTCAGCTGCCCTTGAGTCAATTAACTCTCGCATAAATTAATTTGATTATTAAAATAAGCCTAATTAAGCGGTTGATCTTTTCAACGGGAAGTTTAACGTAAATTGATGCTCGCTGGATTGGAATGTGATCCACCTATTTACCCGCAATCAGATGACTCGGATGGGGTGGGGGGGAGTGGGTGTTACTCAACTCAATTTGCATTGCATTACACGTTTACATTTATGTAATCGCTTTGTATGAAAATATCTCCCATTTGAAATTCCTGTTCCAACAAGTTTATCTGCAGACCTTATTATACTGCACTTTGGAGGATAGAAAACATGCTTTTTAAAAATGCTACTTTAGGAACCAGCGAGGGATTATTTGCCGGAGCGCAACAATGTCTGGAGCAAAGCTGAGACCCTAAATAGCAATATTGTGCTAGTTGCTGTACAGTGGGGTTCGTACCTCCCAGGGTAACGCCGGCCGGTCGGCCGAGTTCTGCTTCGGCACATATGTCTGTCTGACAGCTGCCGTGCACCAGACCGGCTCCACGGGCTGCAGGCATGGCACGCAAACTGAGAGCCTGCGGACCATCTGGAGCAAGCTGGGTCGTTGGTCTCATCCTCTCAGCGAGGGCCCAGCGGACGAGCCAGTCAATCACCAGGGCCACCCATGGCCACACCCCCACCCTGCCCTGCCCACTAGTCTTCCTCAGCCTCAAACCTTCGCATTTCCAGGTGTTGGCCCCACCCGGACACTACCCTGATCCTACCCCAGTCCTCTCTGTGATCCACCCATAGTTTCTGAGCCTATTTTTTCTTATAGAAAGCAGGGTGCATCCCCAAGCTGTTTACTGCCGCAACGTGTGTGGAACAGAGGAACAAATTACTGAAGTAAATGAAAGCGCTTGATTGACGGAGAGCTTGCAGGGCCAGTGTGCTACAGCCAGAAGAAATGGAGGTGCAGGTGATTGAAGCACCATGAGGTGCATCACGTGGGCATCAAAACAAACCAGCACTACCACCTTCCAGGTCCTCTTTCTGCAGCACAGTAAAGCTGCAACAGGATGGTAATGCAGACACCTCGTTATAGTCAAAGGGTGGGTCACTTACAGTTGTGTTATCTATAATTTCTGCGACCAGTTAATCTCAGACTCCTTAACATCGGTCTCGATCAATTTCCCAGATGCACGTGCGATGCACGCTGTGTGATGAGTGACAGTTCCGCCAAGCTGCGTGAACGTGACGTTTGTGAACTCTTCCCGTTGTAAAACCCAGCACATCGTGTGCCGCTTGAAGCATCAACCGGACGTTAAAGTGTAGACTTAGCTGTAGCTCGAGGTCAAAGCACACATCCCACTGCTGGTCCAGATGTGACTCATGACCAGTGCTGTTATTGTCTGTACCCAAAGCATGCAGCGCTAGGAGGCGCATATGTGTGTGTGTGTGTGTGTGTGTGTGTGTGTGTGTGTGTGTGCGCGCGCACCGAGCATGTGGGGTCCCCGGGAGCTGCCAAGCTAATCACTGGAGTAATGAGGTAAATTATAACGCGCCACTGATCATGGCTGCAACATGCAGCCTTCATACCCCCGCCCGACGCCGTCATTCCTCCATCACCCCGTGCATAATTCAACACCATCCTGTCCGTCTGATCCCCCGCAGTCTTTCACTGCCTCCAAGTCATTATTAGCTCCGAAACCCAAAGGCCCTTTAACATCCTGAAACAAATTATCGAGGGTGAAGCTTTGATCCAGACTTGTCTAGGTGTCAATAAATTTGTAAATTTAAAAATAATTTATTTAATAATAAATAACAGTTGTAACCATTTTAACCACTTAAATCATTTGAAAGCTTTATAGCTAGTATTGCCTCCACTATCCTCACTATGAACTATTAATGAACAGGCTATAAGATGAATCAAAGAAAAATAAAACACACACACATAAAATGTAAATGCATCACAAATTTTGTTAATAATTTTGGTTGAAAACTTCCTCGTGTACCACCCACCGTCGAAACCTCAACGGGGAGGCAAATTGTGCCTTGTGCGCCAACATTTTTTGCAGTCCTTTTCATGTATTTTGTTTCCGAGGAATTTTAAATGGGTTGAAACGCCGAACAGACGTCGACGTTCTGCACCGAGTAGAACCATATTGAAGGAATTACACAACTTAAATGGCCAGAGCTCTGTCGGACGGCCATATATTATTGATCTCAGGCGCGTTATAAATAAGTAAATAAAATAAAACCTCTTTTGCTGGCAAAATTTCCCCCCGCAAACGAGGGTATTGATCTGCCGTCCTTGGGTGCTACGCTGTTCTAAATCACTTCCCCTAAATGTTAATCCCAGCCACTGTGGAAACTTAAATAGGCCCTTCTTTCAGGTTTCAATACAGAGGCCAGGTTTTCAGAGGGGCGTTTTTGAAGACGCATTTAAACCAGCACATTTTTATCTGGGGAAAAAGAAATCACTTATTTGCGATAGACGGTCCCCTTTTTGGCTCTGCGCTGCACGTCGCGAGATTTCCTTCAACATAACTTGAAAAATGAGGGTACAATTCAGCAGCAGCGATGGCAGTAGAAATTTGGCACGAATAAATCGCTGTCTAAGTGGTGATTCCACGGGCGCCGCAGCTTTGCTGACATTCAGAACCCTCTCTCGTACCCCTGCATCAATTAAATCCACGAGCAGTCTGGAAAATACCAGCAGACGAGCGTGAATAGGAATTAGGAGAACAATAATTTTGAATATTGCTTCGCCGTCGGCCGGGTATTTCTTTCTGGGTGTTTTCAGAATGTCAATGCGACAGACTAAAGGGGAAAAAAAAAAGAAAAGCCACAAGGCTTCAAGAGAACAGTAGGAAAAAAATGCCTTTGCAGCCAGCCAAATTTCTCCGTCCTTTTTCAGTTTCCATTTTTACTCAAATCATTTATAACAATGCCAACAATGTGGCAGTCTCAGAACAAGATACGACGGCGGGCGAGGCACGCGGGCCGTAATTGTGTTGTCAGAATACAAATAAACAAAAGGAACGATCTCGGTTTTTTAAATGGCGTGTGTCTCCGGCAAGTTAAATAAGTCTTATTTCCATTCCCTTCCTGCTGTCAGCAGCGAGTGAGGGGCGTCCGTCATCGTGGCACCTTGTCCTCTGAGTACGGGCGAGGACGACCGCCACGCGCTTCTCTTTATGGGTGGGGAGGCAGAACACCTACGAAATTCATCATATGAGAGCAACGATATTTCTTGGATGCTGAGCCAACCCAAATATTCACCATTAAGATTGTTGGTTCATCTTAAGTGCATTCGGAGTAAATGTTTAAAGGTCAAAGGTTTCGCTCTGTTTTGTGATTCGGGTAGTGTCTGCTCAGAGGACCTGCGGAGGGAACCGTTTGGAACACCTTAACAAAGCAGGTTTGACCTCTCGGGGTAACATGCCTTATAGGAACATCTGAAGAACATAAATTCCAATGTCTGACCTTCTAACAGAAGGAGTGGTACAAGTATTTTGTTCCAAAATACTTCTTTCTCCAGATGAACGTGAGGCTATAAATAAGAAATGTAAATCTAAGGATTCCACTGTAAAGCACGTGCACCCCGTTTTAAATAAGAACACCGAGTGTTAAACATTTAAACAGTGTAGTGTTTAGATCTCTCAGGTTTGTAATATAAGGAGCTGGGTTTGGGTTCTTCTCCTGCTGTTGTGCCCTTTCTCAAGGTAATTACTCTGAATTGACACAATGAAAACTAGCATGCTGTATAAGTAAATGGGTAAATCATTGTGAGGAGCCCCGCATGCAAACCTTACGCTGCAATTTGTGTTGGACAAATTCTTCAGATAATTAAAAGGATAAAAAAACACTATGAACACTGGTCTCAAAGGCTGGAGATACACAACTAATGTTGAATTTGAAGTTATTCCCTTGCCCCTGGGGCCTTTTGTTCTCCTTTCCTCCGTTGCCAGATGGTTGACGTCAGTGTCATTCATTATCAACAGCCTTTGTTTCCCCCCACCCCCACCCATGTTGGTGTATTATCACTGTGCTAACAATATGGTGTGCCACGTTGTAATGACTACTATGTGAAATATGTACTGGATTATTAAACGGTGCTTATTTCCATTTTGGATTGATTGTGTTGGTTGCAAGACCATTTTATCCCAGGCTGTCATCAGCTGGTTCTCTTGCAGCTTTGTAAGTGGCTTTCTATAAGCCTATCCTGTAATTTGTCAGATAAATAAATAAAAAAATAATAAAGTTATGATGTTTGCAAGTAGGTGTTTTGCTGGTTTGGAAAATAAGGGAGGTGTCTCAGCTGAGCAGTGTGAAGCTCCCATCCTACAATTATCACTGGGCATTCCTTCAGATGTCGTCCAACAATAATATTAAAGCTGTCAAAAAAATACTAATTACTGACCCACAGGAAGAAGGGAGCTTGCTCGTGAACACACATTAATACCTTTCAGCAGCAGTGCCAGAAAACCACTGACCTTGTCAGAGAGGAAGTACTTAGCAGACGATTTGCACGCGAAGCCGATTTGTGCCGCGAACAGATGGGGAGAAGGAGAAACGGCAACACGTGAGTTGCGCGCCGGGCTTCTGCCGCGAAGAGCCGGGACACGAGCGGGGAAAAATAATAATAAAAAGTAAACCACTCAACAAAAAGCAGCAGGTCTGGGTGAGGATGATTGACGAGGGGCTACGGGAGAACTATTGAAAAATCGGCCCTTTCCTGCGGGGCGAAAGAGGTGGCTAAACACTGGGGTTTTCCACCCGCTGGCATCGACTCATTACCGATGCCAAACCACACTCCAGGTCCACTGTGCATGAGCGCCGTGCCACTCTCAGAATTTCATTTCATTTCACGAGCCAAACGACTTGCTGTGGACTTAGCACATTGTCATGCACAATGCATAAGGCAAAATATACGGTATATAAATGGAGTTTCCAGCCCTGTAATATCACCGCACTGCTCCCATTTGTCATGTTGAAATCTCCTTCTGGATGGCATCTTTGCAATCTTTGGTTCTCATCCCTTTGTGCACCGGGGGGTTACCAAATAAAGCCCTGTTAATTCCAGTATAAACATAGCGTAATTGCGGTATTAGGTGCTCATAACAGTGTGTGAAAAATCTTACACCTACTGTCCTGCGTTACAGGAAAAATACTGATATCAAAAAGGTGAAGAAAAGGAGCATGATGAATTTTAATTTTAAGAACGAGCATATTTCCAGCCCCAGCTCTAAAGCTATTTTTTTTTACATCGTAATGTACTTGCAGTCATGTGGCTGCAAGCCTTGCAGTGTACGTATATAATGCATTACACCCTCAGACACACGAGCGTGTGACATCTTTACTATGTATTTAATGCGCATGTAGATCTTCATGCATGTGATGCTTACTGCTGCCAAATCCTGACCTCTGGAGCAGTATTTTCCACAGTGTACGAGTGTTTCAAATGCAGACGAAATGCATGTGGAGGAACTGGCTCAGAAGAGCACTGCCGACCCGAACAGGAAACCAGTTCTTGGCACCATCTTTCCAAGGATGTGTGTTCTTCTGTCTCATTTCCTCCATTCTCTTTGGGATTTCCTTACATTAAGTCATTTTTCATACTGATTCTTCTTGGAAGGGACAGCTCTGGATCAGGGCTCACGTTTAATGGTAGGCTAATGCTAAACCAGGTGTTCTTAACCTGGGGTCTGTGGAGCCCCTGGGGCTCCATCTTTGGGCTTCAGCAGGTCTGTGAAGAGCAGGCTTGCTTTGAAAATAACACTGTCTTCTGAAAGGAAAAATGAAAAATGACAATATTACTATGTTTTCACGATCCGTAACATAGCTCCTTGTGAAGTTCAATATTTTTGAGTGTAGGAGATTAAGGGCAATATTTACTCAGAATTCATTTATGGACATTTTTCTACAAGGGGTCCTTAGGCTTCATCGGGTTTGGAAAGGGATTTGCGGCTTCTGAACGTCTGCGTTAGACTAACATTTGGCTTGTGTAGCCTCAGTAGTTCTTGTATAGACACCAGGGATCGACAGCTGTTTCGTTGCCTCCGCAGACCATGTACAGCCCCCCCAGGACTCAAACGCATCCGTAGAAGCGTTAAGTCGGAGCACCGAGCTGGTAAGAGCTGAGCTATATAGCATTTCTAATGGAAACCATTAGAATAACATTAGGCCGTCCGACGCAGCTTGCATCAATGAATTACACGATAATTAAATGTTCCCGCTCTTGATTGCAATTGCTCTACTAAAGAGCCTTCTAGGTCCTTTTGAATGGATCCCTAATCTACAATCAATTTAATTGCGGTGTGCTATCTCAGACATCTCGAAAATGCCCGGCCCTCCAACGGTTGTTTATCCAATAAACCCTAATCTGCCGCGGGAAAAGGAGGGGGAAGCGGGAGACGAGGCCGCCTGCCGTTCCCCCGAGCAATTACCGAGTCGAAGGAGCGGGAAGGTGAGAGAGGAGTCACCTGCGCCAGGCGTGCAAGTGTGAGTGTGTGTGAGTGTATGTGAGCAGTCACGCACGTCCTATGCAACGCGAAGGTAATTCCCCCTCCCGTCCGCTCGATTCGGCCATCCGCGGTTCTCCAGGCCGTGGCCTGAGGGTACGCCCGCAGCGTTGGGTCAGCGGAGTGTCATTTGTCGCCACTGCTTGCGGACCTTCGTTAAAAAAACAGCTCACACTGTGCATGAACAGCAGCATTATTTTAATTAAGCATCACCCTCGGCCAGGGTCAGCTGCAGGCTTAGAGCGACATGCCATGTGTTATTCATTCATAAAGCATCATATGAAATATGTACAAGTTAAGCATGAAGACTGGGGAGAAAAGGACGCAGTATATCCGTGTTCGAGGAATGCATCTCAACTTGTTTCGGTCCAGCATCTACGCTGAGGTTGAACGAGACAAAAGGCAGAAGCGGCGAGAGCCGCTTTGAAATCACATTAGATACATTTAGTATGTTTTAGGGCATATTTGGGCAGAAATGCCATGTTCAAACAATGCACAAATGCCATGGATGTTGTGACTAATCAGCTGTACAAGGGCCAGTCTTTGCCTTCCAATGCGACACTTTTGCAGGCATAGAGCCAGACAGGCTGGGAAAAAGCTGTTTGGATGCCAGCAGTCAGCAGGCTGCATTATTATTGTGATTATTATTATTATTGTTATTCAAAATAAATTTGGCCGAAAGGCTTGACAGGGTGTAAAGTCAACTGTGCTTGGCATGAACGTGCGCTCCGTTGCGCCCCACTGCGTGTTTCGCTGAGAATAAATCTATTATTTCACAGGAACTGATAAATCACCACAACAACCCGCTATTTCTGGTCGACTCGCTCACGTCTAGTCCAAACACACCGGAGTTCCTGGTGGAAACGGTCAGGGTTCAGCAGGGTCTGAGAGGTGCATTCATTCCATTACACCAGACACGAGAACTGAGCACAGTGCAGAATCCGAACAGCCAAAAAGTCCCTTTTACCTGCTGCAGTCTAGTCACAGGAACTCTGGAGATCTGCTCATTGAAGTCAAAAGTTTGAGAGCAAAAAAAAAAACTAAAAACTGCATGTAGGAGCTGCTGTTATGAACCATCCATCCATATTCCATGACTGCTTGTCCTGATCAAGGTTACAGTGATCAGTAGCCTATCCTGGGAACATTGAGCACAAAGCTGGGGGGGCACACCCTGGACAGGATGCTAGGACTGTGCGGTTCCCATGGTCCAGCATAGAGCTGACAGTGTGATTATTTAAGGTTGCTTTGCTGGTCACACAGCTGGTGATCTTTACCAAGCCCACGGCGATCTTGATTACCATGTCGATCGTGGCGCACGTCAAAGACATTGCGTTCTATCAAGCTTACGGCAAGTTAGACGGTCCTCAACTCACCAGCGAGATACCAACCAGAAACACAGCCCAGAGATGTGCAAGAGCTACCTGTCCAGGAAGGAAAGGGAGGGACAACTCAAAGTAGTTTCCAGAATGTGTACTCAAACTTTTGACCAGCACTGTATATATTTCCCAGCTAGTAGTAATACACTGTCTCAGAAAAGTCACAAATAACTAAGGATTCTGATAATTATGTCAGGACAGCCTTTGTGAATTAATACATATCCGGCGCTAATTAGCATTATTAATTTACGCCCGTACTGCTCTGATCACTGGCTCTGTAAGTAGACTGAAAGTTTTTAATCAGACTCAAATATATATCGCTTCATTTGCATGGTTCGGCTGGGGAGATTCGGAAGCTTGATTTCTTAGCGCGTACTAAGCCTTTGTAGGGATTTAAACTTGTATCACAACAGTCGCTCGCTTCCAGGAGAAGTGCTTGGTTCAGCTCCTCCGGGAGGGCGGTAATATTCCGGCGGGAACGGAGATGCCGCGTGCTTTTCAAGTCGGCCGTTTGTGTCGCTCGGCCTTTTGTATTGATGTCAGAGGCAGCTCACGTCGATGCTCGCGGGAGTCCCCGACACTCAAAAGACCGAATCGATACGCAGTCCTCGACGGCAGAGAGGCTGAGGACCCGATAAAGAGAGTAGGTAAAGGGCTCCGAGGCCCGGCGAAAATCAAGCAGCCTCCTTTCTACGTCTCTATTCCAGCAGCTCACTTAACTGCACAGGTGGGCAGAGCGCTACAATCAAGCCATCCCGAACCCCCTACCCTGGTCTCGAGCCGACCGTCATTGAGCGAGAAATCCATAGTGCGCCGAGGAGCGCTCATCCAAGCATCGACGAGGGTGAATTTGCGCTCTATACAACGCAAGATATGATGCGGCACATGTTTATCCGTTCTGGAGGACACTGTGTCCCCTGTGGAGGACAATGCACTGGCAACGTCTTAATAGACCACTCAAAGCGCGCTTTATACAGCTGTAGGAACACGAGGCCGGCTCAGAAGTCCTGGCACGAGTGCCGTTTGCTGACAAATTCCTCCGTACACCCCCGTTCCTCACATTCCCCCGAGAAGACAGACGCCTTTTCTGTGCGTTGCAACCGGGCAGAGAGTCGTGCCTTTTTCTGCAGTCTCCTCGAAGTTGGGGCACATTAAAGAACCGTCTTCTCCTCCGTACGTGGATCCTCCCGGTCTGAAGACCGGAGAGCAGGATCATCGTACTTTTCTGGAGTCATTAACACTCAGTGCTCAGCGCCGCGTATTTGGTTAGCGAGTTAAAAGTGGAAAGTATGGCACAAAGCGAATACATTAACACACCACTGATGACAAGCACAGCAAGGTTTTTTTTTTTTTCTTTTTTTTTGCAGTATGGAGCCAATGCCCAAATAAAAGCCAGAGAAGAAGAAGTTGTCTTTCGGCTGGGAACTTTGGACCTCTTCAGAATCAATGACACCGTGGCAGACGGCCAGGCGGGCGCCGCAGCCAGGCAACGCCAACGGGCTACCTTTGAGCGGGGCGCACCTGAGCAAGGGATTGCTGAGGTCGAGCATGCTCAGGTGCGACGTGCTGCAAAGAGACCCCACCGAGCGGGAGGGGGAGAATTGAAGCCGAATTGTTCAAACAAAAAAAGAAGTCTTTGTCTCTGGTGAGCTCCAAATTTTACGCGCAACGTTTTGTTGCTATGCCAAAATGATTCAAAATGACCGTTAAAACGCTCCATCCAGGACCAAAAACCAGACACATCCCTACATGTCAAAGTTATGCAGTCCTTTATAAAACTAATGTTTGCTTACATCGTGCTGCACGTTGGAGTGGAATTTCGCAGAGCAACATGACTGCTCCCCCTGCTATAATACACTCATTTATTAAACAGTGGAAAAAATTACAGGCTCGAATAAAACGGCAAGTGCAAAGCCGTCTGGACGGGGGAGGGGGGCGAAAAATATTTGCTGTAGCTCATACAAATATAAGATGATGCAGCACTTCTCATTTGGGAAGTCGGATTAGATTCTCATGAAAGTATTTATGACCTCTTATTATGTGAGTGGGAAAATTAATTGCTAAGGCGAGCTCGCTGCGAAAACTCTTATGCACATATTTTGTTCGGTGCGAAAAAGAGAATATTTAATGAATTGTAAAAACAGCAAACGCCACTGTCTTCAGCGTACGTGTGAGGATTAGATAGAATGTAGGAAGGCCTAAATGACGCATGAAAGGAGGTTGGGGGAACGGGGGACTGAATATTTCACGTCGAGAAGAGGCAAAGGAAGGGAGAAAAGAGTACGAGTCCAAAGGAGGGGTAATTAAAGGAAGAGGAGCTGCGACAGCTGGGTATGACAGGTCTTACTGTGTACTAGATCGTGTAGTGCGCTAGCAGGGGGTCAAGCTTCTCGAGGCGGAAAAGGACCGGTACCAGCGTGCGTGCAGCTGCCCGGACCGCGTAGAATTTCTCTTCAAGCTGGGTGCCGAAGCAGAGAGAGAAAAAAAGATATGAGCACTCTCCTTTGCGCAGTTCCTAAATCAGCAATGTAATAAAGCTGTTCATTCCTGCAGCTTAAATTCAACCTTAAACACAGCCGATCCAATATCCCTGCGTCACCCAGAGAGACGGTACAAATCCACAGCAGAGCTGAATAATGGACCTGCTATGAGGCATGGCATAAAGCACAATGTCACTGCGGCACTTGGAATACGTCTATTTCTTACAGTTGTTTCAATGCAGTAAGTACAGTGCGAGTGTACGTGCATCAGCAATATTCTCTCTTTTTTTTTTTGGTTTACATGCAGAACTTTTGGCTTATATATTTGTAAAATGATGAAATTTTGTTGGGACATAGCAGAGATTTCTCATTCCTGTTGCAAGAGGATTCAATCCCACCCCGTGCTGTAGCACCTTTGAGTAAGGTATATACCCTGAACTTACGCGAAAAGTACTCTCTAGTAGAAAAGGGTAAATTATGGTAATTAGCTGAATGTACAACCGCAACTGTGTACGTAAGCTGACTTGGAGATAAGTGTCAGATAAGAAATTTTTTAGCATGTAATGTGTGAACCCATCTGTTTGGATATCATTTTCATTGCAGACCAATGCAGAGACGTCGTCAATTATTTTTACAGTCCTGCTGGCACATCTGGAGCTGGAGCCTAGTAGCTGCACTTGATTTGTAAGCCGAAGTCAATCGATCGGAATGTGCGGCGGAAAATAAACAATCGCGACTCCTCTTCCATCAGTTGAGTTACGATTATCCACAAGCAGCACTCTGTAATTTTCGGGGGCCATCCCTCCAACGCTTCGTAATTGCATGTAAGCCATGTTTTGCTTATCGGATTGCGACTGTATGTACGATGTTTGCTTGCAATCGGAGCAATGTTTGCATGGTGGGAACCATTCCATGTTCCCGTCACTCCCTGTTCTAAGCATCGAGCTCTCCACAGTTCCCATTTCCAAGTCGCTGCTGTAGCCAGACGCTACCTTTCGGGACCCGTAAATAAACAAATAAATAAAGATAACAAATAAATAAATAAAGGCTATAAAGGCTCCATCACCGAGCTCCCCTCTCCGTCGGAGGAGGGAAGGGATTGGATCAGTGAGCAACTTACACGCTGTTTGATCTTACTAATAACTCCAGGACTTGGAGCAACATGCTGCCTCTCTCCTGTGCGCAAAAAAAAAAAACTATCTTCACATTTTTTGATCAGCAATCATATTCAGCGGATGCTGGAGGGGTGGTTTGGACACGAATGTTAGCACAGGCTCAAAGGACAGATGGGATTTTGTTTTGCGACTAAGTGTGCTGGCCATATGTCTGGGAAGTTCTGTGTTTATCACCAACTGATGCTTATTGGCCAAAAATGCACAAATGTCGGGTGTGCTATT